>NC_059220.1:24826615-25434115 GCF_020615455.1 Coregonus clupeaformis
GTCTTCACAAGGTTTTCACACACTGTTGCTGGTGTTTTGGCCCATTCCTCCATGCAGATCTCCTCTAGAGCAGTGATGTTTTGGGGCTGTCGCTGGGCAACACAGACTTTCAACTCCCTCCAAAGATTTTCTATGGGGTTGAGATCTGGAGACTGGCTAGGCCACTCCAGGACCTTGAAATGCTTCTTACGAAGCCACTCCTTCGTTGCCCGGGCGGTGTGTTTGGGATCATTGTCATGCTGAAAGACCCAGCCACGTTTCATCTTCAATGCCCTTGCTGATGGAAGGAGGTTTTCACTCAAAATCTCACAATACATGGCCCCATTCATTCTTTCCTTAACACGGATCAGTCGTCCTGGTCCCTTTGCAGAAAAACAGCCCCAAAGCATGATGTTTCCACCCCCATGCTTCACAGTAGGTATGGTGTTCTTTGGATGCAACTCAGCATTCTTTGTCCTCCAAACACGACGAGTTGAGTTTTTACCAAAAAGTTCTATTTTGGTTTCATCTGACCATATGACATTCTCCCAATCCTCTTCTGGATCATCCAAATGCACTCTATCAAACTTCAGACGGGCCTGGACATGTACTGGCTTAAGCAGGGGGAAACGTCTGGCACTGCAGGATTTGAGTCCCTGGCGGCGTAGTGTGTTACTGATGGTAGGCTTTGTTACTTTGGTCCCAGCTCTCTGCAGGTCATTCACTAGGTCCCCCGTGTGGTTCTGGGATTTTTGCTCACCGTTCTTGTGATCATTTTGACCCCACGGGGTGAGATCTTGCGTGGAGCCCCAGATCGAGGGAGATTATCAGTGGTCTTGTATGTCTTCCATTTCCTAATAATTGCTCCCACAGTTGATTTCTTCAAACCAAGCTGCTTACCTATTGCAGATTCAGTCTTCCCAGCCTGGTGCAGGTCTACAATTTTGTTTCTGGTGTCCTTTGACAGCTCTTTGGTCTTGGCCATAGTGGAGTTTGGAGTGTGACTGTTTGAGGTTGTGGACAGGTGTCTTTTATACTGATAACAAGTTCAAACAGGTGCCATTAATACAGGTAACGAGTGGAGGACAGAGGAGCCTCTTAAAGAAGAAGTTACAGGTCTGTGAGAGCCAGAAATTTTGCTTGTTTGTAGGTGACCAAATACTTTTTTTCCACCATAATTTGCAAATAAATTCATTAAAAATCCTACAATGTGATTTTCTGGATTTTTGTTTCTCAATTTGTCTGTCATAGTTGACGTGTACCTATGATGAAAATGACAGGCCACTCTCATCTTTTTAAGTGGGAGAACTTGCACAATTGGTGGCTGACTAAATACTTTTTTCCCCCACTGTAGTATATTTGAATTTAACCACAATATTTGTTGCATTATTTGTTCTGTCGTTTCTGGAGGATTAAATTGAAATTGCAACCAACTTTCTATAGCTTGTTTTAGAAATAGTGACATTTGGGAGATTATTTCCTTTTCAAATAACTGAAAGTGAGAGGTTGTAATCTGAATAAAGGGAAAAAGGCCTTTCTTGAACATTGGGTGAGACAATCTTACTAATTTGCTTGAGAACCAGTTCGGATTTAAGTATAACTTTTGTATGACTGAAGCTTTTAGTGATAGGTCTAATGCTTTAATATTTAATAATTTCTGTCCTCCGAATTCATATTCATTATATAAATATGCTCTTTTAATTTTGTCTGGCTTGCCGTTCCAAATAAAATTGAATCTTTTTTCTCATATAATTTAAAAAACTGTTCGCTAGGCGTCGGCAAGACCATAAGCAAATAGGTAAACTGGGATAATACTAAAGAGTTAATCAGGGTGATTTTTCCACAAATTGACAGGTATTTTCCTTTCCATGGTAGTAAGATCTTATCTATTTTTGCTAACTTTCTATTAAAATTTATTGAAGTGAGATCATTTATTTCCTTTGGGATATGTATTACGAGTATATCCACATCACCATCAGACCATTTTATTGGTAAACTACATGGTAATGTAAAATTTTTATTTTTTAGTGATCAATACGTAATATAGTACATTTGTCATAATTTGGTTGTAATCCAGAGAGGTTAGAAAATGTATCTAGATCCTCTATGAGGCTGTGGAGGGATTCTAGTTGTGGATTTAAAAGAAAACATGAATCATCAGCGTACAATGACACCTTTGTTTTTAAGCCCTGTATTTCTAATCCTCTGATATTATTATCAAAGCATTGTTACCGTTCAAAATTAAGTGCGGGACCTGGATGTGTCTGACCAGTCCAACATGGCCACCTGACTAGTGACTCCAGACTTAGAGGAGAACCCTGGGCCTGACCCTCTCTCTGATGGGGAGTGTGACCAATGCTGTCAGTATGATCATGTAGAGCCAGACTAAATCCAGACCCCAGCTCTCTGATTGCCGAGTGTGGGGGAACTACATTGAGTGTACAATACATTAGGAACACCTTCCTAATGTTGAGTTGCACCCCCTTTTGCCCTCAGAACAGCCTCAATTCATCAGTTTTGCGTGAAAAACCCAGCAAGCAGCGTTACAGTTCTTGACACACTCAAACAGGTGCGCCTGGCACCTACTACCATACCCCGTTCAAAGGCACTTAAATATTTTGTCTTGCCCATTCACCCTCTGAATGGCATACATACACAGTCCATGTCTCACCTGGATTTACCTGGTCAGTCTATGTCAGGGATGGGCAACTTTTGTAGGCCCGCGGACCAATTTCACTCCCAAAAAAATATAGATATATTTGTATTTATTTTAGGAACTCAGTTGGAACTTCCTGTTGAGAATTAGAATAATAGAATACACATGGTGCAATTTTGAGCAGTCACTCAATTAGCCCATGTCAGCTGTTTTTTTTAGATTGGTAAATGAGACTAGCGGCCAGCTATCTAAACTTGTAGTAAGCATGGTCGAATTACTGACCGGGCTAAGGATGTGGGTATGCAGACCCACGAGCCACTGCGGCCCCTCATTAGTTCAGTTTTTTGTGGCCCCCATCAAAGTTGCCCATCCCTGGTCTATGTCATGGAAAAAAGAAACATTTGTACACTCAGTGTATATGACAGTGATAATTGCAGCAGCCTGGCCAGTGGCTATAGCATGTGCCCTTTCACTGCAACACAGACGCACTAGCCTTTCTCTCCACAGCACAAAACTAAAGATGATTCCCATAGACAGACAAGGTCTTGCTCCTTCCAGGATTATCTCTATTTTATTTGACGTCCCAGTGGTCTGTCCATGGACACAATCAAAGGGATGGGGAGGAGAAGAGCGTCCGTCTGTCCGGCAGCCTCAACATAGCCTGGCATCAATTATCCCATCTGCTGTGGTATAGTGACAAGCCTGTCTACAGGTGCTAAAATGGGAAGGCCTCATGTTGCATTAGCATTTCATTGAGATCACATGAAGAGCGTAACCAGATGGTGCATGACTACCACATGCTGGGAATATCTGGAGGCCTGCTCTTCACCTGGACTGGAGTCTTCAGTAGGCTACCAGACTGCTTTCACTTTCATCCTACTATGATTTTATGGTAGTCTATCATTTGTGGGACTTGCATGTTTTGTTTAATAGTGCATTTCAAAATTACCCTCATGATTATGCAACCACCATTGCCCTGCTGTGATAGGCTACAATTTCAGCAGAATGTAATGTTCTTTCAGACACAAGTGGGCAGTATTTCTACATGTGAAGCAAAGCAGCAACAGTATGGCAACACTCCCTCCAGTCAGCAGACTTCACAGGTTACCGCTAAGACAGTGAACGTTATTTATAATAAGGGTTACATGGAGCAAATCGGACCGCTCCGAAATGAAAATGGATGGCCCTCTCTTTAGCAAAATATATTTACCTAAACCCTCCCTAAACGCTTAAACAAAACAAGTGACCCTCCCCTATACCCAAAATAAGTATTAAAACAAAATCTATAGCAGAGAACATTTCTACCGTTTACCCTCACTTCTTGGACAGACCAGAGCCTTAGATATGCAGTTTTAAGAACTGTTCGGAATCCTGTACTCATTACATGGCAACGTAAGACTTTTGATAGCCACAGGGCTGTGGGCCAGAATGTTGTGGGTTCGCAGACCACCGTGGACAGGAGTAGGGGTGGAAAGATCTCCTTTATAGTAAAATCATTACATGAATCTATCATCGTATTTGCAGGTCTGAGAAAAAAATAGCCTTTTATAAACATTTCATGCAATTCTACGTCATTTTACATATTAGCAGAATCTTTTTTAATACCACACAACTTACACAAATTACAGGCTAAGAATGGACAGAGATATGCCTATGTGTTCATCTTATTCCCACGGGGGGCCAGTATGAAAATGTATGCACTCACTAACTGTAAATCGCTCGGATAAGAGCGTCTGCTAAATGACTAAAATATAAATGTAAATGTTATCATATTTCTCCAATGCCAAATCAGTGTGTCTTGCAACAAAACTGTCCCTGCAAATAATTAAATCTGAGACATCATTAGGAATCTGAGCATAGTACTTTCAAAAGTTAAGGGGGTTTAAACATCTTCTATAGTGACGGAATTAGATTACTTCCCAAGCAAAGTTTATTTTTTGTCTCCTAGGCTATAGGTTGTAGCTCAGCCGCTGAATGTCAAAGAAACGAAGCTATGATATTCTCATATGCATCGGAGTCATGTTTTTCCCGGGTATTTTACAGCTTGTTTGTAGCATAAAGCATCGCGGACCAAAGCGCTGTTATAGCTCACTTTATATAATCGGATCCGTTTTTTTCTTCTTCAAAATCTTAAGCTAACAAGGGGTAGGCCTGTTTTTTTTGTTGCCATTTGCTTTCATATAAGTTAGGCCTATGGCATACCCTCTCATACCCCCTCAATTCGAGTCTTGGTTTTAACTTAACAGCACTTCACTGACACAGAGGTAGTCTATTTAAAGAGTACATGGTTGATGGAGGAATTGACCGACAAATCTATGGATATAGCAGCCTAAAGCATAATTTCGTCGGTCAAACCGGTAGGCCTACTTAAATAGGAAGAAATAGGCTCCAACACAAAGCCCTCTTGTTGTTAGTAAAGTCTAATTAAAATGAAGACGGTTGAAATTAATTATATGTACTCAAATTTGCCTACTTTCAGCACCATGAGCTGTCCACTTCCGGTTGATTGTGCCACGGCTGCTGCTTCAAGTTTCAGCACCACAATGTAAGTTACTAGAATCTGTCTTATTGTGAGGTCAATAACTCAGATAAATACATCATGGGCAAGCAATATATTGTTTTTAATTAAATCAATTATAGTAGTAGCAAAGTATTACAATTGACCTCTGGACCACCAGAACATAGGCAATAGTCTAGTCCACCCGGAAGAAGGCTTTGAATCTCTTCCTGAACTGCCACTGTAGGCCTACACAGCACAGCCATTGGTTAGGCAGCACACAAAAACGTTTTTGATCAGCAAGAGCAGAGCAGGCCGGGGCTCAGGGTTGGAATATCCACTGCAGTGTGTAATGCAGCCTAGTTGTACTTATACCATCCCAGCAGCTATCTTAGAAATATAACTTTGCTCTGTGACTGTGCTTCTCCAAGCATGTACTTCGTAGCCTATAGGCTATGGATCATTTGATTGAGACCACACTAAATAGCCTATAGGCGCACTTGATATTGCGCACCCAGTGGAGAATCAGAGATAAGGGGTGGCACACACCGAATAATAGCCTAATAAGCAACTAATTCTAAAACACTGAGAAATATTGAAATTTCACCATACAAAATTACATTACCCTCCCCTGGACTAGATTTAAAAAAAATACTAAACCTTCCACTTGACTGAAATTGAAAAAACATGACCCTCCCCCATTTTCCTCCAGATAGGCTAACCATTCTGTAAATGTCGATCCATCCCTAACCCTAGAGTAGAGACAGATCCCACTAACAGTAACTGATGATGAGGGGCTTTCCTCTCCTCAACTGACCACCACGCCTGTCCTGATATCTCCACTCCTGCAGTGTGAGGGAGAGTCAAAGAGAGTCCAATGATAAATGATCCAGATACAGTGGGGGGAAAAAGTATTTAGTCAGCCACCAATTGTGCAAGTTCTCCCACTTAAAAAGATGAGAGAGGCCTGTAATTTTCATCATAGGTACACGTCAACTATGACAGACAAAATGAGAAAAACATTTCCAGAAAATCACATTGTAGGATTTTTAATGAATTTATTTGCAAATTATGGTGGAAAATAAGTATTTGGTCAATAACAAAAGTTTCTCAATACTTTGTTATATACCCTTTGTTGGCAATGACACAGTTTAAACGTTTTCTGTAAGTCTTCACAAGGTTTTCACACACTGTTGCTGGTATTTTGGCCCATTCCTCCATGCAGATCTCCTCTAGAGCAGTGATGTTTTGGGGCTGTCGCTGGGCAACACGGACTTTCAACTCCCTCCAAAGATTTTCTATGGGGTTGAGATCTGGAGACTGGCTAGGCCACTCCAGGACCTTGAAATGCTTCTTACGAAGCCACTCCTTCATTGCCCGGGCGGTGTATTTGGGATCATTGTCATGCTGAAAGACCCAGCCACATTTCCTCTTCAATGCCCTTGCTGATGGAAGGAGGTTTTCACTCAAAATCTCACGATACATGGCCCCATTCATTCTTTCCTTTACACGGATCAGTTGTCCTGGTCCCTTTGCAGAAAAACAGCCCCAAAGCATGATGTTTCCACCCCCATGCTTCACAGTAGGTATGGTGTTCTTTGGATGCAACTCAGCATTCTTTGTCCTCCAAACAAGACGAGTTGAGTTTTTACCAAAAAGTTCTATTTTGGTTTCATCTGACCATATGACATTCTCCCAATCCTCTTCTGGATCATCCAAATGCACTCTAGCAAACTTCAGACGGGCCTGGACATGTACTGGCTTAAGCAGGGGGACACGTCTGGCACTGCAGGATTTGAGTCCCTGGCGGCGTAGTGTGTTACTGATGGTAGGCTTTGTTACTTTGGTCCCAGCTCTCTGCAGGTCATTCACTAGGTCCCCCCGTGTGGTTCTGGGATTTTTGCTCACCGTTCTTGTGATCATTTTGACCCCACGGGGTGAGATCTTGCGTGGAGCCCCAGATCGAGGGAGATTATCAGTGGTCTTGTATGTCTTCCATTTCCTAATAATTGCTCCCACAGTTGATTTCTTCAAACCAAACTGCTTACCTATTGCAGATTCAGTCTTCCCAGCCTGGTGCAGGTCTACAATTTTGTTTCTGGTGTCCTTTGACAGCTCTTTGGTCTTGGGCATAGTAGAGTTTGGAGTGTGACTGTTTGAAGTTGTGGACAGGTGTCTTTTATACTGATAACAAGTTCAAACAGGTGCCATTAATACAGGTAACGAGTGGAGGACAGAGGAGCCTCTTAAAGAAGAAGTTACAGGTCTGTGAGAGCCAGAAATCTTGCTTGTTTGTAGGTGACCAAATACTTATTTTCCACCATCATTTGCAAATAAATTCATAAAAAATGTGATTTTCTGGATTTTTTTCTCCTCAATTTGTCTGTCATAGTTGACGTGTACCTATGATGAAAATTACAGGCCTCTCTCATCTTTTTAAGTGGGAGAACTTGCACAATTGGTGGCTGATTAAATACTTTTATTTACCTTGTGAGTTCAAATGGTTCGGCGAACGACCCTACTGACACCTCATTACGTTTAAAAATAAATATGCCTCATTCAATAGCACTGGTTTCCCATCAGTTAAAGACTTAATGAAGTCAACCAATTGAGTGTTCTTGTCACGCCCTGACTCAGGGGACTCTTATTTGTTGAGTCAGGGTGTGATTTTCTATGTGGTGTATATCTATGTTTATGTTCTAGTATGTGTAGTTCTATGTTGGCCGGTGTGGTTCCCAATCAGAGGCAGCTGTCACTCGTTGTCTCTGATTGGGGATCATACTTAGGCAGCCTATTGGCACTCATTAAGTTGTGGGATCTTGTTCCGTGTGAGGTTTGTTGTGTGTTACCTTTGGACGTCACGTTTCGTCGGTTTATTGTTTTGTCATTGTTTATTAAGTTTAAAATAAACATGTATGCATATCACGCTACGCCTTGGTCTGACCCGTCTATGAACGAACGTGACAGAAGATCCTACCAAACGAGGACCAAGCAGCGTGTCCAGGAGCAGACAGCCTGGACATGGGAGGAGATCCTGGAAGTAAAGGGATCCTGGACATGGGAGGAGATCCTGGAAGTAAAGGGATCCTGGACATGGGAGGAGATTCAGCCCGGGATGGATCGCCGTCCTTGGGAGGAGACAGTGGAGGCCCGGTATAGAGAGGAGCAGCGGCAACGCAGAAGGCGCTGGCCAATGAAGAAGCCCAAGAGACAGCCCCAAGAACATTTTTGGGGGGGGCTAAAAGGGTGGTTGGCGGAGCCTAGTGTTAGAGCAGAGCCAACTCCCCGTACTCACGCGAGGAGGCGTGTGACTGGGCAGGCTCCGTGTTATGCGGAGCTACGTACTGTGTCGCCAGTGTGCCGGCACAGTCCTGTACGTCCTGTGCTAGCACCACGCACGTGCCGTGCGAAGATGGGCATCCAGCCAGGACGGGGTGTGCCGGCTCAACGCTCCTGGTCTCCAGTACGCCTTCTCGGTCCCGCATATCCTGCGCCGGTTCTACGTATTGTATCGCCAGTGCGCGTGCACAGCCCTGTGCGTCCTGTGCTAATGCCTCACACATACTGTGCGGAAGTAGGCATCCAGCCAGGACGGGTTGTGCCAGCTCTCCGCTTCAGACCTCCAGTCCGCCTCCACAGTCCGGTACGGCCCGTTCCTGCTCCTCGCACTAAGCCAGTGGTGCGCGTCGCCAGCCCGGTCCGGCCTGTTCCTGCTCCTCGCACCAAGCCAGTGGTGCGCGTCGCCAGCCCGGCCCGGCCTGTTCCTGCTCCTTGCACCAAGACAGTGGTGTGCGTCGCCGGATCCGCCTCCGAAGCGGAATGCCCACCCGGCCCCTACCCTGTTAAGTAAAGGTTGTGCGGTCGGAGTCCGCACCTTTGGGGGGGGGGGGATACTGTCACGCCCTGACTCAGGGGACTCTTATTTGTTGAGTCAGGGTGTGATTTTCTATGTGGTGTATATATATGTTTATATTCTAGTATGTGTAGTTCTATGTTGGCCGGTGTGGTTCCCAATCAGAGGCAGCTGTCACTCGTTGTCTCTGATTGGGGATCATACTTAGGCAGCCTATTGGCATTCGTTAAGTTGTGGGATCTTGTTCCGTGTGAGGTTTGTTGTGTGTTACCTTTGGACGTCGCGTTTCGTTGGTTTATTGTTTTGTCGTTGTTTATTAAGTTTAAAATAAACATGTATGCATATCACGCTGCGCCTTGGTCTGACCCGTCTATGAACGAACGTGACAGTTCTACTTTGCACTAGAATGTGATACTTGAGTGGAGAAAGTGAAGAATGAGAGAGGGGAAAGAAGACAACCTAGCTTCCCTCAGTCAAAACATACAGAAGTGATAACTGGTGACCAAAGAAGGATTGAATGTAAACTTGTGGCTGTAATATGGCTGGTTACGATGACCATCACTGTGCATGGACTACAGATATACAGTGCAGAGCCAAGCCTAGCATCTAATGGTTTTGTTGTTGGAATGGGGAGTACTCCAGATATGAAGAACTCCTGGCCCTCCACACTACATCCACATGCTCACAAGCTGCCTGCCTCCCACCATTGTTGTGTAAACCCTATCAAGGCTAGGCCAAGGCATCTTGAAGCACTTGGAACAAGAGTTCAGTCCCTCAGTCTTGGCATGCACCTGGGTATTTGCATAATGGTCCCTCTCAAATTCCCTGCAGGAATGCTCGATAAACAAGGACCACAAATCAAGATGGATGCCTCTGACCCGCCACAGAGATATTGTACCATATTTGTTTGTTTGTTTGTTGATTTGTTAGTCCCCTCCCATGAGAAATGTAATGTGGAGATAATCTACCTACACAATGAAGTCACAGAATCATCTTTATCAGTAGGAATCCTTTGGGAAATAATCACTTTACGACAATGTTCCCATTCTCAGGCAATGGCATAAACAAGCGCACTTGTGGGTGGTTAGCTCAAACCATTGGATTGCCTTGAAAGTGTTGAGATCCATTTCCTCTCCTGACTCAACCATTCTATTCCTGAGGGGAAGTCTATCTGTTTGTCTGCTAGCCGATTACAGGATAATTGTGCACAGACAGTACTGTGCCATGTGGGACAGAGAGCAGAAGTGTGGCCTGGCAGGTCTTAATGTCTGAAGAACATGACTGATGTTTCCTCCTGCTGGACATCTTCAGGGCCCTCTGCTCCCCATTCCAACATTGGCTCCTGATTACCTGATTGGATGACACTGATTAACTGGCAACTCGATTGGCTGTAGGTATTTATCATCCGTGCTGATTGGGCTGATTGAGGGGCCAGTTTCAATCAGTGTTGAAGGACAGGCAGGCGCTCTCTCTCCAGGAGCAGCCTTGGTTAGACTTCTTCATGGGTTTCCATCCTCCTCTCTTCGCAGGCACCATCGAGGACTGACTTCATGTTACGTGCGACCGGTCCCTTAGGCCTGGGTCCAAAACCCTGGCAAACGTCAGCCACACGGAGCATCCTCCTTAAAACGAGACCAAATATGCTCTCCCTCGGCACGGAACAGAGCACAGCGGCTGGCCAGTCACAACAGCTCTGACAAGGTGATGGATTGACTAAATTACTTTAGTGGATATTTATCACCGCCGGTTCTGTCCCCTCCAGGTCTTCCTGCTGCGCCGCTGCCAGGGCCAGCAGTGTGTGGCTTTGTGACATGGTGACAGTGTGGCGTTGTGGGGGATTGTGGGGGAAATGACGGTGACCCTGGGGGAGATGGGTGGCCGAGTGATGACGCCGCTCTGGCAGATCACTGGGGGTGGAATGTGTGCATGGGAGGCTGCTGATTAAAGGATTTGTCTCCCTCTCTTTCTTTTTTCTCCTTCTCTCTCTTTCTCTTTCTTTTTCTCCCTCACTCTCTCTCTATATCTCTGTTACATATGACTTCCTATCTCTGGTTTGCACTGGTCTGGTTTGCACTGAGACCTGGTACTCATCCCCCTAGAACTCATCACCCGTGTTGGGACGCTCTCAACGACTCCAATCTGAACAAGGCCCAGAGCAGAGACCATTCCTGCTGCTTCCCACTGTACAAGGGTGAGAGATCTCCATACCCTCAGCTTCACCACCACAACTTGCCTACATAGGAAAGACTATGGGTGATGCAAGTGGCTGTGAATGCTTTAAAATACAGAGATCTCTGATAACAATCCATGGGAGGTGAAGTCACTAGTGTCTACAGAATGTGAGATATTTAGGGTGTTTGAATGTTAATGTTCTCTCTGAAATGTAGCCTTCCTTAAAAAACAAAACAGCCAACGTGTTATGCGAGACTTGTTATGAATATTTACATCAACCCTATAGCTTACATAGTGTAGGCTGAGGTCAGACATGTACAAAAAAAAATGTACAGAATCTTTCATCCTCTTTCATCCAAAATATAAAAAACTAGGAATGACTTGGGAAGATGTTTGGAGGTAGATGGAGTGCTCCCCAGTCTGCTGCTGTCTGTGTTATATATGGTGTTAGAGTAAGCCACCTTGATTCATGGGGGTTAGTGGTCCTGCTGGGATGTGCAGCCGTATTAATTTCAGTTTGTCAGGAAACATTTACAGTCCTCATATTTCCTCTGCACTGCCTTGCTCTCTGAAGCCCAGTTCTCAATTGTTCAATGAACAACCCACCCCCGTCTCTCTCTCCAGGGTCCCCCTGCCACCGCCATATCAGGCATGAATGGGTTGTAAAGTGGAGTCCACGCCGTCTTTGGGAACAGGACTCATGTAAAAATATGTAAAACAAACAATGCGGAACGCCACAGTGTTTTCTCCTGGTCCCATAAACATGGCCATGTCAAATTGTCCCATTTACTGCAAACGCATGTTAAAACACTTTATATACATCTTCACTCATCCAGGAGGACATGGTACAGTTTAAGATGTCTTCTCCTGGTGTGTGTGAACGGCAGGGCCCTTGCTGTGAAGCCATGGGAGGGGGAGGGGGAGGTTTATGCTTAAGGTCAAAGTCAGTGTCATGAATTCAGTCTGTACAATGAGAGCCTTTCTGCCTGGTGGTATCACAACCCTTTGGGGCCCTTCAGAGGGATCTGTTGAGGGTATGTTCACATCTCTGAGGGCCTTGACATACGCCAAGGTCTGGCTGGCAGTGCCCAGGAATGGGTTTGGCACCAGCCCCCTTTCCAACCACTGTGACTGACTGCAGGCTTACAGAATGATCCAGGCCACTCAGCCAGACCTGAACCCAGCCTGGTCGGAGCACTGCTACTCTTCAAAGAGCTTTGTTCAGACTCAACACAAATACTGTATGAGAGAGTGGATGTATCCGGTCATGGATCTGCTGGGAGAGAGTAGGCTACAGTACATATATATATATATATATATATATATATATAATGGTGCTGTTTTAAATTTCCTGCTTCTGTTGCAGTTCCACTGGTGACACTCACACTGGGGTTAATTTATCATTTTTTTACTAGCCTCAGTAAATCCCCTGGAATGAGGTACTGCTGTAACAGTAGATGACTATGAACATTGTCCTTACCAGGAACCTTGTTTTATGGAAATTCAAAGTAATGTTGGTTTAAGTTAGATTTAGTGCAATCTGCAGTCATAAATTTGCGAGATATACATTCTCTGTCTCTTGTCACTGAGCCTGCTCTGCCTGGATTATTTCACCCGTTCCTCATGGAGAGGCTGAGCCTGGTTCTCCCCTGTAGACACAGACAGACCACAGGGGTTGTGTTGTGGTCTGTGGATGAGGCTCTCCATGTCAAGGAGATGTGGTGTGGTGTTGGGAGCCTCTGTGTCAGAGAGCGGAGTGAGCAGTGTCTCTGTGAGAATTGTAATCACACAGTTTATCTAGTCTGTGGAGAATTTATTCATATTGTTTGTTTGCCCCTGCTTTCCCCCAACTAGAGGGACACATATGACAACAACTGAACAACCACACCAATAGCAACATCTGGCAACCACATGTATCACCACGTCTCATAAGCCCACTATCAGACCTCTTTGTGTGGGTCAGTCAGTAATGGTAATGATGTTTTGTTGCTAGAGCAATCGCACACAGCGTAGGCAGGAGGGGAATAGACAAATAAAAAAAGCGGACGGGTTTAAAAGGAGCATCAACGACAGGACGTAGAAATTTGCCAAATAAGGTAGCTGCTCAGCCTGGCATTTAGCTTGGCCAGGACAGTGGTGCATGTGCCTGGGCTGGCATGGTGCCACACTGAGCAGGGCTGGAGCTACACAGGGGAAACTGAGGGACCTGCCTTGCTGGGAGACAGAGGGGCTGGTTGGAGGATGGGTGGGGTGAGATGGAGGGGTCCCCAGAGGAACCAGTGGGAATATACCTGCTGGAAACTGCTGAGTGAGTGAAGTGTATTCCTGTCTGTCTGGCCCTGGCATGGGTAGCATCCTCTGCCAAGCCTTCTCAACAGCCTACAGATCCATGGGACCACCCTGGTGGTGCAGTAACAGAACAGGGCGAAGCTCTGTTCAACACGACTGGAAGATTGACTGAATACTATTAGGTACTACTGCCTCCATGCCAATCACCACTCAATCTAGATGAGGCTGGGATGTGTGGTAAGGCTGTCTGCACGTATAGGGTAGTTTAGAAATGTTTCAGCTTGACAGCTTATCTAATGTATTTCGAGGGTGCATGCAAGGTAAGGTAGCATGTGTATAATCTCACAAGCAGGGACGGCCTGTTCAATAGGGCGATATGGGCGACGCACTGCCAAACGGGAAAAGGAAGGGATTTTTTTTCTAATCAATTATATCACGGCAACAGTAGTTATCAGTGTTCTAATCTGATCTGACTGCCACTAAATGTCAAATCAGGCTAAAGTCGTGCTTCAAATGGCCCCGCCCGTTTTTGGGGCGATTTCAGTCAGGTTGAAAATCGCCCAGAAGTCTCTCATAGCCTGTCATGTAAAATCTATTTTTTTCAAATTTCAAAGCTTTCAATACAATCTCTATGGGTGTCTGTGGGCTTGCACTTACGCGCTTTCGTCATACGTGACGTAACCATGAACGTAACTAAGAAAATAGCGGCTAGCAGCATCTCTGTTGCGACCTGCAGTGTGGCGTTATCTTATGTTTTTAATTTGTACACTTAGTGGCGTTATTTTATGTTTTTAATTTGTAGACTTAGTTTACAAACATTCTGCCAACCATGGATTTCCAGTGGTGGGTTTTGGACTGATCTTGTTGATCGTGTACATACCCGCTACGAACGGACTAAATAATGAAAACGCTGCTGGCAGCGGAATCCAATACAGCTGGGAGACTTGGCTGGATGACAGAGTCCCGGACAGAGAAGTGGAGCCGGCCGGCTTCACCCTGGTCAGAGCGGACCGCGATCCTGGTAAGAGAGCGACTCTGTACCCCGACATTGAACTGCTTTCTGTGTCACTGCGACCTTACTATCTGCCCCGTGAGTTCCCCCAATTGTTTGTTACCGTTGTGTACTGTTGATAATCACAAGTTTACTGGAGAACTGAGACCAAGTAGAGACTTTGGACAGGGTGGATATGGTATAATAAAGGCAGTTTATTCAGAGGTAAAGATATCTGGAATCGCGTGCACGGACTCGTTCGTCAAACTCTTAGGGAGCTATCTGAAGAGAGCCCCGAAAACATTGTGTGCAGACATTTTATACAATAAATGATGTAGGTTGAATCTAGTAGTTCTGATCTTCTGATTGGTCCTGATGAGTTGGGCGAGGTCCCCTCCACTGTTGCATTGGCTCTGAGTCGGGTTCTCTGTCTTCAAATGTTCAGCCTAAAGAGAGGGGATTTTTGTGTGTGTGTGTGTGTGTGTTTAACAGTGATGATGTGTGTGTGTGTGTGTGTTATCAGTGATGATGTGTGTGTGTGTGTGTGTGTCCTCAGAGCAAGAACTCGTGAGTTGGAAGAACTGAGAGACCTATGGCGTGGGTGTTGTCCTTGGCCACCTGCTGACAAGGCTGACAAGATAGGACTCTTTTGTCCATTGTTATAGGATAGGAACAGCATTGATTGAAAACAAACGCCCAACACAAAATGGGTCATGCACAAGATTTTAGTCAGACCAAGCTATAACATTATATATTTACTACGACAGTACATTCAACCAAAAGCTAATATAACAAAGGCATCAGAGATTATTTATAATCTGTCACAGAAACTGGAATCCATCTCCCCAGATCAGTCAATAAATGCTTCTGGTATTGACTTATATGCTGCCCCTGTCTTCATGTTGTTGCTGGACATATCTTTTTTAAAATGTGTGTAGGTCACCTAAATCATCAGAAAAATTGCCCCTCCTGAGAATTTTTTCAGGAGCCGCCACTGCTCACAAGGGTATGGACAGATGAGATGTAGTCATTGTTTATGTCTGTAAGTTGTTGTTCGTATGTATAAGTTCGGTTTTGGAGTGTATAAAAAGAGAAAAAAGTTTTTATTTCACTAGAAAATTAATCTGTTCATGAATCTCCTTGATCGCCTCTGTCCTGTCAGTGTTGAGCTAATTCCAGATTATTGTATGAGGGCAAAGGTCGATCATTTCCATGCTTCTCTCCATCGCTCAACACATTATGACACTGTTGGCCCTTAGTTATTACCAGGTGCCAGCAGGATGTGATGTAATACTCCCACCATCCTCTCTGCTTTCTGTGTTAGTGCTGTGGGTCAGTGCAGGAGCCTCTTCCTGTTTGAAAGTGTCAGCCACCCAATAGGATAATGAGGATAACATCCAGTGCACTCTGGGGAGGACATTAAAGGCCAGATACATGTGAGGACATGAGAAGGGCCACAGCCATGGCAGACTGTGTTGACTTGGTTCGGGGTGGGAGCCATGAGAAGAGCTGGCTGTATATTTTTATTTTATGGATTGGACGAGAAGCCTCAGCAGCGGAGGGCCTCTGAAAGTCGTCACACTGTTCGAACAGGAATATCAGGGAAAATTGTGTAAACATATGTCTTTTTAACAACTACCTTTACGCTTTCAGTAAGATGATCTGCGACTATTTCACAGCTTTCTTTTTCTCTAGCAAGAAATGTTTCTTGGACAGATTTCAGGCATTTTAGTAAGCCAAGGTACAATGTGTGGCAAGGTTGAGAGACTGCATTGTTATTAGCTTATGTATTAAAGCAGTTGTAATTTCGAACTTGCCTCAGACATTTTGACTGATTTGAGTGGTAGAATGTCCATGAATCAGACATCAAAGATGAGAAATTAAAAGATGACTTAACATTAAAATGTATTATTATAATTACCAGTGAAAACATAAACGTCAGATGAATAGAATACAATGGCATCATCTTGATGTCCAAAAGAGGAAGAAATGTTGCCTGGGAATGTCAGTATGCACTGCACGTGAGTTCATGAATTGAAAATGCATACAGTTCCAGTCAAAAGTTTGGACACACCTACTCATTGTAGAATAATAGTGAAGACATCAAAACTATGAAATAACACATATGGAATCATGTAGTAACCAAAAAAGTGTTAAACAAATCAAAATAGATTTTATATTTGAGATTCTTCAAATAGCCACCCTTTGCCAAATTTGTCCAAATTTGAGATTTTTGGTTCCAACCGCTGTGTCTTTGTGAGACGCAGTGAAGGTGAACGGATGATATGTGGTGTGATGGTGATTTGCTGGTGGCACACTTAACCAGCATGGCTACCACAGCATTCTGCAGTGCTACGTCATCCCATCTGGTTTGGGCTTAGTGGGACAATCATTTGTTTTTCAACAGGACAATGACCCAACACACCTCCAGGCTGTGTAAGGGCTATTTGACCAAGAAGGAGAGTGATGGAGTGCTGCATCAGATGACCTGGCCTCCACAATCCCCCGACTTCAACCCAATTGAGATGGTTTGGGATGAGTCGGATGGCAGAGTGAAGGAAAAGCAGCCAACAAGTGCTCAGCATATGTGGGAACTCCTTCAAGACTGTTGGAAAAGCATTCCAGGTGAAGCTGATTGAGAGAATGCAAAGAGTGTGCAAAGCTGTCATCAAGGCAAAGGGTGGCTATTTGAAGAATCTCAAATATAAAATATATTTTGATTTGTTTAACACTTTTTTGGTTACTACATGATTCCATGTGTTATTTCATAGTTTTGATGTCTTCACTATTATTCTACAATGTAGAAAATAGTAAAAATAAAGAAAAACCCTTGAACAAGTAGGTGTGTCCAAACGTTTGACTGGTACTTTACATATATTGTTGATGGACAGGAGAGTCTGACAGGCACCTGATTTGTTTGCTTCCTTTGGACAGGGCTGTAGTTCAGGAAAGCTAGAGGCCCATTGGTGTTTCTTCTCCAGGCTACAGAGACCCAGAACCTGATCGGATGGGTGTTGATTTGCAGGGCATTGTGGGGTGGCAGGTGGAAAGGAAATAGTAACAGCTGCAGGAGGCCCTAACTGAGAGGACAGTAGGTGAGTTATGATTTATGATTTGTAGCAGGGATGGACTGAGTTTACTGTAAATTCTTTCTCTCTCCTCTCCTTCTCTCCCTCTCTTTTTCTCTCTCTCACACATGCACACACATGTGCATACACACACACACAGTGTTTATGTAATCCAGTCCAGCCTCCCCATACGCTGTATGAATCAAGTCTGAAATCTGATTCATGCAGGATGGAGCCACCCTTTCTCTCTGTGTCTCTGCTTTTTCCCCAGTGTCACTCTTCACAGGACCAATTAGCAGCGATAATTCATTAAAGTCATGGAAGCCCCATTACCTTTTGAAGAAGCCCATTCCAGACTGCTGCTGTCACAGAGGGGGCTGTCAACCTCTCAGTCTGACTCTCAGCGTCAGGTCAGCCAGACAGCCCAGCCAGACAGCCCAGCCAGTCAGCCCAGCCAGACATCCCAGACAGCCCAGCCAGTCAGCCCAGCCAGTCAGCCCAACTTGGAGGGAGATTCAAAATGTCAGATATGCTACACTGTGCATGCACACCATTGTTTGGACATTTTATTTTCCATCTGATTAATCAATCTTTGATCCGTGTGTTGAGTCTTAAGAGAACTCTGGCTACACTAAGCTTTCTGCGGCAGAGTAAACATTATATCAGCGCAGCCTTTGACCATAACGTTTTCTTCAATGAGGTTTGGCATGGAAATGAACCTGACTGAATGAATTTATTACATAATGCCATTCGTTTAGCCATAACTTTAGTCCAAGTTTATGGTCTTGTTTGTAGTTGTATTGTATAGGCTCATGTGACAGAGTTTTGGAAGTGACCGTGATGATTAATGTCTTTATTTCAATGAAACTGGCTTCTGTATGTTGCATATCATATATTTGGTCTACATATTTGGATATGATCTTATGATATGAAAAGCATACTATACATTCCCAAATTACTTGGCCTTCCTGTACAGCACTTATTGCGGTTCTCATTTTCAGAATGAGCTTGTACAGTATACTCCATACTTTTTTCCTTCCCCCCTTAGCTCAAGAACAAAGATGTCATAACAATAGAGATACTTTAAAAAGTGACCTAATGCAGTACTTTTGAGATGTTGCACCTTTGCCAAAGCTATTTGAGTAGTCTATATTTAGTTAGGCCTTGGACAGTCCACACAACAGGTTGGTTCCAGATGTGGTCCTGCATGCCTTTCTGAATAATGAATAATACTTTGTAAAGATTTCCAATTTAAGTTTTATCTGACAACATCCATCATCATTAAACTTGATACAGTGATCTGATAAGCACATCAGTCTCCAAGCAGCAAACATGGAGTCATTCCTCTCCTCTCCTCAGTAGACTGCTGGACAGATGGTTGGACCCCTCATCAAATGATCACAGCCAGAAATTATTCAGCTTCTCGTAACACAGTCACAGACTATCCATAAGAGGAATGAAAACACAAATGTGGCTGAAGCAAACAGTAGGACCAACACAAAGATGGCCACTACTACAGCCCTTAGTGTAATCCAACCCTTATGGAAAGCACTGGTTTCTCTGCCAACTCTCCTCTGCTGTCTGTTTCATGAGTGAGGAAATTCTGTCTTGTTAGAATGTACATAGTCATGGTGCCAAACGCCACTGAGTCTGTGTTTATTTTCAAAGGGAGCCTGAGAATGCTCTGGATACATCCATGGTAAACAGGGCTGTATATTAGTGCCATAGGCCAGTCCTAATTTGTGAATACTGACTGGCTTTCATCAGCTCACTCAAAACACTATATTTTGTGAAACAATTATGGTCTACTTCCAAAGACACCCACTTAATTTAGACACACTCTTTTCTGAATGAAAAGTATGATTCCCAACAGCCATAGGGCAGCTAAAGAGCATTAACCCTACACCTTCCAGACAATAATTGACAAGTTGTAAGCTATATTTGTACAGTACGTCACCCTGTATAAGTAACTCTTCTCATTTGCAAAAGGAAGCATAGGTACATTATCTGAGGATCTATATAAAGTATTATGTGAGAAAAATGACTATGGAACATTATAAAATGCTTGTTTAATTACTCAGGGTTTACCTGCTTTGCTGCTTTCTGCCCACATTCCAGGAGCCAGCACAGTTAAGTACAAAATGCTGAAAGATAATCGTGACATATTATCTTGTTCGTTCACAGGTCCTGATATTTGTTGTGTCTGTCGTCAGGTGCCTTTCTCCTCAGCTGTCACCCTGCCCTTTATAATTCACCTTTTCCCAACAGTCTCAATAGAACAATGTCCTGCATGGGCCAAGTCTGAAAAGGACAATGAAAGGACTGAAACTGGGTGACTCACTTTTACAGAAGAGGGTTTTGAGATCACAACGATATGAATGAAACATGATTAATATCAGAAAGATTCCTACGTGGCCTGGCTTGTCTAGTGGTAATGCCACAGCCTCCTGCACACGTCTACAGTGTCAGAATAAATACAAATCTGGCCTACTACCCTTTAATCTGGCCTACTACCCTTTAATCTGGCCTACTACCCTTTAATCTGGCCTACTACCCTTTAATCTGGCCTACTACCCTTTAATCTGGCCTACTACCCTTTAATCCGGCCTACTTGCCTTTGACACAACCTCTATCTTTCCCCATCGTCTTCCTCTCTTACTGTCTATCTGCCATCAGTGCACACAGTATAACGCATGACTCTTATATTTCTAGCTACTCCTCTAGTACAGTTATATTACACTCCTGTTTCTGGTATATCTCCGCGTTTGCCCCCTTACCATGGGTTTTATAGTGTGTGTATTTCAAGTTGTATCTAAATGGAGAGATATTCAAAGTATTCCCGAGGAGTGAAGATTATGGTGCACATCTGGTGTAAATGTGTGAGTGAGTGTGTGTGTGTGTGTTAAAATGGTTAAAATAGCATGAGATTACCTATAAAACTGCTGGGGGCCTTGCTCAGACCTGGGGGGGGGTTGCTATGAAACTGTGGTACACCACTGGTAAGGGGGCAGACTGATAACCCTCTGATGTGTCAATGATTCCACCACCCCCTCACCCCTGCCTTCCTCAATTCATCAGGAAGGCCTTACCATCTCATGACTACTGGGTCAACCCATCCATGTAAGACAATGAACATTGACGAAGTATTCGTAAAAGCTACAGATCATCCTTTGTTACAGGTGACTGTTGGAGACAGAGAGATGTTTGGCTGCAGGTCATTCATGATATCTGGAGTCATGAGGGAGAATGTAGTGACTGAGTGCACAAAAGAAAATCACCTTTCCTGGCACTTGGGCTGTGTAGCAGCATGTCTGTCTGCAGGCTTATTAAAACTTGGCTCCTTAATGACCGTTCGCCCTTGAAGCCTGCTGGGTGCTCAGCAGCGCTCAGGAGCCGAGACCATGGAGCACAGGGCCTCTCTTCCTGCTCTCTCCTGACTGCTCAACTCTATGTAGCCACCATAGGCTGCATGGGGGATTTATGATACAAAGATCTTGATATCAAGTTCTTCTAACATAGACACAATACAGTACAGTAAACACACGGTGGTTGTTTTTGTCAACATGTTATGCAGATATGTGCTTGTTGAGAAGGCATAGTTATTGATAGGAGGGGATGTATGTTTCCTATGTTTCCTTTGCTTTGCATGGTATAACCCCCACTGCAGTGCTCTGGGAGGTTGCTGTGAGCTGGTGTTAGATGGGAGGTAAAGGTGACATGGGAGGGATTGTTCCACATGGGCTTGCCCCTAGTCAACTCCCGCTGATGCCATGACATAAGCCTGCAGACAGTGCCTGGTGTGTGTGTGTGTGTATGTGTAGACAGCATCACACAGGGCTGTGTCTAGTGTGTGTGGACAACATCACACAATAATAACCTGGCTGCCCCAGCGAGCACTCCCTGTGGACTGTGATTTACTAGCTGGGCATTGATGAGACACACCAGGGAGAATGGGTTTAACGGCGTGTGTGTTTGGGGGACGTGGAAATCCCAGATTGGGTAATGAAGTCTGTGAGTTGTAGTCACCGCTTTACACAACACTTTGGTTTTGACGTCCTGCTACATTATGAACCCCTGATGATTAGACCAGTGGTTAATGTGGGACACAGCCTACTGTAGCACCTAGCATATAGGTCAGCTCTACACCTCCAGCCTCAGTTGACTAAGCTGCCTCTGCACTGACTGAGACATACCGTACCAGTCAAAAGTTTGGACACACCTACTCATTCAAGGGTTTGTCTTTATTTTTACTGTTTTCTACATTGTAGAATAATAGTGAAGACATCAAAACTATGAAATAACACATATGGAATCATATAGTAACCAAAAAAGTGTTACACAAATCAAAATATATTTGAGATTTGAGATTTGTCAAAAAGCCACCCTTTGCCTTGATGACAGCTTTGCATACTCTTGGCATTCTCTCAACCAGCTTCACCTGGAATGCTTTTCCAACAGTCTTGAAGGAGTTCCCACATATGCTGAGCACTTGTTGGCTGCTTTTCCTTCACTCTGCCGTCCGACTCATGCAAAACCATCTCAATTCGGTTGAGGTCGGGGATTGTGGAGGCCAGGTCATCTGATGCAGCACTCCATCACTCTCCTTCTTGGTAAAATAGCCCTTACACAGACTGGAGGTGTGTTGGGTCATTGTCCTGTTGAAAAACAAATGATAGTCCCACTAAGCCCAAACCAGATGGGATGGCGTAGCACTGCAGAATGCTGTGGTAGCCATGCTGGTTAAGTGTGCCTTGAATTCTAAATAAATCACAGACAGTGTCACCAGCAAAGCATCCCCACACCATAACACCTCCTCCTCCATGCTTTACGGTGGGAACTACACATGCGGAGATCATCCGTTCACCCACACCGCGTCTCACAAAGACACGGCGGTTGGAACCAAAAATCTCCAATTTGGACTCTAGACCAAAGGACACATTTCCACCGGTTGTATGTCCATTGCTCATGTTTCTTGGCCCAAGCAGGTCTCTTCTTCTTATTGGTGTCCTTTAGTAATGGTTTCTTTGCAGCAATTCGACCATGAAGGCCTGATTCACACAGTCCCCTCTGAATAGCTGCTGTTGACATGTGTCTGGAACTTGAACTCTGTGAAGCATTTATTTGGGCTGCAATTTCTGAGGCTGGTAACTCTAATGAACTTATCCTCTGCAGCAGAGGTAACTCTGGGTCTTCCATTCCTGTGGCGGTCCTCATGAGAGCCAGTTTCATCATAGCGCTTGATGGTTTTTGCAACTGCACTTGAAGAAACTTTCAAAGTTCTTGAAATGTTTCATATTGACTGACCTTCATGTCTTAAAGTAATTATGGACTGTCGTTTCTCTTTGCTTATTTGAGCTGCTCTTGCCATAATATGGACTTGGTCATTTACCAAATAGGGCTATCTTCTGTATACCCCCCCCACACACACACACACACCTTGTCACACCACAACTGATTGGCTCAAACGCATTAAGAAGGAATTCCACAAATTATCTTTTAAGAAGGCACACCTGTTAATTGAAATGCATTCCAGGTGACTACCTCATGAAGCTGGTTGAGAGAATGCAAAGAGTGTGCAAAGCTGTCATGAAGGCAAAGGGTGGCTATTTCAAGAATCTCAAATATAAAATATATTTTGATTTGTTTAACACTTTTTTGGTTACTACATGATTCCATATGTGTTATTTCATAGTTTTGATGTATTCACTATTATTCTCCAATGTAAAAAATAGTACAAATAAAGAAAAACCTTTGAATGAGTAGGTGTGTCCAAACTTTTGGCTGGTAGTGTAGAATAAAAGGAAGTTCAAAGAGATGCCATAGAAACGGCATGATGAATGGAGCACTTTTTCCTAACATCTGTCTGAAGCACTGGGAAGGGGAATTGCCTTAGGTGTATGCCTGCCTGGAGGCCTTTGCAGCAGACTAGTCCGGCCAGGGAGAGAAGCCTCTTCCCCAGCCTCAGAAACACTGCCTTCCCCTCCATCAGCCTCCTCCTCTCCTGTTCCCCTCAGACTGTCCTCTCACCCAGGATCACATGACCCTAGCAAGGTTTAATTGATTGTCATACACAGAAACAGAGCGCTTTACTCTAAGGGTTGCCGCGGAGACAGAGCTTCACTCTCAGTGGTGCCGCTAGCTATCAGCGTTAACAAATATTTTTTATAACTAACCCAAGATAGACTACAGCCTGTTGTTTCCAATGGGAGCAAATTAATCATAGTGGGCAGAACAAGCAAGAAGGAGGGGAGAGCAAGTACTTGCATATTTCCGTTAGGGAACGCCTTCTCTGTGAAGTGAGCATGTGCAGTAACCCAATTCGCCCTTGCACTCCTTCTAAACAACACCATGTTTTGAAACTTTGGCAAAGGGTAAAGTCTACTAAACTTAGTCCACGCTGTTTGTAACAGATCTAGTTTTGGAAACAGAAAGCTGTATCAAATGTTTCATCGATGAGAAAATTATCAGAATGTCGTCCAAATTCCATCTCGCTCCATCTTCTCCCGCTGTTGGCCACTGGGCTTCCTCTCACCACCATATTTGGTCGTGAGTGGAAACGCCAACCGGATGCTTCACATTTATACATCCGGTGAAATATCTGTGGTGTTACCCTACTGACCTCTGACCTGAAAGGAACATTACCTCCTGCTCTTCTGGAGTCCAATGATTAGTTATGGTTAGTAGCTAGGTTTCCATCCAATTGGCGACAGATTTTCATGCGACTATTCAAAAATATGCATAAAGAAAATATGCACATTTTCCCACCAGTGGTGTTTCCACCAAACAGACTTGTTGCAAGATAAAAATCAGTGCGTGATGACATAGTGCACACACATTTTTTTTTTAAAGGAACTCTGTCCGGCTTTAAACTGACTTTTGAAAGTTGTAATAGTAGAATGCACAAGGTGCAATTGTTAAGTTGTATAATGATAGAAGACAGGCGCAGGAATACGTAATAGGGTTTTTTATTACTCCACCCAACATAAGGTACGTCATGAAAAACGACGGGGACGAAGCACAAAACAAACACGTATATATATAACACAGGGATGTAACCCAAACAAAAGAGAGAGGTGTAAACCTCTAAATAATACACAGGACGAGACCCGTAATAACAAGTGCACAATGACACGGTATGTAAACCGTAATCCAATGTACAGTAACATGTAGCACGAAAGCCAATACAACAGAACACAGGTACTCACGAGACCAACGGACATGGGACAATAATCGACAAGGACAATGGGGAACAGAGGGCACATACAGTGGGGAAAAAAAGTATTTAGTCAGCCACCAATTGTGCAAGTTCTCCCACTTAAAAAGATGAGAGAGGCCTGTAATCATAGGTACACATCAACTATGACAGACAAATTGAGAAAAGAAAATCCAGAAAATCACATTGTAGGATTTTTTATGAATTTATTTGCAAATTATGGTGGAAAATAAGTATTTGGTCACCTACAAACAAGCAAGATTTCTGGCTCTCACAGACCTGTAACTTCTTCTTTAAGAGGCTCCTCTGTCCTCCACTCGTTACCTGTATTAATGGCACCTGTTTGAACTTGTTATCAGTATAAAAGACACCTGTCCACAACCTCAAACAGTCACACTCCAAACTCCACTATGGCCAAGACCAAAGAGCAGTCAAAGGACACCAGAAACAAAATTGTAGACCTGCACCAGGCTGGGAAGACTGAATCTGCAATAGGTAAGCAGCTTGGTTTGAAGAAATCAACTGTGGGAGCAATTATTAGGAAATGGAAGACATACAAGACCACTGATAATCTCCCTCGATCTGGGGCTCCACGCAAGATCTCACCCGTGGGGTCAAAATGATCACAAGAACGGTGAGCAAAAATCCCAGAACCACACGGGGGGACCTAGTGAATGACCTGCAGAGAGCTGGGACCAAAGTAACAAAGCCTACCATCAGTAAGACACTACGCCGCCAGGGACTCAAATCCTGCAGTGCCAGACATGTCCCCCTGCTTAAGCCAGTACATGTCCAGGCCCGTCTGAAGTTTGCTAGAGTGCATTTGGATGATCCAGAAGAGGATTGGGAGAATGTCATATGGTCAGATGAAACCAAAATAGAACTTTTTGGTAAAAACTCAACTCGTCTTGTTTGGAGGACAAAGAATGCTGAGTTGCATCCAAAGAACACCATACGTACTGTGAAGCATGGGGGTGGAAACATCATGCTTTGGGGCTGTTTTTCTGCAAAGGGACCAGGACGACTGATCTGTGTAAAGGAAAGAATGAATGGGGCCATGTATCGTGAGATTTTGAGTGAAAACCTCCTTCCATCAGCAAGGGCATTGAAGATGAAACGTGGCTGGGTCTTTCAGCATGACAATGATCCCAAACACACCGCCTGGGCAACGAAGGAGTGGCTTCGTAAGAAGCATTTCAAGGTCCTGGAGTGGCCTAGCCAGTCTCCAGATCTCAACCCCATAGAAAATCTTTGGAGGGAGTTGAAAGTCCGTGTTGCCCAGCGACAGTCCCAAAACATCACTGCTCTAGAGGAGATCTGCATGGAGGAATGGGCCAAAATACCAGCAACAGTGTGTGAAAACCTTTTGAAGACTTACAGAAAACGTTTGACCTGTGTCATTGCCAACAAAGGGTATATAACAAAGTATTGAGAAACTTTTGTTATTGACCAAATACTTATTTTCCACCATAATTTGCAAATAAATTCATAAAAAATCGTACAATGTGATTTTCTGGATTTTATTTTCTCATTTTGTCTGTCATAGTTGACGTGTACCTATGATGAAAATTACAGGCCTCTCTCATCTTTTTAAGTGGGAGGACTTGCACAATTGGTGGCTGACTAAATACTTTTTTCCCCCACTGTATATACACACACTAATCAGGGTGAATGGGAACCCAGTGTGCGTAATGAGACAAGACAGTCCGGGGTTGGTGGTAATGATCCAGGTCAGTGACGCCCAGCAGGCCGGTGACGTAGACCACCGAAGCTGGTGAACGGACTGAGCAGCAGTACCGGGGGAATCCGTGACAGTAGCCCCCCCGACGCGCTGCACCAGCAGCGGGACAACAGCGGCCTCAGGGACGACCACAGGAATGCAGTGCGGGTCAGTCAGGGCGCCGACGGTGAAAATCCCTGGTCAGCGAAGCATCCAAGATGTCCACCGCAGGAACCCAGCACCGCTCCTCTGGGCCATACCCCTCCCAGTTGATGAGGTACTGGAGATGCCCCGCCCGACGCCTCGATTCCAGGACTTCACGGACCGAGTACGCTGGACCTCCCTTGATGTCCAGAGGAGGAGGCGGGGCGTCAATGGGTCCAGCCTCAGCGAGGGGACCAGGCACCACTGGCCTAAGGAGAGACACATGAAAAGTCGGGTTAATGCGGTAATCCGCAGGGAGTTGCAAACGGTACGTTACCTCATTAACCCTCCTCAGGACTTTAAACAGACCCACAAACCGCGGGCTCAGCTTCCAGCAGGGCAAGCGGAGGGGCAGGTTCCGGGTCGAGAGCCAGACCCGGTCGCCTGGAGAGAAAATAGGTGCCTCACTGCGGTGGAGGTCGGCCTGTTCCTTGTGCCGACGCACGACCCGCTGGAAACGAGTGTGCGCAGTGTGCCAGATCTCCTCAGCGTGCC
The DNA here is from genome assembly GCF_020615455.1 of Coregonus clupeaformis. NCBI lineage: Eukaryota > Metazoa > Chordata > Actinopteri > Salmoniformes > Salmonidae > Coregonus > Coregonus clupeaformis. Next base: position 24,853,753 of record NC_059220.1, read on the forward strand.
GAAACCACTCGTCGACCGCAGGGGCCTCGGTCTGGCTTGGATGCCAAGGTGCCAGGGCCGGCTGATACCCCAACACGCACTGGAAAGGAGTGAGGTTAGTGGCGGAGTGGAGGAGGGAATTCTGCTTGTACTCAGTCCAAGGTAGAAAATCCGCCCACTTTCCCGGCCAATCCTGACAGTAACACCTCAGGAACCTGCCCACTTCCTGATTGACCCTCTCCACCTGCCCATTAGCTTGAGGACGGTACCCGGAGGTAAGACTGACCGTGACCCCCAGGCGTTCCATGAACGCTTTCCATAAGCGTGAGGTGAACTGAGGGCCACGGTCTGACACAATGTCCTCCGGGATCCCGTAGTGCCGGAAGACAAGCATAAAAAGAGCCTCCATGATTTGCATGGCCGACGGGAGCCCAGGCAGAGGAAGGAGGCGACAAGCTTTGGAAAACCGGTCCACAACAACGAGAACGGTGGTGTTCCCTTGGGAGGGGGAAGGTCAGTGACAAAGCCCACCGAGAGGTGAGACCAGGGTCATTGTGGAACCGGCAGGGGAAGGAGCTTTCCATTAGGGAGGTGTCTGGGTGTCTTAGACTGGGCACAGATGGAGCAGGAAGAGACGTAAACCCGGACATCCCTAGTCAAGGTGGGCCACCAGTATTTCTCAGTCAGGCAGGCGATGGTACGGCCTATCCCAGGATGACCCGACACAGGCGCCGTGTGCACCCAGGAAAGGAGGCGGTCCCGCACACCCGTGGGCACGTAGAAGCGGTTCTCCGGGCACTGTGCAGGTGCGGGTTCCGTATGCAGGGCCAGCCGTATGTCGGCATCCACGTCCCACACTACTGGCGCGATGATACGGAATGGAGGGATGATGGGGTCTCCTCTCCCTGCCTCTCCTCTGCGTCATAGAGATGAGACAGGGCGTCCGCCTTCACATTCCTCGAGCCTGGCCTATAGGAAAGCATGAATTGGAACCTGGTGAAGAATAGAACCCACCTGGCCTGTCTCGGGTTTAGCCTCTTCGCAACCCTGATGTACTCCAGGTTGCGGTGGTCCGACCACACCAGGAGAGGGTGTTTGGACCCCTCCAGCCAGTGCCTCCACGCCTTCAGAGCCTTCTTGACCGCCAATAGTTCCCGGTCCCCTACGTCGTAGTTCCTCTGGGAGGGGCTCAGCTGCTTTGAGTAGAAGGCGCAGGGCTACAGTTTTGGAGGGGTTCCGGTGCGCTGGGACAGCACTGCCCCAACTCTTACTTTGGAGGCATCCACCTCGACGATGAAGGGGAGTGAGGGGTCGGGATGTGCCAGCACGGGAGCAGTGGTGAAGCGTGCCTTCAGCGTCTCGAATGTCCTCTTCGCCTCTGCCATCCAACGAAGCCGCTGGGGACCTCCTCTCAGCAGGGAGGTAAGAGGCGCGACCACCGTGCTGAAGCCCCGGATGGACCTCCGGAAATAGTTGGCGAACCCCAGGAATCGCTGGACTGCTTTCACGGAGTTGGGGATGGGCCATGACCTGACTGCGCTGACACATTGCTCCTCCATCTCATTTTTTTTTTTTTTGTACATTTTAGTCATTTAGCAGACGCTCTTATCCAGAGCGACTTACAGTTAGTGAGTGCATATATTTTCATACTCCCTCCATGGAAATTAGTAGCCCAAAAAGGACACGGTCCGCTGGAAAAACAAACATTTTTCTTGTTTAACATATAGATTATGCTCCAACAGTCTTCCCAGCACAGACCTGACTAACGAGACATGCTGGGCTCGGTCAGCAGAATAGACCAAAATGTTGTCTATATAAACCACTACGCCCCATCCCAGCATGTCCCGAAACACTTCGTTAATAAAGGCCTGGAAGACTGAAGGAGCATTAGATAGGCCAAAGGGTAGCGAAAACCCGGTGCAGATCCTGGTATTCCTCCGGTAAATCCACTTGAGTGGCGTGGTCCGGACTTTCCACCATAGTGGCGTTGACAGACACCGCGAGACACCTCCCGTGACACTCCTGCGACCAACCCAGCAGTCTCCTCTCGGACCAGGAAATAACAGGGTTATGCCAACTCAAACAGGGGAGACCTAAAACAATGGGGTGCATGGTGGTGTCTATAATCAAAAGGTGATCTGTTCTAAATGAGTGTCATGGATCAGCAGAGAAACGGGAACATTGATGTGATGTACGAGCCCTGTCCCTATTGTACGATTATCCAGGGCTCGAACCAGAATGGTTTACTGTAAGGGAACCAAAGGAATGCGAAATGCAGTGGCCAATGCGCTATCTAAAAGATTCATGGCAGCTCTGGAATCAATCAGAGCTAACGGGAGAGAGGGGCTAGGGTATTCAGGGAATTTAATGGAAAAACACACTGGTTGAGTTGACAGAAAAGGAGAGGAGATCTTGCATCCTACCTGGGTTGGAGCAAGGGAATTCCCTGGCTTGTCACCTCCTCGCCTATTAGAGGGCAGGTTGGGGAGAAATTACCCCTTTCTCTACAATAGGAGCAGAGGCAGTCCTAGATCCCTGGCGTAGTCGGAGTAGATGCTCACCCCCCTCTCGGCCCTCCACAGGATGATCAAACACCGAGCGGAAGAGGAGGGTGAAGCGCTCGTAGGACTTGACCTCGGGTCCGCCCGTTTCCCAGATCGCGGCACCCCAGTCCAGGGCCCGTCCGGTCAGTGCCGAGATGACTGTGGCAACCCTGTCTCTCCCGGACACAGCCTCGGCGTAGCGAGCGAGGTACAGGTCACATTACAGAAGGAATCCCTTGCATCTCGCTGGCGCGCCGTCAAAGCGCTCCGGGAGGGACAGGGGTATTTCCGCGGACCGGCTCAGATGGGACAGAGGCAGGTAGTGGTGGTGTGGGGGCTGGTGCCAGAACCAGTGCTGGAGACTGGAGGGACTGCACATTCCCCTCCAAATGTAGAATGGTTACCATCACGCTGTCCATGGCGCTGCCGAGTCTGGAGAGACAGTCCTCAAGATTCTGGACTGTCTCTACGATGGTTACCAGCTCGGCCTTTCCCGCTGTCTCCATTTAGATTGGTCAATTATTCTGTCACGTTGTATAATGATAGAAGACAGGCGCAGGAATACGTAATAGTTTTTTTTATTACTCCACCCAACATAAGGTATGTCATGAAAAATGACGGGGACGAAGCCCAAAACAAACACGTATATATATAACACAGGGATGTAACCCAAACAAAAGAGCAAGGTGTAAACCTCTAAATAATACACAGGACGAGACCCGTAATAACAAGTGCACAATGACACGGTATGTAAACCGTAATACAATGTACAGTAACACGTAACACGAAAGCCGATACAATAGAGCACAGGTACTCACGAGACCAACGGACATGGGACAATTGCTTGATAATAAAGTGGACGAACTACAAACACGTATATCCTACCAACGGGACATTAAAAACTGTAATATCTTATGTTCCACCGAGTCAAGACATGAATAACATACAGCTGCTGGCGGGTTATACACTGTATCGGCAGGATAGAACAGCAGCCTATGGTAAGACAAGGGGTGGCGGTCTATGTATATTTGTAAACAACAGCTGGTGCATGATATCTAAGGAAGTCTCTAGGTTTTGCTTGCCTGAGGTAGTGTATCTCATGATAAGCTGTAGACCACATTATCTACCAAGAGAGTTTTCATCTCTCTAGACCACCTTTACTCCACACACAGAGACGAGTACAAAGCTCTCCCTCGCCCTCCATTTGGCAAATCTGACCATAATTCTATCCACCTGATTCCTGCTTACAAGCAAAAACTCAAGCAGGAAGCACCAGTGACTCGGTCAATAAAAAAGTGGTCAGATGAAGCAGATGCTAAGCTACAGGACTGTTTTGCTAGCACAGACTGCAATATGCCATGGATTACAGGCAACATTCGCACTGAGCTAAAGGGTAGTGCTTCCACTTTCAAGGAGCGGGACTCTAACCCGGAAGCTTATAAGAAATCCCGCTATGCCCTCCGACGAACCATCAAACAGGCAAAGCGTCAATACAGGACTAAGATCGAATCGTACTACACCGGCTCAGACGCTCGTCGGATGTGGCAGGGCTTGCAAACTATTACAGACTACAAAGGGAAGCACAGCCGCGAGCTGCCCAGTGACACGAGCCTACCAGACGAGCTAAATTACTTAAATGCTTGCTTCGAGGCAAGTAACACTGAAACATGCATGAGAGCATCAGTTGTTAAGGACGACTGTGTGATCACGCTCTCCGTAGCCGATGTGAGTAAGACCTTTAAACAGGTCAACATTCACAAGGCCGCAGGGCCAGACGGATTACCAGGACGTGTACTCTGAGCATGCGCTGACCAACTGGCAAGTGTCTTCACTGACATTTTCAACCTCTCCCTGTCTGAGTCTGTAATACCAACATGTTTCAAGCAGACCACCATAGTCCCTGTGCCCAAGAACACTAAGGTAACCTGCCTAAATGACTACCGACCCGTAGCACTCACGTCTGTAGCCATGAAGTGCTTTGAAAGGCTTTGAAGGTCGAAGAGGCTTCTAAACAGCTTCTACCCCCAAGCCATAAGACTCCTGAACATCTAATCAAATGGCTACCCAGACTATTTGCATTGCCCCCCCCTTTACACTGCTGCTACTCTCTGTTTATTATCTATGCATAGTCACTTTAATAACTCTACCTACATGTACATATTACCTCAATTACCTCGACTAACCGGTGCCCCCACACATTGACACACATAGTCCCGTATAGCTCAGTTGGCAGAGCATGGCGTTTGCAACGCCAGGGTTGTGGGTTCGATTCCCACGGGGGGCCAGTATGAAAATGTATGTCGCTCTGGATAAGAGCGTCTGCTAAATGACTAAAATGTAAATGTAAAAATTGACTTGGTACCGGTACCCCCTGTATATAGCCCCTGTATATTTTACTGCTGCTCTTTAATTATTTATTACATTTATTTCATATTGTATTTTTTGGTATTCTTTCTCAAAACTGCATTGTTGGTTAAGGGCTTGTGAGTAAGCATTTCACCTGTTGTATTCGGCGCATGTGACAAATACAATTTTATTTTATTTTATTTGAACCCAGTGTGCGTAATGAGACAAGACAGTCCGGGGTTGGTGGTAATGATCCAGGTCAGTGAAGCCTAGAAGGTCGGTGATGTAGAACTCCGGAGCTGGTGAATGGAATGAGCAGCAGTACCGGGGGAATCCGTGACAGCAATTTCAAAATTGGGTAGCGCATCATCAGTTTCTTCTGTCATGTTAGTCATTGCAAACCTTAGAGAACTATTTATAACATGTCAGAAATGTCCAGATCAACTAGCCCATGTCAGCTAACGTTTTTTTATTTAGGTTTTTTAGCCCATAGATATTGTTGTAATGTTTTAGTCTTTCAAATATCAGATGAATACTCATTAGACATGGCAAAATGTATAGAATTGCAAGAAAATTAGCTTTAAAACTGCTAAATTTTCTTTGCACCCCATGACAAAATGTGTAGAATTGCAAAAAGATCCCACCATGTCAAACGAACAAATTAAGTCAATTCACGTCATCATGCATTGATGTCTAAGGAAGACTAAGTGAAAATGCGTCTTACGATTCACCCTGTGTCACGACTTCCTCCGAAGCTGCCTCCTCTCCTGGTTCGGGCAGGCTTCGGCATTCGTCGTCACCGGCCTTCTAGCCACTGCCGCTCCTCATCTCATCATTCCATTTGTTTTGTCTTGTTTATTACACACACCTGGTTCATATCCCCTCATCAGTACCTGTATAAGTGTTCCCTCTGCCCCCTTGTCTTTGTGTGTGATTGTTCATTGTGAGGATAGTGAAGCTCGGTTGAGCTCCTTGTATTTTGTATTGCCGGGTTATTTTCCCCATGTGCCTTGTTGGTTCCAGTGTGCCTGTTTTGCGCACTGGACTGTTTTGACGCATTACTGCGTAACTCTGTATTCCAGAATAAATCCTGTTATTCTGTGATTTACCCTCCTGCGCCTGACTCCTTCAAATCACCCATCACAGAATCACACACCCGCCATGGAGTCAGCAGGAGAGGAGCACATGCCTGGAGTCGTGGCACGGGTCCGGGAACATTCGACGATACTAGCCAGCTTGGGAGAAGCGATGGATCGGGTTCTCCAGGTCGTCCAACGCCTGGAGAGGAGAGGACCCGATCTGTCGGGACCAGCTGGGCGACCGGATCCAGCCACCCACACCACAGCACCCAGAGGGATCCATATATCCCAACCACGGGATTTAGACGGGACAGCTGCTCTCTGCCAGGGATTCCTCCTCCAACTGGAGCTACACTATTCTAACATCAGCCTGGCCCCATCGGAGCGGGAGAAGGTGTCCGCCCTCGTCTCCTGCCTCTCGGGGAAAGCCCTGGAGTGGGCCAACGCGGTCTGGAATGAAGGAGGAGCCGGATTGGACAACTACAGGAAGTTCGCTCGCCTCTTTCGGGCTGTCTTCGATCACCCGCCCGAGGGTAGAGAGGCGGGCGAGCGGCTGGTCCACCTGAGGCAGGGGACGAGGACCGTGCAGGACTTCACCCTGGAGTTCCGGACTCTAGCAGCTGGTGCCATCTACGGGAGGATGTCCGAAGGGAGCTAGCCTGCCGGGACACCCTGTTGTCCTTCACTCAACTGGTGGACATGGCCATCCGGTTGGACAACCTGCTGGCGGCCAGAGGACGTCCTGAGGTAGGGATAGGCGTGGTCCTATCTCAAGGTTCAGGCATGCCACCCAAGCTCCGCCCCTGTGCCTTCTTCTCCAAGAAGCTCAGCCCGGCGGAGCAGAACTACGACGTTGGTGATCGGGAGCTGTTGGCTGTTGTCCGAGCCCTGACCGTGTGGAGGCACTGGCTCGAGGGGGCGAAACACACTTTACTCGTCTGGACGGACCACCGTAACCTGGAGTACATCTGGGCAGCGAGGAGGCTGAACCCTCGCCAGGCCAGGTGGGCCCTAATCTTCACCCGGTTTGATTTTACACTATCATTCATCCCGGGTACGAAGAACGTGAAGGCAGACGCACTGTCACGGCTGTACGACACAGAGGAAAGGCCCAGAGACAACAACCCCATACTCCCGGCCTCCTGCATTGTGGCGCCGGTAGTATGGGCGATGGACGCGGATATAGAGCAGGCGTTATGCACAGAGCCATCTCCACCTCAGTGTCCAGCTGGGCGGCAGTACGTGACCGTCTGATCTATTGGGCACACACGTCTCCCTCCTCTGGTCACCCAGGTATTGGTCGTACAGTGCGCTGCCTGACCCGAAAGTACTGGTGGCCTACCTTGGCTAAGGACGTGAGGGTGTACGTCTCCTCCTGCTCGGTGTGCGCCCAGAGTAAGGCACCTAGGCACCTCCCAGCGGGTAAGTTATAGCCTTTACCAGTTCCACAACGGCCATGGTCCCACTTGAGTATTGATTTCCTTACTGATCTTCCCCTCTCTCAAGGCAACACCACCATCCTGGTCGTTGTGGACTGCTTATCCAAAGCCTGCCGCCTCCTTCCTCTGCCCGGTCTCCCCACGGCCCTGCAGACTGCAGAGGTCCTGTTTACACATGTCTTCCTGCACTAAGGGGTACCAGAGGACATAGTGTCTGACCGGGGTCCCCAGTTCACATCCAAGGTCTGGAAGGCGTTTAGGGAACGTCTGGGGGTCTCGGTCAGCCTGACCTCTGGTTTTCACCCCGAGTCTAATGGGCAGGTGGAACGGGTGAATCAGGATGTGGGTAGGTTCCTGCGGTCCTACTGCCAGGACCGGCCAGGGGAGTGGTCGGTGTTCTTGCCATGGGCCGAATATGCCCAGAACTCTCCACTAACCTAACGCCATTCCAATGTGTTTTAGGTTATCAACCGGTTCTGGCACCGTGGCATCAGAGCCAGACCGAGGCTCCTGCGGTGGATGACTGGTTTCGCCACGCGGAGGAGACGTGGAACGCTGCTCACGTCCACCTCCCACGCGCCGTGCGTCGCCAGAAGGCCAACGCTGACCGCTACCGCAGTGAGGCCCCGGTCTTTGTACCGGGTGATCGGGTCTGGCTCTCAACCCGGAATCTGCCCCTCCGTCTGCCCTGCCGGAAGCTGAGCCCGCGGTTTGTGGGGCCATTCAAAGTCCTGAGGAGAATAAACAAGGTTATCTATAGGTTATTACTCCCGACAGATTATCGTATTAACCCTTCGTTCCATGTGTCTCTCCTCAGGCCAGTGGTGGCTGGTCCGCTCCAGGAGTCTGAGGTGCGGGAGGTCCCTCCGCCTCCTCTGGACATCGAGGGGGCCCCGGCATACTCCGTCCGTTCCATCCTGGATTCAAGGCGTTAGGTGGGGGGCCTTCAGTACCTCGTGGAGTGGGAGGGGTACGGTCTGGAGGAGCGGTGCTGGGTCCCATTGAGGAATATCCTCGATCCCTCCCTGTTGCAGGATTTCCACCGTCGCCATCCGGCTCGCCCTGCTCCGCGTCCTCCTGGCCGTCCACAACGGCAATGGTCCCACTTGAGTATTGATTTCCTTACTGATCTTTAAGGTACCACCACAATCCTGGTCGTTGTGGAGCCTGCCGCCTCCTTCCTCTGCCCGGTCTCCCCGCGGCCCTGCAGACTGCAGAGGTCCTGTTTACACACGTCTTCCTGCACTACGGGGTACCAGAGGACATAGTGTCTGAACAGAGCTCAAGTAAACCTAGTCAGCAGCTTGTGCTGAGTAGGTCTAAGTAGGCTATGTAAAGGTGTAATGGTTTGAAAAAGAACACATTTATCATGCTTAATGGGAACCTATTAAGGTCAAATTGACCTCATGTGGGGGGGTAAATCTGATCATAATTTTCTGGCGCGTAAACCTCATTGTTAATTGGGTTCATTGAAGAGGTTTATACTTGGTTGAGATTCACCAATGGGCACTGAAGAGAGCACATGATGAACCTCAGCTCAAGCATAAGTCCTTTCCAGGTCAAATAATAAAAATAACATTATGGGAATGGTTGATGAACACATATAGAACAAAACTTATATCAAATTGGTATTGATGATAAGTTACAAAATATAAATATCAACCATAGTATTTGTTTATGAATTACAGTGCATTCGGAAAGTATTCAGACCCCTTCCCTTTTTCCACATATTGTTACATTGCAGCCTTATTCTAAAATGTATTAAATATTTTTTCCCCCTCATCAACCTACACACAATACACCATTTTTTAAACACATTTTTGCAAATGTATTAAAAATAAAAACAGAAATACCTTATTTACATAATTATTCAGACTCTTTGCTATGAGACTCAAAATTGAGCTCAGGTGCATCCTGTTTCCATTGATCATCCTTGAGATGTTTCTACAACTTGATTGGAGTCCACCTGTGGTAAATTCAATTGATTGGACATGATTTGGAAAGGCACACACCTGTCTATATGAGGTCCCACAGATGACAGTGCATGTCAGAGCAAAAACCAAGCCATGAGTTCGAAGGAGACACTGATCTGGGGAAGGGTACCAAACATATTTTGCAGCATTGAAGGTCCCCAAAAACACAGTGGCCTCCATCATACTTAAATGGAAGAAGTTTGGAACCACCAAGACTCTTCCTAGAGCTGGCCGCCCGGCCAAACTGAGCAATCGGGGGAGAATGGCCTTGGTCAGTGGGTGACCAAGAACCCAATGGTCACTCTGACAGAGCTCCAGAGTTCCTCTGTGGAGATGGGAGAACTTTCCATAAGGACAACCATCTCTGCAGCACTCCACCAATCAGGCCTTTATGGTAGAGTGGCCTGACGGAACCCACTCCTCAGTAAAAGGCACATGACAGCCCGCTTGGAGTTTTCCAAAAGGCACTTAAAGGACTCTCAGATCATGAGAAACAAGAATCTCTGGTCTGATGAAACTAAGATTGAACTCTTTGGCCTGAATGCCAAGCGTCAAGTCTGTAGGAAACCTGGCACCATCCTTATTGTGAAGCATGGTGGTGGCAGCATCATGTTGTGGGGATGTTTTTCAGCGTTAGGGACTGGGAGACTAATCAGGATCGAGGGAAAGATGAACGGAGAAAAGTACAGAGATATCCTTGATGAAAACCTGCTCCAGAACGCTCAGGACCTCAGACTGGGGCAAATCTTCACCTTCCAACAGGACAACGACCCTAAGCACACAGCCAAGACAACGCAGGACTGGCTTGGGGACAAGTCTCTGAATGTCTTTGAGTGGCCCAGCCAGAGCCTGGACTTGAACCCGATCGAACATCTCTGGAGAGACCCTGAAAATAGCTGTGCAGCAACGCTCCCCATCCAACCTGACAGAGCTTGAGAGGATCTGCAGAGAAGAATGGGAGAAACTCCCCAAATACAGGTGTGCCAAGCTTGTAGTGTCATACCCAAGAAGACTCAAGGCTGTAATCGCTGCCAAAGTTGTTTCAACAAAGTACTGAGTAAAGGGTCTGAATACTTATGTAAATGTAATATTTCAGTTTATTATTTTTAATACATTTGCTAACATTTCTAAAAACCTGTTTGTGCTTTGTCATTATGGAGTATTGTGTGTAGATTGATGAGGGGAAAATAACAATTTAATCAATTTTAGAATAAGGCTGTAACATGACAAAATGTGGAAAAAGTGAAGGGGTCTCAATACTTTCCAAATGCACTGTATGTCTTGAAAATATGGCTTCCAGTAAGTGTATCCTAAAATACTAAGTTGATTTCTTGCCACTGCTTGTAAGAGAGGTACTTGTCATCAATGAGTCAACCACCAAACGCGGTGTATGCCTCATCTATTTCCCAGAAGCGAAACACTTTTACGTTCATTACTCAACTGACTCAATGCCTAGTAGTATCAAAACAATTGACATTTTGACTTGTTTGGTAAATCCTTTCCCGCATTTCCCCTGTCCTACCCAGCACTCAGAGAAAATAGCTGTGAAGAACCAACAGACTGTGATTGATTACTAAACACATGTTTCAGCCTCAGTAGATCACAATTACTGTCAGGGCAGGCCCTGGTTCAGTCGACAGCCGAGCCCTGCGTCGGAACAGTAAACTGTAATTTGTGTTTGTGCGTTATTATTACTACAGCGGCACGGGTGTTTGTTTTAGGGGCCAAATTATTTCTGCGGGTCACGTAAATAATCTAGAGGCTTGCATCCTTCCATAAACATGATTTAGGCTGACAGTGTTGTAAATATGTGGAGATTTTAAGGGAATGTTTAAAAAATCTACATTCACTCCTTCAGCAACGTGCTGAAATGTAACCTTCTGGAGATGATCAAGAAATTAAGTTAATCCAATATTATTCTCCTCACAGAGATGTTATTAAAAGGCATTTTACTGCTCCTAATTCAAGTATAACATCTGTTGTGGACTAAATGAAAGGGAAGTAGTCAATGTTTCTCCAACTTCATTGGAAGCTTTAGGGCATGTTGTTGTTGTTTTACAACAAACTATAAAGGAGTGAATTACAATTTAATCTAAACTTTGTGCCTTTTTAAAACATTAGGTGATTGTTTACACATTCTGTGGAATAAACCTGGATGGTAGATTAAAGGAAAGACATTAGAATTATGTGCCAGACAGTTGGCATCAGTGCTGCAACTTCTGAATCCACCTTTCCCCCATTTCTTTTACAGTAAGACTCCCCCTTCTAATGGACTCCCAGATGTGCGTCATTCATACCGTTGGTTATGAAGTTACAGTAAGGGTTCATGAAATTGTGTTGAATAGAGACATCAGTTGCCATTAGTCGTGGCCGCATGTTGGGACTGATAAGTGTGTGTTGTGTTTAGCGCTGAGTTAAATGGACACTTCCCCAGAGTCAGATGAAGCATGCTAGTAGATATCCATAGACTTCCAGTCATTGCGCTAATGAGAGTTAGCAATGGCTCGATAAACTACCTCTAACTTCATTCATACTGGACACAGAGACATAAAAATGGTATCCACGAGTTCATCTGACTCTGGGGTAGATAAAGGTCCTCATTGACAAAATCACGAAGAATCACTTTTTTGAGGGAGTTATTACAACGCAGCAGATATCCATTTCTATCCTCCTGGGTAGTAAAGCTGCTAATGTGGAAAATGCTTGACCCTGATTTTCCATGCTCTGCTGGTGGAGACGCCATGGAACAATGTGAATGGGGAGCATGGCTGTGATTCGAAAAGGCAGTCTCTCACCCCCTCAGAGCAAATGGCAGCTTCAGAGTGCAAAAGGACAGTCCTAAGTGGAAGCAGGGGCCCAGTGGAGGCCAAGCAGTGAACCCAATCCAAATAGCACAGTTGACCAGGTCACAGCAGAGGCAGTGGAGAGGACTCCCATCGGGCTGTGCCACAGGGTATGTAAGAGTACTGTGCAGAGGGTGAAGGGAGGGAGGGGGAAAGGGAGGAAGGGGGTTCACAGGCCCATCCATCACATCCCGTAACCCCCCACACACCTTTCTTCTCCCTCGAAGATGGGCTCTGGTAAAAGCTCATCAAAACATGGACTGTCAGTAAGTATTTGGACTTCACCAGGGACCACAGAACAGGGCACAACACCCCCATTCCACAACACAGGGCACTCCCCCCATCCCACAGTACGCCCCCCCTTATTTAATGGTTAAGTAGTTTCTCTATAGATTTATGCTGTGACTGATTTTATGTAAGTATGAGAGAGTCTCAGACTAAGTCAGACTAATGAATGGAAGGCCTCTCAAATTTGGAAAATGTATACTTGCTGGAAAGTTATGGCAGCAGGGTCTTTCTTGGCTTAATTGGCCGCCAGTGTGATCCGCCCTTTGAATTGGGTCCAATGGCATTTATGATGAACGGCCATGACATCATGCAGAGCATTGTTCATAAGGGACACTTCTAAATCAAATGTCTAGAGACGTGACGACTGCCTGCCTTCCCCACCATATGCAACAGGGACAAGCTGAGGTGGTGACTTAAGAAACCATTCACAATTAATGTGTGAAAGGAGTTTGGATCAACGTTTCCATTCTAGCCAGGCAGGAAATAAACAGAGATGTTTTAAGGGCCCACCTGGGTTGCCATGGACAAAATAACTCTGATGTGATAAATCTAAGTCATAGGTCATAATAAAATGGTAAGGACTAGATGGTATACTTCTACGAACAGAATTGACTTTTCGTAGCAGGTTAGGATACCTTTTCAGCAGGTTAGGATAATTAACGTAGCAGGTTAGGAGAATTAGGTTAAGATTAGGAAAATGGTTAGGGTCAGTTAAAATGCTCAAATTCTCCCTGAAACAACTAAAAAATTACGATTATTACTATTTGTGTGTCACTTCCATCCATAGCTGTATATCATCTAGCCACAACCAGGCTAAGAACTATGCAACAATCCTCCTTATGGTGATGTATGTCCGAGGTTGTAAGCCCAGTTCTACTGCCCTTGATGCAAGTCCCCTGGTCCAAAACACACTTCACCTCAGCAACTACCCAAGAATGGTAAAGCGGCCTTTACTGGTTCTAACAGTAGACCTATAAGCTTGCAGCCAGCTCTTAGCATACTGTTGGAAAACATTGTGTTTGACCAAATACAATGCTATTTCTCTGTTAACAAATTAACAACAGACTTTCAACATGAGTATAGGGAAGGGCAATCAACATGTACTGCACTGACACCAATGACTGATGATTGGTTGAAAGAAATTGATAATAAGAAGATTGTGGGAGCTGTACTGTTAGATTTCAGTGCAGCCTTTGATATTATTGACCATAACCTGTTGTTGAAATAACATATGTGTTATGGCTTTTCAACCTCTGCCATATCGTGGATTCAGAGCTATCTATCTAATAGAACTCAAAGAGTTTTCTTTAATGGAAGCTTCTCTAATGTCAAACATGTAAGTGTGGTGTACCACAGGGCAGCTCTCTAGGCCCTCTACTATTTTATATTTTTACCAATGACCTGCCACTGGCATTAAACAAAGCATGTGTGTCCATGTACGCTGATGATTCAACCATATACGCATCAGCAACCACAGCTATGAAGTCACCGAAACCCTTAACAAAGAGTTGCAGTCTGTTTTGGAATGGGTGGCCACTAATAAACTGGTCCTGAACATCTCTAAAACTAAGAGCATTGTATTTGGTACAAATCATTTCCTAAGTTCTAGACCTCAGCTGAATCTGGTAATGAATGGTGTGGCTGTTGAACAAGTTGAGGAGACTAAATTACTTGGAGTTACCTTAGCTTGTAAACTATAATGGTCAAAACATATCGATTCAATGGTTGTAAAGATGGGGAGAGGTCTGTCCGTAATAAAGAGATGCTCTGCTTTTTTGACACCACACTCCAAAAAGCAAGTTCTGCAGGCTCTAGTTTTGTCTAATCTTGATTATTGTCCAGTTGTGTGGTCCAATGCTGCAAGGAAAGACCTAGTTAAGCTGCAGCTAGCCCAAAACAGAGCGGCACATCTTGCTCTTCATTGTAATCAGAGGGCTGATATAAATACTATGCATGCCAGTCTCTCTTGGTTAAGAGTTGAGGAGAGACTGACTGCATCACTTCTTCTTTTTATAAGAAACATGAATGTGTTGAAAATCCCAAATTGTTTGCATAGTCAACTTACACACAGCTCTGACACACACACTTACCTCACCAGACATGCCACCAGGGGTCTTTTCACAGTCCCTAAATCCAGAACAAATTCAAGAAAGCGTACAGTATTATATAGAGCTATTATTGCATGGAACTCCGTTCCATCTCATATTGCTCAAATAAACAGCAAACCTGTTTTCAAAAAACAGATAAAGCAACACCTCACGGCACAACGCCTCTCCCCTATTTGACCTAGTTTGTGTGTATGTATTGATATGTAGGCCAAATGTGCCTTAAAAAAAAATATGTATGTACTTCTGTCCTTGAGCTGTTCTTGTCTATTAATGTTCTGTATTATGTCATGTTTCATGTTTTGTGTGGACCCCAGGAAGAGTAGCTGCTGCTTTTGCAACAGCTAATGGGGATCCTAATAAAATACCAAATACCAAAACTGAACCAAAACCAGAAGAATGAGGGTATAGAGCAGGGCAATTAAATCTCAAGCACCTTATCATTGTGATTTATGCTAATGAGAGGCAGCTGCCCTGATCACATTCCAAATTGCAGAAGTCGTTACGTTTGGTAAACGAGCGTCTCGGAGAGTTGGGCCGACGGAGCTGGATGGGACTGGCGGGAGACCCTGTTTACGTTCAGCCCTCTGCATTCCAGCTCACAGATGAGTTCAATCTCTGCAAAGCAGACGGCAGGCGGCCGACCTTCCCTCGGCTCCCCCCGGCCCTCACGGGGCTCTCCAGGCAGCCTGCTCAGGAGGGAGAGTGAGAGATGAGTCTATGAGGGAAGCCTGGCTTGTTGAAACACTGGCTCCATGGGTGTCCCTGTGTCAGGGTCTGACTTCAGAGGAAGGGCCCCTGTCCACTATAGACAGTTTATTACACGGGCCGAAGACACACAAACGGAGTCGCTTAGCCCCTGCCGAGTGACCCCAAACATCAGGAACAAGACAAGGAAGCCTCTGAGCTCTACGCATAAAACACATAGCCCCCCTCAAGTCAGTCAGAAACCTTACTGATCAGCCTGGACCCTTGACGGTCAGCAGGGTCACTGATGCATACGTACGTATATCTAACAAACACGACTCATAAAACATGGAAAATTATGTTTGGGATGAATTTAGTCATTTTGTTTCTGCAGAAAGGCTCCTGACTTCAGGCCCTACGTCATTTGCTGCAGTTGGCCCCTTGATCCCTATTACACTGCCAGGAGTCATCCATATCACACACTTTGATGTGGGAGTAGCATGTGCATTATGTACTGGCGGTGCCTTTGCCAAGAAGATGTTAAGAGCAAGCACTTGTCCAGTGATGAAGCTTTGGGAGAGTCAAAAGGGTGATTTGTCTTAAGAGGTTGTGGATTTGAGGGAGCTCTACTCTGAAGTTCTTAATCTGATCCTAATAACTATTTCCTGATTTTAAAATGTTTCATGAATTACATCATCCTTGTGTGGCTAGTGCATGAAGTCTTTGTTAACCTTAAACTACTCACACCCGCTAATGAATGAAACGATCATTCAGCTGTAAATAATGCAGTGTGGATGTAATGCCAGTAATGGATGACATATTTGAAACACATTGCCAACGGTTCTGAGGTCTGTGTAACTTTGAAGTGTTACTGGACTCCCACTCTCATTTTAACAAAGTTGAGATATTTTTCCACTTCTTCTCCAGCAATCCAGGAAGTGAACAATGAATCTGTGGTGAGCCTTTATGAGGCTTTTAGACACACGCACACATGCACTTTTTATACACACACAAACAGACACACACAGAGGTTAGAGCATTGGGCCAGTATACGAAAGGTCGCTAGTTCGATTTCCCAAGCCGACAAGGTGAAACATCTGTCAATGTGCCCTTGAGCAAGGCACCTAACCCTAATTTGGTCGCCGTTGATAATGGCTGACCCTGGCCGTGACCCCACTCTCTGAGGGTGTATCAGGGGGAGTTGCCATATGCAAAAAAATTACATTTCCAATTCACACAAGCGTATAATACACACTTGTATATGTGTGAACTAGGACAAATATAAGCACCTACCAAATTATTATTATTATACAAAGTCTATTTTCTGTGTAGTGCTCTCTCAAACCAGTACTCCTAATTCCACATAAAAAAATGAAAAAGCAAAGTATGAGTATCAAGAAAGAAGAAGTGGAAGTGGCTGTCTTAAATAACGCCCATGTGACCTAGTTCCATTACCCCCAGCTGACAGCACCTCATTCATTCAGTACAAGCTGGGAGGACCCCTCAGTCTAAGCACATTACAGTTATTCTGCTCTATCTTCCACTGTTTCCCCTTGGTCAGGAGGTCTAAAATGATATCCGCTCCAAGGAGAAGCTGTCATGTTCAATGAAACAAACTACATTAATAGAACACATATCCAATTTAGGCTGTTACAAAATGTTATTCTGCCAAAACGAGTCCCATTTCTCTTTAGCTTATAAGATTTGTATTCCCTCCTCTTTTTCCTAGGTCTTGACTGCTGCCCAGCCTGAACAATATCTGTATTATGTTCGCAATTGGACAGAGAAAAGGGAGCTGAGAACATTGGTACAAATGGCAAAAGGTAGCTAAGAGATTGACATTCTTCATGGTCGCCTCCATCAAGGGTACTCACAGAGGGCGATTCAAATGGAACACTTAAAATTCCGGAGCCATGGCTTAGAATGTACTGTTGATACTTGGTTAGAATGAGGGCCCTACATTCTGAGCGTAATGATACTGTTTGGGTTTCTAATGGGTACACTTGAACTCTGACCCCAAGTCAGCACTCTAATGGTGACGGGCCATTCAATCATTGTGCCTTCGACCAAACTAACGCAAATGTGTCTCTCCTGGGACAGTTCCACTGACAGGCAAATCCTCAGTTTTTTGTTCCCCGGATAGAATTGATTAGAAGGTGTCAAACCCATAGAATATGACGACTCAATGGCCCCACAATGCTGTCTCATGGTGACACACAGCCTCAATGGCCTCTCAATTCACAGCACAGAGTGATCATTCAATGGAGGGATTAGTGAGGCCCAAAACAAAGGCACAGAAACAGACATACTCTCGCTCTCTCTCACACACACACACTCACACACACACACACATATGCACACACGCAAACACACAAAGTAAACATGCATATGTTATGTAATATATGTATATACATTTGCATAAATATTTCAATAAAAAATAAACAGGTATGTACGTATATATGAATTTATAACATGACTCTTGGTAGCATGCATGCACTATACTACTAAATAGTGCACTGTTTGGAATTGTAATTTATGTTCTTAGTAACTGTACTGTTTGTTCACTGAACAGCTATAATTTGTTTTCTATTTGAAAATTGATAGGAGTGGCTTGGTTGTCACACTGGAGTTTTCTGAGGACTCTTTGTTTAAAAGCTTCGGTTGCAGCCAGAGAGATCCTCCTGGTATTCATTCCTGAGTCACTCCAGATGCTGCAAATTGTGTCAAATTTGGCCAGACTAAGGCGTGCTTCATAACGTTGATAGCTACTCCAAAGATCCCCTAAACACACGCAACATGTGGGCTGTAGACATCATGGAGAGATCGAGAGAATCCCTTCTAGAACAACACACTCCTACAGAGCAGCAGAGAGTAGCAGAGAAACACCTTACTAACTGCCCCTCTGAACTCATATCAAATCACCAATACACAACACTCTATCCACCAAACTCAGGTCAGAATGCATGTACAGTAGGCTATGTTATGGACCTAGCAATACACGTATCACCAGTGCTTTATCAGATGATGGCGATCAATTAGCCAGGAGTGTTTCAGGTGTCTATGATTTCAGGAGCAACCTTAGGAGCCTCCCAGACAATAGAGGCCAGGGGCAGGTCAACCCCCCTGATGCCCAGGGCAACACACTAGGGGATCGGAATGAGCACCATCGAGTCGACCCCAGAGTCATAAGACAACTGCAGCTTCCCTTCTAATTAGATTTCCCATGGGCAAAAGGAGGAGGAGGAGGAGGAGGAGGAGGAGGAGCGCTAATCAGCTCCAGTACATCTCCACTACACAGCCTTGGTCAGCCCTGCTCTCTACTCCTCACACACCGGACATGTTTGGGTTGGAAATCATCACACAGGCTGGACTCTGGAGGGCTAGAGGCTAAGCAGAGCATGGGCGAGTGTGGTGGGTCCAGTGCTCCTCTCTCTCAGCTGTTAGTCATAGGAAGCAGGGGCGGACTGGCCATCTGGCATTTCTGACAAATGCCAGATGGGCTGGTTCATTTTTAGCCCAGTGGGCCTGTCTAACTTGTTTTTTTTTTGCGCTAAATGATAATTATCTGTCTAATAATGGGGGCCTCAAGGGAAAAAATGAGCTGGTGTGGGGGCCTCAAGGGAAAAAAAATTGACCGGTGTGTTAGAAATGCCAGTGACGATTTCTAGTCCCTGTTCGCCCATGAGAGGAAGGACAGCTGGCTTGCTACTCCCAAACACACTCAAACTCCACAGTGAAGTTATGATGATTTCCCTGCATGTGATAACCTCTGTTCATTAATTCCCATGAAACTTGGCCAAAGAAAGACAAGCCTACTTCCCTTATGAGTGGGATAGAAAATGAATGGACAGACCATGCATGCTGACCACACTAGCCATCTAGGTGTGTGTAATGGTAATGGTGTTGGCGTGGTGGAGACATGAGATGGGAGACATACTGTAGGCCTATATAAGTGTTAGTGATGTGCAGGTTGCTAACCCGCAGTCCCCGCGGTTATATCCGCGGGGAGGGCGGGTTTAGGGTCATGAAATATTGTGTGGATGTAGGGCGGGTGGGTTGAATAAAGAGAAACCAATGAATTAAAAAAATCCATAAATGTATCATTCTTGTGCAATTCATATCTATAGGCTACATTGAGGTTTTTCTTTCATTCTTTTTTTCTGGCATTAGTGTGTAGCCAAAGCCTAAGCTTTAGGGCCTAACTGTACACTCGCCAAATACACGGCAATTGCCAAATGCTTTTGGGAGCTTGGGCAGAAAAAGTTAACAGCGATCCACTGAGGCAAAAATGACAATGTCAGAGTTTAATTCAATAAGAGAAAATCTGCGGAATGGAAAGTTTACAATAAATAGAAGGGAGGGCCAGAACAGTAGCCTAATGTTTGGGAAAGATTTGGTGAAGTGGTAAAAGAGGATGACAGTAGTGCCTATGTTATGTGTGATGATTGTGAGGCGCTATACAAATTCGACACTTACAAGACAGGGACTTCAAAATGGCACGTTAAGGGAACTGTAGGCTACTGTTCAGATGTATTAAATGGAATAGTAGACTGAAATCTGAACATTGACTGTATAGGTCTATAACCTCTCACATACCTTAATATAATATTAACTCCTGCAGAGTTAAGGATTTCTTGCAGAATTTATTTTTTACATTTTGACTCGGGAACAGGAGTAGAGAAATATGATTTATTTCATCTTGAGAGAATTAATGCGTGGTTAGGGACCGTCTGTAAAGGTGCTATTTTTATCAGCATTATAAAAGCTGATAGTATTTCAACCACATAAAATATGCATCCAAGCAGAACAGAAATCTTATCAGAAACATGTTGGGTAGTTTTCACAGATTTGTATTTCCTTAAAACCGGTCCAACTCATGCTATTCGGAAAGTTTGCACGAAAAATCTTTCCCATTGCATTTTCTACCCGGTCCCTAAACGGTTTTGCTTTGGGGCGGCCAGTTAAGAGCGTTGGGCCAGTAACCGAAAGGTCACTGGTTCGAATCCCAGAGTCGACTGGGTGAAAAATCTGTTGATGTTTCCTTGAGCAAGGCACTTAACCCTAACTGCTCCTGTAAGTCGCTCTGGATAAGAGAGTCTGCTAAATGACTTAAATGTAAAATGTAAATGCTGCTGAAGAGAAGCAGAGATGAAAGAGAAACTTTACCGATGCCAACTAGCATTGAAGCATTCATTCTATCGATTTCTGACATTATTCTGGTGAGCAAGGGTTTATTTAGTATTCTAGGGAAACAAGTAGTGACAGAATAGAAGCTGCATGTAGCCCTATTTATAGACAAGTTGACTAACAAATAGCCTTCCAAAATTGTTGAAATTATAAGCAGAAACATAGGCCTATCTGACTGTACAGCGCATTTTCTATATTTGCGGTTTAGGACATCGGGTGCGGGCATCAGATTTTCACTTTATCACATATAGTTGGGCGGTTGTGGATGGGTTAATTTAACAATTGTGGGCAGGTGCTGAAGCGTTACAGATTCTGCTATATAAATTTAAAGGTAATTTCCGATTGAGCCGACATACAGTTTGCAGAATTTACCGTGAATGCAGTCTTCGCTAAAGCAAGAACATTGCCTTTAAATTTCAATCACGCTGTAAAGCTAAACTTCCGCAATGCAGATTGAATAGAGCCCTTAAGCCTTGTTCACACTGCAGGCCTTAATGCTCAAATCAGTTTTGTTTTTCAAATCCGTTTTGGAGTACTGACCAAAGTTACAAGTGACCAAATCGGATTTGTGTGATTTGCTGACAATTGCTGACAATCAGACGCTAGTTGTCATAGTAATGATGGGTGAGTGCACAGTGGTGTAGGCTGATTGGTGGTGGTGCTCCTGCTTCCTATCACTCAGAAGTTATGTAGCAAGCTAAGGTGACAACAATGCCTGCCATGGACGTTTCCCAGTTGCTTTGAATGTTCAAAATCATAGTGTAAGAACACTTTCAAAGCCTCAAAGGATAAGATGATCCAACTTTCAAAACGAGTCCTTTTTGGATAGCCACAGCAGTCAACTAGCTAGCAAGTTAGCTGTTGAGCTTTCTAGCACATTCACTAAATTGTTTGTAAACAATTAACAAGCTAGTTAGCTACCACAGGTTCTTATCAAACTGTCAACAGAGTAGCTACCAAGCAACAAAATATGCCAAATAACAGTCTAAAAACGACTTGAGGGTAAATTAATCAGATTTGACCATTCAGACAAGTCACATCAGATTCAGATTTGTATCTGACTTCAAATCAAGGTGGTTTGAAATGTGGCTTGAAATATCCGATTCCACATTGGCTGTTCAGACTGCAGAACAGACTTGAATCGGATATGCAAAAAAATAGGATTTGAGTAACTTCAAACTGCCAATGTGAACAAGGCTTAAGTGTATCATTGTGGGTTGAATGGGATGAGGCTGCCAACTCTCTTTGGGTTGTTTAAGATCTTATGGGAGAAAGGAAATGTGTTGTTTCCAGGCAGTCCAGGGAAACTGATGATGCAGCATGGAAGAGAGGGGAAGATGAATGTGATTTGTTATATAACTTCTATAGTTTTCCAAGAACTCAAATTGAGCTTTAACTGTGTGTGCACTTCCCATATCCCCCATGTTGTGTGATACAAAGATCATATTGTTATGTTAATGTTCAATTATGAGCCTACTAATTACTCAATCACGTTTATCAATGTGCTATATTATATGACAAATTGACCTAATCTAGCATACTCAGCCTAAATTTGCCTTGATTTGCAATTACCATTACAACAGACAACAGTCTAATTCGGGGAAACGTTAAATGCTATCCTGCAGTATCCAAATTGTGCGATACATGTGCGTTTATGCAATGGCAGCAATGAGGAGCGCAGGGAAGTCTATGTGTATTATCTCGTACTGTAGCTTGGTAGAAATTGTTTGGCCGCTTGGACTGAGGGGGGCTGAGCGTAGGCATCAATAAGACCACTAAGGGGGAGTTTTGTACTTGTAAAACGCATGAAAAGACTCCAAAAATTCCCGGTGACTTCAGATCCAAGGAGGTGGTCATATCCATGGGAGCACCATTCATACTCTAGAACTTTCACTTCGAGTAGGACTGCGGCTTCAGACAAAATCGCA
Source organism: Coregonus clupeaformis (assembly GCF_020615455.1). NCBI lineage: Eukaryota > Metazoa > Chordata > Actinopteri > Salmoniformes > Salmonidae > Coregonus > Coregonus clupeaformis. The sequence goes on from NC_059220.1 coordinate 24,876,150, forward strand.
TTGCTGCCTGCGCGCGCTGTTAACATAAACTCTTACAGATGGATTAAAACGTATCTGACATAAACCTGTTTTTGTAAGTAACCTATAGGTAAACTTTACATTTTCGATTTTAGGAGAATATGCGAAAGCTGTGAATTGGTTCAAGATATTGAATCCATCCTGCGTAATGCTTACCTGGACATTATGAAGAGACATCAAAGCATTTTGCATGCTTGGGAAAATATACAGTTTTGCTGAAACTTTCTGTTCGCCTCCATTCAACCACTTGATATTGCTTGTGGCTATCGACACAACTGAATCTTGAGTGACCAGCCTACACGCAGCAGCAATTTAATTCTTGACACAAATATGGACCGTTTGTGGATTGCAGTTTTAGTGGTTCTAACCATTGCACTAGTACGAATGTGTGACTGCCAGAAGGACTCAACAGGTGGTAGACAGGAGATGTGGGAGCAGCTCCGGGAGCTAGCGAGGAGCCAAGGTCACTCCGCAGTGGGAGCGAAGGACGCTGTCGCCGCCATACCATCCAGAGAAAGCTCGCTCAGGTCCTCTCATAATGTCTCGCACTCCGGTCGCGGGGCTCCGGTGAGCTCATCATCTCAACGAGATAACAGGCACGCGACGGCAATTAAACCAGTTCCAGCTCCCAGTACAGAAGCTTCGCACCGGGCGGATGATGCCACCGTCCCACGAGATGCTGCGCGTAGAGCCGCGACAGAGCTCGGCACCCATCACTCATCACAGCAAAGACCCCGAATCAGTTCCAGACAGAGCAACAAACACAGCTCCACGCACACCAGGCGCCTTGCAGGGTAAGACACAGCTAATGTTATCAATTGAAAAAAATATCTAATGCCCGCAGGAGTACATTTGAGTTTGAATACAAATAAAACATTTTTTTTTTTTTTTTTTTTACATCAAACCTGCTGTCTCTCCTCCCGGGGTTGTAATTGAGGCTACATTATTTATTATCATCATTGATGTTCAGAGATAGTGCTTTATGTTGTTGCTATTGTGTCATGTGTCATGAATGAACACTAGCCTACTACAGTGAAACATTTGCTTAGTTGGTACACTTGCTATTTGTCTGCAATACAATAATGATTGTATAATAGGGTGAATGACTTTCAACAGTAGCCTATGCAGTTGTGTGCCCTCTATCTGCCCATATATGTGATGCTCTTATTTTCCCCTATATCACACATAGGCTGGAAAACATTGGCTATATTGGTCTAATGTCTAATCTAATGAATGAATGAAAGAATTCCATCCCATGGCTCCAGTGTGTCTGAAGTGAAAGCCGGAGCTCTCCTCTATTCAGTCTGTCATTGAATTCCTCAGTGACATTTCTCTGAATGGAATGATCATTTGTCATGTGGGGTCATGGCAGGACTTGAACTATATTGGTAGAGGTTAAACCCTCTATTCATATCAGAACAGTGAACACAACATGTTTCTCTGGACTGGGAAGTTGTTCATTAACAACAAGTGTTAAACCACATTTTTGTCACCAGTTTATGCAGAGCATAAATTGAAAGAGCACTACCAGAGCTACCATCTCATCTTAAGAAAACTTTGAAAGCTGTACAGTTACAGTAGGACCATGTCCTCAGACTGCTCCTAGGTATGTGTGTGTGTGTTCTAGTTTTGTGAATCCACATGCTGCCCATGGCCATGTAGTGGTTCTACAAAAGCCCTGGCCCACATTTGCAAATTCACTTAGTGATTAGAAACACCTGTTTTCCTGACGTCCTTTTCTCAGCGCTGCAAATACCTGGAGTTCTTTCTCTTCAAAAAAAAATCCAAACAGAACCATCACTTGTTTCCATTAAAAGCTGTTTATTTTTGCTAAATGAACCCTCATGCAGCCAACCCTGTTTGTTCCATAGGACAAAGCATGGCACACATGCATGGCACACAACCCTATGGGAATCTGGTTATTTATATGGCCAATTTATGAGGGACACTTTATGAACAATATGAGGATCCCTTCTAATTGGAGAAAAATATGTTGGGGGATGAAAGGTGTACTCACAAACCTTACTCTGCTGTATAAGCATGGTGAGGAATGCCTAGCAGACTCTGTGTAATGTCTGACAGTTAGGGTTAGGAGTAGGGTAAGATCTGGGATGATAGTCTGAGTGCCCTGATTTCAACCCCCATTCTGCTTTTGATATCTTGCTCTGGTAGGCTTTGTTGCTTGGTTCCAGAAAAGCAAACACAGCACACAGAAATTGGTCAATGGCTCGCATAGTCTTTCACAGGGAGATTTAGAGAGAGTACCAGTGTGTTCAGCACCAATGTCTTTATTACTGTAACTGAGTTGCTGTAGAAAGCAGTTCATGTAGCGCTCCCACGTCCACACAACCCTATGGGCTAGATTCCATCAAACGTGGTACTGTAACCAGAAACATCTTACTTCTTGTGCTTTAAGAATGCACATTTGGATTCATGTACTCAACAAGCCAATGTTACAAAACAATGTGAATAAAAAATAATTCAACCCATGTGGATTTAAACATGCTTTCTCACTGCACAGAAAGAGTGTTATTTTTTTAAAATCCAGAAACCTATTTACTAGTTTGATTGAATAGGGCATGTGCACCAATCTAATTAACATAATAACAAAATCCCCATAAAAATCAGTCCGTTTAAGATTGATATCTGTTTTTTGTATGGGCTGTGTCTCAATCCACGGCATCCGCCTATGTCAGCCTTCTACATCTGCGGTGGAAAGTGGCAGATCTACAGCGCTGTTTGTCAGACCAGGAGACATCCCGAAAATCAGTCTCCTCACGAAAATGTCTGTAGAAAGATGAGAATCTCACGAACACGATGGTGTTTTCCATTTTGTTCTACGACCCCACATGTGTCATGGGACCCATCTGAAGGTATCCCGGTACCGGTTTAAAAAATGAATGGAAGTAGTTTTGTGCCAACAATAAAAAGGGGTTAAATATGTGTAAAAATATATATATATATATACAGTGGGGAGAACAAGTATTTGATACACTGCCGATTTTGCAGGTTTTCCTACTTACAAAGCATGTAGAGGTCTGTCATTTTTATCATAGGTACACTTCAACTGTGAGAGACGGAATCTAAAACAAAAATCCAGAAAATCACATTGTATGATTTTTAAGTAATTAATTTGCATTTTATTGCATGACATAAGTATTTGATACATAAGAAAAGCAGAACTTAATATTTGGTACAGAAACCTTTGTTTGCAATTAGTGAGATCATACGTTTCCTGTAGGTCTTGACCAGGTTTGCACACACTGCAGCAGGGATTTTGGCCCACTCCTCCATACAGACCTTCTCCAGATCCTTCAGGTTTCGGGGCTGTCGCTGGGCAATATGGACTTTCAGCTCCCTCCAAAGATTTTCAATTGGGTTCAGGTCTGGAGACTGGCTAGGCCACTCCAGGACCTTGAGATGCTTCTTACGGAGCCACTCCTTAGTTGCCCTGGCTGTGTGTTTCGGGTCGTTGTCATGCTGGAAGACCCAGCCACGACCCATCTTCAATGCTCTTACTGAGGGAAGGAGGTTGTTGGCCAAGATCTCGCGATACATGGCCCCATCCATCCTCCCCCAATACGGTGCAGTCGTCCTGTCCCCTTTGCAGAAAAGCATCCCCAAAGAATGATGTTTCCACCTCCATGCTTCACAGTTGGGATGGTGTTCTTGTACTCATCCTTCTTCTTCCTCCAAACACGGCGAGTGGAGTTTAGACCAAAAAGCTCTATTTTTGTCTCATCAGACCACATGACCTTCTCCCATTCCTCCTCTGGATCATCCAGATGGTCATTGGCAAACTTTAGACGGGCCTGGACATGTGCTGGCTTGAGCAGGGGGACCTTGCGTGCGCTGCAGGATTTTAATCCATGACGGCGTAGTGTGTTACTAATGGTTTTCTTTGAGACTGTGGTCCCAGCTCTCTTCAGGTCATTGACCAGGTCCTGCCGTGTAGTTCTGGGCTGATCCCTCACCTTCCTCATGATCATTGATGCCCCACGAGGTGAGATCTTGCATGGAGCCCCAGACCGAGGGTGATTGACCGTCATCTTGAACTTCTTCCATTTTCTAATAATTGCACCAACAATTGTTGCCTTCTCACCAAGCTGCTTGCCTATTGTCCTGTAGCACATCCCAGCCTTGTGCAGGTCTACAATTTTATCCCTGATGTCCTTACACAGCTCTCTGGTCTTGGCCATTATGGAGAGGTTGGAGTCTGTTTGATTGAGTGTGTGGACAGGTGTCTTTTATACAGGTAACGAGTTCAAACAGGTGCAGTTAATACAGGTAATGAGTGGTGAACAGGAGGGCTTCTTAAAGAAAAACTAACAGGTCTGTGAGAGCCGGAATTCTTACTGGTGTGTAGGTGATCAAATACTTATGTCATGCAATAAAATGCAAATAAATTATTTAAAAATCATACAATGAGATTTTCTGGATTTTTGTTTTAGATTCCATCTCTCACAGTTGAAGTGTACCTATGATAAAAATTACAGACCTCTACATGCTTTGTTAGTAGGAAAACCTGCAAAATCGGCAGTGTATCAAATACTTGTTCTCCCCACTGTATGTATACAGTGGGGAAAAAAAGTATTTAGTCAGTTCTCCCACTTAAAAAGATGAAAGAGGCCTGTAATTTTCATCATAGGTACACGTCAACTATGACAGACAAATTGAGAAAAAAAATCCAGAAAATCACATTATAGGATTTTTAATGAATTTATTTGCAAATTATGGTGGAAAATAAGTATTTGGTCACCTACAAACAAGCAAGATTTCTGGCTCTCACAGACCTGTAACTTCTTCTTTAAGAGGCTCCTCTGTCCTCCACTCGTTACCTGTATTAATGGCACCTGTTTGAACTTGTTACCAGTATAAAAGACACCTGTCCACAACCTCAAACAGTCACACTCCAAACTCCACTATGGCCAAGATCAAAGAGCTGTCAAAGGACACCAGAAACAAAATTGTAGACCTGCACCAGGCTGGGAAGACTGAATCTGCAATAGGTAAGCAGCTTGGTTTGAATAAATCAACTGTGGGAGCAATTATTAGGAAATGGAAGACATACAAGACCACTGATAATCTCCCTCGATCTGGGGCTCCACGCAAGATCTCACCCCGTGGGGTCAAAATGATACAAGAACGGTGAGCAAAAATCCCAGAACCACACGGGTGGACCTAGTGAATGACCTGCAGAGAGCTGGGACCAAAGTAACAAAGCCTACCATCAGTAACACACTACGCCGCCAGGGACTCAAATCCTGCAGTGCGAGACGTGTCCCCCTGCTTAAGCCAGTACATGTCCAGGCCCGTCTGAAGTTTGCTAGAGTGCATTTGGATGATCCAGAAGAGGATTGGGAGAATGTCATATGGTCAGATGAAACCAAAATAGAACTTTTTGGTAAAAACTCAACTCGTCGTGTTTGGAGGACAAATAATGCTGACTTGCATCCAAAGAACACCATACCTACTGTGAAGCATGGGGGTGGAAACATCATGCTTTGGGGCTGTTTTTCTGCAAAGGGACCAGGACGACAGATCCGTGTAAAGGAAAGAATGAATGGGGCCATGTATCGTGAGATTTTGAGTGAAAACCTCCTTCCATCAGCAAGGGCATTGAAGATGAAACGTGGCTGGGTCTTTCAGCATGACAATGATCCCAAACACACCGCCCGGGCAACGAAGGAGTGGCTTCGTAAGAAGCATTTCAAGGTCCTGGAGTGGCCTAGCCAGTCTCCAGATCTCAACCCCATAGAAAATCTTTGGAAGGAGTTGAAAGTCTGTGTTGCCCAGCGACAGCCCCTAAACATCACTGTTCTAGAGGAGATCTGCATGGAGGAATGGGCCAAAATACCAGCAACAGTGTGTGAAAACCTTGTGAAGACTTACAGAAAACGTTTTACCTGTGTCTTTGCCAACAAAGGGTATATAACAAAGTATTGAGAAACTTTTGTTATTGACCAAATACTTATTTTCCACCATAATTCGCAAATAAATTCATAAAAAATCCTACAATGTGATTTTCTGGATTTCTTTTCTCATTTTGTCTGTCATAGTTGGCGTGTACCTATGATGAAAATGACAGGCCTCTCTCATCTTTTTAAGTGGGAGAACTTGCACAATTGGTGGCTGACTAAATACTTTTTTTCCCCACTGTGTATATATATATATATATATATTTCCTGAGCTTTCGTATATCTCCTAGATATAGGACAGACACTTAAAACCTTAGTCCTTATTATTTATTTTATGAACGTGTATGGGCTATAGCAGTAAAGGCCAAATGCAATATTTTATCAAATAATTTTTTTCAACTTTTTTTATATACCTGTCAGGGGTCCTAAAATTCAAAATGAAATAGCTAAATGATCCATGGTATGACCATCTTAAAACAATTCAATATGTTAGCTTAGTAGAACCCGCCCCCCAAAGGCTTTTAGGGGTTAAAGGTCCAATGCAGACATTTGTATCTCAATATCAAATCATTTCTGCTTAACAATTAAGTACCTTACTGTGATTGTTTCAATTAAAATGGTCAAAAAGAAGCAAAATAGTTTATTAGCAAAAAGCTATTTCTCAAGCAAGAATTTTGATAGGACTGACTGGGAGTGGTCTGAGTGAGGGACCTAATTGGAGGAGCCTAATGGAAGGGATATGTAACCTGAAAACTAGTTGTTATTGGCAGAGAGGTTTGAAACTCTTCTTTGTTATTGGTGTATTAACTTATACCGCCTGGTAATGTTGCCAGGCAGGCCAAAACTCCATCCCACCAAATATGCTGCAATTCCAGGCGTTTCTTTTCAAATAGCTCTTACACTAAAAGGACATTATCATAATTTTCACATTTTCACAGTATTATTTCAACCTTATAGAGTTGAAATACCATATAGAATCAGATTTTTGACTGCACTGCCCCTTTAAGGGATCGTAACAGTAAAGGTGCCATAAATCTTCAGAGGCATGAATTAACCTCGTGGTAATACACGATTTTTCACCTCTTTCTCATTCATTAGGAGAGGGAGAGGGAGTTCCATACGGTGTATCGGAAAACTGCTCAACCTGGCTGCATAAAATGGGTCATTATGAGTGCAAATATGACATCATTGATATTTATAGGGCTTTTATGAATGGTTTTGTTATGTAGAACTTGAATACTTTTATCATGCTACTGTACTCTTCATGTGGCTATCAGGAATGATCCCTATAGGCATCAACATCCCCATAGACCTGCTGGTCTATTTTGTATGGTTCATATTCATAATTTATGGGAGATATTATTATTTTCTATGTCACTGTTGTATAGTTAAAATATGGTTAATTGGCTGTTTGGAATTGTAAAGGTAATTGATTACCTAGCTAGCAACTACTTTGCTCTAGTCTGATTGGTCAGATGTTTGTTAGTTGTCAGAAGAGATCAGGAAGTAGTTGAGTTGATGCATGGTTGTGAAGATGGTCAGTTTATCATAGGGGGTGTGTTCCACAGCTAAGGCAAAGCGACGCAACAACCAATGGTTTCATGGCACGTCATCGACTGTGTCATCAACTGACAAATTGCTATAACATATGATGTGATTAACTGATTCTTAAAATACCTATCCAGGCATTGTAAGATCCATCAGGCATCAGCAACGTCTAAGCATAGGAACGCGCCCTAAATCTGCAAAAGAGTAATCGGTCTCCATCCAGTGTTTTTCTACATAGAGAGTAATCCATCCACAATCTAAAGAACTCTCAAACCCCCCAAAAAACGGGTGTAATCATTAGTCGTAACCGTTTTACAATGGAAACCATTTACTCCAAACTGAAAATGTTTTGCAACGAAAATGAGAGTTTCTATAAGACTAATTCTGGTAGATCCCTCCCCATTTCATTCCGTTTACTTCCGTTTGGCTCTGTTTGGTTCCTAGTGAATACACCCCAGTTGTCTGACCAGGTAGTGTTGACAGAAGGCAGACAGTCCTACTGTCACCCTGTGTTTACCCTTTAACAGTTTACTAGTCATCTCCTGACCCAGACTAGATATCGTACTGTATCTGCATAAGCCATACTGTGGTGGGTGATTTGGACGGAGTCAGGCGCAGGAGGGTAAATCACAGAATACATTTATTTTGTTTATTCTGTAAGACAGCAGTACGCAGCAATGCGTAAAACACTCCAGTGCGTTATATACGGCGCACTGGAGAAAACAAGGCACAAGGAATATCCCGGCGATACAAAATACAATAGCTCCACCGAGCTATAATAATCTCCACAATAAACAATCACACACAAAGGCAAGGGGGGCAGAGGGAATACTTATACAGGTACTGATGAGGGGATATGAACCAGGTGTGTGTAATAAACAAGACAAAACAAATGGAATGATGAGATGAGGAGCGGCAGTGGCTAGAAGGCCGGTGACGACGAATGCCGAAGCCTGCCCTAACAAGGAGAGGAGGCAGCTTCGGAGGAAGTCGTGACACATACATTCACTCAACTCACTGCCATTAATATCTTGTGGAAAGAATATGGGAAGTCAATTTATGCCAGAACTCTTGTTTGAGGTTTGAATTTGCCCTGGAGTTGCTCTTGTGGTGTTGTGCCTTTTCATGCTTCTCGCTGTAAAAATTGGCCAGTGCTGTACTTGCGGAGTAAAATATGTAAAGAATCTAGTTATTGCAGTTTGAAACTTGTCATCTTTCATTTTCCTGGAGATTTATGTGAGCGAAGGGTGCTTTTCATCTGTTTCTCCTGTTCCCTCCCAGGCTCAGATAACCACTAGCCTATTTGTTTTCCCTCTGGACTCCATGCAGCACAGAGGGGTGTGTGGCTCTACACTCACAGATAGAGTTTCATGCTTTGCCTGCAAATGTTATTGAATAAAATGCAATTATGTCTGAATCTCTAAGGTGCTCCTTCAATAGGCCAACCACATTAAGGGATATGAGACTATAATGGGGTCAGAATTAAATCTCAGATAGGAATGTTAAGGTTTGAGACCATGAACCATTATTCCCCTTATGAATTATGAATTGTGGGGTACTGTACTTTCTGCATGCCAGTCCATTTAAGCATTATGTACAAATCAAATCAAATGTATTTATAAAGCCCTTTTTACATCAGCAGATGCCACAAAGTGCTTATACAGAAACCCAGCCTAAAACCCCAAACAGCAAGCAATGCAGATGTAGAAGCACGGAGGCTAGGACAACTCCCTAGAAAGGCAGGAACCTAGGAAGAAACCTAGAGAGGAACCAGGCTCTGAGGGGTGGCCGGGTGAAGATTCTAAGAGTACATGGCCATTAAGGCCAGATCGTTCTTCAAGATGTTCAAATGTTCATAAATGACCAGCAGGGTCAAATAATAATCACAGTGGTTGTTGAAGGTGCAAAAGGTCAGCACCTCTGGAGTAAATTTCAGTTGGCTTTTCATAGCCGAGCATTCAGAGGTCGAGACAGCAGGTGCGGTAGAGAGCGAGAGAGAGAGAGAGAGAGAGAGAGGGTCGAAAACAGCAGGTCCGGGACAAGGCAGCCCGTCCGTCCGGTGAACAGGTCAGGGTTCCATAGCCGCAGGCAGAACAGTTGAAACTGGAGCAGCAGCATGACAAGGTGAACTGTGGACAGCCAGCAGTCATCAGGCCAGGTAGTCCTGAGGCATAGTCCGAGGGCTCAAGTCCTCCGAGAGAGAGATGGGAGAATTAGAGGGAGCATACTTAAGTTCACATAGGCCACCAGATAAGACAGGAGAATTTCAATAGATAGGACAGACTGACCCTAGCCCCCCGGCACATTGACTATTGCAGCATAGATACTGGAGGCTGAGTATTACATATCCCCGTACAGTATTACATATCCCATTTATCTCTCTCTCTTTCTATGCAGGCCTAATGTATGTGGAGGTCACCAGTGCTGCTCTGGATGGGCTGTGGCTTCTGGGACCAACCGCTGCATAAAGCGTAAGTATTAATCTTTAACCATATGCCTTAGGTAAACAATCATCAATGATAATCTGTATCCTTTGGCATGACTGTCTCTTAACCGTCCCTCTCAATATTTTAAGCATATTGTGTGGTATTACCCTATAGCAGGGGTCGGCAACTTTAGCCCCCCAAAGTTTTAAATAAAAATAATATACACTACCAGTCAAAAGTTTGGACACACCTACTCATTCAAGGGTTTTTCTTTATTTTTACTATTTTCTACATTGTAGAATAATAGTGAAGACATCAAAACTATGAAATAACACATATGGAATCATGTACTAAGCAAAAAAGTGTTAAACAAATCAAAATATATTTTATATTTGAGATTCTTCAAATAGCCACCCTTTTCCTTGATGACAGCTTTGCACACTCTTGGCATTCTCTCAACCAGCTTCACCTGGAATGCTTTTCCAACAGTCTTGAAGGAGTTCCCACATATGCTGAGCCCTTGTTGGCTGGTTTTCCTTCACTCTGCCGTCCGACTCATCCCAAACCATCTCAATTTGGTTGAGGTCGGGGGATTGTGGAGGCCAGGTCATCTGATGCAGCACTCCATCACTCTCCTTATTGGTAAAATAGCCCTTACACAGCCTGGAGGTGTGTTGGGTCATTGTCCTGTTGAAAAACAAATGATAGTCCCACTAAGCCCAAACCAGATGGGATGGCGTATCACTGCATAATGCTGTGGTAGCAATGCTGGTTAAGTGTGCCTTGAATTCTAAATAAATCACAGACAGTGTCACCAGCAAAGCACCCCCACACCATAACACCTCCTCCTCCATGCTTTACGGTGGGAAATACACATGCGGTGATCATCCGTTCACCCACACCGCATCTCACAAAGGCACGGCGGTTGGAACCAAAAATCTCCAATTTGGACTCCAGACCAAAGGACAAATTTCCACCGGTCTAATGTCCATTGCTCGTGTTTCTTGGCCCAAGCAAGTCTCTTATTTTTATTGGTGTCCTTTAGTAGGGGTTTCTTTGCAGCAATTCGACCATGAAGGCCTGATTCACACAGTCCCCTTTGAACAGTTGATGTTGAGACGTGTCTGTTACTTGAACTCTGTGAAGCATTTATTTGGGCTGGTAACTCTAATGAACTTATCCTCTGCAGCAGAGGTAACTCTGGGTCTTCCATTCCTGTGGCGGTCCTCATGAGAGCCAGTTTCATCATAGCGCTTGATGGTTTTTGCAACTGCACTTGAAGAAACTTTCAAAGTTCTTGAAATGTTCCGTATTGACTGACCTTCATGTCTTAAAGTAATGATGGAATGTTGTTTCTCTTTGCTTATTTTTGCTCTTCTTGCCATAATATGGACTTGGTCTTTTACCAAATAGGGCTATCTTCTGTATACCCCCCCTACCTTGTCACAACACAACTGATTGGCTGAAACACAAATTAACTTTTAAGAAGGCACACCTGTTAATTAAAATGCATTCCAGGTGACTATCTCATGAAGCTGGTTGAGAGAATGCCAAGAGTGTGCAAATCTGTCATCAAGGCAAAGGGTGGCTATTTGAAGAATCTCAAATATAACATATATTTTGATTTGTTTAACACTTTATTGGTTACTACATGATTCCATATGTGCTATTTTATAGTGTTGATGTCTTCACTATTATTCTACAATGTAAGAAATAGTAAAAATAAAGAAAAACCCTTGAATGAGTAGGTGTGTCCAAACTTTTAACTGGTAGTGTATATATTTTTTTACAAAATATAATTGTAGTTTTTGTCAGAAAAAAATACTGTACAATTTAGGAAATCTGTTCCCAAATATTCCCACAAATAAAAAAAGAGACGTGATCATGTCTCAATGAAATCATGGTTTGAAATTATTGTTATTTTCGAAAACAATCTCTTTATGGGCTTAGTTGTGGTCAATTTGACCATTCACTCCGACAAAAACCGTCCTGCGGCTGAATCTTGTTGCCTACCCCTGCCCTATAGGAAGTGTTCCAAGTGTGTCATTATTACCTCCATGGTCATGTTATTAATGTGGATTTGCGTGCTCTTTCATGTAAAGTCTTAACATGGAAATGACCAGTGCTTAGCATTTGGCTCGCTCTGTTTGACGCAAGCCCTTAATAATGGGTGTAACTGCACTTTTTTATTTGACCACAGCAATATTGGATATCTTAACTGCCATATAATTAAAACTCAATGGCAGATACTGGGGGTGAGTGAATAATTGGCCACTTTTTAAAACTCAATTTTGGCAGAATTTTAACAGCTTGCAAGTGTTACCATGCTTTTCATTGTAACATTCTTGACATTTGGCAAGTAATTTTTCTGCCTTTTTACTGTTCTGTGGGTTGTAAAGTGTTTTGTATGCTTGCTAGTAGGGGGCAGGAGCCTTAAACAATCTCTCCTTTTAAGAGAGAATTGTGACCTACTAACCACCCAGCTAGCACATTTTGTTCCTTCGAAGTTTTGGGAACATACGTTTTTGGTTTCCCATTGGTTCTGGGAATGAAGCCATACGTTTCCTGGCCGGTAAAATTGAAAGCTTTTGAAACGTTCTGAGAACGGAAGGGAAAATTGTGCCTGTTCTGGGGAATTTAATTTTTCGGTTGCAGGGAGGTTCAGAGAATGTTTTACTCTGGTTCCTTAAAAGTTTTCCTGGGAGGGTTTCTTAATGCACTGAGAACGGAAATTATAGATTATTTAGATTTATTTTTAAATAACTTCCTTAAAACTTTCACTGAACGTTTCAATAAGACTTTTAATAACACTGCTAGCTTATTTGGGGTTAGTTAAAAAAAAACTCCAAGCACAGATTCAAACAGACCCCATTTCAAGTGCTCATTAACTAGAGTCGATTTCCTGTTGAAAACTAATTAGCATAATAAAACAGTTCCCATAGAAATCTGTCAGTTTAAGCCAGAGATATGTTTTTTTTTGCATTGGATGCGTCTCAATCCACCACATCCGCCGAAAGGTGAAAGGTGACAGAGCTAGAGCGGTGTTTGTCAAACCATGAGATATCCCGAAAATCTGTGTTCTCACAAAATCGTCTGTAGCATCCGAACGGTTGTGCCTACAAACTATTATGATCCCTCTATGAAAATATGAGACTCTCACAAATACGATGGTGTTCTCCGTTTTGCTCTACGAGCGTCTTGGGAATCGTCGGAAGTCGGTACAGCCGATCTGCCAACTTCTGTCTGTAGCGTCCGAACAGTTTGGGCTACACACTAAAAGGCGAGACTCTCACGTACATGTCAGTTGTTTTGCTCTAGGATGCCCACAGGCCTCACAAGACTCGTCTGAAGGTCCCCCGGTACCAGTTGAAAAAATGAATGGAAGTACACTACCGGTCAAAAGTTTTAGAACACCTACTCATTCAAGGGTTCTTCTTTATTTTTACTATTTTCTACATTGTAGAATTATAGTGAAGACATCAAAACTATGAAATAACACATATGGAATCATGTAGTAACCAAAAACAGTGTTAAACAAATCAAAATATATTTTATATTTGAGATTCTTCAAATAGCCACCCTTTGCCTTGATGACAGCTTTGCATCAAGCCCCCCCCGTCCCTGCTCCCCTCCTCCAGCTTAGAAACACACCTTGGGCGCGTTCAGCATGATTGAACGTTTTGGAACGTTCAGATAGAAATAGGCTATGTATATTAAACATGCCTCTCTGATATGTAGAGTAAGGAATCACATCGGCTCTATTCATGGAATTTCTATCTGCAACGTTCAGGAACATTTGGCAACTGAACATGACTCTGAACACACAAGATAGAGGATAGAGAGAGTTTTGTTAATGCTGAGAACGGAATATACTGTATGTTTTTAAATAACATTCTTAGAACATTCTCTGAACGTTACTAAAGTTTTCTTGCGCTTCTTATGGAAAGTTTTCTTAATGCTCTCTGAACAATTTGAGAACATTACTTTAAATAGAACCATGAGGAAACCTAGAGGAAACGTTATGCTGAAGTACTGAAATTCACACAGAAGAACTTTACGTCTTAACGTTCTTGGAATAATTTGAGAACATGACTTTAAGTGTTAGCTTGGCAGCTCCTGGTTACAAATATTATCAATGCTTTTCTACAGCCTGTCAAAACATTTTGAGAATGTTTCTCCTTTTATTTTTGTCTGTCATCATGTTGCAGACTGAAATAACAGGTTATAGGAGAAGCTGTTTTAGAAAGAGTTATCTTTACGTTTTACAAGCTCAGAATGTGAAACCCACACTCAAAACCTGCATTTCTGGGCTAAAACAGTTCCCACAGCAACTAGACACACAACACACACACACCCACACAAACTGTCCCACGCTACAAAAGCTGTTGTCGTTTGCCCATCATCAAGGCAGTTCCTTTAAAGGAGTCAGTAAATAAAGTCACCTCATTAGCTCATTAGCCAGCATCCTAATTATCCCCCTGTACTACCGCTGGTTCTGCCTCCTTTTTTAAAGTCCCAGCTAAAGGCACACTTACAGAGGTGTAAATTACTTAGGATGAAGCAGGAGTTACCCAAATCAGATTGGTAAATATTTTCCACCTGCCAGAAAGTAACATGTCCCTTCTAAACCAGTCATGTTAAACACAGTAGACCATCTAAGAAGGCAAGGTCTCCATCCCACCACCATCTGGTCTCTGTTAGGAGTTTGGCCCTCACCCAGTGTGACTGGAGGGTAAGGTACCATCAGCTGTGTAGTGAACCCCACACCACGACCCCCAGCCTGCCCTGGGAGCCCCCTTATGGAGACCTCCACCGTGGTGGTGGAGACCCCCCACTAACTCAGACTATCACATTCTCTGAGTGTGTTACTGCAGACCCTAACAGGGTATCACTAGTGGGGGGCGGCCGCATGAGAAAACATGTTCACAGTGGGGGAAAGAAAAGGAACAAACCTGTCAACTGGACAATATGTAAAAACATATCCTCACTGAGCCACGTCTAGGAAATTATATGTGAAGGAATTTAGGTAATGTCTAATATTAAAACTGTCGGTCGTAAGTTTAAACCGGGAGAGCGGATTTGGTTTCTTGAGTTATGGTTTCTCAACAATACGTCCTTGTTGAATCAGGTTGAGGTCACAGCAAATATATGGCAGGAATTCTTTTGACAGTTGTCCAGTGAGAATGCCTACAAGGATTTTTAAATGCTATGTTTATAGAAAGGTCTGGGTCTCTGTGTGTCTGGTCTGGTGTGGAATCAAGATATGGATTTAAAAGGTTTTCAGAGTTCTTGCCCAGCTAGCACATTTGGTTCCTTGGAAGTTGAGGGAAAGTACATTTTTGGTTTCCCATTGGTTCTGGGAACGAAGCCATAAGTGAAACTTTTTCAAACGTTCTGAGAAAGGAAAGGAAAAGTTAGCCTGTTCTGGGAACGTTCATTTTTAGTTTGCAGGGAGGTTCTGAGAACGTTTTACTCTGGTTCCTTGAAAGTTGTCCTGGAAGGTTTTATTAATGCTCTGAGAATGGATATTATAGGTTATTTTGAGGTTTTTTATTAACTTCCTTAAAACTTTCACTGAATGTTACAATAATACTTTTAATAACACTGCAAGCTTATTTTGGGTAAACTTTTTTGAACTCCAAGCACAGATAGGACACATGTAAATTCAATTCCTTAGGCATTAATCATGCGTACACATTTATTTTTTATTGTGACACGGCATCAGTGAGATTCAAACCTATAATCTTACTTTCTCTATCCATGGAATTGGAGGGAGATGGCATGCCATGTTTTTTGCGCATACAAAGCTGTTCATTTTAGTCTATTCAACAGACCCCATTTCAAAAGAAACAAGCACTCATTAAGATCACATGTGGCCAATTATTGGGCGCGGCCAACACACCTGAAAACACTTAACAAGATAATGGATAGAGAAAGTTTTGTTGCTGCTGAGAACATAAGAGCGTCTGCTAAATGACGTAAATGTAAATGTAATAATGTACAGTGCATTCGGAAAGTATTCAGACCCCTTCCCTTTTTCCACATTTTGTTACGTTACAGCCTTATTCTAAAATGGATGAACTCGTTTTTTCCCCTCATCAATCTACACACAATACCCCATAATGACAAAGCAAAAACAGGTTTTTAGACATTTTTGCAAATTAAAATATAAATATTACATTTACATAACTTTTCAGACCCTTTACTCAGTATTTTGTTGAAGCACCTTTGGCAGCGATTACAGCCTAGAATCTTCTTGTGTATGACGCTACAAGCTTGGCACACCTTTTGGGAGTTTCTCCCATTCTTCTCTGCAGATCCTCTCAAGCTTTGTCAGGTTGGATGGGGAGCGTCCCTGCACAGCTATTTTCAAGTCTCTCCAGAGATCAGGTTCAAGTCCGGACTCTGGCTGGGCCACTCGAGGACATTCAGAGACTTGTCCCGAAGCCACTCCTGCGTTGTCTTGGCTGTGTACTTAGGGTTGTTGTCCTGTTGGAAGGTGAACCTTCGCCCCAGTCTGAGGTCTTGAGCGCTCTGGAGCAGGTTTTCCATCAAGGATCTCTCTGTACTTTGCTCTGTTCATCTTTCCCTTGATCCTGACTAGTCTCCCAGTCCCTGCCGCTGAAAAATATCCCCACAGCATGATGCTGACACCACCATGTTTCACCGTAAGGATGGTGCCAGGTTTCTTCCAGACGTGACGCTTGGCATTCAGGCCAAAGGGTTCAATCTTGGTTTCATCAGACCAGAGAATCTTGTTTCTCATGGTCTGAAAGTCCTTTAGGTGCCTTTTGGCAGACTCCAAGCAGGCTGTCATGTGCCTTTTACTGAGGAGTGGCTTCCGTCTGGCCACTCTTACCATAAAGGCCTGATTGGTGGAGTGCTGCAGAGATGGTTGTCCTTCTGGAAGGTTCTCCCATCTCCACAGAGGAACTCTGGAGCTCTGTCAGAGCGACCATCGGGTTCTTGGTCACCTCCCTGACCAAGGCCCTTCTCCCCTGATTGCTCAGTTTGGCAAGGTGGCCAGCTCTAGGAAGAGTCTTGGGGGTTGAATGATGGAGGCCACTGTGCTCTTGGGGACTTCAATGCTGCAGAAATAGTTTGGTACCCTTCCCCAGATCTGTGCCTCGACACAATCCTGTCTCAGAGCTCTACGGACAATTCCTTCGACCTCATGGCTTGGTTTTTGCTCTGACATGCACACTGTGAACTGTGGGACCTTATATAGACAGGTGTGTGCCTTTCCAAATAATGTCCAATCAATTGAATTGACCACAGGTGGACTCCAATCAAGTTGTAGAAACATCTCAAGGATTATCAATGGAAACAGGATGCAACTGAGCTCAATTTTCGAGTCTCATAGCAAAGGGTCTGAATACTTATGTAAATAAGCTATTTCTGTTTTTTTTTTTTTTTATAAATTTGCAAACATTTCTATAAACCTGTTTTCACTTTGTCATTATGGGGTATTGTGTGTAGATTGATAATGATTTGATTTGATTTAATCCAAGGCTGTAACGTAACAAAATGTGGAAAAAGTCAAGTCTGAATACTTTCCGAATGCACTGTATATGCTTTTAAATAACTTTCTTAGGTTATCTGAACGTTACTAAAGTTTCTTGTGGTTTTTATTGAGCGTTTTCTTAACGTTTTGAGAAAGGAATGTATGTTTTTACATAACAGTCTTAGAACGTTACTAAAGTTTTCTTGTGCTTTCTATGGAAAGTTTTCTTAAAGTTCTCAGAACAATTTGAGAACATTACTTTAAAAATATCCATGAAGAAACCTGTAGGAAACGTTATGCTGAAGTGCTGAAATTCCCACAGAAGAACGTTGTTTCTTAACAATCTCTGAACTATTTGAAAACATTCCCAATGTCAAACCTGTTGGAGAACGTTCACAGAACATTACCAAAATTGAAATTAAATGTAACCATGTTTGAACTTTTAGGAAACATTCTGTTAAAGTAATGAAATACCAAGAAAATGTTTTTTTGCTAAGTTCCTTAAATGTGCTGAGAATGTTCCAAAGCCAAGTAACTATCCTGCAGCATTCCCAGAAAGTTGTGGGAAGTTTGTATACAAAATAACCATAGGACAACCACGGTCTCACCAAGCTCTAAGAAACATTTGGTTCTTAGAACGTTATGTGCTAGCTGGGTGTCCTGTTGGGCCCAAGGTTTGCTCTTGGCTCAGATTCTGCCATTAAGATCTCTGTGTTGATCTGTCTCTGTGTTGATGTATAAGATGGATGGTAAACACCGTTGTTTTTTCTGTGTTGTGTTGTTTAGTATGTAACATAAATGATGTCTAAAATAGTTTGCTGTAATGTAATAGATCACTTTGAGCAATAATTTGTCATAATTTTTGCTTGAAAGTCACCTTGGTAAATGTTCTTTGAAGTATCATAATTAATTAGAATAACATATCACTCTTGAGAAAGTGTCTTATGTTATTGTTATGTATATACATTCTGATCAGGCTTTGAAGTCCATGTTTGTCTGTGTTGTCTGATCCAACCACTGGTTTTATTGATGATTGTCATAAGACACATAGTTCTGTGGGTATTTCTGCTTAGGTTGGCCAAAGCCATAAAGTGAAGCCAGGTGTAACTGTGGCCAATGGCTATAGAGATTCCCAGTTTATCTTCATATTTATTTACAAGCAGCATTTTGCATTGCTATGCCCCACGGGTCCAAAAGGGTGCATCTGGTTTGGGGGTCATCTCTTTAGTAAACTTGCCAGATTCACATCTGTTGACCAAAAAAAGCCTCATTCCCATAGATCAAGAGCAACGGAAGGCCAGATGTACCCCAGCCGGGCTGATAAGACAGACAGACAGGCAGGCGGGCTGCATGTGGACATGTCTGCACAACCTGCTGCTGTCAAGACACACACACACTTCTTAATGCACTTCTCATCTTCCACTGTGTTTTACTGTAAAGCCCCACACTGCTCCACACATTTATTCCATGATAAAATATTAACTGTGGAATCCTCCTTTTGCCAGAGCCAGGTTTAGAAATTATCATTAAATTAACTTATACATGTACAGTGTCTTCAAAAGCATTCATACCCCTTGACTTATTCCACATGTTGTTTTTTCAGCCTGAATTCAACATGGATTAAATATGTTTTTTCTCACCTTTCTACACACAATACCCCATAATGACAAAGTGAAAACATGTTTTAAGAAATTTTAGCAGAAATATCTAATTTACATAAGTATTCACACCCCTCTGCTATAACACTCCAAATTGAGGTCAGGTGCTTCCAATTTACTTCGATAATCCTTGAGATGTCACTACAACCTGTGGCCAATTCAATTGTTTGGACATGATTAAGAATGAAACACACCTGTCTATATAAGGTCCCACAGTTGACAGTGCAAGTCAGAGCAGAAACTATACCATGAAGTCCAAGGAACTGGCTGTAGATTGTGATGAGGCATATATCTGGGGAAGCGTATAGAGTGTTGAAAGTTTCCAACAGCACAATGGTCTCCATCATTGGGAAATTGAAAAAATATAGAACTACCCAGAATCTGCCTAGAGCTGGCCGTCCAACCGGGCAAGAAGGACCTTGGTCAGGGAGGTGTATATAGAACTACCCAGAATCTGTGGTCCTCTGTAGCTCAGCTGGTAGAGCACGGTGCTTGTAACGCCAAGGTAGTGGGTTCGATCCCCGGGACCACCCATACACAAAAATGTATGCACGCATGACTGTAAGTCGCTTTGGATAAAAGCGTCTGCTAAATGGCATATTATTATTATATTATTATAGGTGACCACTCTGACAGAACTACAGAGTTCCTTGGCTGAGATGGGAGAACCTGCCAGAAGGACAACATTCTCTACAGTACTTCACCAATCTGGGCTTTATGGGAGAGTAGCCAGACGGAAGCCACTCCTGAGAAAAAGGCACATGACAGCACGCCTGGAGTTTGCAAAAAGGCACGTGAAAGACTATGATAGCATAAGGCAAAAGATTCTGTGGTCTGATGAGACAAAAATGTAACTCTTTGGTCTGAATGCAAAGTGCTATGTCTGGAGAAAACTAGGCACAGCTCTTCACCCATCTAACACCATCCCTACCGTGAAGCATGGTGGTAGCAGCATCATGCTATGGGGATGCTTTTCAGTGTCAGGGACTTGGAGACTGGTAAGGATAGAGGGAACAATGAATGGAGCCAAATACAGGCAAATGCTTGATGAGAACCTGCTTCAGTGCAAATGGGGCGAAGATTTACGTTCCAACAGTACAATGACCCCAAGCATACAGCTAAAGCAACGCTGGAATGGCTTCAGAACAAGAATGTGAAAGTCCTTGAGTGGCCCAGTCAAAGCCCAGACTTGAATCCCTTTGAAAATCTGTGTAAAGACTAGAAGATCTTTGTTCACCGCCGCTCCCCATTTAACTTAAGAATGGGAGAAAATCCCCAAATCCAGATGTGCAAAGCTGATACAGACATACCCAAGACAACTCAAAGCTGTAATCGCCGCAAAAGGTGTTTCTACAAAGTATTGACTCAGGGGTGTGAATACTTAAGTAAATTAGAGTTCTGTGTTTCATTTTCAATACATTTACAAAAGATTCTAAACATGTTTTCACTTTGTCATTCTGGGGTATTGTGTGTAGATGGGTGAGAAAAAAATATATTTCATCCGTTTTGAATTCAGACTGTAACACAACAAAATGTGGAATAAGTCAAGGGGTATGAATACTTTCTGAATATTGGCCAACATTCATTCACAATCACAATTCAGTTTTAAACAAAAGCATGAATGAATATTTCACCAGCAAACCAGTCATTCATGAAATGAGCCAGGAATGATAAGCAGTGGGACCACAGTCCACCTTGATTACCAATTATTGCCAAAAAAAGGGAAGCTGAACATCGGATTACTGGAATTCCTCTGATTTGTATCGTAAATAGCCAAAGAAACATGTTTCCAAAATAGCAAAACCTCCGGCAAGCCAAACTGAATCAAATGAGGAAGAAGTAAAAGGTCACCTTATTAGGTGGAAAGAGTTTTACTTTACTGATTGATTGTCACTACTGTACCAGAATTGGACTCCAGTATTTTATAAATGAAAATAATCTCTCTCTTGTTCTACTGGTGCTTCACCTAGATATCCCACTGTAATCTATGTACTGTGATATTCAAAGTAAGATTCACAGCAGGCATCTCACAGTGAACATTATCTGGGCTTCAGTATCACACAAAGTTGATCTGAGTCAACTGACCATTCAGATCTCCCATTAGTAGTGTTTATTTTTGGTTGGTTAGGAGGTTTAATCCTCACATATCAAAGTTGCCATTTAAATCCTGACCAACAGGTGTTTACACACTGAGTTTGGCACGTCATGATCACAAGACGGACTTCCACCGGCCATAGAGAGAGGGCTAGCCCTTGGCATTCACACCGCCCGGGTCACTATGCATCAGTGTTATTAGGGTTGCGATGGCTTCTCCTCCTGACATGGTCTCTTTGTTAATTGGATTAATGACATGGTCTGCTGAACACAAACTGAATTTAGGACTGAATGCAGAATGCCTCTCACAGGAGGGAGAATCCCCACAGTGCATACTATGTCTCGCTGACCATCTCACCCCAGCACACTGAGTTTACCCAGTGCCATGGCACAAAGACTTATCGATATCTTCTGCAGTTGAATTCATACTTGCTGCACCTACTGTAGTGAAGACCAAATGGTACATGGAATGTATGTGAACATGCAATAAGTATAATCAGACATGAAATAATGGCTCTTGGTTTAAATCCTTAGCGGTCTTTAGGGGGCAGATGAAAGGTGCATCATTCAGGAAGAGAAAGAAAGTTGTTTTCAGCCTCTCAAGCAGCCAGTGATTGACAGAGTGAAATGCGGTAGAAAGGAGTTTCTTTTTGATTGCCTTCCAGCTTTCTTTGGCCTGCTGTGCTGCTCAGGGCCCCATCCAACCCTAAAATAACTATTCATGCAGAAAGTCTGCCTGTGTCTCTTTCATTCCCCCCTTCCTCGCTATTTCTCTCCTTTTCCAAACAAAAATGTCCTGCATGTAGAATGTTTCTTTAATTCCATCATATCCTCACGGCTGTTAGGGCTAGATTCAAGCCTTCCAGTGCAGACAGATTTGGAGACACCATTAGGAATGATGTATGTTTTGTTTCAGGCTGTGCTGCCCAAAATCAGAATGACGTACTTTGTAGTTACCTCATCCTATATAACATAACCTACAGAGGTGTCATGTCCATAGGAGGCACAGGGGCACATGCCCCCTCAGATTTGTCCTGTTATTTTAATTTTTTTTAATGAACATGATTAGCCACTTAACATTTTTATGAAGTTGGCTTTAGCTAGCCCAGATAGGTTCCCAATCTCCAAACATCATATCTAGCTACCAAGAAGCCATTGCAGGCTTAATTAGAGCAGCTAGCTTGTCTAACTATCTTAGCTGGCATGTCTGCTGGTAAGGTTGGTAGACTTTAGAAAAGCAAGCAATAACTAAATGTACTGAATAAGACTCACATTCCTTTCAATATTTTACCCAGATTTGAGCAGAGATGCAGAGAAGCATATTTCATTTCTTTAAAAAAAGAAACACCAGTCAGGAGGATACAGAAAGCTCAAGAGGTATGCTTATACAGTTGAAGTCGGAAGTTTACATACACCTTAGTCAAATACATTTAAACTCAGTTTTTCACAATTCCTGACATTTATCCTAGTAAAAATTCCCTGTCTTAGGTCAGTTAGGATCACCACTTTATTTTAAGAATGTGAAATGTCAGAATAATAGTAGAGAGAATGATTTATTTCAGCTTTTATTTCTTTCATCACATTCCCAGTGGGTCAGAAGTTTACATACACTCAATTAGTATTTGGTAGCATTGCCTTTTAATTATTTAACTTGGGTCAAACGTTTCGTGTAGCCTTCCACAAGCTTCCCAAAATAAGTTGGGTGAATTTTGGCCCATTCCTCCTGACAGAGCTGGTGTAACTGAGTCAGGTTTGTAGGCCTCCTTGTTCGCACACGCTTTTTCAGTTCTGCCCACACATTTTCTATAGGATTGAGGTCAGGGCTTTGTGATGGCCACTCCAATACCTTGACTTTGTTGTCCTTAAGCCATTTTGCCACAACTTTGGAAATATGCTTGGGGTCATTGTCCATTTGGAAGACCCATTTGCGACCAAGCTTTAACTTCCTGACTGATGTCTTGAGATGTTGCTTCAATAAATCCACATAATGTTCCTTCCTCATGATGCCATCTATTTTGTGAAGTGCACCAGTCCCTCCTGCAGCAAAGCACCCCCACAGCATGATGCTGCCACCCCCGTGCTTCACGGTTGGGGTGGTGTTCTTCGGCTTGCAAGCTGCCCCCTTTTTCCTCCAAACATAATGATGGTCATTATGGCCAAACAGTTCTATTTTTGTTTCATCAGACCAGAGGACATTTCTCCAAAAAGTACTATCTTTGTCCCCATGTGCAGTTGCAAACCGTAGTCTGGCTTTTTTATGCCGGTTTTGGAGTAGTGGCTTCTTCCTTGCGGAGTGGCCTTTCAGTTTATGTCGATATAGGACTCGTTTTACTGTGGATATAGATACTTTTGTACCTGTTTCCTCCAGCACCTTCACAAGGTCCTTTGCTGTTGTTCTGGGATTGATTTGCACTTTTCGCATCAAAGTACGTTCATCTCTAGGAGACAGAACGCGTCTCTTTCCTGAGCGGTATGATGGCTGCGTGGTCCCATGGTGTTTATACTTGTGTACTATTGTTTGTACAGATGAACGTGGTACCTTCAGGCATTTGGAAATTGCTCCCAAGGATGAACCAGACTTGTGGAGGTCTACAATTATTTTTCAGAGGTCTTGGCTGATTTCTTTTGATTTTCCCATGATGTCAAGCAAAGAGGCACTGAGTTTGAAGGCAGGCCTTGAAATAAATCCACAGGTAATAATAATATGCCATTTAGCAGACGCTTTTATCCAAAGCGACTTACAGTCATGTGTGCATACATTTTTACGTATGGGTGGTCTTGGGGATTGAACCCACTACCCTGGCATTACAAGCGCCATGCTCTACCAATTGAGCTACAGAGGACCACAGAGGTACACCTCCAATTGACTCAAATGATGTCAATTAGCCTATCAGAAGCTTCTAAAGCCATGACATCATTTTCTGCAATTTTCCAAGCTGTTTAAAGGCACAGTCAACTTAGTGTATGTAAACTTCTGACCCACTGGAATTGTGATACAGTGAAGTATAAGTAAAATAATCTGTCTGTAAACAATTGTTGGAAAAATTACTTGTGTCATGCACAAAGTAGATGTCCTAACTGACTTGCCAAAACGATAGTTTGTTAACAAGAAATGTGTGGAGTGGTTGAAAAACGAGTTTTAATGACTCCAACCTAAGTGTATTTAAACTTCCGACTTCAACTGTATATGAAGAAAAACATTTATATATTATTTTACATAGAATGAAGCATAATGATTTTGGCTTTAGATTTCAGGAAAAAGTGGTTTCAGGTGTTTGAAAAATGCTGAATTCTCCAATTTACGGCCTAGCCCACATACAAACCCCCCCAGACATCCTCACGTACTTTTTGCCCCCTCAAATTTTTCAGGGTAAATGATGCCCCTGATAACATGGGCCTATGTACCATCCTACTGAAACCACATACCTGCCTGGATCTCTCATTGGGGACCTGTCATGAAGCTTTCATTTGGGGCCCTGTCAACTCAGGGGGAGTGAGTTCAGGTTGACCATACCTTGGTGTAAAACAGAGTCCACCTTTAATATGCTTTCCTCTCACATAAACATGTGTCCACCAGCTGGTAAAGTAAAGCATCAAGGACATACATGTGTGAGCATTTTGGAAAAGTATTTTGGCTTGTGGTGCTTTTTTGTATATTTATTTTATTTTGCTCCATTTACATTTACAGTAATTTAGCAGACGCTGTTATCCAGAGCGACTTACAGTTAGTGAGTGCATACATTTTTCATACTGGCCCCCCGTGGGAATCGAACCCACAACCCTGGCTTTGCAAGCACCATGCTCTACCAACTGAGCTACAGGAGGCATTAGGCATGCATTGCTACAGTCCAAACGCTGTTCATGATTTAGTGTGAAGTCTGTCTTTGCATTCAACCACTATCATTGACAGTGTTCCATTGCCTCCATGGCTGTTGGCCAGTTGCTCATCCTTATCAAAACCATATCTGCTTGTCAACCAAGTCACCTGTCATTTTCATTGGGAGAAAATATTTAAATGTTCCATTCAAATGTTTGAAGAGCATACACTGCTAAATGCATTAGCTGTATGGAGGAGTTAGATATCAGGCTTGAAGGACATTATGAGCCAATATACTGTTGAAAATGTATTTGCCATGTATTGTCATCTAGCATCACACATGCATAGAGTTTAGCCTGAAATCTCTTGGAAAGAAAAGTGCATTAGGCATAAACAGTTAACAGTTAAAAATAGGGCATGCTGATAAGGATCAAATCTGCCTAGAAACGTGGCTTGTTTCTTTACAGGACCAGTGGAAGGTATTTAAACCGCTGGCCTCTCTAGTGACGTTGTTCAGTCAGGGGTGAAGTAATTGCTACACAGACAGCCGTGTAGGCCGTCCCTGCTTTACAGGCGCACTGCGGATTAGCAGGGGGTTACACAGTTCACCGTTCAGGGGCATAACTCTCCCTGGCAGTCTGGATGGTTTTATGGGCTATTAGACAGATCCTGTAATCAATACACACACCATGTTCACACAGCCCTATCATTACCCACACACTGGGATGGACTCTCCCCAAACCAGGAGGCCTGCCTTCTCCTCACCAGCTGTTGTCTGTCTGGAGGTGGCAATCAGGTTCTGTTTGTGCCTCCTCTGGCCACATGTTTTTCTAATTGCTACCATGGACCACAACATAGCTAGAATGAGTTACTGCATTGGCTGTGGATGAGGAGGTGAAAGGTTTGTTTTTCTGTTTGCGCGTTGGTTTTGGTTGGCAAGCCCCTGTTGATGTAGGGCCACTGGAGAGGGAAGTAGAACGCTGCTTCTCTGCTCAAGCCATGGGGATGTCTGACGGGTCTAATACATTGTTCAATGACATTTGTCTGTTTCTGTTTCTTTGAGCGTGATGTAACTGGTGTCGTGATGCAAGGAGAGAGTGGATCTGTCAGAGATCTCTTAACAGAGAGACTGTAGAGAACTTTGCAAGACTTTGCTTGATTGACATGGTTACATACAGTACAACACCAAACAGTAAACACTCCCCACATCTCTCTACCCCATAGCCTTATGGACATATGGAAACTGTTGTGATGTTATCCCCTGGAGAATGGAGTCTAAATTACACAAACAGTAGTGGGCACACGCCCCCAGATATCCCCCCAGCAGATTGCTCATTAAAGGCTGAAGGAGGGAGCCTGTGGGTGGAGAGGCACAGTATAGCATGGCTAAAAGTAATGTACACAATGTCATGGGTCAGCCTCAGGTTACCTAAATCCCCCCGCCAACTTGATGTGGATGGAGAGAGAGTGAATGCCCAAACTACTGTATTAGGTTGAAAAACCGCACTGTGACAGAAAAAGTGAAAAGATATGAAAGGGGCACCTCCATTTTCTGAAATATTACCCCTTAAGGATTTACCATAAAGGGAAAATACCAGAAAGTACCACAGAACTACCACAAAGGACCAGTCATCAGTCAGTCCTGAGCTGAGCTCCTTCACTTCTACTGCTGGTAATGATTAGGCTTCTAGATGGTAGAGGGTGACAGAGATTATTCATAACGTCTGTTTTTCTGGATTATATATTGGGCAATGGACAGTGACAATCTCTTTTTTTTTTATGATATATTGAGCAATGGACAGTGACAATCTCTTAGGGAGGTTGATTGATGGTACAGAAATGTGTAAATGCTCACTTTAGAAAACAATATAACCTGTGCTATTGAATAACATAAATAATCTGATCAAGATCAGGGGTGCTGAAATACCAGTGTACCACAATTCTGCAATGTTACTTATTTGGTAGAAAACATTTTAGACACAATTTCACTCTCCAGAGCTTGGCCTACCGTTTAACTCTCTTAAAATACATCCGTTCAGTAGCAGAATACAATGGTATTTTCCTAAGTCTGTCCAACTTTGGATAATGATGAAAATGTGGTTTAATAAAACCTCCTGGGAGCAGGTTTTTTGTTGTAATGGAGAAGGTGAGAGTGTGTGGTAAAGCTAGGGCCACGTGTTATGGCTTCTCTCTGATATCCCACACATGGCTCAGTGTTCCAGAGTTTAGCATGTTTCCATTCTTAACTTTGAACGGACATTCTTCCATACATTTCCATATATTTTGAAAATCCAACTCAAAACACAAACATTATTATCCCCCACCCCCTCTTCCAGTGTTCTAGTTATGTTTGAAAGGGCCCTGGGTGGTGAGCTCTTTAGTTATTTGTATTCTTTTGTACAAAGAGAGCCTGAATCCTAATCTGTAGAACGGCTCACTGGCTATAAATCTCTTAATGGCACATAATCTCCTCCAACCGTAGAGAGAGGGGTACCCAAGATTATCATGATTCCGTTCTCATTATTGATATCACTTTTTTTTTAAGCACCAATATCAAGTTAGCGGAGGTAGTATTTTTTACCTGTGAAAGAAAATGGAGACAATTTTATGTCAGATATTTGGTTTCGAATTGCCTGTGCTGAATGAGAGGATTGTAAAAGTTTGATGGGTTGTATTACTGTGAGGTGGAGAGAGGGGGGCAAATCTCTAGTGAATAGTAGTGGACTGGAGACAGCCACTCTGTTGGAAATGAGAGCCCGGCCCCATACAGTGGATGGGGGCTGATGCCTGCTGCCTTCCTCTGTAGTAAAGGCTTCCCTCAGTCCCACACAGGGGCTTAGTAGGCAACTCAGGCCTGCTGTGCTGTGGGAGCTAAGAATGCTATTTACCCAAATAAAGGCACTGGCTTATTTTAATATACACACTTTAGTATGCTCACCACTAATTCAATCAAAAATTCATACAGTACAATATATTCAAATATGCTCTGCTTTTTCAGAATGGGCTTTATGGTCTATTTTACAGGATGACTGATAGTGTAGTTTGGCCACAGAGTGAATGTTGTTTGTAAGGCAGGGATGCTGGAGTAGACCTCAGCTGTCATGGATTTGTTCAGGACTGTTATCCCTCTGACATTCCTCCCTTCTCCCTTCCTGAAGACTGTCCTCAAATAACTTGAACTTGAGATTGGTTTTAAGGACAGAACTTGGACTGAATTTCACATTCATACAGTTATTGCCCCAAAATACAGTGCATTCAGGAAGTATTCAGACCCCTTACCTTTTCCCACATTTTGTTACGTTACAGCCTTGTTCTAAAATGGATTAGATTAAAATGTTTCCTCATCAATCCACACACACTACCCCATAAAGACAAAGCGAAAACAGGTTTTTAGACATTTTTGCAAATGTATTAAAAATAAAAAGCGGAAATACCTTATTTACATAAGTATTCAGACCCTTTGCTATGAGACTGGAAATTGAGCTCAGGTGCATCCTGTTACCATTGATCATCCTTGAGACGTTTCTACAACTTGATTGGAGTCCACCTGTGGTCAATTCAATTGATTGGACATGATTTGGAAAGGCACACACCTGTCTATATAAGGTCCCACAGTTGACAGTGCAAGTCAGAGCAAAAACCAAGCCTTGAGGTCAAAGGAATTGTCCGTAGAACTCAGAGACAGGATTGTGTCGAGGCACAGATCTGGGGAAGGGTACCAAAACATGTCTGCAGCATTGAAGGTCCCCAAGAACACAGTGGCCTCCATCATTCTTAAATGGAAGAAGTTTGGAACCACCTAGACTCTTCCTAGAGCCCGGCCAAACTGAGCAATCGGGGGAGAATGGCCTTGGTCAGGGAGGTGACCAAGAACCCAATGGTCACTCTGACAGAGCTCCAGAGTTCCTCTGTGGAGATGGGAGAACCTTCCAGAAGGACAACCATCTCTGCAGCACTCCACCAATCAGGCCTTTATGGTAGAGTGGCCAGACGGAGCCACTCCTCAGTAAAAGGCACATGACAGCCTGCTTGGAGTTTGCCAAAAGGCACCTAAAGGACTCTCAGACCATGAGAAACAAGATTCTCTGGTCTGATGAAACCAAGATTGAACTCTTTGGCCTGAATGCCAAGCATCACGTCTGGAGGAAACATGGCACCATCCCTAATGTGAAGCATGGTGGTGGCAGCATCATGCTGTGGGGATGTTTTTCAGCGGCAGGGACTGGGAGACTGGTCAGGATCGAGGAAAAGATGAACGGAGCAAAGTACAGAGAGATCCTTGATGAAAACCTGCTCCAGAGTGCTCAGGACCTCAGACTGGGGCGAAAGTCCACCTTCCAACAGGACAACGACCCTAAGCTGTGTGCTTAGGACTTGAACCCGATCGAACATCTCTGGAGAGACCTGAAAATAGCTGTGCAGCGACACTACCCGTCCAACCTGACAGAGCTTGAGAGGATCTGCAGAAAAGAATGGGAGAAAGTCCCCAAATACAGGTGTGCCAAGCTTGTAGCGTCATACACAAAAATACTCGAGGCTGTAATCGCTGCCAAAGGTGCTTTAACAAAGTACTGAGTAAAGGGTCTGAATACTTACGTAAATGTGATATTTCAGTTTATTTGTAATAAATTAGCAAAAAAAAAAATTTAAACTGTTTTTGCTTTTTCATTATAGGGTATTGTGTGTAGATTGATGAGGGGGAAAAAAACAATTTCATCAATTTTAGAATAAGGTTGTAACATAACAAAACGTGGAAAAAGTCAAGGGGTCTTAATTCTTTCCGAATGCACTGTATATATGGGCAATTCCACGTTAACAGAATGATGCTGACAAACAATTAACACAGAACATTTTGCAGAAACACATCTACTTGAACAGCGCAGATGCAATGTTTGTTAACAGGATGACTGCACAAACAGCACAAACCGTCATTCTGTTACCAAACTATGCATCTGCACTGTTCTTCACGTATGTTTTTGTTATGTTTTCTGTGTAAATTGTTAAATGTAGTCCTTGTGCATAGAGTTGCCTGGTTTGTTTAACTTTGCAATCATTGTGTTTTGTTTGACATACATTTTAAAGTGAAAAATCTGAGTCTAAGCATCATTCTGTTACTGTAGAATTGCCCATATGAGATGTTTGAACTGAGTCACAAAATAAAGCTCATGAATGTGATTAATGCACAGTATCTTGCATGGAGACTTGGAGTGTATGCTTCCATCGCATGACAAGTTCCAATAATGCCCACGTTTATGCACTTTTCAGATGACTGGCTCTGGATTCTGTCTCTTCAGATTGGTCATTCAGCCTCAGTCATAATTAAGCACAACAATGACCCTGCCAGGAATGTTTCCCATTTCTATTAGTGTTTCAAAGAAAAATCGTATTTTATTATTATTCCCCAATGCAATAATTAAACCACATATTTGTGAAATGGACGGAATGTGAGGCAATTAGTTTTAATGATGTGCAAGACAAATCTGCACGACAGCAATTACTGCGACAAAGTGTTCAACAGCCAGGCAGCCAGACAGGCAGGCCAGCCCCATGCAGCAGGCCGGACCCAGGGAAGAGGGACAGACAGTGATACTGCAGCAGGCCAGACCCAGGGAAGAGAGACAGACAGTGACACTGCAGCAGCCAGGCTTGTGTGGAGCTCTAGTCAGAGTCAAAAGGACCAGGGTCAGTGCCCACTGCCCAGCCAAGCCCATTGTCAATGAATGGAACACATGTTTGGTGCCACATTGTGTCACTTTAATGACTGCTATTGGGCGACAGAGCTGAAGAGGGTCACATATTCAGGGTCACATACACAGACTCTGACATGTACCAACCATACAGATTGTTGTTTAGGCCATTTTATAGGCCAGTTACACAAATTGATAAGTGAGTACAGTTGAAGTCAGAAGTTTACATACACCTTAGTCAAATACATTTAAACTCAGTTTTTCACAATTCCTGATATTTAATCCTAGTAAAAATTCTCTGTCTTAGGTCAGTTAGGATCACCACTTTATTTTAAGAATGTGAAATGTCAGAATAATAGTAGAGAGAATGATTTATTTCAGCTTTTATTTCTTTCATCACATTCCCAGTGGGTCAGAAGTTTACATACACTCAATTAGTATTTGGTAGCATTGCCTTTTAATTCTTTAACTTGGGTCAAACGTTTCGGGTAGCCTTCCACAAGCTTCCCAAAATAAGTTGGGTGAATTTTGGCCCATTCCTCCTGACAGAGCTGGTGTAACTGAGTCAGGTTTGTAGGCCTCCTTGCTCGCACATGCTTTTTCAGTTCTGCCCACACATTTTCTACAGGATTGAGGTCAGGGATTTGTGATGGCCACTCCAATACCTTGACTTTGTTGTCCTTAAGCCATTTTGCCACAACTTTGGAAGTATGCTTGGGGTCATTGTCCATTTGGAAGACCCATTTGCGACCAAGCTTTAACTTCCTGACTGATGTCTTGAGATTTTGCTTCAATATATCCACATAATTTTCCTTCCTCATGATGCCATCTATTTTGTGAAGTGCACCAGTCCCTCCTGCAGCAAAGCACCCCCACAGCATGATGCTGCCACCCCCGTACTTCACGGTTGGGATGGTGTTCTTCGGCTTGCAAGCATTCCCCTTTTTCCTCCAAACATAACAATGGTCATTATGGCCAAACAGTTATATTTTTGTTTAATCAGACCAGAGGACATTTCTCCAAAAAGTACGATCTTTGTCCCCATGTGCAGTTGCAAACCGTAGTCTGGCTTTTTTATGGCGGTTTTGGAGCAGTGGCTTCTTCCTTGCTGAGCGGCCTTTCAGGTTACGTCGATAACTATAGGACTTGTTTTACTGAGGATATAGATACTTTTGTACCTGTTTTCTCCAGCATCTTCACAAGGTCCTTTGCTGTTGTTCTGGGATCGATTTGCACTTTTCGCACCAAAGTACGTTCATCTCTAGGAGACAGAACGCATCTCCTTCCTGAGCGGTATGACGGCTGCGTGGTCCCATGGTGTTTATACTTGCGTACTATTGTTTGTACAGATGAACGTGGTACCTTCAGGCGTTTGGAAATTGCTCCCAAGGATGAACCAGACTTGTGGAGATCGACAAAAAAAAATCTGAGGTCTGCTGATTTCTTTTGATTTTCCCATGATGTCAAGCAAAGAGGCACTGAGTTTGAAGGTAGGCCTTGAAATACATCCACAGGTCCACCTCCAATTGACTCAAATGATGTCAATTAGCCTATCAGAAGCTTCTAAAGCCATGACATCATTTTCTGGAATTTTCCAAGCTGTTTAAAGGCACAGTCAACTTAGTGTATGTAAACTTCTGACCCACTGGAATTGTGATACAATGAATTATAAGTGAAATAATATGTCTGTAAACAATTGTTGGAAAAATTACTTGTGTCATGCACAAAGTAGATGACCTAACCGACTTACCAAAACATAGTTTGTTAACAAGAAATGTGTGGAGTGGTTGAAAAACGAGTTTTAATGACTCCAACATAAGTGTATTTAAACTTCCGACTTCAACTGTATATGTAATTGTTCCAATTTAGATGGTACAGTGTCAATGGTTGGGTGCGGTGGGGTGGGGTCGGGAGTGGGGGCCACTCATTTACTGAACTCTCCCTCATAATCTCAACAGACTATTGGGACTGTTTGATCCTCAAAGTCTTCCCCAAACCCTTGTAATCTTTGAGGTTGAACAAGGCTGTGGCTCCAGGCCAACCTCAAGTCTAGTTAGTGGATGATATATTTAACTCCTTGCCAAATAGAAACCAAGCTATTCTTATTTTTTCCCATGGTGGAAACTGGAAAACTTGGATCACATACCAAGTGATATGAGTCCACACTCCACAAGCACATTTCCCTGACTGTGTACACTTCATCAGATAGGGGTATATTTTCCCCCAAAGCAGTTCAAACTAAATGCTCTAGCGATTTTGTTGGGTTTAATAGAATAAACTTCACAATAAACCACATGAATATGGTCAAGGACTATTATTTAATTTCAAATTTGTTCCCTTTTGTCATCAAGTTGCAATGATTGACTATAATGCATACTCTCTCAATTAACATATATACATCATGTCATAAGAAAGTTGTGGTGCTGAATTCAAAACCATGCGGTGCTAGTTTGCTGCCTTTTCATGGCAATTTTATGTCTATTGTTAGGATACAATTAGAGGGAGCAAGAGAACAAAAGACTGAAGCCAAGCTGTTTGCTACACAGTAGAATAATTATGTTCCTCGGTGTGGCAGCCAAGGACTCAGTCTTCCTCATGCTATAGAGGACACCTAGGAGGTCCATTCTCCTCTCACACCAGACAAACTGGTCCCCATGTCTGAACAGTAACGGGAAACCTACAGCAGGTAGACCATGCAGCCAGTGGGGCCCTTAGCTACCAGCTCTCCTCACAGTGCCAGAAACAGTGGAAGCCTTCCTGCCTGCGATCTGTCAGTATCCACGGCATCTGTGTCAATAGCATTCCACCACTGTTGACGGAGCACTGCTGTTTGCTTTAGCCACCAGAGAGTAGCGACCTGATTTAGTGTTTGAGGACACTGTCATAAATTCTGCAGTGCCATCCAGTACATACATTTGTGTCACAAGATGGAGTGGTTGTTTGCTTTAAATGGCATGCCACATACCTTTGAATAGTGTTCAAGTAGCTGGAGTGAGGTGCAGGGAGGGGCCAGGGTTGGCCGTGTGCGGATTGTTTTGCCATGACCATGAAATTACCTCAACGCTCACTGTATTTGCAGACAATTGATAAATATTGTCTATACATTAATCTTTGACCAGACAAGGAAAACAGATTGGTTTGTTTTTCAAATATAGGAGTATCTGCGAGCACGAGCCATGCACATATGAAATGTGAGGCATTTACAGTCAGACTCCAGTTAGGCTCCAAGTCGGCCAGTGGAATCTAGTTTCCCATTTGCTAATTTTTTATGTGCTTCTTTTATGACCCTTTTAAGCTGTTTGTCTTTATAACGGCAATGGCACACATTGGATTTGGAATAAGTAATGAAAGGTATTTCTAGGAAAACTGCTGAGCATTGGAGCGCCAGCAGCATTAAGCACTGCCAAGGAGCTGAAGTAAAGAAATCTGAGAAATGGGATAAGGGTTAAATGTAAGCGATCACATACATTAAGACTAAACAGGTCAGTTATGGGCTCAGGTGAAATTGAACATGACATTCCCTCCAGGCTCTGTACTATAAGGAAACCAGAGTAAAAGCAAGGGCAGAGACACACAACTAATCTGCCCTTGATTGAATCACATAAAGTAAAGCCAGGCCAGTGCTGAGATAATGTAGGCCATGTCTGGAGCTGCTCCTTTATGTGAAAGGCCACATGTTCTAACATGACACCGCTAATGATCTCCCTCCGTCTTTCTCTCTCTCCCCACTGCAGCCGATTGCCAGCCCCCCTGCCAGAACCGCGGCTCCTGCAGTAGGCCCCACACCTGTGTGTGCCGCTCGGGGTTCCAGGGGGCCCGCTGCGAGGAGGCAGCCCCAGAGCAGGTGTACATCCACACCAGAGGGTCTCTGAGGCGCATCCAGCCAGGCACCAACCCCTTCCAGAGAGAGCAGCCCAGGAGGAGACCTACAGAGAGGCAGGCCATAGACAACCCCAGCCCCAGGGCCCAGACCCCCAGACCTGCTACCACCAGACAGCCTCTCCAACCTGTGTAAGTCACCGCTGCACTGTAGCCACTTCCTGCCGGAGTATTTAGACATTTAAAGATGGTTACTCACTGACCTTTACACACTAACCTAATTTACCTCTGTTTAGCTAGAGGAACAATGTGTTTTCCCAACAGAAGCAAGGGGAGAAATGTAAATTATATTTTGATTGTTTGTGTTCAACATGCTTTATGCTTTAAACATACTTTAAGAGGAAAGGAAAGGAAAGTAAGGGAAAGGAAAGGGGGATACCTAGTCAGTTGTACAACTGAATGCATTCAACTGAAATGTAGGAGCTCAGTAGACACTGAATATGGAATACTGGACTTTTACCCAAGTTTCAGTTTTTGATGAGATGCATACATTCAGGATCTTTAACACACTAAATAATGGGGTGACAGTCAAATATCCGTGGTTTCCAATCCAAGAGTACAGTAGGCCTTTGAAGTGCAAATCAATACTGATTTTCTGGCGCTAGATCACTGACATTTGAGATTTTTGTAATATAATCGCTGAGTTCAGAAGAGGATTTAAACCTCCAATGCCATTTCTTTTGATCTATGATGGCAGTCTGACATGTGGGCATGGCAACCCTGCGGCGCTATGAAATGTTTTTGGCCCGGTGTCATGGCACACTGATATACATCTTCATTTGAACATGGAATTCGTTTCACAGTCAAACTTGGACTCAATTGTAGATTCTGCGGTTTATTCTGGAAAAACGCTGCGGTTTAAGCTCATGTAAAAATGATTTATGCCTCTAAGCTCCTCATTTCTGCAGTAAGACAACATTATTATTTAGCATCTAATCAAAATCAGCCTTATTCTGACAGGAGCAGGCAGAGGAAAGAGAAAGACAATGTACTGTTCTCACCACCATGGGTTACGCTACTACAACAGTCACCTAGACCAGTGCTGCCCAACCCTCTTCCTGGAGATCTACTGTCCTGTAGGTTTTCAGTCCAACCCTAATTTAGCATATCTGATTCAGCTAGTTAAGGTCTTGTTGAGCAGCTAATAAGTAGAATCAGGTGTGTTAAATTAGGGTTGGTCTGAAAACCTACTGGACGGTAGAGGGTTGGGCAGCCCTGACCTAGACAGTGTAATAAATGCTGTCATGAGAAGCAAGTGCAATTATATTCTTTATGATGTGTATGTACAACATACGGCATGTACAGAACATAAGTTCTTTATCCTGGTATGCATTATGATTTGTGTTTGTCATTGGGTTGAATCAAAGCAGATTAGCGGGTCCATATGTTAAATGTTGAATACTTCATTCTTAATGCTGTGTAAACAACTTAGCATGTCTTTCCTTCTCCACCATTAAAAAGAGCTGCTCCATATTAACTCCTCAGGGGGTTAAGAAGCCATGGTTAAAAAAACATGAAGTTCAACATGTAGAATGAAAGAAAACAACATCTGATTTGCCACATAGGAACGCCACAGTAACGTTTGCCATTTGCTATGAAAATAGAAACCTGATTTGAATGAATAATGTATTTTCTTTGGGTTTGTGTAACAGTATAAAAATGTCAATTTGTTAATTGGACTAGACTAACAATGACTACCGATGCACATAGCGTGACAACTGGTCAGACTAGGCCATCTCACTAAATATTCAGCTATTCTCCAAAGACCATTAATCAGACCAGAGAATGGCATCAGACTTTTGGCTTCGACAGCATTCTATTTGTGTCGCAATAATTCTGGAAATGATACTCAAGAGCATTTATGCTCAAAATTATTAAATTTTTTCTCGACTGTTTGCTTAAGTACGTTGTTAAGCTTGAAGGTCACTGCCAAATCTTCTGATTATGGTCGTATGATGGTTTGAACCGTATTTCCGACTGAGGGTGTTGAAAGGTGATGCTTGTTTGTGTCTATGACTGTGCAGGCAGATTTTTTGTTATGTATGGGAAAAGTTTATCTTGTCAAACGCTTCTCTGCCTTGGATGAGAGCCCAATGGTTTTCTAATCCTCCTGCAGTTGTATTAAGTGCCATAATTTGTTTGAGCACTGAGGTCACCCTTCGTTTTCAGCCAAAGTGTCATCTGGGTAATATCGTTCTCTGAAATCTCTGCAGTGTATTCGATTACAGTTGACGTTTATGGTCCAGTACGTTATAATTGCGAGAACTGAGAGTGCCTTTTGCAGTTATGTCACATTGTATTTCTGTTGGTGTTATGGAATTATACTGGCAAAACCGCTCTGATGCCTGTAGTAGCTTGAAGTAACCCAAGTAAATGTTTTGGCAGATGTTTTCCTAACAGTTTTTTTATTTTTTCACTTGTATTGTTTCTTAGTCACAATAAATCTTTAGTTTGTAATCAATACAAGGCGTGTGTTAGAAGTGCACAGTTGCTATGCATATGCTTGCTTTGATATTGACTTAGTGGACATATTTGCAGCCTGAGTCACAGATCTGGAACAAATAAGAGAGCAAAGCTGCATATTTGACATTACAAGAGGCAGACACCATTACTGATTCACACACAACCTGGCAGCTTGATCTCTCTTGTCTCTAATGGAGCTGACTAACACGTCTCAGCAGGTGCTGTTAATCTGAAGATGAGCCATTTCCTATTCCACAACACAAGCCTGGCCAGAGCCTGTCCAACCATTCAAATGAACGCTTGTGGACGCGCTGGCAAACACAGACATTTAGAAAAAAAATGGGGTTGTGAAGCCAGAAACAGGCCCAAACTATGAGCAGTATAGAAAACAGTGTGTGTGTGGACATTTGGAAAATATTATTCACATAACCCACTCGGAGAGTGGCAGGCTCACGTCTCTGTATTTTCAGGCTAGTAGAGCGCTTCTTCTCAGAAGATGTTTGTGTAATGTACTGTATGTGTGGGTCCAGTTCTAGTGAGCAACATTCTCCATTCAGGCATGGTTGTAACCCAAAGGTGGAAAAAGTTTACTCCTGGAGCGGTAGTGGACCCAGGTCTTTGTCTCAGATATCAGATTTTGGTTGTGCTGTGGCCAGAGGCGCGGGAGCAATGTGAGGTCAGTGAGAGAGTGCAGAGCAGTGCCAAGCTCAAATTAACGAGTGAGGAGAGCAGTCTCGGCACAGATTAGAACGTCCTGCTGGTTTTACCCCCTCTCTTCTCCTCCAGCCGGGGAGAAATGGCCACTCTAAACAACAGCCCCAGACCTCTGCCTCTGCCCCTGCCTCCGCTGCCTCTACTCTCCTGCCTCCAGCCTGTCCAGGCCTTTCCTGTTCTCCCTAAGAGGGAAGGTGTGAGGTATGTCTCCGTCTGGGAAACAGGTTTGGGTTGTTACGCCAGTAGCACCTTGTTACCTCTATTGCCTGTTGGGTCGCGCCAAGAAAACGGAGGCATTCTGTAGCAGCTCCAAGCAGAGCTGGGCTTAAGGTGGGCCAAGTTGGCCGGCAGTGATAAGGGCATGAGGGGTCGCCTGGCCGACGTGGAGCGGTCTGGGAGTCCAGACAGCCTGCTCTCCAGACCTGCCAGTTGGCCTCCTGCGGTAATGAAATCACCCTGTGTGCACTGTGTCAGCAGCAGATGGGGAAAGCATACTGTCTGCTGTATTTTGTGAAGTGGTTTGTCAACACTTGGGAATATCGGGACGGTTTGTAAGACATTCCAGTAAAACAGGTGTAGACTTTTGCTGTGTTTAACTCAATTTACAGTAGGCCTGTGCAGAGTACTCTGAGGCCAAACACAGGCCTTTTAGATCATTCATCAAATGGTAAAGAAAGTGTGTTCATAATGTTTGCAGATAAATCATAAATCAGGATCATGAGAACTTACTGTGTCCACCCTGACCCTACTCCCACTCTAGTCCCCTACACTCCCACTGTCCTGCCCTACATTCCCACTGTCCTCCCCTACATTCCCACTGTCCTCCCCTACACTCCCACTGTCCTGCCCTACATTCCTACTGTCCTCCCCTACATTCCCACTGTCCTCACCTACATTCCCACTGTCCTCCCCTAGATTCCCACTGTCCTCCCCTACATTCCCACTGTCCTGCCCTACATTCCCACTGTCCTCCCCTACATTCCCACTGTCCTCCCCTACATTCCCACTGTCCTCCCCTACATTCCCACTGTCCTCCCCTACATTCCCACTGTCCTCCCCTACACTCCCACTGTCCTGCCCTACATTCCTACTGTCCTCCCCTACATTCCCACTGTCCTCCCCTACATTCCCACTGTCCT
Source organism: Coregonus clupeaformis (assembly GCF_020615455.1). NCBI lineage: Eukaryota > Metazoa > Chordata > Actinopteri > Salmoniformes > Salmonidae > Coregonus > Coregonus clupeaformis. The sequence continues at coordinate 24,915,015 of NC_059220.1, forward strand.
CCCCTAGATTCCCACTGTCCTCCCCTACATTCCCACTGTCCTGCCTTACATTCCCACTGTCCTCCCCTACATTCCCACTGTCCTCCCCTACATTCCCACTGTCCTCCCCTACATTCCCACTGTCCTCCCCTACATTCCCACTGTCCTCCCCTACATTCCCACTTGCCTCCCCTACATTCCCACTGTCCTCCCCTACATTCCCACTGTCCTCCCCTACATTCCCACTGTCCTGCCCTACATTTCCACTATCCTCCCCTACATTCCCACTGTCCTCCCCTACATTCCCACTTGCCTCCCCTACATTCCCACTGTCCTCCCCTACATTCCCACTCCTTCCCTACATTCCCACTGTCCTCCCCTACATTCCCACTGTCCTCCCCTACATTCCCACTATCCTCCCCTACATTCCCACTGTCCTCCCCTACATTCCCACTGTCCTCCCCTACATTCCCACTGTCCTCCCCTACATTCCCACTGTCCTCCTCTACATTCCCACTGTCATCCCCTACACTCCCACTGTACTGCCCAACACTCCCACCCTCCAACCTACTCCCCTTTATTACGACCCTTCATCTATAGTGAACTGTGCGGACCTCCCAAGGTCTGGCCAGGTCTAACGGCAGGCTAGAGATTGCCAGGTCTCTGGGCCACACTTCAGAATGAGTACATCCTTACGCAGCTGCCCCAAAAATTATCCATTATGCCCCCTTTGCCGTCCCTCGTCCGCCCCGTTCGTCACCCCTGCAGTGGGATTCGACAGAGGTTCAGCGTAACACAGGCTTTCCTGTGGGGGGCTTTGCTCAGCTTAAGTAGTGAAACGTCCTTCCCTGCCAGCATGATATCCTGGTGGTCACAGCCAGTCTGTCAGCCCGTTTTATGAGGGTCAGGGCCAGCCATGAACCACTCCAGTCCAGGCTGGATCGGTGGATCGGTGATAAAGCTGGATCAGTGATACAGTTCGGCATGGAGGACACAGTCACTGCCTCCGCTGGGTCCTTCCTCTCTCGTTCTCTGACATCAGGCCTCCACAGGAAACGGGGCCAGGCCAAGGGCAGAGCAGGATGTGAATGCAGCATGCACTGTCATTTGTCAAAAGGTGAGTTCTCTATGTGCTCCATGGTTACATAATCAAACATGGAGAGAGGAGGAGGAGGAGGAACCTGGATTCTACTGTAGGACTCTGCACAGCAGCAACTTCCCAACTAACGGTCTCTCCACTTGTGCTAGCTTAACTGGACTAATTTAAATGTATGTGCTAACTGCAGGTTGCATTGTTGGAGCAGGTATTGGTTTCTCAGCCAAAGCTTCATGATCATTTACTCCACAAACACAATGGTGACCTTGCTGTGAGTCCATGCAAAGATGTTTCTCTTAATGGTCAGGAGGCGGGATTAATGCAGGATAATAAAGGTCCTCTCATTTTGACTGCAGCATGTCAGCAAATATAATAAGAGTTTTCCCCTATTCATCTAAGGCAAACATACTTATACAGTGGGGAGAACAAGTATTTGATACACTGCCGATTTTGCAGGTTTTCCTACTTACAAAGCATGTAGAGGTCTGTAATTTTTATCATAGGTACACTTCAAATGTGAGAGACGGAATCTAAAACAAAAATCCAGAAAATCACATTGTATGATTTTGAAGTAATTAATTTCCATTTTATTGCATGACATAAGTATTTGATCACCTACCAACCAGTAAGAATTCCGGCTCTCACCGACCTGTTAGTTTTTCTTTAAGAAGCCCTCCTGTTCTCCACTCATTACCTGTATTAACTGCACCTGTTTGAACTCGTTACCTGTATAAAAGACACCTGTCCACACACTCAATCAAACAGACTCCAACCTCTCCACAATGGCCAAGACCAGAGAGCTGTTTAAGGACATCAGGGATAAAATTGTAGACCTGCACAAGGCTGGGATGGGCTACAGGATAATAGGCAAGCAGCTTGGTGAGAAGGCAACAACTGTTGGCGCAATTATTAGAAAATGGAAGAAGTTCAAGATGACGGTCAATCACCCTCGGTCTGGGGCTCCATGCAAGATCTCACCTCGTGGGGCATCAATGATCATGAGGAAGGTGAGGGATCAGCCCAGAACTACACGGCAGGACCTGGTCAATGACCTGAAGAGAGCTGGGACCACAGTCTCAAAGAAAACCATTAGTAACACACTACGCCGTCATGGATTAAAATCCTGCAGCGCACGCAAGGTCCCCCTGCTCAAGCCAGCGCACATCCAGGCCCGTCTGACGTTTGCCAATGACCATCTGGATGATCCAGAGGAGGAATGGGAGAAGGTCATGTGGTCTGATAAGACAAAAATAGAGCTTTTTGGTCTAAACTCCACTCGCTGTGTTTGGAGGAAGAAGAAGGATGAGTACAACCCCAAGAACACCATCCCAACCTTGAAGCATGGAGGTGGAAACATCATTCTTTGGGGATGCTTTTCTGCAAAGGGGACAGGACGACTGCACCGTATTCAGGGGAGGATGGATGGGGCCATGTATCTTGGCCAACTACCTCCTTCCCTCAGTAAGAGCATTGAAGATGGGTCGTGGTTGGGTCTTCCAGCATGACAACGACCCGAAACACACAGCCAGGGCAACTAAGGAGTGGCTCCGTAAGAAGCATCTCAAGGTCCTGGAGTGGCCTAGCCAGTCTCCAGACCTGAACCCAATAGAAAATCTTTGGAGGGAGCTGAAAGTCCGTATTGCCCAGCGACAGCCCCGAAACCTGAAGGATCTGGAGAAGGTCTTTATGGAGGAGTGGGCCAAAATCCCTGCTGCAGTGTGTGCAAACCTGGTCAAGACCTACAGGAAACGTATGATCTCTGTAATTGCAAACAAAGGTTTCTGTACCAAATATTAAGTTCTGCTTTTCTGATGTATCAAATACTTATGTCATGCAATAAAATGGAAATTAATTACTTAAAAATCGTACAATGTGACTTTCTGGATTTTTGTTTTACATTCCGTCTCTCACAGTTGAAGTGTACCTATGATAAAAATGACAGACCTCTACATGCTTTGTACGTAGGAAAACCTGCAAAATCGGCAGTGTATCAAATACTTGTTCTCCCCACTGTAGGTTTCAGCTTTCATCTGTGTCTGGCGTTAGCTAGTAACTGGCTAGCTAGGTCTTCAGCATGGAACAAAATGGTTGCCCAAAACTCAAGACGCAGTTGTCATGTCATTACATCAAGACACATGACAAACGGGAGATCCATGCAAACTTCTTCACATCATTGACGGTCATGATATATGAACATTGTCTGGCTGTCAATATATATATTTATTGAAATGTACCCAGACCTCACCCTGTAAAGTTTCAACTGTAATTGTCCAAGTTGAACCAGCTACCTAGATTGATAAACAGTGCTGACAATTCCTTTTTTTATATATTATATATATATTTTTTACACCAAATACAAACATACACATACCAACAACAACTTACAGACACACACAAACATCGACTACATCTCCTCTGCCCATACCCGCATGCTCACACCTCCATCCATAGTGCCTGTATTATTGTATGCCACATGGCCTTAAATTGTACTAATTAGTTTTTCTCGGTCGCCCATGCTATTTCAATATCTCAATAATAAATCATTAGATTTTCCCATTGTGTTAATGATGGCGGATTAATTGATTTCCAAGTTTTTATTATACTTTTTTTCAAGATGAGTGATGAGAAGATAATCGTCCAGCCCATTGGGTCTTACTACTTCCCCATATGCCATGTCTTGAAATATGCAGACAGACGGATTAAAAGTAAGTTTACATTGTAATACTTCTGACTGCCAACTTTTTAGCTCTGCACATAACTTTTGGACTTTAGCATTCCCAGAAAGCATGGGTTATGTAATCATTGTTAGTTTTACACTTAAGACATGACTGCCGTTGTGCTGTAGGATTTGTGAATTGTGTCTCTTTTATAGTTTATACTTGATTAAGCGTACATTTTTGTTAGCTGTAATTTCATTAGTTATGCTCCAACTTTCCCTCCATCTTGTGCCAACATCAGTTCTTTTTAAGTCTTGGTTCCAATAGTTTATATTTTTTTCTAAGAGACTGTCAGTTGGATAGGCTCTCTACAAGGTTTTGTATATCTTACCTATCATATGAACATCCTTTTCTGACTCAAATATGATTCCCTCAAGGTTGCTCTGAACTCAAAAATATTTCAAATTGAAATTCTGTGAAATGTAACTTTTATGTCCAAAATTACTTTTTAATTCTATCATGGAAATATATATATTTCCTGTTATCAAGTCATTTACAGTTTCTATGCCTTTAGTATTCCATGTGGACCAATTTATCTGTGAATTCTGAAAAGCTATCCAAAGATTGTTCCATAAGGTTGTGTTTTTAGGGAGTGATATTGGTTCTTGTAGAATACATTTCATTTTCTTTCATACAGTGCATTCGGAAAGTATTCAGACCCCTTCACTTTTTCCACATTTTGTTATGTTACAGCCTTATTCTAAAAATGTTTATTTATTTTTTATATCTCATCAATCTACCCACAATACCCCAAAATGACAAATCAAAAAAAGTATTCAAACCCTTTACTCAGTACTTTGTTGAAGCACCTTTGGCAGCAATTACAGCCTCAAGTCTTCTTGGGTATGATGCTACAAGCTTGGCACACCTGTATTTGGGGAGTTTTTCCCATTCTTCTCTGTATATCCTCTCAAGCTTTGTCAGGGTGGATGGGGAGCATCGACGGCACAGCTATTTTCAGGTCTCTCCAGAGATGTTCGATCGGGCTCTGGCTGGGCGACTCAAGGACATTCAGCGACTTGTCCCGAAGCCACTCCTGCGTTGTCTTGGCTGTGTGCTCAGGGTTGTTGTCCTGTTGGAAGGTGAACCTTCGCCCCAGTCTGAGGTCCTGAGCACTCTGGAGCAGGTTTTCATCAAGAATCTCTGTACTTTGCTCCGTTCTTCTTTCCCTCGATCCTGACTAGTCTCCCAGTCCCTGCCGCTGAAAAACATGCCACCACCATGCTTCACCGTAGGGATGGTATTGGCCAGGTGATGACTGGTGCCTAGTTTCCTTCAGACGTGACGCTTGGCATTCAGGCCAAAGATTTCAATCTTGGTTTCAAAAGACCATAGAATCTTGTTTCTCATGGTCTGAGAGTCCTTTAGGTGCCTTTTGGCAAACTCCAAGCGGGCTGTCGTGCCTTTTACTGAGGAGTGGCTTCCATCTGGCCACTCTACCATAAAGGCCTGATTGGTGGAGTGCTGTAGAGATGGTTGTCCTTCTGGAAGGTTCTCCCATCTCCACAGAGGAACTCTGGAGCTCTGTCAGAGTGACCATCTGGTTCTTGGTCACCTCCCTGACCAAGGCCCTTCTCCCCCGATTGCTCAGTTTGCTCAAAAAGATTCTGGGGATGAGCATGCGCATCTTCAATATGTACCCATTGTTTCTGTATAGTGCATTTAACTATATGTCACAAGTAAAAGCCTTGGGTAGCGAGTTGATACAATTCCAAGTCTGAAGGTTAAAACCACCCTCAGCCTTAGGATGATTTAAAACATTCCTTTTTATTCTATGAATTTTATTAGCCCATATAAAGTCTGTTATGACCAAGTATACAGAATGTCTTCGGTGGGGTAATTGGTATTGCCGAAAGTAAATACAAAACATTTGGGAGCCATGCCATTCTAAAGAGGTTTATTCTGCCTGTAAGATTTATGGGAAGATTATTCCATTTAATTAGATCTGCTTTCATATAGTTGATTAATGGAATAAAGTTATCTTTATATATTTGTTGTTTGTTGTCACTTATTAAGCATCCTAAGTATTTAATATTTTTTGTGGTCCAATTAAAGGACTGCTGTAGATCGTGAGTTATTCTTCAGCCATTATTGATAAATCTATATCTTGTTTTTTTGCGTATTGTAATAAACTGAAACATGTTCTTGTATTTGTTTGTAAGTGTCTATTTTTTATCAATCCTGTTTGATTGATATGTATCAAGTCTGGTAAGACTTTTCCCATTCTATTGCTTATAAGCTTTGTTATTATACTGAACAAAAATGTAAACGCAACATGTGTTGGTCCCATGTTTCATGAGCTGAAATAAAAGATCCCAGAAATGTTCCATACGCACAAAAATATTATTTATCTCAAATTTTGTGCACAAATGTGTTTACATCCCTGTTAGTGAGCATTTATCCTTTGCCAAGATAATTCATCCACCTGACAGGTGTGGCATATCATTAAGTTGATTAAACAGCAGATGCATCTTGTGCTGGGGACAATAAAAGGCCACTCAAAAATGTGCAGTTTTGTCACACAACACAAGATGTCTCAAGTTTTTGAGGGAGCTTGCAAATGGCATGCTGACTGCAGGAATGTCCACCAGAACTGTTGCCAGGAATTGAATGTTCATTTCTCTACCATAAGCCTTCTCCAACTACGTTTTAGAGAATTTGGCAGTACGATCAACCGGCCTCACAACCGCAGACCACGTGTAACCATGCAAGCCCACGACACCCACATCCGGCTTCTTCATCTGCTGGATCATCCGAGACCAGCCACCCGGACAGCTTATGAAACTAATGAGTATTTCTGTCTGTAATAAAGCCTTTTTGGGGGGAAAAACTCATTCTGATTGGCTGGGCCTGGCTCCCAAGTAGGTGGGCCTATGCCCCTGCCCAGTCATGTGAAATCCATAGATTAGGGCCTAATTTATTTATTTCAATTGACTGATTTCCTTATACCATATGAGCTCAGTAAAATCGTTGAAATTGTTGCATGTTGCGTTTATATTTTTGTTCATTATATTTTATTGTCACAATTTATTAAACCAATGGGTCCATAATCACCAGGAGGCTCTCCAGATTTTCTTGGTTTTAATATAACTAAAATAACTGTAACATGGAACAAGGAAGTACTGAATTGTGTGACGTATGTTGTCATTTTGTGTAGCTAGGGGGGCTACTTTGTCCCAAAATTTTTAATCGTATGGGAAAGCAATCCATCCTGGTGCTTTTCTCCATGCAAATGTTTTAACAGTAATTTCTGTTTTTAGTGATTATTTTTTGTCATGTGATAATTGCTTCAGAGTTGTTGAGTCTAAGAAGGCTATATGATCCGTCCAACTGTTGTTTAATTCGGAATTATATACATTTTCATAGAGGCTTTTTCTAAGATAGTGATGTCTTTTTCTTTAATTTTCATTTCTAAATCAGATTGAACTTTTACAGAGTATGAGATTATCATCCCCCTAATGTACGCCTTAAAGGCAGCCCAAATTATATCGGGGGTCGGCTTTTCTCTGTCCTCTATGTCTACATGGTAAAGGTTTTTATTTTTTGGTGTACATATTTAATACATTTCGGGTCCAGAAGATGCACTCTGTTCATTCACCAAACTCTGTTGCTAAGTTTATTTTCTATTGGTGTAATTAAACATGATACTGGAGAATGATCCGATATCACAATATCATGAATTTTTTCATCCAGTAAATTGTTGAGTGCACTTTTGGAATAAAAAATGTAGTCCATTTTTGAATAGCATTTCTTACTTTGAGGAAAAAATTAATAATCTTTTGTAGTTGGGAATAATAATCTCCTGGTGTCCTGTAAATCATTTGTAGAGATTACCTTTTTCAGCCTCTTTGGAGGCTCCCTAAATGTGCCTTTTTTATTTCTACGTCTGTCCATCTTATCGAATGTATAATTTAGGTCACCTGCTAAAATAATAGTTCCTTTCTGGATTTGATCTAATATAGTTTGAATTCTATCTAAAAACACCAGATTTGTTGGATATACAATGAAATCAATGTGTATTTTTCACCATGTAAGGTACTATTCAACATTAGAAAATGGCCTTCTTGGTCCATGTGCTGGGATATAAGGGGAAATGGTATATTCTTATTTATCAGGATACCTACACCTCTGTGGTTACTACAGTAGGTGGCAGCATAGGCCTCTCCAACCCAGCTCCTCTTTAAATGTTCAATTTTTCTTTTTTTATGTAACACTTACAAGAAAACCACATCTGCTGACAATCTCTTTAAGTGTTCGAGAACCTTATGCTTTTTTTCTCATCATGGAGCCTGTGCACATTCCATGTGAAAAGTTGGATATTGTTGGTCTTTACTTGTATAGAATCAAAGTTAACCTTATCTGTTCAGTCTATAATTTTTTGACTAAAATCATCCCTGTATGATGCATTTTGAAAGTTACATATCTTGAAAACTTGATTACTGACAAGCAAAACATTTTGGGACTATGTCAACAATGGACCAATGAAAGAAATACCCCAACAATTGTTTTCCTTTAAGGCACCTCAATTACTCAGCCATATCATCTAAGGTATTGGAGAGATGTTGAGGGCAAGCCAACCAGCTATGTGCACAGAGCAAAATGACCCTTAAGTGTGAATGGTGGTGATATATTTATCTTACGGCAGGCAGTGACTGTTTTCCTCATATCGGCCCACACTTGTTGTCTGGTGACTAATAGGCCCAGTGGTTACGGGGCTTATTGACTCTAGGCTTTACATTGACCCACACAGTAACTTCTCAGAGGAAACTGTGGTCAGTGAGGGAGTTCTCCATGTTAATCATTGAACAGTCATCCCTTTTAGCCTAACGCCAGATAGACCACATGACTCTCACTGCTGGAAGCTACTGTCACCATACCCTAGTAGGTGTTCACAGAAGCTGCCAGAAGTATTATTGTTGTTCTGTAATATATCTGTAGTAGTTGTTGTAGAATTAGGAGCAGTGTGAGACGTAGTAATAGCAGTAGCTGTGGTGGGAAGCCTAGTGATGGTAATAGTAGCAATTGTGGTGGAATGGTAGCTTTTATGTTGAAAGCAAGGGAAGACATCTTTCCTCACAGTTTCTCATAACTACAGAGAAGGGACAAAATGTAAAATAGCAAATCTCCTACTAGCTTTAGGTCCCTAATACTCTTGACACTTTCAAGCCTGCATGCTCTTTATGCTAAGTGGTTATGGTAAGCCGTTCTGCCTGGGAAAGTTATCCTGCCACCTGGTAGTCTGCTATCCTAATCAGAGAGGAAGTACCAAGAGTCATCCCCTTGTCCCCAGATTCTGCAGCCAAAAGAGTATGCCTTGAGCTGGGGAATAGAGGGCTATGGAGGGGGGCTCAGACTCGGAGTGTTAATTCCCATATGTCATAACTGTTTTACCTTTAACCGTTCTGTTCTTTCTAATCTCTGCAGGGATAGGGACTAGGATAGGAACTGTAGCATGGGGAACCCTGATCTATTTCACTTGTCTGGGTGTGAATGAACTTGAATGAGTTCTCAGTGTTCAGTGTTATGGAGGGAGGGACAGATTTGTCTTTGTGCTGATGCTACAAACTTGACCTCTGGCTCGACCCTGGTCCCTGATGAGCACTTTCACTTGTGATGTGGATGGGTAAGGGCTTTCCGGAGCACCGGTGACATCCTCTGCAATGGTTTAGGAGAGTCCAGGCATTGTGTTTCTCTGCTAACGCTGGATTATAGAACATCAACATGGCAAAGAGTGCAGACTCAGCTCTGGAGGCTACCTTGGCCTCATGTGAACTCTCGTGGGGCTTGGGATGGGATGGGAAGGGGTGGGATGGTTGGGGGAATGTGTACAGACCAGCTGCATGTTTAAAGTAATTGTCCAGGGAAAAACTCACTTTTAAAAGTTAATATTATTTTAACCCATACCCAAATAATGTTATTGACTCATCCCATACTAAGCATAAGCATAAATTAGAGGGGAAAAAACACTTAAAAAACCCTACCTATTACTTGTATCTCAAACAGACCGTTTGATGTCCTCTTCCTGAGGAAGATGAGCTGGCCAATCAGCGGTCTACTCGCATTAATAAGAAACAGGAAATTTGAATGTTTTGGTGATATTTTCATGGTAATTACAGTGGGGAAAAAAAGTATTTAGTCAGCCACCAATTGTGCAAGTTCTCCCACTTAAAAAGATGAGAGAGGCCTGTAATTTTCATCATAGGTACACGTCAACTATGACAGACAAAATGAGAAAAAATATTCCAGAAAATCACATTGTAGGATTTTTAATTAATTTATTTGCAAATTATGGTGGAAAATAAGTATTTGGTCAATATCAAAATTTTTTTCAATACTTTGTTATATACCCTTTGTTGGCAATGACACAGGTCAAACGTTTTCTGTAAGTCTTCACAAGGTTTTCACACACTGTTGCTGGTATTTTGGCCCATTCCTCCATGCAGATCTCCTCTAGAGCAGTGATGTTTTGGGGCTGTCGCTGGGCAACACGGACTTTCAACTCCCTCCAAAGATTTTCTATGGGGTTGAGATCTGGAGACTCCAGGACCTTGAAATGCTTCTTACGAAGCCACTCCTTCGTTGCCCGGGTGGTGTGTTTGGGATCATTGTCATGCTGAAAGACCCAGCCACGTTTCATCTTCAATGCCCTTGCTGATGGAAGGAGGTTTTCACTCAAAATCTCACGATACATGGCCCCATTCATTTTTCCTTTACACGGATCAGTCGTCCTGGTCCCTTTGCAGAAAAACAGCCCCAAAGTATGATGTTTTCACTCCCATGCTTCACAGTAGGTATGGTGTTCTTTGGATGCAACTCAGCATTCTTTGTCCTCCAAACACGACAAGTTGAGTTTTTACCAAAAAGTTATATTTTGGTTTCATCTGACCATATGACTTTCTCCCAATCCTCTTCTGGATGCACTCTAGCAAACTTCAGACGGGCCTGGACATGTACTGGCTTAAGCAGGGGGACACGTCTAGCACTGCAGGATTTGAGTCCCTGGCGGCGTAGTGTGTTACTGATGGTAGGCTTTGTTACTTTGGTCCCAGCTCTCTGCAGGTCATTCACTAGGTCCCCCCGTGTGGTTCTGGGATTTTTGCTCACCGTTCTTGTGATCATTTTGACCCCACGGGGTGAGATCTTGCGTGGAGCCCCAGATCGAGGGGAGATTATCAGTGGTCTTGTATGTCTTCCATTTCCTAATAATTGCTCCCACAGTTGATTTCTTCAAACCAAGCTGCTTACCTATTGCAGATTCAGTCTTCCCAGCCTGGTGCAGGTCTACAATTTTGTTTCTGGTGTCCTTTGACAGCTCTTTGGTCTTGGCCATAGTGGAGTTTGGAGTGTGACTGTTTGAGGTTGTGGACAGGTGTCTTTTATACTGATAACAAGTTCAAACAGGTGCCATTAATACAGGTAACGAGTGGAGGACAGAGGAGCCTCTTAAAGAAGAAGTTACTGGTCTGTGAGAGCCAGAAATCTTGCTTGTTTGTAGGTGACCAAATACTTATTTTCCACCATAATTTGCAAATAAATTCATTAAAAATCCTACAATGTGATTTTCTGGATTTTCTTTTCTCAATTTGTCTGTCATAGTTGACGTGTACCTATGATGAAAATTACAGGCCTCTCTCATCTTTTTAAGTGGGAGAACTTGCACAATTGGTGGCTGACTAAATACTTTTTTTCCCCACTGTATATTGGCATGTACTAACTACAGTGTGAGGATACAACGCTACATTGTATTTACAACTATTATACAAGGTTAGACAATTGATTTGGGAGAGGGAAGACAACTCAACGTTTTAAACACAAAGAAAGCAGCATTTTGACAAGACACAGTGATATTGGCAGAGTAAGACAAGGGATCAGAGTTTGTTCCCCTGTTGCAAAGACAAGGCCAACAAAGTCCCATGAGTGGTTGACTTCCTTGTTAGGCCACAGGGAACAAAGGGTCTTAAAGCTTGGCACCGCAGGAAAGATATGTCTCTCTCTCTCTGTCCGCCAAGCTCTCTAGGGCCTCTTCAGACACATACTTACTGCCACAGTGCCGGCACTGCCCGGCCTGGTGGGCTGCAGGTCCCAAGCCAAATCCCAATCCAGCACATCAACCAGCAGGCCTCTGTGATGCAGCTGTCATTTGCAGAGACAGCAACAAACATTTCTGGGAAACAAAGTGTCCCTCCCACACTGCACTTCAGCATCCAGCACAGAATTGGTCAGGCTGAGTTCCCGTGATGGGGCTTGGTGTTGGAAACATGAATTACCAGTATGGCTGTGCATGGGACCAGAGGTCAGAGAGCTGGATCCCTGGGGGTTGAGGCAGCGGAGCTCAACTTCCAGCTCAAAACATCCAACAATGTCAGCCTCTGGTCCTTGGTGAGCACTAGCTAACTTATCCTACTCAATAGTTGATTACATGGATATCTGACATGTCTGGGTCCCCCACAATTTAATTTTTTTTATCACAAGTTCTTGTTTTCAGACATCGGAAAACGATCTTTGCTGGCTTTTCTTTTGCTGTTTTAGGTCGTTCTCAGTAAATAAATGTTTCGTATTGCTTTTCAATTAACTTCCTCGTGCTCTATCAAAATCCCCTTGATCTGCCTTTTTAAGTATGAAAACCTATTTCAGAGCTAAACTATGCTTTTATGTTATTAGGACTTGGCATCACAGAACACCTCTCCCTGCTTAGCTGTCTCGCTATAATTTGGGAAATGAATGATCAGAGCGACTGTAATACGCTGGAGAAGTTTGAATGGCCTCTCAGTTTCGTATGTCTGCAGGTCTTTTGGGCATCTTCCCTGGACCACACAAACCACAGGCATCTCCTCCCCTCGCGTCCAGACGCGGCTCACTGGCCTGCTTCTCACAGCCTAACACTCCTCACTCTCTCCAAGAACAGAGGTGGAAATTGACGGGCTGGCGAGGGTCTCATATAATATGGCCCCCCAGGGGGTACAAAACAACAGTTTATTTCACAACTTTTTGGCCGGAAATGTAGTAGACAGAAATATAGTGATTCACTTGCACATAGAGCATCTGTGGACCTCGTTGGAATCAAGTTTAGAAAAAGTATATTCTGATGCAAATCATGAGGGGAAAAATTAAGAAAACGGCTTTCAGTTCTATGTGGTTACCACCTAAATCAAACCCATTAGAGTACCTTGTGGCGAGGAGAATGGACTGTGCTGTGCTCGCTCTCCTCTGGAAGGCACAGTTTGTCCTCTGATCTAAGCCTTGTCCCCTGGGGCACATAAAGGCTGAGGAAGGAGTTGGCATGGAGCTACTTCAATACAGCTCAGTGATTTAATCTAACTCTTTTCTAATTCATTGTGTCCAGGCCATGGCTGCTACCAACATGATTCCTGGAAGGCTAGACAGGGGGAACATGATTTAATCCAGCTACGGCTGGTGCGATTCACTCTGTGACGCACCCAGATTTTCATGAGGGGAAAATAATCTGCTTGGAGCCACAATTAGCCAAGCCATAATGACTAGAGATGCTATCAAACACAATAGGCCAATCTGGGTTTTAATTGTTCACTGATGTTTGGCCCTGTGCAACTGTGTTACGAGAAGACCGAGAACTCTCCCCTGTTCTGTGGTTAGAACACTGTATATCCGCTAACCAGGTGTTTTTCTCTTATGAGATGGGACAAACAACAGCACTAATGTTGCTTGCATGTACTCCAGAGAAAATACCTCAGAGTTGCATCTAGTTTCAGGAGACAGGGTTGGTTAGGGTTTCATCAAAACATAGGAAAAACTTACAAAGACGTGTTGTAAGATTTGTTACTTGAATTGTAGTCGTCCGAAGTTTGAGCATGCGTGTGGATTACAGGGGAGAGATGAAGGTTTTTGCTCTGATGTGCAGCCATGGTGGATGTTCAGCAGCACTGTTCAGGCTGCTTCCAACATGGAGGTCAGTGGTACAACTTCTATCTGCATAGCGATGTGTCATTTATTTCAACAGTTTGTTGGTGCTTTTTAATGTGGTGCCGATCTCCAGCCAGGAGAGGGAGAAACTCCAATAAAACTCTGTTAGCTTCCTCAACTGCTCTATTGCTGCTCCCATAAAAAAGTGTTTTGGATAATGTCGTAATGAGAGCTCACTAGAGAAAGCTCCCGCGTCCCCCGTGTCCTCACTCCTGATTGAATCCACATGTAGCTGGTAAAATATTAGTACATGATAAATTGATAATGAGGACATTGTCTCCTTACATCCCGTTATGTAAGAGTGAGGCAGATGTCAATAAAGATGAATTGCTAATGCCTGTCTTCAAAGGAACAACTGATAAGGTTTTATGACATTTTTGGAAGAAGGTGTAATGTTTGGTTGACATACAGAGAAGCTGCGGTGGAGGAGCAACAGCTCAGTGCCAGTTCTGAAAACAGGCCAATGGCTTTTTCTCTCCAAGCCTTCAGTTCACACCACAACCCAACCGTTCTGTAGGGCCCGGCTTACACGACTGACCACCACAGATTAAACTTTCACAGAGGCTATAATTATAGGTCAGGCTTTGATGTGACAGAGACTTCTGAGTTATTTTAGGTTTTCCAATGAACACCAACGTTTCCACCGCTCACTGAATTGTTCATGTTGCCATGAGAAATAAGTAACAACAATATGAAATAACCCCAGCGCTGTCAGGGTATTATATTTATTATAGTCTGTTCAGTGTCAAGCTTTGAGGTCTTATTGAAAGGAGCACAGAGAGACTTCAATGCACCCGCTGCATATGGGCTCTAGAAATAAAGCCAGAGAAATGGGATCTGTCTCTGGAGCTGTGTTTGACTACTGTGGTGGCAGCTGTGCTGCTATTCTGTGTGAGTAATAAAGGATTAATGCTTTCACAACTCCCAGCCACCTCTCTTCTCACTGCTTCTCAAACCACCCAATTGAATCTACATTGAATTTCCAGACAAATAAGAGGCATATGTATCAGTTTTCTTATAACATGTGGGTTGATGGAGATGGGGTAGAATTCGAGCAAACCCGATCGAATCAAATCTAAGGTAAACTTCCATAATGAAAAAATAACATTGTTTCTGAAAATGCCAAGTTTGAATTCCTGTGTGCTGATCAAACCTTGTAATGTGAATTATTGTCTGATATGAAATCCTATTTTGATGGAGAGGTTCAGAGGATTGCATTGTGCAGAAAGATGATAGCATCTTGACGGACAGTCTGGAAAGGTTCCTCTGTGTTCTAGTTTCACAATTGTTCCGTTCCTGGAACATTATGGTCATTCATTACTCAACAGGGTTTCAAATACTAAAACACTGACTTAGTCGAGCATCATGTTAGGTACTTGAATGACACCGCCAGGGCCCTGTTTCAAGTTATACACTGCACTCTATGAGGACACTCTATGCCGTCCATGTTACAGTCTGTGAATGCTCTCTGCACTTCACCTGAAGTACCATCTGTTGAAACTTGAGAACCTTTTAACAATGTTGACAGGCTCTGTAATGCCCATTCTAAAGTGCTTCATTGTTTCAGAGATATTTTGTTGTTGAAAAACTCTGTTGGCCAGATGCTCTAGAATTATATCACATGCTTTCTCTGTCCAAATTCCTTTCCCTTTATTGCTGCTTTGGAATTTGTGGAGATGCGTGTAAAAGCATAATGTTCATGTTGTTTGGCTGTGTCTAAAACATTTCTTGTTGCAACACAGTATCTACTGTATGTTTTCAAATATTACAGTAAAGACTTTCTTAGTTGACTGTTCAAGTTCATTATCACAATACATAAAATGATGGTATTCAATTATTGCATCTGAGCTCCTAGAGTGTGCGGCTCTCCTTTTCTTTTTATAGTGTTCTACTCCGCTAGCCAGCACCTTGCCTAACAAGGTGTGCATTTCTTCCGCCTCCACAGTTTCACAATACACCCATAAATCGTCTCTACTTCGATTGCCAAATAAAGGGTGTTTTCAATGACTGAGTACTACAATGTTCTCACTGTTGAAGCCACAATATGTGCAATTCAATAACAATTTGCCAGGTTTCTGTTGTTCCTCCAAATTAGTCTGATGATCTACATATTCAATCTTCAGCAGTGAAGTGAAGTTCTCTCTCTTATATTTTCTCCTAATGAGATGAACATACTTGGATTTCCACTTGATCTTTAATGACTATCATTTACTTTCCTATTTGCCAACTAGCCTTCAAATTGCTGCTAATTGCGAGCGACTGTTATGCAATAAGAGCATTTTGGACGAGGATCACTTTTAGAAAGAGGTTAAAAGTTAGCCATTAAGCATTTTGTGTAAATAAAGACAAAAAATATCACTGGGTTATTTTTGCCATAATAGAGTGAGCTATTGTTCTGGGGCTCCCGAGTTGCGCAGCGGTCTAAGGCACTGCATCTCAGTGCTTGAGGCGTCACTACAGACCCCCTGGTTCGATTCCAGGCTGTATCACAACCGGCTGTGATTGGGAGTCCCATAGAGCGGCGCACAATTGGCACAGCGTCGTCCGGGTTTGGCTGCTGTAGGCTGTCATTGTAAATAAGAATTTGTTATTAACTGACTTGCCTAGTTAAATAAAGGTAAAATAAAATAAAAAATAAATTAGTTGTAGCATTATAGATTGGACCTGGGGGCATGCCACTCTTCTTTCTAGGGGTCATGTTCCATGCGAGGCTAAATATAAGGGCTGTACAGGACGTAGTGTGGCTGAGTGTTGGGCCTTCGTGCGCTGAGCTGTGTGCTGTGGTGGTGAGACCCAGACTGGGACGGCCATGCCAGACACTTCTTTCTGCCTGCAATCAGACAAGCTTGTTTAGACAGTCGATGCAAAGCCAAATGGCTTTTTCCAACATCCAGACAGTCTTCATATTGGTCTATTTTCTGCATTAAGCTTTCTGCCAATAGCCAAAGCCAGGCCATTAGATGTGGGTTCTGAGTACGGTATTTTCAAACAAATCTAGATGAAAAATGATTATAGCCAGGGCAAAACAGTTGTGTGGAACTCAGTCTCTCAAAGTGCTGAGAGAGCTGTATAAAACTTTTTTGTATATAAACCCTGTGCTTCTTTCCAGGCCACCTGGCACTCCAAGTCCAACAAAACAATATTCTGCTATTGAAATGCATTAGTCTCTAACTGACTAACTTATGATATATTTAGTGTCGATTAGCAGTGATGAGACAGCATTTTGGAAGATGCTACAGTATGCTCTGTATTGTATTGAACTATGGTTACACTTTGCATGTTTTCCAGGTTGACATTGTGCAGTAGGCCTGTGATGATTAAGGGGTTAGTTTGAGATGTAAACAGCCCCAGGGGATCTGGGTCAGGGTGGAAGGTGGTGGTGGGTGGAGGTGGGTGGTGGTGGAGTGGGTCTGGGACCATCAGATGAACAGGCGCTGTCTGGGGCCTAGCCTAGCGGGCTGCTGTTTCCGACAGGCACCACTAGCAGAAACAACAGATTGAGAAATACTAGGCTGATAGGAAGTGATCTGTTTTGAGAGACCCCCTAGTATCTGGCTGTTCCTGGCAGCATAACAAAGCCGCATTGCAGAATGTCACAACGGAAGCATCGGTTACTATACCCCCCTCTTCAAAGAATGCATACCATTTTGCTTGGCAGGATTATGTCATTGAGAGCTATTAACAACACGATTTACGGGATTCTGCGTCAGCAAATGCCTGTGACATCTGAGATGTTTTTTGTTTGTTTTTCACCCCTTTAGACTGTCCTGAACAGTTCCTGGTTCTGTCCTTTGTTTTGATTGGGCAGTACTATCAGCATGGATGGCCCCTAATTGGCCCCTGAGCCCTCTCTTATTATTGTCAAAGGACACGGCAGGAGCAGCCAATTACATTGCCTGTCACTTTTTACAAGACGTGTTATACCTGTGTCGTAGTGCTGAAATGGGTTTGAAGATACATTATATAACAACCCCTTGTCAAAATAATTGTAGGCATTCAGTGTAATGCTTTGGAATGGGTACAATATGTGTTTTTCTACCAAGCAGGACTAGACTGTTACAGTGATTAGTGATTTCCCAAACGTGATAACTTCTAATTCTCTCCCACAAATGGGGAATGATGAACGAAAACAGTCACTGCCAAGCCGTGCTTCTGGCTCGGAACGATTCCCTGCTAATCATCCCAGGGCTTTCATCAGGTGTTTGAGCACAGATTGTCATGTGTGTTTAAGGTCCTCTGAGATCCGCCAGAGTTTTGATTTACAATGATAATGCTGTAAAGTAGAAGCAGGCCTTGCTGGGATTGGGTTAAGACAGTTAGGACCAGGCCTTGTCTCCATCCAGATCTCACAACCTGCAGTGTACTGTAACTGAGGGGTGAAAGAGTGTATTTTAATTTGTTATGACAACGACGTATGCTACTATACAACTTTACATCACCCATCACACGCATGCACACACACGTCCCCTTAGTATGGCGCTCAGACTTTTGTAATTTAATTTGCTGAGTGGTAAACGTAATTATTTGGTCTCACATGATAACTGCACCGGTTCCCCCCTGTATATATAGCCTCCCTACTGTTATTTTATTTTAATTCTGCTCTTTTTTTCTCAACACTTTTCTGTTGTTGTTTTATTTTACTTTTTTTATTAAAAAATAAATGCACTGTTGGTTAAGGGCTGTAAGTAAGCATTTCACTGTAATGTCTACACCTGTTGTATTCGGCGCATGTGGCCAATAAAATTGGATTTGATTTGATTTGATCATCAAGTACTCAAGTGTCTAGGGTCTAATGAGGGTTGTGGACAGTTCAGTTAGTAATTAGTTGTTAGTTGTTCAGTCGGGTGTTAGCCGTGTAGTCCTATTCACAGCTCTCTAAGAGCCACCAGCCAGTCTCATATTATGAGCCTAATCCATAGATTTCAGGAACACATGTCTGTGTGTGAGTGGCAACATGAGACACAAGCCTGTGTTTCTATATTGGATGGTCAAAGGCAAGAGCAAATTCAATAAATGTGTTTCCACTAATTCAATAATTTCTCATTGCTGTCTTTGTTCCTCATCATCATGACGATAATGTGGCCCTCCCTCCCTATCGTGGCAGATACTGATTTCATTAAAATGGCATGGTATATCATTTGATACTGATTTTTTACGTCTTCCATTGAAGCATGTTTCACGTAATCTTGGCAGAGGGCTCCTCAAATAGCTTTTCATTCACCCATAACATGGCGGGCCGGGAATCCTCCCAACTCCTTCAAGTAATAATGATGACATCAAACGTACAGAATGAGCTGCCTCATGGTGTGAGGAAATAGTTTGCGATTGGGAGCGAAACATCTGGCCTGGCCCAGGAAGTGAAGTGAGGCAGGATGCGTGCAGGTCAGGTATAACACAATCAGGGAAAAAAAAAAAACATAATGACCTAGACTGGGTTGGCCACAGCACCGCCATGCACCTCTCCTCTGATTGATGACTGATACAAGCACATCTTGTTTCCTCAATGTCATTTCCTACAGAGAGGGTCTCTAGGAGTGTCAGGAACTACTGGGTCAACAGCTGTCAGCTAGGTGCATGTTTTCTTTCTGAAGGACCAATATCAAATGTTTGTTTCTATTTCTCCTTTTCACTAAGTCTCTTGTTACACTGGCAGCAGGAATGTGGTTTGGACTCTCTAATAAAGCATGCTGAGTCTTGAGCTGCTCAGTACACCTGAGGCGGTGTGTGTGTTTTAAGATAGTTTAGATGGTGTCATTTATTTAACAGTGCAGTTTGAATTCAAAATGGATAAAATAAAATAAATTCTCACCCATCTACACACAATACCCTATAATAACAAAGTGAAAACATGTTTTCAGATAATTTTTGCACATTTATTGAAAATTAAATACAGAAATATCTCATTTACATAAGTATTCAATACTTTGTAGAAGCACCTTTGGCGGCGATTACAGCTTTGAGTCGTCTTGGGTACATCTTTATCAGCTTTGCACATCTGGCTTTGGGAATTTTCTTCCATTTATCCTTGCAGAATTTCTCAAGCTCTGTTAAGTTAGATGAGGAGCGGCGGTGAACAACAATCTTCAAGTCTTTCCACAGATTCTGGGTAGTTCCATATTTTTTCAATTTCCAACGATGGAGACCACTGTGCTTTTGGAAACTTTCAACACTCTAGAAATGGTTTTATACCCTTACCCAGATATATGCCTCATCACAATTTTATCTCGGAGATCTACAGACAGTTCCATGGACTTCATGGTATAGTTTCTGCTCTGACATACACTGTCAACTGTGGGACCTTATATAGACAGGTGTATTTCTTTCTAAATCATGTACAAACAATTGAATTGGCCACAGGTGGATTCCAACCAAGTTGTAGGGAAATCTCAAGGATGATCAAAGGAAACTGGATGCACCTGAGCTCAATTTGGAGTGTCTTAGCAAAAGGGTGTGAATACTTATGTACAGTACATTTGGAAAGTATTCAGACCCCTTGACTTTTTCCACATTTTGTTACGTTACAGCCTTATTCTAAAAGGAATTAAATAGTTGTTTTCCCCCTCATCAATCTACACACAATACCCCATAATGACAATGCAAGAACAGGTTTTTAGACATTTTTGCACATTTATAAAACATTTCAAACTGAAATATCACGTTTACATAAGTATTCAGACCCTTTACTTAGTACTTTGTTGAAGCACCTTTGGCAGCGATTACAGCCTCGAGTCTTCTTGGGTATGACGCTACAAGCTTGGCACACCTCTGCGCGGGCTGATATTTCTTCTGCCCACACACGCAACTTAGAGGGAACATTGGGTATGAATACTCTGAATGCACTGTATGTAATGAGTGTTATTGTTAGGCTTAGTCTAAATTTGTGGTTTAATTTCATCCTTAAATACCTTGTAGCGTTGCAGGTGTGCAGCTTTGAGAAGCTGGTTTTCTGAGGGGTTGGGTCTGTCTCTCCTCTGCCCTGTGTTGTTGCCTGTGTACCAGTGTGGTCTGTGGCAGACCATGGGGATGTTTTAGGGGGTGAAGTCATTCCCCTGCTCCTCATGCTACTCACAGAGCTCAGGTAGAGGGGCTCTGACAGGGCATTCCTGGTCCACAGCTCTCACATGAGCTCAGCTACTCCCCCGCAAGTTGCTGCTGGGTTTGTAATTAGCCCAAATCAAATGCTCACAGCACAGGCAGAACAGGCTTCCCACACAAAGGCAGAAGTGTGATCGCTTTGTTCTTCCACCCGATTTTTCATACTTCCTATAGCTCTGTTTAACGCTCAGGCTGATGCCCTCCTGTAAGTCACACACACGCACACACACACACACACACACACACACACACACACACACACACACACACACACACACACACACACACACACACACACACACACACACACACACACACACATACACATTCACATACACACACACATACACACACACACACACAAACACAGGTGCAGATGGATCCAAAGGGAAATCATGAGTGTTTTTTCCCAAATTGCTGGATGCTAGTGCTGAGCGCTTAGTGTTTTTTGAGGTCGGTTCGGTTTTGGTTCGATTCATACAAAATTATGAAGTTTTTTTATTTCAGTTTCAAAGATTTTTTTGAAACATTAAATGAACTATGCATTATGTGGATTGAATGTTGTAACAACACAGAATAAACAATGAATAAAAGTCCCATGATGGGAGTGACTGCCCATTACTGCTTATCACTTATTAACCATAATTTATTCACATTACTTTACTTTCAGTTGTTGTGTGTAAGTCAAGATATTCATACTTATTGCACTTCGTAGTTGAGCAGAGCTGTTGTCAAGGAAGTGAGTTTGTGTTTATACAGGATTTCCTGCCCCCACCTACTGTCAACCAATCATGTCAATGCGGAGCTATACCGAGCTATACAGAACCCTCTGCATTGTTACAAAATTTGGGAGGTGCACAGCGATGCAGTGTAGAGCTCGATTTGACGTCCGCAAGCCTCCAGAGGCTCCGCAATTGCGTCACACCCTCCATATAGAGCCTCCGGACAGCATTCCGGATCAAACATAAATCAGCTTAGTCACAAATCTCCCGGCCCGTCAAGTAGTCGGAGTTTGTCTTTTCAGACAGGTGAAATGGTTCAAAATGGGGACACTTTGCCTACCCGGTGCACAGGGCTTCTGAATCAAGTGCACCTACTGGCAACATGAATAAAAGAAAAGGAGCTCAAGCCTTTATCGTTGGCTTTTCTACAGAAATATTTGGTGATCGACTAGGAATGCCTTGAAGACCGACCAGTGGCCTGTTGGAAACTACAACTCCCTACTACATCTCATAGTTCAAGCTAGATCTGATTCATATCCTGAGAAACTGAGCAATGTCGGCATTGAGCTCACAGAAAAAAAAATTTACAAAATGGAATTCAAATAATTGAACCGACGTCAGTCAATTAGTTGTTTAATAACCAAAAAATAACCGAAGTTTCAGTTAATCGCTCAGCACTATCGGATGCATTATCATTGGTGACTGGTCGTATATTACAAAATACCTTTAATACTAAACAGAATCTTCTATTAATTAGCCATGCACATGTAACAGATGTGATTGTACTTCATAACACTCTTGCGATGTGCTTTTAAACAAATGACTGTCCAGCCAGCGATCCCAGTTGATTGGTGTTTATTCTGAAGATAGACACAAGGAAGCATATTAGATGTGCAGGACCTCAGTTTGTTGATGGCTGTAGATTCATCGGTAGCATGGGGGTCTTTCTATAAACTAGGGTACCTGTGAGGATTTCTTACGCTGGACAACTTGTTACAGCTGTTGAGAAGTCATTGATATTAATCTACAAAAAAAATTAATTTCATTACATTAAGATATAAGGGAGGATCATAGCTACAGTTGAAATTGGAAGTTTACATACACCTTAGCCAAATACATTTAAACTCAGTTTTTCACAATTCCTGACATTTAATCGTAGAAAATATTTCCTGTTTTAGGTCAGTTAGGATCACCACTTTATTTTAAGAATGTGAAATGTCAGAATAATAGTTGTCACGACTTTCGCCGAGGCTGCCCCCCCTCCTGGTTCGGGCAGGCTTCGGCGTTCGTCGTCACCGGAGTACTAGCTACTGCCGATCCCATTCTCATCACTCCACTTGTCATGTCTTGTCAATCACACACACCTGGTGCTCATTCCCCTAATTAGTATGTGTATAAGTGTTCCCTCTGTTCCCCTTGTCTTTGTGAGTGATTGTTTGTTGTGAGAGCGTGTAGCTCGGTTGAGCTACTATTCACTGTGTTTATGCCAAGGTGGATGTTTTCCCTTGTAATAGTTTCGTTTGACGCTTGGGGCGTTTGATTTATGCAAACGGAATAAACTCTGGACTTCGGTATTTTACCTCCTGCGCCTGACTCCTTCATTCACACCTCATCACAATAGTAGAGAATTATTTCTTTCAGCTTTTATTTCTTTCATCACATTCCCAGTGGGTCAGAAGTTTACATACACTCAATTAGTATTTGGTAGCATTGCCTTTAAATTGTTTAACTTGGGTCAAACATTTCGGGTAGCCTTCCACAAGCTTCCCACAATAAGTTGGGTGAATTTTGGCCCATTCCTTCTGACAGAGCTGGTGTAACTGAGTCAGGTTTGTAGGCCTCCTTGCTCGCACACGCTTTTTCATTTCTGCCCACAACCTTTCTATAGGATTGAGGTCAGGGCTTTGTGATGGCCACTCCAATACCTTGACTTTGTTGTCCTTAAGCCATTTTGCCACAACTTTGGAAGTATGCTTGGGGTCATTGTCCATTTGCGACCAAGCTTTAACTTCCTAACTGATGTCTTGAGATGTTGCTTCAATATATCCACATAATTTTCCTTCCTCATGATGCCATCATTTTGTGAAGTGCACCAGTCCCTCCTGCAGCAAAGCACCCCCACAGCATGATGCTGCCACCCCCGTGCTTCACGGTTGGGATGGTGTTCTTCGGCTTGCAAGCTGCCCCCTTTTTCCTCGCCAAACAGTTCTATTTTTGTTTAATCAGACCAGAGGACATTTCTCCAAAAAGTATGATCTTTATCCCCATGTGCAGTTGCAAACCGTAGTCTGGCTGTTTGGTTTTGGAGCAGTGGCTTCTTCCTTGCTGAGCGGCCTTTCAAGTTATGTCGATATAGGACTAGTTTTACTGTGGATATAGATACTTTTGTACCTGTTTCCTCCAGCATCTTCACAAGGTCCTTTGCTGTTGTTCTGGGATTGATTTGCAGTTTCGCACCAAACTACGTTCATCTCTAGGAGACAGAACGCGTCTCCTTCCTGAGTGGTATGACGGCTGCGTGGTCCCATGGTGTTTATACTTGCGTACTATTGTTTGTATAGATGAACGTGGTACCTTCAGGCGTTTGGAAATTGCTCCCAAGGATGAACCAGACTTGTGGAGGTCTACAATTATTTTTCTGAGGTCTTGGCTGATTTCTTTTGATTTTCCCATGATGTCAAGCAAAGAGGCACTGAGTTTGAAGGTAGGCCTTGAAATACATCCACAGGTACACCTCCAATTGACTCAAATGATTAGTCAGAAGCTTCTAAAGCCATGACATCATTTTCTGCAATTTTCCAAGCTGTTTAAAGGCACAGTCAACTTAGTGTATGTAAACCTCTGACCCACTGGAATTGTGATACAGTGAATTATATATAAGTGAAATAATCTGTCTCTAAACAATTGTTGGAAAAAGTACTTGTGTCATGCACAAAGTAGATGTCCTAACCGACTTGCCAAAACTATAGTTTGTTAACAAGAAATGTGTGGAGTGGTTGAAAAACGAGTTTTAATGACTCCAACCTAAGAGTATGTAAACTTCTGACTTCAACTGTATATTCAATAAAGTTCACGAGTTGATTTAAAAGCTATGTTTAACCCCTTATCATGGTTGGTGTCCTTATGTTACGTGGTGAAAACAGTTTTCCTGGGCACACAAATCCCAAATAATAAATGTGATTGCAAAATCGAATGCTTCTAACCGAAAGAGTCACCTTACCTTGATCCTTAAAACCTAAATCGATACTGTCATTAATGTGGTTCTTCAATAATTATGCATAATACTTGTTGGATGCGCATTTGGTGTCCAACTGATTTGTTATGCCGTGATATTTTCACACATCATCATCTGATCCAGGAAGGAATTTTCCGAATGATAATCAGAATTTATTTGGGTGCCCACGCTCAGTGGCGGCTCCTGAAAAAATTCTCAGGGGGGGCAATTGTTCTGATGATTTAGGTGACCTACACACATTTTAAAAAAGATATGTCCAGCAACAACATGAAGACAGGGGCAGCATATAAGTCAATACCAGAAGCATTTATTGACTGATCTCAAAAGTGTTGGCTTACAAAAGCAAAATAAGTTATCACAGTAAAAATAATCAAGGGTGTTCTTTCACATTCCTCAACACTGCATAAACAATATGCATTTCCATAAACAAATGAAATATCAGCTGAAAATACAGCATCTTGGTATTTGTTCAGATTGCAGGATCAACAAGAGCTTTTACCACATTTACAACATTTCAATGGTAGTGCAGCCAAATAATGTTTATGAGTAAAATAGAAATCCACACTTACACAATAAATAGTAACAGCATGGCAATAACAAGTAGACAAATTGTTGAGAGAAGTGGATCAGTGTTGCCAAGTCCGCTTATTATAAGCGACTTTGGGCTTGTTTTTCTGTGAAGTCGCTTACAAATATTGGTAGTCGCGGGTCACGTTTTTTTTGGGCTTGTTTCTAAAGTGTAGTTGCTTATTTGGGCTTGTTCCCAGCTCCATAGTAAGTTGTCAAGCAGTCTTGCCTGTTCCCTCTGTCCCTCCCCTTTCCCCATACACACAGGAGACAGCAGAGTTTTTTCCCACCCACATCCTGCTTCTAATTGGCTCTGACCCAGATGGCAACGAGTACTAGCCAATCAGAGGCAGAGCAGGTCAATCTGTTATTTTCTGTTTAGGAAAACGTCAGTGAGTGACGTTTAAATGAAAATACGTGCTATCAGCACAAGCACCAGCTGTGTCTGTGTAGAAACGTCCGTGGTCTCGTCAGATTGGATAGCTACGAAGTTCGCCGACTTCACCTCCTCCACAATATGTTCCCTCATGACCGCTAGCATACACTCCAGTAGCTCGTTTTGAATGGTCTTTGATGTGCCCTTGAAAACTTTAGCATTTTTAAGATGGTCATCAAACACCTCATCTAATTGTGCCACAAAGTTGACAAGTCCAAGAAAAATACCAGGGTTGGTGGAGCCCTCAGTTTCATCTTTGCCTCGCAAAGCTAACTCAAACACTCCGCAAAACTTCACACACTGGATTAGCCGGCTGAGGATGTGGCGGTTCTTGCTAACCTCATCATTGTGGCGGCGGACAGCTAGCCTGTATCCCTCATCCAGTTGAGTGGCAATGTTCACTCTCCCCAAAGCAGACAATCTCAAACAGCTATCCATGTGGGTCTTTGACAGCTCATGTTTCTTAATCTTTTCTGAAAGATGGTGCATGTCCGTTACACCAGTCGCTGTCCAAGCGGTGCTGTCTGCCGTGCCGCCTTCAGGGTGAAAGAGTAAGCAGGGGGTAGCAGAAGACTGCATTAGCTACATCGCAGCCTGCTAGCCAGGTTTTTCGTTCGTACCAATTTTTGGAAAATCCTCGGGTGTAGGACTTTCCCCCTTTAGTAGAAACCTGTTGAATTATTAAATTTGGTCTGGGAGGTCCTAATTGTTTCGTTGCCAATTTATCTTGATTTGTTCGCCGACAAAAAGGAACTTCTTTCAAAGAGACAATCGATTTGCACTGAACGCTAGCCATCTTGACAGTAGTACGTGAATTGATTGACGCTGCTACCCGCTCTTTTCTTAGTTACGTTCATGGTTATGTTACGTATGACGAAAGCGCCGTAAGTGCAAGCCCTCCCGGAACCCATAGAGATTGTATTGAAAGCTCTGATATTTGAAAAAAAAGATTTTACATGAGAGTCTGTGAGAGACTTCTGGGGCGATTTTCAACCTGACTGAAATCGCCCCAAAAGGGGTGGGGCCATTTGAAGCACGACTTTAGCCTGATTGGACATTTAGTGGCAGATCAGACGTCTAGATTAGAACACTGATAACTACTGTTGCCGTGATATAATTGATTAGAAAAAAAATCCCTTCCTTTTCCCGTTTGGCAGTGCGTCGCCCATATCGCCCTAATGAACACACCGCCCCTGCCCACGCTACAGAAGGATTTATCGGTCCCCTAATAAGGTATTGTAAAGGCCCAGTGCACTACTTTTGTGATACATGTTTTGGTTCTAAATATACAGTGGGGAGAACAAGTATTTGATACACTGCCGATTTTGTAGGTTTTCCTACTTACAAAGCATGTAGAGGTCTGTAATTTTTATCATAGGTACACTTCAACTGTGAGAGACGGAATCTAAAACAAAAATCCAGAAAATCACATTGTATGATTTTTAAGTAATTCATTTTGCATTTTATTTTATTGAACTTAATATTTGGTACAGAAATCTTTGTTTGCAATTACAGAGATCATACATTTCCTGTAGGTCTTGACCAGGTTTGCACACACTGCAGCAGGGATTTTGGCCCACTCCTCCATACCGACCTTCTCCAGATCCTTCAGGTTTCGGGGCTGTCGCTGGGCAATACGAACTTTCAGCTCCCTCCAAAGATTTTCCATTGGGTTCAGGTCTGGAGACTGGCTAGGCCACTCCAGGACCTTGAGATGCTTCTTAGGGAGCCACTCCTTAGTTGCCCTGGCTGTGTGTTTCGGGTCGTTGTCATGCTGGAAGACCCAGCCACGACCCATCTTCAATGCTCTTACTGAGGGAAGGAGGTTGTTGGCCAAGATCTCGCGATACATGGCCCCATCCATCCTCCCCTCAATACGGTGCAGTCGTCCTGTCCCCTTTGCAGAAAAGCATCCCCAAAGAATGATGTTTCCACCTCCATGTTTCCACCTCCATGCACGGTTGGGATGGTGTTCTTGGGGTTGTACTCATCCTTCTTCTTCCTCCAAACACAGCGAGTGAAGTTTAGACCAAAAAGCTCTATTTTTGTCTCATCAGACCACATGACCTTCTCCCATTCCTCCTCTGGATCATCCAGATGGTCATTGGCAAACTTCAGACGGGCCTGGACGTGCGCTGGCTTGAGCAGGGGGACCTTGCGTGCGCTGCAGGATTTTAATCCATGACGGCGTAGTGTGTTACTAATGGTTTTCTTTGAGACTGTGGTCCCAGCTCTCTTCAGGTCATTGACCAGGTCCTGCCGTGTAGTTCTGGGCTGATCCCTCACCTTCCTCATGATCATTGATGCCCCACGAGGTGAGATCTTGCATGGAGCCCCAGACCGAGGGTGATTGACCGTCATCTTGAACTTCTTCCATTTTCTAATAATTGCGCCAACAGTTGTTGCCTTCTCACCAAGCTGCTTGCCTATTGTCCTGTAGCCCATCCCAGCCTTATGCAGTTCTACAATTTTATCCCTGATGTCCTTACACAGCTCTCTGGTCTTGGCCATTGTGGAGAGGTTGGAGTCTGTTTGATTGAGTGTGTGGACAGGTGTCTTTTATACAGGTAAGGAGTTCAAACAGGTGCAGTTAATACAGGTAATGAGTGGAGAACAGGAGGGCTTCTTAAAGAAAAACTAACAGGTCTGTGAGAGCCGGAATTCTTACTGGTTAGTAGGTGATCAAATACTTATGTCATGCAATAAAATGCAAATTAATTATTTAAAAATCATACAATGTGATTTTCTGGATTTTTGTTTTAGATTCCGTCTCTCACAGTTGAAGTGTACCTATGATAAAAATTACAGACCGCTACATGCTTTGTAAATAGGAAAACCTGCAAAATTGGGTTCTCCCCACTGTATATACAGTACCAGTCAAATGTGTGGACACACCTACTCATTCCAGGCTTATCCTTTATTTTTTTACTATTTTCTACATTGTAGAATATAAGTGAAGACATCAAAACTGTGAAATAACACATGGAATCATGTAGTAACCATAAAAGTGTTAAACAAATCAAAATATATTTGAGATTTGAGATTCTTCAAAGTAGCCACCCTTTCCCTTGATGACAGCTTTGCACACTCTTGGCATTCTTTCAACCAGCTTCATGAGGTAGTCACCTGGAATGCATTTCAATTAACAGGTGTACCTTGTTAAAAGTTAATTTGTGGAATTTCTTTCCTTCTTAATGCGTTTGAGCCAATCAGTTTTGTTGTGACAAGGTAGGGGTGGTATACAGAAGATAGCCCTATTTGGTAAAAGACCAAGTCCATATTATGGCAAGAGCAGCTCAAATAAGCAAAGAGAAACGACAGTCCATCATTACTTTAAGACATGAAGGTCAGTCAAATCCGGAATATTTCAAGAACTTTGAAAGTTTCTTCAAGTGCAGTCGCAAAAACCATCAAGCGCTATGATGAAACTGGCTCTCATGAGGACCGCCACAGGAAAGGAAGACCCAGAGTTACCTCAGCTGCAGAGGATAAGTTCATTAGAGTTACCAGCGTCAGATTGCAACCCAAATAAACGCTTCATAGAGTTCAAGTAATAGAAACATATCAACATCAACTGTTCAGAGGGGACTGTGTGAATCAGGTCTTGATGGTCAAATTGCTGCAAAAAAAAAACACTACTAAAGGACACCAATAAGAAGAAGAGACCTGCTTAGGCCAAGAAACACAAGCAATGGACATTAGACCGGTGGAAATCTGTCCTTTGGTCTGAGGAGTCTGAGATTTTTGGTTCCAACTGCCGTGTCTTTGTGAGACACATATTAGATGAATGGATGATCTCCGCATGTGTGGTTCCCACCGTGAAGCATGGAGGAGGAGGTGTGATGGTGTGGGGGTGCTTTGCTGGTGACACTGTCTGTGATTTATTTAGAATTCAAGGCACACTTAACCGGCATGGCTACCACAGCATTCTGCAGCGATACGCTATCCCATCTGGTTTGCGCTTAGTGGGACTATCATTTGTTTTTCAACAGGACAATGACCCAACACACCTCCAGGCTGTGTAAGGGCTATTTGACCAAGAAGGAGAGTGATGAAGTGCTGTATCAGATGACCTGGCCTCCATAATCACCCGACCTCAACCATATTGAGATGGTTTGGGATGAGTTGGACTGCAGAGTGAAGGAAAAGCAGCCAACAAGTGCTCAGCATATGTGGGAACTCCTTCAAGACTGTTGGAAAACCATTCCAGGTGAAGCTGGTTGAGAGAATGCCAAGAGTGTGCAAAGCTGGCATCAAGGGAAAGGGTGGCTACTTTAAAGAATCTCAAATCTCAAATATATTTTGATTTGTTTACCACTTTTTTGGTTAATACATGATTCCATATGTGTTATTTCATAGTTTTGATGTCTTCACTATTATTCTACATTGTAGAAAATAGTAAAAATAAAGAAAAACCCTTGAATGAGTAGGTGTGTCCAAACGTTTGACTGGTACTGTATATATATGTATTTTATTTTATTTATTATAGATTTTTCAAGGGGCGCTGCAGCACCCTCAGCATCCCTACTTCCCGCGACTATGATAGTGATAGTGCATGCGATGCAACAACAGCCCAAGTGCTGGAAAGAAGGTGTTCGCGAGGAATGTCCAGAATATTTTGGTGTCTCATTCGTTTCGCCGGCGAAGACAGTTGTGCCTGGATCCATGTTGGATCTAATATCCCTAGCGAGTTGATGCTGTTAATTTCTTCTTGTCTGCTTGATTTACAGCCGGGTCTCGTTAGATTTAACAGAGCAAAGCATCAAGGTATTGTGTTTTCATTTGTTATTGTGCCTGGGGTTGGACATCGAGTCTACTGTGCGCAGTTGTGTAGGATAGACTATTGTGCAACACCCAATGCTATTCCTATGAATTATTCTGGATATAATGAGAACAAATTACATAGCCTAGTGTGGCTATTCACAATATGATCTGGTAATAAAATAACATGACAAATACATTATGTTTACATGTTAGACCTGCAATTTTAAAACAATACAAGGGGCTTGATGTAGCCTACTTGAACTTAAATTTGGCGCTCAGAAAGTCCTGGAATAGGCCTACCTTGAAAATCAGACATTTCCTAAATTTGGTCCTTGAAAAGTCCTTGTAATTGTTATAGCCAATTTATAAGTTCTCCTGCTCCCTTGTAATTATCCGTGATTTCATTTCTGATCAGTTTTTGTGAGAGATGTGACCCCTTTTGTTTGTTTCCCGCCGCTTCAACTGAAGGGTGTTGCGCTACTCTGTTGCGGTAAAACCACGTGCAGTTATTATGAGGACGACAACATCTAATGTTGGCTTCAACTTGGCTTTCCGTACAAAGCCTTCCATTAAGAAGGGAACCTGGTTTTTGGTCACTTTCTCATTATAAAAACAGCGATGGTGAGATTCGGTACAGCCTTCTGTCATTTAGTTTAGTATTGTGGAGTAACTAAAATGTTGTTGATCCATCCTCCTAACACAGCAATTGAACTGTAACTGTTTTAAAGTCACCTTTAGCCTCATAGTGAAATTCTTGAGCGGTTTCCTTCCTCTCCGGCAACTAAG
Organism: Coregonus clupeaformis; assembly: GCF_020615455.1. Classification (NCBI taxonomy): domain Eukaryota; kingdom Metazoa; phylum Chordata; class Actinopteri; order Salmoniformes; family Salmonidae; genus Coregonus; species Coregonus clupeaformis. The sequence goes on from NC_059220.1 coordinate 24,946,351, forward strand.
TTAGGAAGGATGGATGTATCTTTGTAGTGACTGGGTGTATTTATACAGTGAGGGAAAAAAGTATTTGATCCCCTGCTGATTTTGTATGTTTGCCCACTGACAAAGAAATGATCAGTCTATAATTGTAATGGTAGTTTTGTTTGAACAATGAGAGACAGAATAACAACAAAAAAATCCAGAAAAACGCATGTCAAAAATGTTATAAATTGATTTGCATTTTCACAAAAGAACTATCAATCTCCCTCAGCCTGGGGCTCCATGCAAGATCTCACCTTGTGGAGTTGCAATGATCATGAGAACGGTGAAGAATCAGCCCAGAACTACACGGGAGGATCTTGTCAATGATCTCAAGGCAGCTGGGACCATAGTCACCAAGAAAACAATTGGTAACACACTACGCCGTGAAGGACTGAAATCCTACAGCACCCGCAAGGTCCCCCTGCTCAAGAAAGCACATATATATGTCCGTCTGAAGTTTGCCAATGAACATCTGAATGATTCAGAGGAGAACTGGATGAAAGTGTTGTGGTCAGATGAGACCAAAATGGAGCTCTTTGGCATCAACTCATCTCGTTTGGAGGAGGAGGAATGCTGCCTATGACCCCAAGAACACCATCCCCACCGTCAAACATGGAGGTGGAAACATTATGCTTTGGGGGTGTTTTTCTGCTAAGGGGACAGGACAACTTCACCACATCAAAGGGACGATGGACGGGGCCATGTACCGTCAAATCTTGGGTGAGAACCTCCTTCTCTCAGCCAGGGCATTGAAAATGGGTCGTGGATGGGTATTCCAGCATGACAATGACCCAAAACACACGGCCAAGGCAACAAAGGAGTGGCTCAAGAAGAAGCACATTAAGGTCCTGGAGTGGCCTAGTGTCACGATCGTTGAGAGACGGGTCAGACCAAGGTGCAGCGTGGTATGCGTACATGTTTATTAAGATGAATAAACACTTGACAAAATAACAAGTCCTATGGGCTATACACACAACAAGCCTAACAGGAACACAAACAAGATCCCACAACTAAGGTAGGCAACATGGCTGCCTAAGTATGATCACCAATCAGAGACAACGATCGACAGCTGCCTCTGATTGGGAACCACACCCTGCCAACATAGAAATACCATGACATAGAATGTCCACATAGAAATTCCCACACATAGATATCCACACCCTGACTAAACCAACTAGCCAACTCTATGTCATGGCGTGACACCTAGCCAGTCTCCAGACCTTAATCCCATAGAAAATCTGTGGAGGGAGCTGAAGGTTCGAGTTGCCAAACATCAGCCTCGAAACCTTAATGACTTGGAGAAGATCTGCAAAGAGGAGTGGGACAAAATCCCTCCTGAGATGTGTGCAAACCTGGTGGCCAACTACAAGAAACATCTGACCTCTGTGATTGCCAACAAGGGTTTTGCCACCAAGGACTAAGTCATGTTTTGCAGAGGTGTCAAATACTTATTTCCCTCATTAAAATGCAAATCAATTTCTAACATTTTTGACATGCGTCTTTCTGGATTTTTTTTGTTGTTATTCTGTCCCTCACTGTTCAAATAAACATACCATTAAAATTATAGACTGATAATTTCTTTGTCAGTGGGCAAACGTACAAAATCAGCAGGGGATCAAATACTTTTTTCCCTCACTGTACACCATCCAATAGGTGCCCTTTTTGCGAGGCATTGGAAAACCTCCCTGGTCTTTGTGGTTGAATCTGTGTTTGAAAGTCACTGCTCGACTGAGGGACCTTACAGATAATTGAATGTGTGGGTACAGAGATGAGGTAGTCATTAAAAAATCATGTTAAACACTATTATTGCACACCGAGTGAGTCCATGCAACTTATTATGTGACTTGTTAAGCACATTTTTACTCCTGAACTTATTTAGGCTTGCCATAACAAAGGGGTTGAATACTTATTGTCTTAAGCCATTTCAGCTTTTCATTTTTTATTAATTTATAAACATTTCAGCAACAGAAAAAAATCCACTTTGACATTACGGGGTATTGTGTGTAGGCTAGTGAGACAACAACATTTGGAAAAAGTCACGGGGTGTGAATACTTTCTGAAGGCACTGTATTTGTCAGGAAATGTACATAGTGAACTCGTACACATTGTAAATACTTAAATAAAATGCACTATTTCAGAACGTGACCTACTGCTTGCATGTCAATATCAGACTGGGAAGAATTGACGTTCGCGATCTTCCCCTATCTGCAAGTGTAGCCAATGACATAACACAAACCAATAGAAATACATAAACATTAAATACATATTTCTGCAGTGGCAAGATGAAACATAACCAACCCTGTTACACACATGCTGCCCTGACTTACAACAGATGTGAGTAAGTGGATCACTATAGGGCCTAAGTACGATATGATATTCTTGATTCAATTATATTAAAAAAACATATGGAATCTCATCTATAAAATAAACTAAGTAATGCTATGACCTAAGACAGACATAATGCTATGTTTGTCTTTCACACTCTCTCAGACATGTGGTGTTATGTTTAATATGTTGACCATGTGTAAGTGGATTATACGCTGATTTTCTGTATGTTGTTGGTGTATGTTTAGTGACTGGTGTTGAAGGAGAGGTTTATAGGATCTGGTGTCGTCTGTCTCGTTACCAGGACCCAAGTGAGGCGAGGACCAGCCAATTCATCGTCTCCCCAGCAGACTGGGACGTCTCGCACCGTCAAGCGATACCCATCGTCCACTGGCCCCATCACCTCCAACGCCCTGCCCAATGGGAACGGACATGACATTGGGAATGGCAATGGACACTCAAGTAACGGCCACAGACCCACCTCCAATGGCCACACCAACAATGCAGTGGCGCCAGCAGGTAATGACCAGAAGAAAAGTTTCACCCGGGATGATACAACTGTTCTTTATTTCTTTATTACCCTGCTTTATAAAAAAACAAACAAAAAAAATACATTTATGACACACACAATGAGTTTCTGTCTTCACTGAACATAACATTAGATTTGGGGAACAAAGTGTTGTTGGCTCTGTCCCAGGCTCCTCTCTTCTCCCTTTCTCCCTCCGCCCTCCCTCCCTCCCTCCCTCCCTCCCCTCCCTCCCCTCCCTCCCTGTGGTTTTCATCACACGACCGACAGACGTTTGATATCCCAGCCGTGTGCCTTGGGGGTTAGCCGTCTCCACTCTCTGCTCTGGAGCGTCTGCAATGTGCAGACACAGGACAGCCCTGCTCCCTCCCTGAAGACCCAGAGAGGGAGTAGGGAGGAGGGGGAAGGCACCATGGTCCTCACTGTCACCTTGGCTCCATGACAGCCCACACCCGACAGAAACCTCCCCCCCACCACGAGAAACCTCCAGAAACAAAACCTTTTAATGACCTACTCCTCTCCCCTACAACCCTCTCAGAACAGAACAGAACAGTGCCCTCTGTAAAGCTGTCTGCTGTCCATGTTTCTCTTGTTTTTCCATCCTACCAGGGCAACGGGTGTTGAACAGCTTCCCACCATAACACAAGGTTTACTCACACATCTAGAACACCTTATCCCAAAGATAAAGTCTTGGAGGCCAGCCCCCATGCTTAACTGGATTCTCCCCCCCTCCACAGGCCTGCCTAGTGACACATCCTCCTTTCAGCTGCACCGTGCCATAGCCCAGGCGCTGGCACACACACACACGTCCAAACAAACTCACACTCATATAAACCTCCCCTTCTGCTGGGCTGGCTAGGCAGCAGGTCCAGGGATTGTGTCTGTCTGTGGCCCGTTAAGGATGCAGCTCTTCTCCAGTGCAGCGCTGCTCCTGTTCACCCAGGTCTCTGTGTGTCTTTGTGCTCCAGGGGCCAACCTCACCTCCAACCTGGACCGCATCAAGATCGTCTTCACCCCCATGGTGTGTCGGAGGGTGTGCAGCGGCGGCCGCTGCTACAACAGCTGTAAGAAGGGTGACACCACCACCGTCTACAGTGAGAACCAGCAGCAGCACCAGCCGCCCAAGACCCAGGGCTTCAGACTCTGTGAGTGTTTCCCCTTTTCAAATCTCCTTCTCCTTCTCTCGCTCCACTCCTCTCTCTTCCTATGCTGTCTGAATGTAGTCCAGGGGTGAGAGGGGGAACGAGGGGGAAAGAGGGGCTCCTGATAGATAAACCCATTCCCACTGTGGAGCTGTCAACACTGAATACCAGGCAGGCGGGGAGAGAGAGGTGACAGAGTGGGAGAGATTATATACCTGGGAGCAGTGTGAAAGAGAGAGACAGGGTGGAGGGAGGGAGGGAGGGAGGGAGGGAGGGAGGGAGGGAGAGAGAGAGAGAGAGAGAGAGAGAGAGAGAGAGAGAGAGAGAGAGAGAGAGAGAGAGAGAGAGAGAGAGAGAGAGAGAGAGAGAGAGAGAGAGAGAGAGAGAGAGAGAGAGAGAGAGAGACAGAGAGAGAGAGAGAGAGAGAGAGAGAGAGAGAGACAGAGAGAGAGAGAGAGAGAGAGAGAGGAGAGCAGATTAAGAGCAGGCCTCCCTTCGTGTTGCAGGGCTTAGTGGAGGCTAACCACACACGTGGAAGCGCCGCTCTCACGCTCCCAACAGTTAGCCCGGTCTCTTTGTGGTTTACATCTTGCTCTCAGCTCCACGGTTAACCATTTAACGTGCTCACTGGGAGAGGGGGAGAGAAAGAAAGACAGAGAAAGAGAAAGGGAGAGAGAAAGAGAGGGAGTAGCAGCGTGAATAGGAATTTATAGGGATTACATTAAAGCTGCTATTTATCCGTGGGCTTTGCTACAAACTCACACAGGAAAGTAGTCTCCCTCCCTGCCTCTCCATGTGGGGGGAGAACAATAACCAATACTGGGGGCCTGGCCCTTTTTCCCTAATGTTCCCCTCAGCCCCTACCACACAGCTAAGGCTCACAGTAATCACTCAAATTGATTATAAGTGAAGGGCGCCCATACCACACACACACACACACGAACACACACTGCAGCCGCCCCACACTTAACACACTAAGCTCCTCATGGGAGGAACTGGCTGAGTTATGAATAGATAAACAGGTTGTTTTGCAGATTTATGCTCCCATTAATAGGTTTTTGGAAAATGTAAAGCTACTCCAAACGCAATGGCTTGGCAGAGTCGTTGCACAACAATGCATTCCTGGCACTTCTGGGTGATCCTGAGAAGTAGTTTGTTTTTATGCTCGATTTTATTTTAAAGAAATCTCGGATCATTAAAACATCTGTAAAAAGACTCCGTTAAAGGAAATTGCTCGACATTCAAGCTGGCATTTTCAAATCAAATCAAATGTATTGGTCACATACACATGGTTAGCAGATGTTATTGCGAGTGTAGCGAAGTCCTTGTGCTTCTAGTTCCGACAGTGCAGTAATATCTATCAAGTAATATCTAACAGTTCCGCAACAAATATCTAATACACACAAATCTAAGTAAAGGAATGGAATAAGAATATATAAATATATGGATGAGCAATGTCATTGTTAGAGCGGCATAGGCTAAGATGCAATAGATAGTATAGAATACAGTATATACATATGAGACGAGTAATGCAAGATATGTAAACATTATTAGTGGCCAGTGATTTTCAAGTCTGTATGTAAGCAGCAGCTCCTCTGTGCTAGTGATGGCTGTTTAACAGTCTGATGGCCTTGAGATAGAAGCTGTTTTTCAGTCTCTCAGTCCCAGCTTTGATGCACCTCTACTGACCTCGCCTTCTGGATGATAGCGGGTTGAACAGGCAGTGGCTCGGGTGGTAGTTGTCCTTGATTATCTTTTTGGCCTTCCTGTGACATCGGGTGCTGTAGGTGTCCTGGAGGGCAGGTAGTTTGCCCCCGGTGATGCGTTGTGCAGACCGCACCACCCTCTGGAGAGCCCTGCGGTTGTGGGCGGTGCAGTTGCCGTACCAGGCGGTGATACAGCCCAACAGGATGCTCTCAATTGTGCATCTGTAAAAGTTTGTGAGGGTTTTAGGTGACAGGCCAAATTTCTTCAGCCTCCTGAGGTTGAAGAGACGCTGTTGCGCGTTCTTCACCACACTGTCTGTGTGGGTGGACCATTTCAGTTTGTCAGTGATATGTACGCCGAGGAACTTAAACCTTTCCACCTTCTCCACTGCTGTCCCGTCGATGTGGATAGGGGGTACTCCCTCTGCTATTTCCTGAAGTCCACGATCATCTCCTTTGTTTTGTTGACGTTGAGTGAGAGGTTATTTTCCTGACACCACACTCCGAGAGCCCTCACCTCCTCCCTGTATGCTGTCTCATCGTTGTTGGTAATCAAGCCTACTACTGTTGTGTCGTCTGCAAACTTGATGATTGAGTTGGAGGCATGCATGGCTACGCAGTCATGGGTGAACAGGGAGTACAGGAGGGGGCTGAGCACACACCCTTGTGGGGCCCCAGTGTTGAGGATCAGTGAAGTGGAGATGTTGTTTCCTACCTTCACCACCTGGGGGCAGGAAGTGCAGCACCCAATTGCACAGGGTGGGGTCGAGACCCAGGACATTAAGCTTAATGATGAGCTTGGAGGGTACTATGGTGTTGAATGCTGAGCTATAGTCAATTTTGTTGTTGCTGAAGTGCGTGTTCCTCCTCAAGGAATGTCAAGTAGACAGCAAACAGCTATGTCATGTTGTTGTTATGTTCCCAATGTGGGGCAGTAAAACTGGGTGGATAACATCGTTCCACTGTTGGGCTACCTGGATTCACAACATTGAACAGTTATTCTAAACCCTGACATTACTGAGACAAGACACTTAGAGAAGCCCTTTAACAATGCATGTTAAAGACAGATTGGGGTGGTGCTGGGGATGTGTGAGTGTGTGTCACGGGCATGAATTGTATTTTCCTGTATGTCTGGTGTCTGAATAGATGTGTGTAAAGGTAGGTAGAGGGTGGATGAGAGAGAAGTTCAGGTTGTTGTCTAGGAATAATTCCTGCCCCATGCTGAGGTGGGTTAGGGCGAAGCTGAGGCGAGGCTGAGACTGAGGCCAAGGCTGAGACAACAGTCTGAGGCGAGGCTGAGACTGAGGCTGAGGCTGAGGCCGTCCAGTGCTGTGCAGGGCTGTTCCCCAGATTGGGAGGAGTTAATGGCCCTTTGTAGCTGATCATTTAGCCAGCATGTGTAATCACAGGGGGGCTTCCTGTGGGCCTGAACACTGGCTCCATGTCCCCCTCTTTCTCCACCACTCTCTTTCCTTCTCTCTCTTTTTCTCTATATTTCTCTCTCTCTCTCTCTCTCTCTCTCTCTCTCTCTCTCTCTCTCTCTCTCTCTCTCTCTCTCTCTCTCTCTCTCTCTCGCTCTCGCTCTCGCTCTCTCTCTCGCTCTCTCTCTCACTCTCTCTCGCTCTCTTTCTCTCTCTCCACCACTTTCTTTCTAGCCAGACTGTTGTGCCTTAGCCCTCCCTGCCTTGCTCACATCCTGAGTCTGTCTGTCTGTCTGTCTGTCTCTGTCTGTCTGTGTGTTTGTCTCTGTCTGTTTGTGTCTGTGTCTGTCTGTGTGTGACAGGGGTTATAGCGCCACAACATGATTGGGTCCAAAGCCTTTAACTGCATGTTGCCACAGCTACAACTCTCTTTCATCTGCTGTTTTAGAGACCTGCCTCATCACAGGGGTCAGGACAGCGGCGTCCAAATATGCAGAATAAAAAAAGGCATCGATATTTTATCTTTTTTGCCCTTAGAAGATTCCCTTTTATTGTGCCAGGCTGTTATCCATTTTCCATTTTCCAGGCTTTGAAGTTTGAGTGAGTTGAGGTTAAGGTTTGAGCTTCTCTGTAGATCCTGGTATGGAGCAGGTATGTAGGACACTGGCACCTCTGCCAAGAGATAAGCAGAATGAAAAGGCTGTGAAAGCAACCTGTCAAACACCAGCTGCTTCTCCTTCTAGAGGAACCCGTCATCACTGCTGGAAGATTGCAGGGCGTAAATCAAACTATATGCAAAGACAGTGTCAGGTAGGATTCAATAGTCTTATATCCTCAAGAACCAATTGCCTTGCTCCTTTAAAATTATATCCAAGCTGTTATTTTGGTATGTGAGTTGTCTTTTCTCTTGCATTCTAGTGTTTCCCCTATATGAATTTAGCAGTGGCGCACCGCCGCTGCTAAATCGTGGCTGCCACTGCAATTAAAAATTAATAACATACATACGGTGCCTTCAGAAAGTATTCACATGCCTTGATTTTTTCCACATTTTGTTGTGTTGTGGGATCTTGTTCTAGTTGGTTTGTGTTAGACCGTGGACTGTCACGTTATCGTTTTGTTGTTTTGGTCGTGTAATCATTATTTAATAAATATGTTCGCATTCCACGCTGCGCCTTGGTCCTCTGTTCCCGACGATCGTGACAGAAGATCCCACCAGAACTGGACCAAGCAGCGGGTCCAGGAGCCATCGCCAGGGAAATCTCTGGCGGATATCCAGCGCCTCCTCGACTGGGTCAAGCCGGGTGAGCAAGAGAGGGGCTTGACGTGGAAGCAGAAGGGCGAAAGGCTGGCGAAAAGTATGGAGACCTGGTCCACGGGTAGGAGAGAAGCCCAGAAATTTTTTAGGGGGGGGCTAACGCTGTGGATGACGGGGCAGCAGGAGACCGCGATAGAGCGGCCCAGCGGGTTGGCAGAGGAGGCCGCCAGGTTACGGGGGCCACTGGTCAAAGAGGGGAAGGAAGGTGTAGAGGCACGGCGAGAGGTACTGGGGTGTGTTACCAGTCCGGTCCGGCCCGTTCCAGATCCCTGCGTAGGGCCAGTGGTGTGTGTCCCCAGTACGGTCCGGTCTGTTCCTGCTCCCCGCAGCAAGCCAATGGTGCGCGTCGCCAGCCTGGCCCGTCCTGTTCCTGCTCCCCGCACCAAGCCAATGGTGCGCGTCGCCAGCTCGGCCCGGCCTGTTCCTGCTCCCCGCACCAAGCCTATGGTGCGCGTCGCCAGCCCGGCCCATCCTGTTCCTGCTCCCCGCACCAAGCCAATGGTGCGCGTCGCCAGCCCGGTCCGGTCCGCTCCTGCTCCCCACACCAAGCCAGTGGTGTGCGTCGTCAGTCCGGCACGGCCCGTGCCTGTTCCACCGGTGCCTGGTCCGGCACCGGTCAGCTGCTTCACGCCGGAGCTAGAGCAATCCGCTCCACCAGTGTGCAGTCCAGCTCCGGCCAGCGGGGCCAGACCGGACCAGGGGTACTTTGGGGGGTTGGAGAGGGAGTGGGGATCAGGTCCGGAGCCGGATCCGCCGCCAAGGCGGAGTGCCCACCCGGTCCCTCCCCTGTGGTATTTAGTTGGCGCGGTCGGAGTCCGCGCCTTTAGGGGGGGGTACTGTCACGCCCTGGCTCTGGGGACACTTGTATGTTGAGCCAGGGTGTGAGTTTCATTTGTTTCTAGTAGTTGTATTTCTAGGTTGGCCAGAGTGGTTCCCAATCAGAGGCAACGAGTGTCAGCTGTTGCTGGTTGTCTCTGATTGGGAACCATATTTAGACAAGCTGTTTTCCCACAGTGGTTGTGGGATCTTGTTCTAGTTGGTTTGTGTTAGACCGTGGACTGTCACGTTATCGTTTTGTTGTTTTGGTCGTGTAATCACTAAATAAAGAGTATGTTCGTCTTCAACGCTGCGCCTTGGTCCTCCTCTGTTCCCGACGGTCGTGACAAGCAGGACAATAACCTAAAACACAAGGCCAAATCTACACTGGAGTTGCTTACCAAGAAGACAGTGAATGTTCCTGAGTAGCCGAGTTACAGTTTTGACTGAAATCTACTTGAAAATCTATGGCAAGACCTGAAAATGGTTGTCTAGCAATGATCAACAAGCAATTTGACAGAGCTTAAAGAATTTAGAAAATAATAATGGGCAAATGTTGCACAATCCAGGTGTGGAAAGCTCTTAGAGACTTACACAGAAAGACTCACAGCTGTAATCGCTGCCAAAGGTGCTTCTTCAAAGTATTGACTCAGGGGTGTGAATACTTATGTAAATTAGATATTTCTGTATTTCATTTTCAATAAATTTGCAAACATTTCTAAAAACATGTTGTCATTATGGGGTATTATTTAAATAATTTGTCAGCCATAGTCATTGCACGTCTCGCAAGACGCATGTACCTCTCGGCAACTTAATTGGCAGCTCGCTGCAATAATCTGAATAAATGTGTTGTGCAAGTTGATTTTCTCAGTCAGCTGAATGCGCCACTTAATTAGTTAATAGAACTGTGGTTACGTAAGTAACCTTCGATATCCACTATTAGCTGCTGGGACAAATGGAGTGGTAATATTAATAAGAATTTGGCTATAGCTTTTGAACAATTGAAGCTATTAGTGAATATAACTACATTCCTGAATGCCAATACTTTCAGGATCACGTCCATCTACGGCGCACACAAACTGTGCAGGACTCGTTAGAATGGAGGGTGATGAATCTGAATGACTGGGGGAAATTAATTGATTAAAGCATACTTCCTTCAAAAAGCATATACTTCCTTCAGACTGAAATTTGACATTACCTGATTTGACATATCTTTGTGCTATAACTTTTATTGAGATAATGGCAATAAGGCCAGATTCAAAAGATTAAATAAATACTTTTTACACATTCGTTTCTGTGATATCCCCAAGTGTCCTACAGTAGAGAATGAAATAGCTTGATCGTCCATGCGAATAGTGTCTTAAATATCATATCTGAATCTATTTGATATCATGTATGAATCAATTTAAATTTGTGACACCCCAACCCCCCTTATTAGTGATATGTCATCATGCTAAATTCATACCAGCTTTATTTCTGCCTGCTTGAACAGCAAATAGCTCAGATACACATTAAAACATTAAATGACCCCGGGAATCGATAGAACATCGCTCAAAGACGATATAACATTCAAAATGGGTGAATCTTCCCTTTAATAGGGAGGGGTTATATTAGAAGTGTGTTTTACCTCAGGGTGAAGTTGGAACTTCATAAACCCATGTCAAATGAGGTTTCTGCTAGTGAATGTGGTGATGGTTATGTGAACATTACATTATAGAAAAGTAGTTGTCCACATGAAGTCTCAGTCCACACTACCTATTAGAACTATCCCTCCTGCTTCTCATTATGTGTATGGACCCCAGCATATGAGGACACATAAATCAACTTAATTCAATCTGGCGGTTCCTTACACTAACAAACCTCCCTCTCTGGTAATGACCTTGGTCTCTTTTCCTTCCTCCCTCCCCCCTCTCTCTCCCCTGCAGTCTTCTGTCAGATCCCCTGTCTGAATGGCGGGCGCTGCATTGGCAGGGACCAGTGCTGGTGCCCAACAAACTCCACGGGGAAGTTCTGCCACCTCCCGGCCCCCCCTCCTGCCAGACCCACCCCCAGCCGGAAGGACGGCAGCCTGGCCGGACGCAACTCCTCCTCCCACTCCATGTACACCCTGCCGCTGTCCAATCAACAAGGTGATCCCCTAGCCGTCTGTCTAGCTCGATGGGACACAGGGACACAGTCTCTGGCCAGGTCCCCAGGGCCTTCCCCAGCCAGGCCTCCTGTAGACATACTGTTTCCTCCAGTTCTGCTGATTTTACTGCAGTCTTTTATCCATCTGATTCATCATGCCCTCTCAACTGTTCTGGTTTTGTTTGAACTAACTCAGGTTTATTTGTTGACGTGCAACGGCCAAGTTAGTAACTCTGCTGAACTCTACCTTCGTGAACCAGCAGTGAAAGTCAGAATGGGTTCTCAGTATAATATGTAATGGGGTGTTTTTTTGGAGTTCCCCATATTGTTCACACAGTGCTCCGTCTTATCAACAGAAGACCCTATAGTGCATTAGAAACAGAGCATGACCTAACCAGTTCCATGAAGAGCAGCTAAAATAAGCAGCATTAAAGCAACATTCCCCTCTTTCCTGGCTTCTCTTTGGCCTGCTGTAATTAGAAGCAGAAGATCTCTCTTCAGAGTCTCACTTAGATCCTTTGAATTCCATTCAACATTTTTTCCAGCCCTCACTGACTTTATAACGCTAATCTAATGACAGACCACATGTGTATTGTTACATCACAGGGCAAGCATCCGCCTGTCTGTCTGTCTGTCTGTCTGTGTTGAGAGAGTCACTACAAGGCCATGGTAAAGTCATGTGCTCTCTCTCTCTCTATACAAAAGAGAATATTCTCAATATTGCAACAGTTCTGCAACTCCTCCAACCTGTCTTGGGTCATAAACATGTAATAATTGAATTCAAATTTAGTGTGTTTTAAGGACCCTTTCGTTTGTACTGTATCTCCATATGTTAAGACCTGACTTGGGCCTTACAGCCTTCTCGGAACACCCTTTGAGAAGCATTACATTTCAGGTTTCACTGCAATGTCAGGTCCAGGACTATTCATCATGTTCTTTACCATGTCCAGCCAGATTGGGCTCAAGGTGTTTCTGCTGAATGTGGTAGTAGAGTGTTGCCTGACTGACTGTGCTGTGCGCTCTGTGTCCTGTCCAGCCTCTCTACACCCGTCCCTGGTGAATGTCCACATCCAGCACCCCCACGAGGCTGAGGTGCAGATCCACCAGGTAGCCCGGGTCAAGCCTGGCCAGAGACCCCCCGTGGCTGAGGGGGCTCATTCTGTACAGCAGCGCTCCCAACCTGGCAACGGGCACACCAGACCACACAACCGGCAGAACGGATACGTGGGGAGGTGCTTCCAAGAGACCGTTGATGGACAGGTACGGTACGGTGCTCTGAGTATGATGCTTTGAGTGGCATACACTGAACACAGTACATTATAGTAGATGATGATCCTAGCAGACTACTGCAGGATGTTTGCCTAGTCTTTTGGGGTGGAGACCAGGTTTGGCTTCCGTGTGTCTTACCGTCCGTCCGGCAGGGCAGCATTCATACCTTCCCTCCTCTGTCTGTCTGATAGTAGGTGTCTGGGACAGGAAGTCTGTCTGTGGCTCTGAATTATACTGCAGCCAGGATTTATAAGCTATCAACACATTGATCATCTCGTGTTCCCCTCCCAACACACACAGACGTGTTATGAGTTAGGCCTGAGGTGAGAGGCTGAAATCCACCCCACGTCTCAAACACAGGGCGAACTGCTACACCCACAGTGTATCTCCTTCACACACGCACGCACACACACCACGCTCTCTATCTCATCTCTCTCTCACACACGCTCTCTATCTCATCTCTCTCTCACACACACTCTCTATCTCATCTCTCACACACAGAGAGCAAAGAGCAGTGGTGGTGGTTGGAGGAACCAGTGGAGGTAGAAATCTGAAGACAGGCTCATTGGAATGGCTGGAATGCAATGTATGGAAAGGGATCAAACACATGGAAACCATGTGTTTGCGATACCGTTCCATTCCAGCCATTCCAATGAGCCGTTCCTCAGATTTCTACCTCCACTGGTAACGAGAGCTCCTTATCGGAGGTTCTGTACAGGCAGCATCTGTTTGGCTGTGAGAGATGCTGTTATTCCCCCTGCCTTGTGTGTCCAACCCTAACAGTAGAGTGTCCTCTGTAGAGCTGCTGCCAGCCCAGTGTTAGGCTATGTGTTATCGGCTGCTTGACACGCAGAGCAGAGGAAGAGTATGTTTGTGCTGGAGGGGATCTCTCATGCCATTTCTTCATGCTGCGGTTGAAAAGAACCTGCAGTCAGATTCATGTCTCTCATTGGTTAAAAAAAAAATCAAAAAATCTCTGTTTGGTCCATGAGGTACCATTTGCTAGGCAGAATTCAGTGATGTTTGATAATAATCTCTCCACAATTAGCCAAGTTCCTTAACGAGCCAAGAGCAGCAGCAGCAGAGCTATTCCTGGTACAGCCTGTTTATGTCCACTGCTGCGGCCTAACCAGTCTCAGATGTGTTCTGTTCAGCTCACACTGTCCTCATTCAGATGAGAAGACTCACAAACTTCTACACACCCACACATAAACACACACACACTCACACATAGTCCAATTAAACACACACACACACACACACACACATACAGTCTGATTAAACGCACACACACACACACACACACACACAAATACAGACACACACACACCCACACACACACACACACACACACAGGTGTACACACACACAAACATACACACACACACACACAAACACAAACATACACACACACACACACACACACACACAGAGGTGTACACACACACACACACATACAGTTTATAAAGTCAGGTTAAACAACATGCTGTCAGAGTGGAAAAGGGAAGGTGTCGGTGATCTGTCCTGTGTTGTGTGAGTGTGTTGAGATGTGTGGGTGTTGTCATTGTAGTGTGGGAAGCCTCTTCCTGGCCTGACCAAACAGGATGACTGCTGTGGAAGTGTGGGAGCCTCATGGGGCCTGAACAAGTGCACAGAGTGTCCAACCAAACCAGGTGAGTCCCCTTTACCCTCACATACTGAACACACTGAACCAGTGAACCCAGATCCTCCAGTGCTTTTCCTTGTGTTATATCTGTTATGTTATGATGTGTTAATTTGGCTAAACAATGTATTTTACGTCAATTATGAACACAATTTATCTCTGATATTAACAGTCAATCCCTTTAACAGGGGGTGATAATGCAGAATGATTACTGACTTTTGTATCCTAGATTAGAAGGATCGTGCCTCGACTATTGGGATCACTTGTCGTCTCATTGTAAAATTAAGTTGTTTTCGCTTCTAAAAACAAAACAAGGCACCAAATGAAAACACATTTAGCATGACTAACAGAGACTGGCAGGAGTGCCACCCAGCCTGCTGTCGGGCAGAGAGAGAGGCTAGCTCGGCCTCTCCTACTATAGCTAACAGAAGAGAAATTAGCAGCCGTGGTTCCTGACCAGAGCTGCCTGTGCTGTTGCTGCGGTGGTTTTGAAAAGCAGCCGTGTTCCCGTTGGGTGGTTCTTCATCTCTCTCTCTGTGTGTGTGTGTGTGTGTGTGTCTGTGTGTGGAGGCAGCAGACTCTCAGTAAAGTTGTTGGCAGCATTTCCTCATTGTGTTTTAAATAGAGGAGCGCTCTGGGCCCCTGATGACCCCCCCAGGCCCTACTGAAGCCCCCCACGAGGTGTGTTTGGTGGTTGGGAAGGATGGTCCCCGCCCTTCCCTGTTAATCCTATCAGGAAGAGGCCTGGCTGCGGTAGATGTCAATAGCCTGTCACAGGGTGCTGTCATAGCCCATTCCCTGTTAAGTGTCTGTCTGCCGGAGCTCTAATCACAAGCAGACATCATCTCATCTCAGGTCCATTCATCACGGACGCACATCTATTCTTCTCTTCTCTCTGTGCCAGAATTCCTCTCTCTCTCTCGCTCTCTCTATATCTCTCTTTCTCTCTCTCTCTCGCTCTCTCTCTTTCTTTCTCTCTGTCTCAAGTCCCCACACCAGCATCTCTTTTGGCTCACAGATGTTTTCCTCTTCTCCGTCCTTTGAAGTGCGGAGAAACAGAACTATCCCTCCATTCTCTCATTTTGTAGTTGTTTAGGGGCAGCTTGGGCCTCAGTCCCGGGTCACATGCAGAGTCGCTGAAGATAAGAGAATGAAAGACAAAAGAGGGAAAGATGAAGCCACATACTGTATGTCCCATGCTGATTGGTGCATACTTTGAAGGACTTTATAGGGAATACTTGGCATTCCTTTCCAGTCTTATGGTTCCCTGTATACAAATATGGCCAGAAACCCGCTTTAACTGGGTTGATTATACTTTGTGTAGGTAGTAACTAAAACAAGTGGATACGCACTAATGAAGAGTAATCAGTTTGTCATCCCATACATCTCTCTGGGACTGCTCCCAGCCAGGTCAGTTGAGGGCTTGATGACAAGTATCTGGAAAATTTTAATTTACCTCAATGAGAGAGGCTTGTGTCTCTCCTCTCCGAGCATGTGATGCTGATGTCATAATGCCCAGCTTGTTTTTGGGTGTGACTCATGCAACACCCCGTTAGTTTATTACTGTTTGCAAAACATACAGGCCATTGAAACAAGTGTCACAGCAACAGGGGCCTCTTAACAACATATTTTATAGACACTGAGAACTATGTCGCTTAGCTGTTTAAGGGCTAGTGTCGAATGTGGTTTCATTCAGGAATGCTCCATCCAGACCTATTGTTTCTCTGCTGCCTATCTTTGTCGTTATTCCCCTATAGTTCTACCTCTATCCAATGGGAGGGAATCACTGAACTCTCTGACTGATTCGATAAAAGACATCCATTTTAGACACCGCCAGAGTACTCTGTTGTTTTAGGCAGATAAAGTATTATTATTGTTATATTGAGTGGAGGAAGCCACAGTGCGGTGGGGAAACGAACGGGTGTGTGTTTTTGGGAGGGAGGGAAGTTGACGTAATGGAGGTAATGACAGTGACACTGTGGAAGCCCCAGTACCAGCCCTGTTCAACCCTGTAGGATGAAATGCACTGTAAACCTACATGCCGCAAATTTCAGTGCATAATGAACTCCAGATAAAATAAGACCCTGGTCCATCTTTCCTCTCTCTGGTTCGTATGAGAGAGAGAGAGAGAGAGAGAGAGAGAGAGAGAGAGAGAGAGAGAGAGAGAGAGAGAGAGAGAGAGAGAGAGAGAGAGAGAGAGAGAGAGAGAGAGAGAGAGAGAGAGAGAGAGAGAGAGAGAGAGAGAGAGAGAGAGAGAGAGAGAGAGAGAGAGAGAGAGAGAGAGAGAGAGAGAGAGAGAGAGAGAGAGAGAGAGAGAGAGAGAGAGAGAGAGAGAGAGAGTGCTCCTAATCTCAGCTCGTTACCTGTATAAAAGACACCTGGGAGCCAGAAATCTTTCTGATTGAGAGGGGGTCAAAAAAAAATTTGACATGCATTTTTCTGGATTTTTTTGTTGTTATTCTGTCTCTCACTGTTCAAAATAAACCTACCATTAAAATTATAGACTGATCATTTCTTTGTCAGTGGGCAAACGTACAAAATCAGCAGGGGATCAGCAGGGGATCAAATACTTTTTTCCCTCACTGTAGATAGATCGGTGTCATTCAGACTTTGTTAGGGTTTTCTACATTGAGGATCACTTTAAGTGATTCATGTGAAAATTGATCTGAGGTACTTTGGAAGAGGCCACAAACTCTGCCCTGAGAGTGACCCTTTGACCCTTTGACCTGGTGCGAGAGTGGCATGGCTGTTTCTATGACTTTATATGGAGTAGCTGGCCACCCATAGTAATTCTATTTGTAAGTGGCCACCATGGCCTAGTGTGTTCCATGGCTTATGCAATTCCATAAAGCATGGCTCTGGTCATCTCCCTATCTGTCATTACAGGAAGTAGCCTTCCTTCCCAGTGACTCTCCCACTCCGGGATGCTTCCCAGGGAGCAGGAACAGAGGTCCCTGGGGCCAACATAAATCACAGTCCCACCCACAGGAGCCCTGGCCTCTAGCTCTGGAGCCACTACCTCCCCAGGCCACTGAGGTCACAACGTGATGTCACAGCGTGATGATGTCAGCCTTCTGGCCCTCTGCCCCTCCTTCCTCAACCCCGACCGCACCAGCAGGCCCGCCCCATACTGAGGGAGCAACCTCTATCTGACTCTACTAGCTCTCTCATAGGAATGTTATTCCTGAGCATCAGATTAATAAAATAAGATGAGAAGAAGGAGGAGGAGAAGGCCCTGTTCCAAATATCCCCACATGAGATCATCCCTTCCAGTCCCATGGAGAAATATTGAATCTGCCCTTCATTTAGGACCAAAGCATGTGCCTATTACTATTTAATAGCAGTGATCAAACATTGAACACTTGTTAATGACCAACATCAAAACCAAGCGACTTGTTCAGAACAACACAGACTGAGCTGAACATCTGCTGTAGTCCGTGTCAAGGTTCCAGGCTGCTCTCTCTCTTTGCTGCTGCAGCCTCTCTCTCATGGTGATTAGATAGAGACGTTGCCATCCTTTGACAGGTTCTGATTCTTTCTTTGTTGATTTAGCTTAACGCCGGGTACAAACAGTGTGATGGAATCTATTAGCTAGACAGCAGTGTGGCTAATGAGGGCTGACTGGGCCTGACTGCTAGCAGGAATAAATCCCAATGCAGACATACAGTATCTATCTATCTGGCCCAGAGAGCACTGCTTGTCCAAGGCACCGTGCCAGTGAGTTGGAGGCACATGGAAATTAAATCTGTTGCATGGCTTAATAAGATACATGTTTAGCCTGTTCATCATGGGGTATGGACCATACCATGTCATCTCTTGGCCTCGCCCCCAGTGGTAAATATTTCATGTCGAGTGGCGGCAGTGGGAGATTATGGGAGAATGTGTGTCTCTTTAAATGGGAGGTCACAGCCACATCGCCATGGGCGTCGTAAAGAAGGGAGGACAGAACTAAATTAGAAGCTGTCAAACTACAAACAGATGCAAAAATCATTAAATTATGTTAAACACTGAGACAATGAATAGGATGTTTTTGAATAAGGATTAAATCAAGTCAAACATGAATGAGAAGCACTTAGTGACATATGATGTAAAAAGGGCTTTATAAAAACATTTTATTTTATTTGATGAGATAAATGACTTGATCGGACAAGCTGCATTGTCTTTATACAATGTCTGCCACAACATGGTAATTTTCTGTGCCTATGAACACACAGCTGGGAATGTCATTTACTCAATATCAAACTTTAAGCTGGTATACTGGAGTTTTTTTAAAGAAAGCAAATGTTACCTTTGCATGAGTGTGTGGTGTCTGAGGCTGATCTCATCATGGGGATGTTGATGTTAGGCCCATGTGGCTGTCTCGTCTCGTCTGATGCCCCAGCGCTTGACTGGCTGGCAGCTGGGGCTTATTTACAGGGCTCGTGATATGGGCCGTGCCAGAATGGCAAACTTGGCTTGTGCCAATGAGACGTTCTGCTTTGAAAGCAAATGACTTCCCCTTAGCTGCTTTCTCTAATCAGCCGTTGGCCTGGAGGCCAGAGGGATATGGCTTCTTTGTCATCTTCATCTCAAAGGGAATAAAACAACTCCTTGTGATTAAAGAGTTGTGTTTGGTTTGCCCCTCCATGGCACCAGTTTGTCCCATGGCCGTCTGTTCTCAGAAAGCAAGTCACTTAAAGGGTTTTAAAGGGTCTTGGCACTCATGTCTGTTGTTTTCCTACAGAATAGCTAACTTTGGAATGGATAGAGAAGACTGTCTCCCCTTCTCCTGTGGCTCGCATCCATTTCCCCTCTCTGGTCTACTACTTCTTCTCAGGCTCTCCAGCTAGGCTCCTGGATAAGCCTGGGGGTAGGGGGTGACTCAGGGCAGGCCACATGGGGAGCAGTATTTTGGGGTTGAGGCAGTACAGTACATTGTGGGTTCAGTACCGTGCTCTCTGCCTGTGATGGATTTGCCTGCCACTTGTACCTCTAAGTAGGCGAATAGAAGGCTCCCTCAGGCCATGTGGTCCACGTAATGATTGTGCTAAATGACCAATTAAAGATTTCTGTCAAGCAGAACCCATTTGACTAGACTCGCTCCTCTCCCTTCAAACTCCCTCCCTCTCACTATTTTCTTACCATCACTCCCCTTTTGCTTATCCTCCTCCCTCAATTCCCTCAGTAAACACCCACATCTCAAAAGGCCTATTTTGAAGACCGTCCTAAGCTAGCTTTGACTCCTGTTTTAGAGTTTAGGCTCTCAAAAGTAAGAGATGCTACCTACTAAGAAATTGTATATGAGGCTTTAACTGTTTACAAGGAAATATTGCTGGATGGTTGCAAATAAAATGCCTGACGCAATTTAGAGATGAAGTACAACAAATCAGTCAAGGGTGACAAAGTCTTTTGGTAAAGTGCAATGAATGAATGGAGGGGGAACAAGTGAGGCCAACAGTCTGTGTCCATGTGCTTCCTCTTTGTAAAGCACAATGAATATGGGCCAGTCTGGTCTTTCTGTCCCAGCATCCATGTAACCAAGGGGAACACTAATGATGCAGCGAGGTCACTCTTGCGTTCCACTGCATTGGGATCTGTGACAATTAACATTGTCTGGGTCAGCATGACAGCATGTCAAATCCATTCCACAGTTGCATTCTACCCACAGTAGGTTACAAAACATCCTGAACTAGCATATATGCTAGATACATACAGTTGAAGTCGGAAGTTTACATACACTTAGGTTGGAGTCATTAAAACTCGTTTTTCAACCACTCCACAAATTTCTTGTTAGCAAACTATAGTTTTGGCAAGTCGGTTAGGACATCTACTTTGTGCGGACACAAGTAATTTTTCCAACAATTGTTTACAGACAGATTATTTCACTTATAATTCACTGTATCACAATTCCAGTGGGTCAGAAGTTTACATACACTAAGTTGACTGTGCCTTTAAACAGCTTGGAAAATTCCAGAAAATGATGTCATGGCTTTACAAGTTTCTGATAGGCTAATTTACATCATTTGAGTCAATTGGAGGTGTACCTGTGGATTTATTACAAGGCCTACATTCAAACTCAGTGCCTCTTTGCTTGACATCATGGGAAAATCAAAAGAAATCAGCCAAGACCTCAGAAAAACAATTGTAGACCTCCACAAGTCTGGTTCATCCTTGGGAGCAATTTCCAAACGCCTGAAGGTACCACGTTCATCTGTACAAACAATAGTACGCAAGTATAAACACCATGGGACCACGCAGCCGTCATACCGCTCAGGAAGGATACGCGTTCTGTCTCCTAGAGATGAACGTACTTTGGTGCGAAAAGTGCAAATCAATCCCAGAACAACAGCAAAGGACCTTGTGAAGATGCTGGAGGAAACAGGTAAAAATATATCTATATCCACAGTAAAATGAGTCCTATATCGACATAACCTGAAAGGCCGCTCAGCAAGGAAGAAGCCACTGCTCCAAAACCTCAATAAAAAAGCGAGACTACAGTTTGCAACTGCACATGGGGACAAAGATCGTACTTTTTGGAGAAATGTCCTCTGGTCTGATGAAACAAAAATATAACTGTTTGGCCATAATGACCATCGTTATGTTTGGAGGAAAAAGGGGTTTTCTTGCAAGCCAAAGAAAACCATCCAAACCGTGAAGCATGGGGGTGGCAGCATCATGCTGTGGGAGTGCTTTGCTGCAGGAGGGACTGGTGCACTTCACAAAATAGATGGCATCATGAGGAAGGAAAATTATGTGGATTTATTGAAGCTACATCTCAAGACATCAGTCAGGAAGTTAAAGCTTGGTCGCAAATGGTCTTCCAAATGGACAATGACCCCAATCATACTTCCAAAGTTGTGGCAAAATGGCTTAAGGACAACAAAGTCAAGGTATTGGAGTGGCCATCACAAAGCCCTGACCTCAATCCTATAGAAAATGTGTGGGCAGAACTGAAAAAGCGTGTGCGAGCAAGGAGGCCTACAAACCTGACTCAGTTACACCAGCTCTGTCAGGAGGAATGGGCCAAAATTCACCCAACTTATTGTGGGAAGCTTGTGGAAGGCTACCCGAAACGTTTGACCGAAGTTAAACAATTTAAAGACAATGCTACCAAATACTAATTGAGTGTATGTAAACTTCTGACCCACTGGGAATGTGATGAAAGAAATACAGTGAGGGAAAAAAGTATTTGATCCCCTGCTGATTTTGTACGTTTGCCCACTTACAAAGAAATGATCAGTCTATAACTTTAATGGTAGGTTTATTTGAACAGTGAGAGACAGAATAACAACAAAACAATCCTGAAAGACGCATGTAAAAAATGTTATAAATTGATTTGCATTTTAATGAGGGAAATAAGTATTTGACCCCCTCTCAATCAGAAAGATTTCTGGCTCCCAGGTGTCTTTTATACAAATAACAAGCTGAGATTAAGAGCACACTCTTAAAGGGAGTGCTCCTAATCTCAGCTTGTTACCTGTATAAAAGACAACTGTCCACAGAAGCAATCAATCAATCAGATTCCAAACTCTCCACCATGGCCAAGACCAAAGAGCTCTCCAAGGATGTCAGGGACAAGATTGTAGACCTACACAAGGCTGGAATGGGCTACAAGACCATCGCCAAGCAGCTTGGTGAGAAGGTGACAACAGTTGGTGTGATTATTCGCAAATGGAAGAAACACAAAATAACTGTCAATCTCCCTCGGCCTGGGGCTCCATGCAAGATCTCACCTCGTGGAGTTGCAATGATCATGAGAACGGTGAGGAATCAGCCCAGAACTACACGGGAGGATCTTGTCAATGATCTCAAGGCAGCTGGGACCATAGTCACCAAGAAAACAATTGGTAACACACTACGCCGTGAAGGACTGAAATCCTGCAGCGCCCGCAAGGTCCCCCTGCTCAAGAAAGCACATATACAGGGCCATCTGAAGTTTGCCAATGAACATCTGAATGATTCAGAGGAGAACTGGGTGAAAGTGTTGTGGTCAGATGAGACCAAAATCGAGCTCTTTGGCATCAACTCAACTCGCTGTGTTTGGAGGAGGAGGAATACTGCCAAGAACACCATCCCCACCGTCAAACATGGAGGTGGAAACATTATGCTTTGGGGGTGTTTTTCTGCTAAGGGGACAGGACAACTTCACCGCATCAAAGGGACGATGGACGTACTGTCAAATCTTGGGTGAGAACCTCCTTCCCTCAGCCATGGCATTGAAAATGCCGAGTGGCGCAGTGGTCTAAGGCACTGCATCGCAGTGCTAGCTGTGCCACTAGAGATCCTGGTTCGAATCCAGGCTCTGTCGTAGCCGGCCGCGACCGGGAGACCCATGCGACGGTGCACAATTGGCCCAGCGTCGTCCAGGGTAGGGATGGGAATGGCCGGCAGGGATGTAGCTCAGTTGGTAGAGCATGGCGTTTGCAACGCCAGGGTTGTGGGTTCGATTCCCACGGGGGGTCAGTATGAAAAAAAAATATATAAAAAAAATAATGAATGCACTCACTAACTGTAAGTCGCTCTGGATAAGAGCGTCTGCTAAATGACAAAAAAAAAAAAAAAAGGGTCATGGATGGGTATTCCAGCATGACAATGACCCAAAACACACAGCCAAGGCAACAAAGGAGTGGCTCAAGAAGAAGCACATTAAGGTCCTGGAGTGGCCCACTTATTTCCCTCATTAAAATGCAAATCATTTTTGACATGCGTTTTTCTGGATTTTGTTGTTGTTATTCTGTCTCTCACTGTTCAAATAAACCTACCATTCAAATTATAGACTGATCATGTCTTTGTCAGTGGGCAAACGTACAAATTCAGCAGGGGATCAAATACTTTTTTCCCTCACTGTAAAAGCTGAAATAAATCATTCTCTCTACTATTATTCTGACTTAAAATAAAGTGGTGATCTTAACTGACCTAAAACAGGGAATTTTTTTCTAGGATTAAATGTCAGGAATTGTGAAAAACTGAGTTCAAATGTATTTGGCTAAGGTGTATGTAAACTTCTGACTTCAACTGTAGCTTACAGTACATTTCATTCTTTGGGTTTGTTTTCCATTGCACTGGCCTATAGCTTGTTTTCCCTGTTAAGGTGGTTAGGCAAAACCTCTGATGTTATTTATGCAGTATCTTGTTTGTTTGCCATTGTCTTTAGCAGTGGGTTGACCATACAGATGATGTCCTGTCAGCCAGCTCAGGTAACCTGTGGGTGAAGTTACTTCAGACAGACCTGCTCTCCTCTGTGTCCCCCCTAGTCTCTCAGTACTAATAAGATTTATAGAGTGGCCTGCCCCCTGCGAGGCATCCCTTGGCATGTGCCCCTGCAGTCAATCAGGGCAGACAGATCCTGTTCTCATGGGGGTTCGCACCCGCCTCGCCTACCGCCATGTCACAACAGCTCATTACCCAGAGGACTCTCTGGGGAGTCCAGGGATTCAGGGCGGGACCGGAACAGGTGCTTCGCTTTGACACGATTATCCCCGACCCTGACCCTGCAGTGGCGCTCCCGTCTGGTCTGACCCACTTCTGATCTGCTGTGTGAACCTGCATGTACTGCAGCCTTACTGCCTCATTCAGTGATCCACTGAGTGACGTCATGACCAACAGAGCCTTGAACTCATACTGTTAGACTCTCACAACCACTCAGGACACAGATGGGATAACACCATAAATAATATAGATTGATGGAACATTCCAGGTAGACTACAAGATCTCCCCCCTCTTCTTCCTCCTCCCTGCGATATTGATAGCCTGTTGATGAACTGAGGTTCACCAATCCCACAAACGAAGAGAACTTTGGCAGCAGTATCTGGAATCAGAATTCCACCACATTTTTTCAAATTAACAGCTTGTCGCCTGTGTAGGAAGGAAAAAGAAAATAAATGATGGGGGGTTCCCAAACAAACAGAGGAGGAGGAGGAAGGCTGACTGCAGGGTCTCTGTGCTTTGTGTGTCCGACAGTGCTACACTGATGTAAGGGCAGATGTGCTGCTGTGGCTGAGGGGATGCCGGGCCTGTTTGCACTGCCCTGGTGTCTAGATTGATGGGTTGCATGAGAGGGACTCTTATCAGGTCCTGTTGACCCACCGTCTGCTTACCTGCCAGACGGCCTGCAACACCACTGTCTGCCAGACGGCCTGCAACACCACTGTCTGTCACTCCCAGGCCTCCAGATCAACACCCTGCAATCTGCTGCAGCGCTGCCTGAAGATAAACTTCCCCTCAGGGCCCACTCTGCCAGGGGAAGAGCCTGGAGGGAAGATAACATGTTTTCATTGGTACTGGTGGCGAAATTCCTGCTGTGCTCCAAATGCCGTTACAGATACTGTATAAGAGCAGTGTTTGTCATGTCTGACCTAGGAGGATAGATATTGATAATACTTATGGAGCTCACATGTAGTGTGCCATACTTTGCGCATGTTTCAAGCTATGAATGAGCATGTGTGTGTATATAAGCTGAAAATTAGATCAAACGTACAGATGAGATCTCAACATTCTTTTGAAGGCTTGTCAATTGTGTGGTGCCACTCGCAATCTGAGGAACTAGAAAAGCTAAGAATGGTCTGTATGTCACATGAAAAACATTTTCTGCTCTTCCACTGGATGTAAAGGGAGTGAATACACTGTACTGTCCCGTCATGTCGAAATGAAAAATCCACCCTAGCCAGACACTACTAAATCATGAGGAGGACCATTCTCCTTTCAACATGTGTCTGGTGATATTCTAGGAGACTCATCGTCTGCGTCTCCTCTTTCACCTTTCCATAACTGTGAAATCTGTGACTAATCACCTTGATCCTGTCCAGCATTCGGCTCTGATTACCCCCTACCTCAATCCAACCTCACAAGTGAATACTCAGTCCTGGCCATCTGATATTGAGAATAGTGTCCTTCCCCAGTCCCAACAACTAATGGAGCGTGCCCTGCCCTGACTGGGTGCCAAATGAATAATGACATCATGTTTTCAGGCCTCTGTCAGCAAGTGTATGGCCACGCTGGGGGGCATGAACGGACACAGACCGTTATTTACAACACCGCTTCAGTGAACCTCTAAAGTACCCCACTGAAGGACATGCTACATGAGGAGATTGTAATTTTTTTAGTAGAACAAGCAAAAAGAAATATGCGCAGCACCCTCGTAAGGACCCCAGTAAACCTTGCATTTATCAGCATTCCTGGCGTGTACACATGAAGCATTAGTCTGGTGTTTAAGTGATATTCGGCGTGGTTGGTGACACAGGTCATGGCTGTGGCATGTGTTTTCTCAAAACAATTTATGATATACAGGCTCTCTTTCGCTGTGTATGTGTCCCCAGGGGTGTGGAGCTCTAGGTAATATGATTATAAATGACGTGTGGTGTTGATGATTGTGCGTGATGGCAGTGCTGTTGTATAACTGTGGTTAATGGGGATTTGTTTACATGGCAGCATTGTGGTGTCCCGCAGGGCCCATCTGTGGGTCCCCATCTAATTTCTCCCCCTGCCAAGCTCAGCACATCTGTAACTTATATGCTCCCATGCTACACATGAACTATCTCCCTCCCTCCCTCCCTCTGTGTGTTATGGATGCAATGCTTTTTAAAGTAGACAAGCAGAGTGTGATCATTTCTCTTTCTCTAATCAGTGCTCTCACTCATCACCTTCTTTCGTTTTTCTTTCCCGCAGCGTATGCAGTGATTGCGAACGGGCAAGTGGAATGCCCCAAGGGTTACAAGAGGATGAACATGACTCATTGTCAAGGTAAGGGGAAGGAAAGATGATGTCCTGTTGTTTGCTTGTGTTAAGTAATACCAATAGTGCCTGAAGAACTGTCATTTACATTTTTCCCATAGATTGTATTCTAACATAGTTGTACCATGTCTGCATTGAATTCAAATGACCCAAGTCAACCCCCACACATGCATTGTGTTGCAACCACACTCCACCAAATCCTATACTCAAAACGTTATGTCTGTGTTGTGATAAGAACAGTTTACAGTGACTGCCCATACATGACCATGCTTAACAAGCCCCCAGGGCCTGTATAAAAGTATTCCTGTCTATATGTCTAGCCTACTGGGAACAGGGTCATGGGTACAATAAGCTGTGGCCTGGGTCAGAGTTCAGCTGCCAATATGCCCCAGGAGGGAGTGGTGTTTTTAATTGCTCTGTGGAGGTCTGTATAGAGCTATATAGCCAAAGCCTTTTGTTAAACTTCTGTTACAGTTTGTTCTCAATGCTCCCACTCAATCTGTCGGCGGGGGATAGACGGCGTGACTTCCAGCTCACCCATCCATCTGTGTGTGAAAACAAACTGTGTCCGTGAATGTGTTGCATGCCTCCCTCCTGACTGCTATAGAAGAGATAACCTCCCACAAAGTCCATCCACTGGATACTGTAGATACTGTAGATACTGTAGACCAGTGTTTCCCAAGTCTGGTCCTCCAGTACCCCCAACAGTACGAATTTTGTTGTGGCCCTGGACAAGCACACCTGATTTTACTTGTCAACTAATCATCAAGCCCTTGACAAGTTGAATCAGGTGTTTTTGCCCAGGGCTACAACAAACAAATTGCGCTGTTGAGGGTACTGGAGGACTGGAGTTGGGGAACACTGCTGTAGACAACCACAGAGAGGGAGAGAACACATATAAGATGGTGTTAAATCATAATGGAATTCAAAGATCAATAGGTCTATTTTGGCCTGAAGAGATATGCATTACCTCATACATCAGTGATTTCTAGATGTTTCTCGTGCTATTCTCCAAATATAGTTTCTGTCAGTGCTAAGGACTATCAGTTAGATTTATGACCAGCTCTTCCACTCCCACCTTCCAAAGACTTGATTTATGTTTTTTAAATCTGGATGACATCGCATACTTAATCTTATGGAGTGCACCATCATAAACAGATCATTTTACAGTAATCACAAACCAACGTTAAATGTGGTCATTTAGATGTTATAATGGTTTGAAATGCACGTCACAGTCAAAAAAATAAGATTTGTTTTATTTTATTAGATTGGTCATCATCAACAGTAAAGTTCAACAAGTTTTCTGAGTTGCGTGGCAAATACTGTAGTAGAGTGTATTGTGGATACTGTGGGTTTTTCTTATTTGTGGTGATAGTGTTATAGAGTTATTAATATGCTAAATGATTTTGCATTCCTCGCATTTATATAAAAAAAGCTGTGGACAAGGACACTTTTTTTGCTGTCCAAAAGGGTGTCAAGAGTTGCCAGTAAAGTAATTTATCTGACTTTAATTCAGCTGGCTTTTTCTGATCACTTCAAGATGTTCTCCCCTCGCAGTCCCTCATTTTTGGAGGCTGAAAAACCAAACTGACAGATATTCACAATATTTACTGGCCAGCTTCAAAGTCTTGGTCCAATTCAGCTGGAGCTCCATTCCCAAAAATTATTTTATTTTAGCCCTCAGAACAACCGCCAAGGAGGCAAAAGCTGGTTTTTCAGGGATTCTGTCATTATTATCAAACGGGTGTCCTCCTTGCCAAAGTGTGACTCCTCGCTTTGAGCTTCCTGCTCTGTATTTCACGGGAGGAGAAAAAGTATTGTGTCTTATCCTGTGTCTGAGCACAGACGTGATTCACCCTGCTCTTTTTTTCTACTCCTGCCGCTGGGCTTGGTGGTGTACAGTGGGCATTGTGTCACAGATAAGATGTCCCCTCAGAAACACATGCTGTTTTGTGACCTCAGGACCTTATCACTCCAGAGAAACTGGGTCAGCTGTATATCTATAGGGCTGCTTATGTAGTGGAACATCTATGGCCTCACTGCCATAGATTTAGTATGTGCTGTTTCTACTGTGAGTGGGGGCGTAAGTCTCTATAGACAGCAGGTCACATTGTTAGTTAGCCTATATCTATGTAGATGTTATGGATTGAGATTTGACAGGTGTTCCAGCTAAGGACCGGTCAAGTTCTTACACTCAGAAGATTTGGAAAAGAAACACTCACTCTTCCCAAATCCTCAAATGGATGTATTTTTTGCTTCATGACTTATGTTTAGTGTCTGATTCAAAACATTTAAACAGCTCTGGCTTATTTGACAGAGGACCTCCCAGTCCCTTCCAATAGTACCAGTTATTTCCTTTACAATGGCAGTAAAATTATCCTGGTTGTTTATGTGAATCCTCTACAAGCTTATTTTGGC
The DNA here is from genome assembly GCF_020615455.1 of Coregonus clupeaformis. Lineage (NCBI taxonomy): Eukaryota > Metazoa > Chordata > Actinopteri > Salmoniformes > Salmonidae > Coregonus > Coregonus clupeaformis. The sequence continues at coordinate 24,974,806 of NC_059220.1, forward strand.
CCTGCCGTCAACAAGTGAGAAATGACGGGTCGGGTGAGTTCAGGGCCGGCAGATTGTCAGTTTAAGCACAGTCAGGGGACTCTTTGGGTGGAGTCATCATTCCACGTCATTACTACAATAACAATGGTGTCATGAGAAACCTGTCGGAGGGCTCTGATGGACGTCTATGTGTGTTCCATCTGTGCATATATAATAACAGAGAATGTCTCTTGGAGAATGAGTGAGCGACCAACCATGAAGTCAGATAGGTGTTGAGATTAGTGCAGGTCATGACAGGCTGTCATGCTAGTCAGTTCCAATCCCTTACCCCCGACCAGACTGTACCACTAACACTAATCTGGAATCAACCTGACCCTGGATTACAGACCCCATGTGATGAAGGAAGGCTGAGCCTAACGTTGAACTTCCCTATAGTCCCTGTCGCCTCCACAAGCAGTGTTGTTGTCTTTCTGAGTGGGAGCTAGCAGTTCTGTTTCCCCAAGAGATATGGTTTGGTCAGAGCTCATAGTGTATAACCCCATGACGGCAGTTGTCCATTGCATCTTCTTTATGTGCCCCATGGCTCACCCAAACAGGAAACAATGTCCGCCCATTTGCTTACACTTGAGTTGGCCTGTTTACATCATTACTAACAGAGGGGGATAGGTCACGGGGGCTCAGCTATTTATGACCTTAAACTTGTTCCCCTTTTAATCCCCCATACCACCAACACACATGCACGCACACAGACACACACACACAGACATAACACACACACACACACACACACACACACACACACACACACACACACACACACACACATATTTACAGTGCGTTCGGAAAGTATTCAGACCCCTTGACTTTTTCCACATTTTGTTACATTACAGGCTTATTTTAAAATTGATTAAATTGTTTTTTTCCCTCATCAATCTACACACAATACCCGATAATGACAAAGACAAAAAAATAATCTTTAGGTGCCTTTTGGCAAACTCCAAGCAGGCTGTCATTTGCCTTTTACTGAGGAGTGGCTTCTGTCTGGCCACTCTTACCATAAAGGCCTGATTGGTGGAGTGCTGCAGAGATGGTTGTCCTTCTGGAAGGTTCTCCCATCTCCACAGAGGAACTCTAGAGCTCTGTCAGAGTGACCATCGGGTTCTTGGTCACCTCCCTGACCAAGGCTCTTCTGCCCCGATTGCTCAGTTTGGCCAGGCAGCCAGCTCTAGGAAGAGTCTTGGTGGTTCCAAACTTCTTCCATTTAAGAAAGATGGAGGCCACTGTGTTCTTGGGGACCTTCAATGCTGCAGAAATGTTTTGGTACCCTTCCCCAGATCAGTGCCTTGACACAATCCTGTCTCGGAGCTCTACGGACAATTCCTTCGACCTCATGGCTTGGTTTTTGCTCTGACATGCACTGTCAACTGTGGGACCTTATATAGACAGGTGTGTGCCTTTCCAAATCATGTCCAATCAATTGAATTTCCCACAGGTAGACTCCAATCAAGGTGTAGAAACATTTCAAGGATGATCAGTGGATTGCAGTGAGCTCCAAAAGGCATAAATATCATACACCCCAAAAATGCTAACCTCCCCTGTTATTGTAATGGTGAGAGGTTAGTATGTCTTGGGGATATGATATTTGTGCGTCTGTAACTTTCTCACTCATCATTATTCACGATTCATTTAGGACTATCTGTAATCATGGTAGCATCCACAATAATGTAGAAGTGTTTAGAAACACGCTCTATTCTTATTTACTATAAAATTGACAAAAACGACACAATACATTATTTACCATTTTTCTAATGGTCACAAAATATTCTGAAACACAACCAAAACAAACAGCAAATGCATCCAACAAGTTTGTAGAGTTACAAGCTTGATGTAATCATTGCGTGCTAGGAATATGGGGCCAAGTACTAAACTTTTGACTACTTAATACACATATAAGTGAATTTGTCCCAATACCTTTGGTACCCTAAAATGGGGGGACTATGTACAAAAAGTGCTGTAATTTCTAAACTACCCTAAAACTAAAGTTGACAGTATGCACTTTAACCTCATAGTCACTGTATCATTTCAAATCCAAAGTGCTGGAGTACCGCGCCAAAACAACAAAAAATGTGTCACTGTCCCAATACTTTTGGAGCTGACTGTATATATGTACAGTGAGGGAAAAAAGTATTTGATCCCCTGCTGATTTTGTACGTTTGCCCACTGACAAAGACATGATCAGTCTATAATTTTAATGGTAGATTTATTTGAACAGTGAGAGACAGAATAACAACAAAAAAATCGAGAAAAACGCATGTCAAAAATGGCAAAACCCTTGTTGGCAATCACAGACGTTTCTTATAGTTGGGCACCAGGTTTGCACACATCTCAGGAGGGATTTTGATCCACTCCTCTTTGCAGATTTTCTCCAAGTCATTAAGGTTTCGAGGCTGACATTTGGCAACTCAAACCTTCAGCTCCCTCCACAGATTGTCTATGGGATTAAGGTCTGGAGACTGGCTAGACCACTCCAGGACCTTAATGTGCTTCTTCTTGAGCCACTCCTTTGTTGCCTTGGCCGTGTGTTTTGGGTCATTGTCATGCTGGAATACCCACCCACAACCCATTTTCAATGCCCTGGCTGAGGGAAGGAGGTTCTCACCCAAGATTTGACGGTACATGGCCCCGTCCATCGTCCCTTTGAGCGGTGAAGTTGTCCTGTCCCCTTAGCAGAAAAACACCCCCAAAGCATAATGTTTCCACCTCCATGTTTGACGGTGGGGATGGTGTTCTTGGGGTCATAGGCAGCATTCCTCCTCCTCCAAACATGGCGAGTTGAGTTGATGCCAAAGAGCTCGATTTTGGTCTCATCTGACCACAACACTTTCACCCAGTTCTCCTCTGAATCATTCAGATGTTCATTGGCAAACTTCAGACGGCCCTGTATATGTGCTTTCTTGTGCAGGGGGACCTTGCGGGCGCTGCAGGATTTCAGTCCTTCACGGCGTAGTGTGTTACCAATTGTTTTCTTGGTGACTATGGTCCCAGCTTCCTTGAGATCATTGACAAGATCCTCCCGTGTAGTTCTGGGCTGATTCCTCACCGTTCTCATGATCATTGCAACTCCACGAGGTGAGATCTTGCATGGAGCCCCAGGCCGAGGGAGATTGACAGTTATTTTGTGTTTCTTCCATTTGCGAATAATCACACCAACTGTTGTCACCTTCTCACCAAGCTGCTTGGCGATGGTCTTGTAGCCCATTCCAGCCTTGTGTAGGTCTACAATCTTGTCCCTGACATCCTTGGAGAGCTCTTTGGTCTTGGCCATGGTGGAGAGTTTGGAATCTTGATTGATTGATTGCTGTGGACAGTTGTCTTTTATACAGGTAACAAACTGAGATTAGGAGCACTCCCTTTAAGAGTGTGCTCTTAATCTCAGCTTGTTATTTGTATAAAAGACACCTGGGAGCCAGAAATCTTTTTGATTGAGAGGGGGTCAAATACTTATTTCCCTCATTAAAATGCAAATCAATTTATAACATTTTTGACATGCGTTTTTCAGGATTGTTTTGTTGTTATTCTGTCTCTCACTGTTCAAATAAACCTACCATTAAAATTATAGACTGATCATTTCATTGTCAGTGGGCAAACGTACAAAATCAGCAGGGGATCAAATACATTTTTCCCTCACTGTATATAGAGAGAGGCCTGTACTCACATGATAGTTTGTTTTGCCTCCCATCACTCCCCAGACCCTGCCTGTTCCCTTATAAGCTCACTATTTCCACCGGCTAGCACACCAGCAAAACAATAGCAGATTCATTATTATTGGGAAAATCTGCCATGGCAGCTTGTCAGGTTCCAGTCGTCACGGCGATGGGAAAAGGCCTAATGATTTACTCTTTGTTTAACTCTGTGAAAAAACAAACCCTGCATGGTCCCAATGTGGTGGCATGACTAAGAGGCTGAGGCATGTGGTGCTCTTCTCCTGCCTCCTGCCTCCTGCCTCCTGCCTGGGCCACTAGCTACCTCCTCTGGCTGGCTGGGTGACTCAGGAGCACGGCTCTCTGCTGTTGAATGGACACATAAACAAATGCCACTCACCATCACGCTATCTTTCCTCCTTCCCGCACATGGTTGAGGGGGAAAAACACTCTCTGCCTCTAGTATATTTTCTGACGTGAGCTTATAGGATGCATTGACCTTGGTCACAGTGTGGGAAATAAACTGTAGGAACAGGGATGCTAATCTAAAACATACCCCATCCTATCTCTGCTCCATTTCCAGCTACACTGCTCTTTCAGGAAAAGAGCCATTTCTCTCTCTCTCTCTCTCTCGCTCTCTCTCTCTCTCTCTCTCTCTCTCTCTCTCTCTCTCTCTCTCTCTCTCTCTCTCTCTCTCTCTCTCTCTCTCTCTCTCTCTATGTTTTATCAAAAAGATTTGACAAGATACCAAGAACAAATACAATAGAGTGTGTGTGTTTACACAGTTTACGTGCAGTTCACACACTGTCTAATGATGTCACTCCACTTCTCTGATATATTATATTGTTACAAAAAGCCATCTGTCATATGGCATCTATGGCATCTGTCATATATCACCTATGGCATCTATCATATGGCATCTATAGGCATCTATCACATGTCATCTATGGCATCTATCATATGGCATATATCATATGTCAGCTATGGCATCTATTATATGTAATCTATGGCATCTATCAAATGTCATCTATGGCATCTATCATATGTCATCTAGGGCATCTATATTATGTCTCCTAGGGCATCTATCATATGTCATCTAGGGCATCTTTCAAATGTCATCTAGGGCATCTTTCATATGTCATCTAGGATATCTATCATATGTCATTAATGGCATCTATCAAACAGTTCCTTCGGAAAGTATTCAGACCCCTTGACTTTTTCCACATTTTGTTAGGTTACAGCCTTATTCTAAAATTGATTACATTGTTTTTTCCCCCTCATCAATCTACACACAATACCCCATAATGACCCCATAATAACATTTTTGCTCATGTATATTTAAACAACCCCTGAAATATAACATTTACATAAGTATTCAGACCCTTTACTCAGTACTTTGTTGAAGCACCGTTGGCAGTGATTACAGCCTCGAGTCTTCTTGGGTATGACGCTACAAGCTTGGCACACCTGTATTTGGGGAGTTTCTCCCATTCTTCTCTGCAGATCCTCTCAAGCTCTGTCAGGTTGGATGGGGAGCGTTGCTGCACAGCTATTTTCAGGTCTCTCCACTCAAGGACATTCAGAGACTCCTGCATTGTCTTGGCTGTGTGCTTAGGGTTGTTGTCCTGTTGGAAGGTGAATCTTCACCCCAGTCTGAGGCCCTAAGCACTCTGGAGCAGGTTTTCATGAAGGATCTCTCTGTACTTTGCTCCATTCATCTTTGCCTCGATCCCGACTAGTCTCCCAGTCCCTGCCGCTGAAAAACATCCCCACAGCATGATGCTGCCGCCACCATGCTTCATCGTAGGGATGGTAGCATGTTTCCTTCAGACTTGACACTTGGCATTCAGGCATCCAGAGAATCTTGTTTCTCATGGTCTGATAGTCTTTAGGTGCATTTTGGCAAACTCCAAGCAGGCTGTCATGTGCCTTTTACTGAGGAGAGGCTTCCGTCTGGTCACTCTACCATAAAGGCCTGATTGGTGGAGTGCTGCAGAGATGGTTGTCCTTCTGGAAGGTTCTCCTATCTCCACAGAGGAACTCTGGAGCTCTGTCAGAGTGACCATCGGGTTCTTGGTCACCTCCCTGACCAAGAACCTTCGCCACCGATTGCTCCAGCAAGAGTCTTGGTGGTTCCAAACTTCTTCCATTTAAGAATGATGGAGGCCACTGTGTTCTTGGGGACCTTCAATGCTGCAGACATGTTTTGGTACCCTTCCCCAGATCTGTGCCTCGACACAATCCTGTGTCATGACTTGCCCTCATGGGTTGAGGATCAAACATTCCTGCTAGGCAAAGGTTTTAACACCCCCTTTCCTGGGGGCCAGTTTTATGACTTAACAGCCGGTCATAAATAGTTCGCAGAAAAGTACTCCTTTTGGTCTCTTGTATGGGAAGAACGAATTTCCCTGTGAGACAAAGGAAGTCTTCCCGCCAAGACTCCAACATCCAAAAGGGGATAATGAAACAATATTCCTACTTAAAATAATGTGGGAAATGGTCAGTGGGGATCTAAAGAATAATCATGTCAAATTGTTTATTATTTTGTAATGTCATTAAGGATGGTATCAAGTACAGTGAGGGAAAAAAGTATTTGATCCCCTCTCAATCAGAAAGATTTCTGGCTCCCAGGTGTCTTTTATACAAATAACGAGCTGAGATTAGGAGCACACTCTTAAAGGGAGTGCTCCTAATCTCAGTTTGTTACTTGTTTAAAAGACACCTGTCCACAGAAGCAATCAGTCAATCAGATTCCAAACTCTCCACCATGGCCAAGACCAAAGAGCTCTCCTCCAAGGATGTCAGGGACAAGATTGTAGACCTACACAAGGCTGGAATGGGCTACAAGACCATCGCCAAGCAGCTTGGTGAGAAGGTGACAACAGTTGGTGTGATTATTCGCAAATGGAAGAAACACAAAATAACTGTCAATCTCCCTCGGCCTGGGGCTCCATGCAAGATCTCACCTCGTGGAGTTGCAATGATCATGAGAACGGTGAGGATTCAGCCCAGAACTACACGGGAGGATCTTGTCAATGATCTCAAGGCAGTTGGGACCATAGTCACCAAGAAAACAATTGGTAACACACTACGCCGTGAAGGACTGAAATCCTGCAGCACCCGCAAGGTCCCCCTGCTCAAGAAAGCACATATACAGGCCCGTCTGAAGTTTGCCAATGAACATCTGAATGATTCAGAGGAGAACTGGGTGAAAGTGTTGTGGTCAGATGAGACCAAAATCGAGCTCTTTGGCATCAACTCAACTCGCTGTGTTTGTAGGAGGAGGAATGCTGCCTATGACCTCAAGAACACCATCCCCACCGTCAAACATGGAGGTGGAAACATTATGCTTTGTGGGTGTTTTTCTGCTAAGGGGACAGGACAACTTCACTGAATCAAAGGGACGATGGACGGGGCCATGTACCATCAAATCTTGGGTGAGAACCTCCTTCCCTCAGTCAGGGCATTGAAAATGGGTTGTGGATGGGTATTCCAGCATGACAATGACCCAAAACACACGGCCAAGGCAACAAAGGAGTGGCTCAAGAAGAAGCACAATAAGGTCCTGGAGTGGCCTAGCCAGTCTCCAGACCTTTATCCCATAGAAAATATGTGGAGGGAGCTGAAGGTTCGAGTTGCCAAACATCAGCCTCGAAACCTTAATGACTTGGAGAAGATCTGCAAAGAGGAGTGGGACAAAATCCCTCCTGAGATTGCCAACAAGGGTTTTGCCACCAAGTACTAAGTCATGTTTTGCAGAGGGGTCAAATACGTATTTCCCTCATTAAAATGCAAATCAATTTCTAACATTTTTGACATGCGTTTTTCAGGATTTTTTTGTTGTTATTCTGTCTCTCACTGTTCAAATAAACCTACCATTAAAATTATAGACTGATCATGTCTTGGTCAGTGGGCAAACGTACAAAATCAGCAGGGGATCAAATACTTATTTCACTCACTGTAATAACTGTAACTCGGAAAGTGTACATATTCTATCTATCAAGTTTACATCTAAATGTTGTATAAAATATAGTTTTTCATATAAACTATGCACAGTGACTAGCCCCACCCCGAGTAACATCAGAGATTGTGTAAACATTATGGAACGCCCCTTTTACCCCGAGTGCATAAAAAGCCTTGAAAAACAAATAAACCTTTAGACCAGCAGACGTGAAGCGTGAGCTAAACGTTGCAAATGGTTGAAACTCTACAGACCAAGAAGCGTGAAGCGTGAGCTAAACGTTACAAAATGGTTTAAAACTACAACTCCATTACCAAAGGAAGACCAGCAGACGTGAAGCGTGATCTAAACGTTGCAAATGGTTGAATTTTAACAGACCAGCAATCCCCACGGCTTAAAATGGTTGAAACTCTTTAGACCAGCAGACATGAAGTGTGAGCTGAACGTTGCAAATGGTTGAATTTCTACAAGACCAGAAAACGTGAGACATTAGTCCACATGTTTGAAATGGAGAAACTCTGAAACTCTCAACCTCTACACAAGGTGAAGAAGAAGACAATGCACTAGACCTTATCATTTCAGTCTGCAGCTGGCATGTATAGTCATCTACAGAACTTTCACTAGATACGAAGTGGGAAGGACAATCCCTCTCGGACAACCACTGGCACATCTGAAGTATACATTCTAACCAGCACTACGACCAGAAACTCTACCAAGGAAATTGGGATCTCTGGTGGGCAAACCAGAGTCCTACATCATCAACTCAACTATCAAGGACAGCTACACGTAAATACATGTTGCATTTCTAATCCGAATTAGCGTTATTAGGGTGCATAGGTATTATGATTACTGTGAGCATAGTCTCCAAAATAACCACGATAGTTTAAATCTCTGTCTCTCCCTTCCACTCTGACCCTCCTTCTACCCAAGCAGTCATGCAATTGTTAGTCCAGTCCACTAGGGACCTGTTTTTGTTGTATTACGTTAGTAATTAATAACCTATGTGTGTGTTTGTATTGTGTTATTATTTAGTTAGTTAGTAAATAAATAATTAAGCCAATTTGTGTATTGCTGCTTCATCATAAGGTTAGGGTTCTTGCAGGTTCAAGGATTATGCGACGTTCAGAATGAGACTGGGAATTATTTGATAAGTGACTGTTATCGATATATAACATATATATCTTCTAAGAGTTTAATTCGGGAGATGGTAACTCGTTAAACAACTTCTTCCGTGGTGCCACATATTCCTAATTAGTTAATTGTTACATGATTAATTGAATCGAGTGACAATTAAACATAGTTAGGTGATTCGATAAATAACAGTCATACATTAAAGTAAGTCACGTCACGACACTGTCACGATCGTCGAAGGAGGAGGACCAAGGCGCAGCGTGAAATGCAAACATATTTTACTTTATTAAATAACTGAATAACACGAACAAAACAACAAACGATAACGTGACGTCCTAGGTCTAACACAACCAACACGGAACAAGATCCCACAACTACTGTGGGAAAACAGCCTGTCTAAATGTGGTTCCCAATCAGAGACAACCAGCAACAGCTGACACTCGTTGCCTCTGATTGAGAACCACTCTGGCCAACATAGAAATAGAACAACTAGAATCTACCAAACAGAACACAAACACATAGAATTTACACACCCTGGCTCAACATATAGAGTCCCCAGAGCCAGGGTGTGACAGTACCCCCCAAAGGCGCGGACTGCGACCGCGCCTAAACATAAACAAAACAGGGGAGGGCTGGGTGGGCATTCCTCCTCGGAGGCGGTTCCGGCTCCGGGCTTGACCACCACCCTCCAACAATCCCCCCGTAGCGCCCCTGGTCCGGTCTGGCCCCGCTGGCTGGAGCTGGACTGGACATCGTAGGAGCGGATTGCTTAGGCTCCGGTGTGGAGCAGCTGACCGGTACCTGACCAGGCACGGGTTGTGCCGGACTGACGACGCGCACCCCTGGCTTGGTGCGTGGAGCAGGAACGGGCCGGACCGGGCTGACGATGCGCACCCCTGGCTTGGTGCGTGGAGCAGGAACGGGCCGACCGGGCTGACGACTCGCCCCCCCTGGCTTGGTGCGAGTGGCAGGAACAGGCCGGGCCGGGCTGGCGACGCGCACCGTAGGCTTGGTGCGGGGAGCAGGAACAGGCCGGGCCGGGCTGGCGACGCGCACCATTAGCTTGGTGCGGGAGCAGGAACAGGCCGGGCCGGGCTGGCGACCGCACCATTAGCTTGGTGCGGGGAGCAGGAACAGGCCGGGCCGGGCTGGCGACGCGCACCATTAGCTTGGTGCGGGGAGCAGGAACAGGCCGGGCCGGGCTGGCGACGCGCACCGTAAGCTTGGTGCGAGGGGCAGGAACAGGCCGGGCCGGGCTGGCGACGCGCACCATTAGCTTGGTGCGGGGAGCAGGAACAGGCCGGGCCGGGCTGGCGACGCGCACCGTAGGCTTGGTGCGAGGGACAGGAACAGGCCGGACCGTACTGGGAACACACACCACTGGCCTTAAACGGGGATCAGGAACGGGCCGGACCGGACTGGCAATACACCTCAGTACCTCTCGCCGTGCCTCTACATCTTCCTTCCCTTTTCTTACCAATGGCTCCCGTAACCCGGTGGCCTTCTCACCTCGTCCACGAACTCGCCCCTTCTCTGCCTCCAGCAGCCCGTCTGCCCATGCCATGTGCCCCCCCCTAAATTTTTTTTGGGGGTGCCTCTCGCCTGTCCGACCACGGCCCGGTTGGCGCCGCTTCTCCTCTCTACGGCGCGCCTCCACCGTCTCTTCCCACGGACGCCGATCCATCCCGGCCTGTATCTCCTCCCAAGTCCAGGACCCTTTCCCGTCCAATATCTCCTCCCATGTCCAGGCTGCCTGCTCCTGGACACGCTGCTTGGTCCTGGTATGGTGGGATCTTCTGTCACGATCGTCGAAGGAGGAGGACCAAGGCGCAGCGTGAAATGCAAACATATTTTACTTTATTAAATAACTGAATAACACGAACAAAACAACAAACGATAACGTGACGTCCTAGGTCTAACACAACCAACACGGAACAAGATCCCACAACTACTGTGGGAAAACAGCCTGTCTAAATGTGGTTCCCAATCAGAGACAACCAGCAACAGCTGACACTCGTTGCCTCTGATTGAGAACCACTCTGGCCAACATAGAAATAGAACAACTAGAATCTACCACACAGAACACAAACACATAGAATCTACACACCCTGGCTCAACATATAGAGTCCCCAGAGCCAGGGTGTGACAGACACCTGTCTCGGAGCTCTACGGACAATTCCTACGACCTCATGGCTTGGTTTTTGCTCTGACATGCACTGTCAACTGTGGGACCTTATATAGACAGTTGTGTGCCTTTCCAAATCCTGTCCAATCAATTGAATTTACCACAGGTGGACTCCAATCAAGTTGTAGAAACATCTCAAGAATGATCAATGGAAACAGGATGCACCTGAGCTCAATTTTGAGTCTCATAGCAAAGGGTCTGAATACTTATGTAAATAAGGTATTTCTGTTGAGTATTTTTAACAAATTTGCAAAAATTTCTAAAAACCTGTTTTCGCTTTGTCATTGTGGGGTATTTAAGGCTGTAACGTAACAAAATGTGGAAAAAGTCAAGGGGTCTGAATACTTTCCGAAGGCACTGTATGTCATCTAGGGCATCTATCATATGTCATCTATGGCATCTATATTATGTCATCTAGGGCATCTATCATATGGCATCTATGGCATCTATCATATGTCCTCTATGGCCTCTATCATATGTCCTCTATGGCATCTATCATATGTCATCTATGGCATCTATATTATGTCATCTATGGCATCTATCATATGTAATCTAGGGCATCTATCATATGTAATCTAGGGCATCTTTCATATGCCATCTAGGGCATCGATCATATGTCATCTAGGGCATCTATCATGCACTGCATGGCCAAAAGTATACACTGCATGGCCCTTCAAATGTGTGGATTCGGCTATTTCAGCCACACCCATTGCTGACAGGTGTGTAAAGTTGAGCACACAGCCATGCAATCTCCATAGACAAACATTGGCAGTAGAAGAGCTCAGTGACTTTCAACGATGCACCGTCATAGGATGCCACCTTTCCAAAAAGTAAGTTCGTTAAATGTCTGCCCTGCTATAGCTGCCCTGGTCAACTGTAAGTGCTGTTATTGTGAAGTGGAAACGTCTAGGAGCAACAACGGCTCAGCCGCGAAGTGGTAGGCCACACAAGCTCATAGAACGGGACCGCCGAGTGCTGAAGTGCGTAGCACGTAAAAATCGTCTGTCCTCGGTTGCAACACTCACTACCGAGTTCCAAACTGGCTCTGGAAGCAACGTCAGCACAATAACTGTTCATCGGGAGCTTCATGAAATGGGTTTCCATGGACGAGCAGCCGCACACAAGCCTAAGATCAACATGTACATTTCCAGCGTCGGCTGGAGTGGTCTAAAGCTCGCCGCCATTGGACTCTGGAGCAGTGGAAACGCATTCTCTGGAGTGATGAATCACGCTTCACCATCTGGCAGACTGACGGACGAATCTGGGTTTGGCGGATGCCAGGAGAACGCTACTTACCCGAATGCGTAGTGCCAATTGTAAAGTTTGGTGGAGGAGTAATAATGGTCTGGGGCTGTTTTTCATGGTTCGGGCTCCTTAGTTCCAGTGAAGGGAAATCTTAACACTACAGCATACAATGACATTCTAGACGATTTTGTGCTTCCAACTTTGTGGCAACAGTTTGGGGAAGGCCCTTTCCTTTTTCAGCATGACAATTCCCCGTGCACAAAGCAAGGTCCATAAAGAAATGGTTTGTCGAGATCGGTGTGGAAGAACTTGACTGGCCTGCACAGAGCCCTGACCTCAAGCAAGTCCCCGCAGCAATGTTCCAACATTTAGTGGAAAGACTTCCCAGAAGAGTGGAGGCTTTTATAGACCAACTCCATATTAATGCCCATGATTTTAGAATGAGATGGTCGATGAGCAGGTGACCATATACCTTTGGCCATGTAGTGTATGCCATCTAGGGCATCTATCATATGTCATCTAGGGCATCTATCATATGTCATCTAGGGCATCTATCATATGTCATCACTTGCCAGCAGCTCATGGTTTTGATTACTTACACCCCATAGTGATACTTGGGCACCTCTCAATGTGTGAAGATGACAAAGGACTCACTTCATCCATCTTCTCTAGCTGTCAGAAACATTGTTGTAGAATACAACACAGTTTGATGTATTGGCGTCTGTAATAAATATAGTCTTAGGGCTGATTAGGGAAGGTACAATACCTTATTCCTATACATGGAGATGTGTCATTGGATATGGGTTCTATATAACCTAATGAAATAGTGTTTTGTTAGTCAGGTTGTTTCCTTTGCCATCCTGACACCTTGTTATAACCCAACAGTCAGATACTGTACTACCATGGTGTGTTTTCTTCTCCCAGACATCAACGAATGTCTCATGAATGGGATTTGTAAGAACGCTGAGTGTCTGAACACCAGAGGAAGCTACAGATGCACCTGTAAACCAGGCTACATGCTGGACCCTGCCAGGAGCCACTGTGTTTGTGAGTACTCCTACTTTCTATTGCTATGTCTGATGGCTTGTCTGTCTTATGGTGTTTCCTTGGTCTGTGAGGTCTGTCTCATGGAGGCATGTATATGTTTTTCGGACAGCGGACAAGGCTGTTTCGGACCAGAGGGGGATGTGTTACCGCTCAGCGTCAGCGGGGACCTGTTCTCTTCCCCTCACTCAGCACATTACCAAACAGATCTGCTGCTGCAGCCGTGTGGGCAAGGCCTGGGGCACGGCCTGCAAGAGGTGCCCTCTGCCAGACACAGGTACCCCCACACACACTAACCCCATACCCACACTAACCCCACACCCACACTAACCACACACACACACACACTAACCCCACACCCACACTAACCCCACACCCACACTAATCCCCCCCACACACTAATCCCACACCCACATTAACCCCACACCCACACTAACCCCACACACACACTAACCCCACACCTACACTAACCCAACACACACACTAACCCCACACCCACACCCACACTAACCCAACACCCACACTAACACCCCACACCCACACTAACCCCACACCCACACTAACCCCACACGAACACTAACCCCACACCCACACCCACACTAACCCCACACCCATACTAACCAAACACCCATACTAACCCCACACACACACTAACCCCCCACACACACTAACCCCACACCCACACTAACCCCACACACACACTAACCCCACACACACACTTACCCCACATCCACACTAACCCCACACGAACACTAACCCCACACCCACACTAACCCCACACACACAAATCCCACACCCACACTAACCCCCCACACACACTAACCCCACACCCACACTAACCCCACACCCACACTAACCCCACACCCACACTAACCCCACACACACACTAACCCCACACACACACTAACCCCACACACACACTAACCCCACACACACACTAACCCCACACACACTAACCCCACACCCACACTAACCCCACACACTAACCCCACACCCACTCTCTCTATTTTTATTCTCTCTCTTTCCTCTCTCTAGCTCTACTTCTCTCTTTCCTCTCTCTAGCTCTACCTCTCTCTTTCCTCTCTCTAGCTATATCTCTCTCTTTCCTCTCTCTAGCTCTACCTCTCTCTTTCCTCTCTCTAGCTCTACCTCTCTTTCCTCTCTCTAGCTCTACCTCACTCTTTCCCCTCTCTAGATCTACCTCTTTCTTTCCTCTCTCTAGCTCTACCTCTCTCTTTCCTCTCTCTAGCTCTACCTCTCTTTCCTCTCTCTAGCTCTACCTCACTCTTTCCCCTCTCTAGATCTACCTCTTTCTTTCCTCTCTCTAGTTCTACCTCTCTCTTTCCTCTCTCTAGCTCTACCTCTCTCTTTCCTCTCTAGCTCTACCTCTCTCTCACCCTCTCTCTATCTATACCTCTCTCTTTCCTCTCTAGCTCTACCTCTCTCTTTCCTCTTTCTAGCTCTATCTCTCTATTTCCTCTCTCTAGCTCTACCTCTCTCTTTCCTCTCTCTAGCTGTACCTCTCTCTTTCCTCTCTCTAGCTCTACTTCTCTCTAGCTCTACCTCTCTCTTTCCTCTCTCTAGTTCTACATCTTTCTTTCCTCTCTCTAGCTCTACCTCTCTCTTTCCTCTCTATAGCTCTACCTCTCTCTTTCCTCTCTCTAGCTCTACCTCTCTCTTTCCTCTCTCTAGCTCTATCTCTCTCTTTCCTCTCTCTAGCTCTACCTCTCTCTTTCCTCTCTCTAGCTCTACCTCTCTCTTTCCTCTCTATAGCTATACTTCTCTCTTTCCTCTCTCTAGCTCTACCTCTCTCTTTCCTCTCTCTAGCTCTACCTCTCTCACCCCCTCTCTAGCTCTACCTCTGTCTTTCATCTCTCTAGCTCTACCTCTCTCTTTCCTGTCTCTAGCTCTACCTCTCTCTTTCCTCTCTCTAGCTCTACCTATCTCTTTCCTCTCTCTAGCTCTACCTCTCTCTTTCCTCTCTCTAGCTCAACCTCACTCTTTCCTCTCTCTAGCTCTATCTCTCTCTTTCCTCTCTCTAGCTCTACCTCTCTCTTACCTATCTCTAGCTCTACCTCTCTCTTTCCTCTCTCTAGCTATAACTCTCTCTTTCCTCTCTCTAGCTCTACCTCTCTCTTTCCTCTCTATAGCTCTACCTCTCTCTTTCCTCTCTCTAGCTCCACCTCTCTCTTTCCTCTCTCTAGCGCTACATCTCTCTTTCCTCTCTCTAGCTCTACCTCTCTCCTTCCTCTCTCTAGCGCTACATCTCTCTTTCCTCTCTATAGCTCTACCTCTCTCTTTCCTCTCTCTAGCTCTACCTCTCTCTTTCCTCTCTCTAGCTCTATCTCTCTCTTTCCTCTCTCTAGCTCTACCTCTCTCTTTCCTCTCTCTAGCTCTACCTCTCTCTTTCCTCTCTATAGCTATACTTCTCTCTTTCCTCTCTCTAGCTCTACCTCTCTCACCCTCTCTCTAGCTCTACCTCTGTCTTTCATCTCTCTAGCTCTACCTCTCTCTTTCCTCTCTCTAGCTCTACCTCTCTCTTTCCTCTCTAGCTCTACCTCTCTCTCACCCTCTCTCTATCTATACCTCTCTCTTTCCTCTCTAGCTCTACCTCTCTCTTTCCTCTTTCTAGCTCTATCTCTCTATTTCCTCTCTCTAGCTCTACCTCTCTCTTTCCTCTCTCTAGCTCTACCTCTCTCTTTCCTCTCTCTAGCTCTACCTCTCTCTTTCCTCTCTCTAGCTCTACCTCTCTTTCCTCTCTCTAGCTCTACCTATCTCTTTCCTCTCTCTAGCTCTACCTCTCTTTTCTCTCTCTAGCTCAACCTCTCTCTTTCCTCTCTCTAGCTCTACCTCTCTCTTTCCTCTCTCTAGCTCTACCTCTCTCTTTCCTCTCTCTACCTCTCTCTTTCCTCTCTCTAGCTCTACTTCTCTCTAGCTCTACCTCTCTCTTTCCTCTCTCTAGTTCTACATCTTTCTTTCCTCTCTCTAGCTCTACCTCTCTCTTTCCTCTCTCTAGCTCTACCTATCTCTTTCCTCTCTCTAGCTCTACCTCTCTTTTCTCTCTCTAGCTCAACCTCTCTCTTTCCTCTCTCTAGCTCTATCTCTCTCTTTCCTCTCTCTAGCTCTACCTCTCTCTTTCCTCTCTCTAGCTATAACTCTCTCTTTCCTCTCTCTAGCTCTACCTCTCTCTTTCCTCTCTCTAGCTCTACCTCTCTCTTTCCTTTCTCTAGCTCCACCTCTCTCTTTCCTCTCTAGCGCTACATCTCTCTTTCCTCTCTCTAGCTCTACCTCTCTCCTTCCTCGCTCTAGCGCTACATCTCTCTTTCCTCTCTACAGCTCTACCTCTCTCTTTCCTCTCTCTAGCTCTACCTCTCTCTTTCCTCTCTCTAGCTCTATCTCTCTATTTCCTCTCTATAGCTATACTTCTGTCTTTCCTCTCTCTAGCTCTACCTCTCTCTTTCCTCTCTCTAGTTATACATCTCTCTTTCATCTCTCTAGCTATACCTCTCTCTTTCCTCTCTAGCTCTACCTCTCTCTTTCCTCTCTCTAGCTCTACCTCTCTCTTACCTCTCTCTATCTATACCTCTCTTTTCTCTCTTTAGTTCTACCTCTCTCTTTCCTCTCTCTAGCTCTACATCTCTCTTTCCTCTCTATGGCTCTACTTCTCTCTTTCTTCTCTCTAGCTCTACCTCTCTCACTCTCTCTCTAGCTCTACCTCTCTCTTTCCTCTCTCTAGCTCTATCTCTCTCTTTCCTCTCTCTAGCTCTACCTCTCTCTTTCCTCTCGCTAGCTCTACCTCTCTCTTTCCTCTCTCTTGCTCTATCTCTCTCTTGCTCTACATCTCTCTTACCTCTCTCTAGCTCTACCTCTCTCTTTCCTCTCTCTATCTATACCTCTCTATTTTCTCTCTTTAGTTCTACCTCTCTCTTTCCTCTCTCTTTCCTCTCTCTAGCTATACCTCTCTCTTTCCTCTCTCTAGTTGTACCTCTCTCTTTCCTCTCTCTAGCTCTACCTCTCTCTTTCTTCTCTCTAGCTCTACCTCTCTCTTTCCTCTCTCTTTCTCTACCTCTCTCTTTCCTCTCTCTTTCCTCTCTCTAGCTCTATCTCTCTCTTTCTCTCTCTAGCTCTACCTTCTCTTTCCTCTCTCTAGCTCTACCTCTCTCTTTCCTCTCTATAGCTCTACCTCTCTCTTTCTCTCTCTAGCTCTACCTCTCTCTTTCTCTCTCTAGCTCTACCTATCTCTTTCCTCTCTCTAGCTCTACCTCTCTTTTTCTCTCTCTAGCTCAACCTCTCTCTTTCCTCTCTCTAGCTCTACCTCGCTCTTTCCTCTCTCTAGCTCTACCTCTCTCTTTCCTCTCTCTACCTCTCTCTTTCCTCTCTCTAGCTCTACTTCTCTCTAGCTCTACCTCTCTCTTTCCTCTCTCTAGTTCTACATCTTTCTTTCCTCTCTCTAGCTCTACCTCTCTCTTTCTCTCTCTAGCTCTACCTATCTCTTTCCTCTCTCTAGCTCTACCTCTCTTTTCTCTCTCTAGCTCAACCTCTCTCTTTCCTCTCTCTAGCTCTATCTCTCTCTTTCCTCTCTCTAGCTCTACCTCTCTCTTTCCTCTCTCTAGTTCTACATCTTTCTTTCCTCTCTCTAGCTCTACCTCTCTCTTTCCTCTCTCTAGCTCTACCTCTCTTTTTCTCTCTCTAGCTCAACCTCTCTCTTTCCTCTCTCTAGCTCTATCTCTCTCTTTCCTCTCTCTAGCTCTACCTCTCTCTTTCCTCTCTCTAGCTATAACTCTCTCTTTCCTCTCTCTAGCTCTACCTCTCTCTTTCCTCTCTATAGCTCTACCTCTCTCTTTCCTCTCTCTAGCTCCACCTCTCTCTTTCCTCTCTCTAGCGCTACATCTCTCTTTCCTCTCTCTAGCTCTACCTCTCTCCTTCCTCTCTCTAGCGCTACATCTCTCTTTCCTCTCTACAGCTCTACCTCTCTCTTTCCTCTCTCTAGCTCTACCTCTCTCTTTCCTCTCTCTAGCTCTATCTCTCTCTTTCCTCTCTATAGCTATACTTCTCTCTTTCCTCTCTCTAGCTCTACCTCTCTCTTTCCTCTCTCTAGTTATACATCTCTCTTTCATCTCTCTAGCTATACCTCTCTCTTTCCTCTCTAGCTCTACCTCTCTCTTTCCTCTCTCTAGCTCTACCTCTCTCTTACCTCTCTCTATCTATACCTCTATTTTCTCTCTTTAGTTCTACCTCTCTCTTTCCTCTCTCTAGCTCTACATCTCTCTTTCCTCTCTATAGCTCTACTTCTCTCTTTCTTCTCTCTAGCTCTACCTCTCTCACTCTCTCTCTAGCTCTACCTCTCTCTTTCCTCTCTCTAGCTCTATCTCTCTCTTTCCTCTCTCTAGCTCTACCTCTCTCTTTCCTCTCGCTAGCTCTACCTCTCTCTTTCCTCTCTCTTGCTCTATCTCTCTCTTTCCTCTCTCTTGCTCTACATCTCTCTTACCTCTCTCTAGCTCTACCTCTCTCTTTCCTCTCTCTATCTATACCTCTCTATTTTCTCTCTTTAGTTCTACCTCTCTCTTTCCTCTCTCTTTCCTCTCTCTAGCTATACCTCTCTCTTTCCTCTCTCTAGTTGTACCTCTCTCTTTCCTCTCTCTAGCTCTACCTCTCTCTTTCCTCTCTCTAGCTCTACCTCTCTCTTTCCTCTCTATTTCTCTACCTCTCTCTTTCCTCTCTCTTTCCTCTCTCTAGCTCTATCTCTCTCTTTCTTCTCTCTAGCTCTACCTTCTCTTTCCTCTCTCTAGCTCTACCTCTCTCTTTCCTCTCTCTAGCTCTACCTCTCTCTTTCCTCTATCTCTACCTCTCTCTTTCATGTCTCTAGCTCTATCTCTCTCACCCTCTCTCTAGCTCTATCTTTCTCACCCTCTCTCTAGCTCTACCTCTCTCACCCTCTCTCTAGCTCTACCTCTGTCTTTCATCTCTCTAGCTCTACCTCTCTCTTTCCTCTCTCTAGCTCTACCTCTCTCTTTCCTCTCTAGCTCTACCTCTCTATCACCCTCTCTCTATCTATACCTCTCTCTTTCCTCTCTAGCTCTACCTCTCTCTTTCCTCTTTCTAGCTCTATCTCTCTATTTCCTCTCTCTAGCTCTACCTCTCTCTTTCCTCTCTCTAGCTCTACCTCTCTCTTTCCTCTCTCTAGCTCTACCTCTCTCTTTCCTCTCTCTAGCTCTACCTCTCTCTTTCCTCTCTCTAGCTCTACCTATCTCTTTCCTCTCTCTAGCTCTACCTCTCTTTTCTCTCTCTAGCTCAACCTCTCTCTTTCCTCTCTCTAGCTCTACCTCTCTCTTTCCTCTCTCTAGCTCTACCTCTCTCTTTCCTCTCTCTACCTCTCTCTTTCCTCTCTCTAGCTCTACTTCTCTCTAGCTCTACCTCTCTCTTTCCTCTCTCTAGTTCTACATATTTCTTTCCTCTCTCTAGCTCTACCTCTCTCTTTCCTCTCTCTAGCTCTACCTATCTCTTTCTCTCTCTAGCTCTACCTCTCTTTTCTCTCTCTAGCTCAACCTCTCTCTTTCCTCTCTCTAGCTCTATCTCTCTCTTTCCTCTCTCTAGCTCTACCTCTCTCTTTCCTCTCTCTAGCTATAACTCTCTCTTTCCTCTCTCTAGCTCTACCTCTCTCTTTCCTCTCTATAGCTCTACCTCTCTCTTTCCTTTCTCTAGCTCCACCTCTCTCTTTCCTCTCTCTAGCGCTACATCTCTCTTTCCTCTCTCTAGCTCTACCTCTCTCCTTCCTCTCTCTAGCGCTACATCTCTCTTTCCTCTCTACAGCTCTACCCTCTCTCTTTCCTCTCTCTAGCTCTACCTCTCTCTTTCCTCTCTCTAGCTCTATCTCTCTATTTCCTCTCTATAGCTATACTTCTCTCTTTCCTCTCTCTAGCTCTACCTCTCTCTTTCCTCTCTCTAGTTATACATCTCTCTTTCATCTCTCTAGCTATACCTCTCTCTTTCCTCTCTAGCTCTACCTCTCTCTTTCCTCTCTCTAGCTCTACCTCTCTCTTACCTCTCTCTATCTATACCTCTCTTTTCTCTCTTTAGTTCTACCTCTCTCTTTCTCTCTCTAGCTCTACATCTCTCTTTCCTCTCTATGGCTCTACTTCTCTCTTTCTTCTCTCTAGCTCTACCTCTCTCACTCTCTCTCTAGCTCTACCTCTCTCTTTCCTCTCTCTAGCTCTATCTCTCTCTTTCCTCTCTCTAGCTCTACCTCTCTCTTTCGTCTCGCTAGCTCTACCTCTCTCTTTCCTCTCTCTTGCTCTATCTCTCTTACCTCTCTCTAGCTCTACCTCTCTCTTTCCTCTCTTTATCTATACCTCTCTATTTTCTCTCTTTAGTTCTACCTCTCTCTTTCCTCTCTCTTTCCTCTCTCTAGCTATACCTCTCTCTTTCCTCTCTCTAGTTGTACCTCTCTCTTTCCTCTCTCTAGCTCTACCTCTCTCTTTCTTCTCTCTAGCTCTACCTCTCTCTTTCCTCTCTCTTTCTCTACCTCTCTCTTTCCTCTCTCTTTCCTCTCTCTAGCTCTATCTCTCTCTTTCCTCTCTCTAGCTCTACCTTCTCTTTCCTCTCTCTAGCTCTACCTCTCTCTTTCCTCTCTATAGCTCTACCTCTCTCTTTCCTCTCTCTAGCTCTACCTCTCTCTTTCCTCTCTCTAGCTCTACCTATCTCTTTCCTCTCTCTAGCTCTACCTCTCTTTTCTCTCTCTAGCTCAACCTCTCTCTTTCCTCTCTCTAGCTCTACCTCGCTCTTTCCTCTCTCTAGCTCTACCTCTCTCTTTCCTCTCTCTACCTCTCTCTTTCCTCTCTCTAGCTCTACTTCTCTCTAGCTCTACCTCTCTCTTTCCTCTCTCTAGTTCTACATCTTTCTTTCCTCTCTCTAGCTCTACCTCTCTCTTTCCTCTCTCTAGCTCTACCTATCTCTTTCCTCTCTCTAGCTCTACCTCTCTTTTCTCTCTCTAGCTCAACCTCTCTCTTTCCTCTCTCTAGCTCTATCTCTCTCTTTCCTCTCTCTAGCTCTACCTCTCTCTTTCCTCTCTCTAGTTCTACATCTTTCTTTCCTCTCTCTAGCTCTACCTATCTCTTTCCTCTCTCTAGCTCTACCTCTCTTTTCTCTCTCTAGCTCAACCTCTCTCTTTCCTCTCTCTAGCTCTATCTCTCTCTTTCCTCTCTCTAGCTCTACCTCTCTCTTTCCTCTCTCTAGCTATAACTCTCTCTTTCCTCTCTCTAGCTCTACCTCTCTCTTTCCTCTCTATAGCTCTACCTCTCTCTTTCCTCTCTCTAGCTCCACCTCTCTCTTTCCTCTCTCTAGCGCTACATCTCTCTTTCCTCTCTCTAGCTCTACCTCTCTCCTTCCTCTCTCTAGCGCTACATCTCTCTTTCCTCTCTCTAGCTCTACCTCTCTCTTTCCTCTCTCTAGCTCTATCTCTCTCTTTCCTCTCTATAGCTATACTTCTCTCTTTCCTCTCTCTAGCTCTACCTCTCTCTTTCCTCTCTCTAGTTATACATCTCTCTTTCATCTCTCTAGCTATACCTCTCTCTTTCCTCTCTAGCTCTACCTCTCTCTTTCCTCTCTCTAGCTCTACCTCTCTCTTACCTCTCTCTATCTATACCTCTATTTTCTCTCTTTAGTTCTACCTCTCTCTTTCCTCTCTCTAGCTCTACATCTCTCTTTCCTCTCTATAGCTCTACTTCTCTCTTTCTTCTCTCTAGCTCTACCTCTCTCACTCTCTCTCTAGCTCTACCTCTCTCTTTCCTCTCTCTAGCTCTATCTCTCTCTTTCCTCTCTCTAGCTCTACCTCTCTCTTTCCTCTCGCTAGCTCTACCTCTCTCTTTCCTCTCTCTTGCTCTATCTCTCTCTTTCCTCTCTCTTGCTCTACATCTCTCTTACCTCTCTCTAGCTCTACCTCTCTCTTTCCTCTCTCTATCTATACCTCTCTATTTTTCTCTCTTTAGTTCTACCTCTCTCTTTCCTCTCTCTTTCCTCTCTCTAGCTATACCTCTCTCTTTCCTCTCTCTAGTTGTACCTCTCTCTTTCCTCTCTCTAGCTCTACCTCTCTCTTTCCTCTCTCTAGCTCTACCTCTCTCTTTCCTCTCTATTTCTCTACCTCTCTCTTTCCTCTCTCTTTCCTCTCTCTAGCTCTATCTCTCTCTTTCTTCTCTCTAGCTCTACCTTCTCTTTCCTCTCTCTAGCTCTACCTCTCTCTTTTCTCTCTAGCTCTACCTCTCTCTTTCCTCTATCTCTACCTCTCTCTTTCATGTCTCTAGCTCTATCTCTCTCACCCTCTCTCTAGCTCTATCTTTCTCACCTCTCTCTAGCTCTACCTCTCTCACCCTCTCTCTAGCTCTACCTCTGTCTTTCATCTCTCTAGCTCTACCTCTCTCTTTCCTCTCTCTAGCTCTACCTCTCTCTTTCCTCTCTAGCTCTACCTCTCTATCACCCTCTCTCTATCTATACCTCTCTCTTTCCTCTCTAGCTCTACCTCTCTCTTTCCTCTTTCTAGCTCTATCTCTCTATTTCCTCTCTCTAGCTCTACCTCTCTCTTTCCTCTCTCTAGCTCTACCTCTCTCTTTCCTCTCTCTAGCTCTACCTCTCTCTTTCCTCTCTCTAGCTCTACCTCTCTCTTTCCTCTCTCTAGCTCTACCTATCTCTTTTCCTCTCTCTAGCTCTACCTCTCTTTTTCTCTCTCTAGCTCAACCTCTCTCTTTCCTCTCTCTAGCTCTACCTCTCTCTTTCCTCTCTCTAGCTCTACCTCTCTCTTTCCTCTCTCTACCTCTCTCTTTCCTCTCTCTAGCTCTACTTCTCTCTAGCTCTACCTCTCTCTTTCCTCTCTCTAGTTCTACATATTTCTTTCCTCTCTCTAGCTCTACCTCTCTCTTTCCTCTCTCTAGCTCTACCTATCTCTTTCCTCTCTCTAGCTCTACCTCTCTTTTCTCTCTCTAGCTCAACCTCTCTCTTTCCTCTCTCTAGCTCTATCTCTCTCTTTCCTCTCTCTAGCTCTACCTCTCTCTTTCCTCTCTCTAGCTATAACTCTCTCTTTCCTCTCTCTAGCTCTACCTCTCTCTTTCCTCTCTATAGCTCTACCTCTCTCTTTCCTTTCTCTAGCTCCACCTCTCTCTTTCCTCTCTCTAGCGCTACATCTCTCTTTCCTCTCTCTAGCTCTACCTCTCTCCTTCCTCTCTCTAGCGCTACATCTCTCTTTCCTCTCTACAGCTCTACCTCTCTCTTTCCTCTCTCTAGCTCTACCTCTCTCTTTCCTCTCTCTAGCTCTATCTCTCTATTTCCTCTCTATAGCTATACTTCTCTCTTTCCTCTCTCTAGCTCTACCTCTCTCTTTCCTCTCTCTAGTTATACATCTCTCTTTCATCTCTCTAGCTATACCTCTCTCTTTCCTCTCTAGCTCTACCTCTCTCTTTCCTCTCTCTAGCTCTACCTCTCTCTTACCTCTCTCTATCTATACCTCTCTTTTCTCTCTTTAGTTCTACCTCTCTCTTTCCTCTCTCTAGCTCTACATCTCTCTTTCCTCTCTATGGCTCTACTTCTCTCTTTCTTCTCTCTAGCTCTACCTCTCTCACTCTCTCTCTAGCTCTACCTCTCTCTTTCCTCTCTCTAGCTCTATCTCTCTCTTTCCTCTCTCTAGCTCTACCTCTCTCTTTCCTCTCGCTAGCTCTACCTCTCTCTTTCCTCTCTCTTGCTCTATCTCTCTCTTGCTCTACATCTCTCTTACCTCTCTCTAGCTCTACCTCTCTCTTTCCTCTCTCTATCTATACCTCTCTATTTTCTCTCTTTAGTTCTACCTCTCTTTCCTCTCTCTTTCCTCTCTCTAGCTATACCTCTCTCTTTCCTCTCTCTAGTTGTACCTCTCTCTTTCCTCTCTCTAGCTCTACCTCTCTCTTTCTTCTCTCTAGCTCTACCTCTCTCTTTCCTCTCTTTCTCTACCTCTCTCTTTCCTCTCTCTTTCCTCTCTCTAGCTCTATCTCTCTCTTTCCTCTCTCTAGCTCTACCTTCTCTTTCCTCTCTCTAGCTCTACCTCTCTCTTTCCTCTCTATAGCTCTACCTCTCTCTTTCCTCTCTCTAGCTCTACCTCTCTCTTTCCTCTCTCTAGCTCTACCTATCTCTTTCCTCTCTCTAGCTCTACCTCTCTTTTCTCTCTCTAGCTCAACCTCTCTCTTTCCTCTCTCTAGCTCTACCTCGCTCTTTCCTCTCTCTAGCTCTACCTCTCTCTTTCCTCTCTCTACCTCTCTCTTTCCTCTCTCTCTAGCTCTACTTCTCTCTAGCTCTACCTCTCTCTTTTCCTCTCTCTAGTTCTACATCTTTCTTTCCTCTCTCTAGCTCTACCTCTCTCTTTCCTCTCTCTAGCTCTACCTATCTCTTTCCTCTCTCTAGCTCTACCTCTCTTTTTCTCTCTCTAGCTCAACCTCTCTCTTTCCTCTCTCTAGCTCTATCTCTCTCTTTCCTCTCTCTAGCTCTACCTCTCTCTTTCCTCTCTCTAGTTCTACATCTTTCTTTCCTCTCTCTAGCTCTACCTATCTCTTTCCTCTCTCTAGCTCTACCTCTCTTTTCTCTCTCTAGCTCAACCTCTCTCTTTCCTCTCTCTAGCTCTATCTCTCTCTTTCCTCTCTCTAGCTCTACCTCTCTCTTTCCTCTCTCTAGCTATAACTCTCTCTTTCCTCTCTCTAGCTCTACCTCTCTCTTTCCTCTCTATAGCTCTACCTCTCTCTTTCCTCTCTCTAGCTCCACCTCTCTCTTTCCTCTCTCTAGCGCTACATCTCTCTTTCCTCTCTCTAGCTCTACCTCTCTCCTTCCTCTCTCTAGCGCTACATCTCTCTTTCCTCTCTACAGCTCTACCTCTCTCTTTCCTCTCTATAGCTCTACCTCTCTCTTTCCTCTCTCTAGCTCTATCTCTCTATTTCCTCTCTATAGCTATACTTCTCTCTTTCCTCTCTCTAGCTCTACCTCTCTCTTTCCTCTCTCTAGTTATACATCTCTCTTTCATCTCTCTAGCTATACCTCTCTCTTTCCTCTCTAGCTCTACCTCTCTCTTTCCTCTCTCTAGCTCTACCTCTCTCTTACCTCTCTCTATCTATACCTCTATTTTCTCTCTTTAGTTCTACCTCTCTCTTTCCTCTCTCTAGCTCTACATCTCTCTTTCCTCTCTATAGCTCTACTTCTCTCTTTCTTCTCTCTAGCTCTACCTCTCTCACTCTCTCTCTAGCTCTACCTCTCTCTTTCCTCTCTCTAGCTCTATCTCTCTCTTTCCTCTCTCTAGCTCTACCTCTCTCTTTCCTCTCGCTAGCTCTACCTCTCTCTTTCCTCTCTCTTGCTCTATCTCTCTCTTTCCTCTCTCTTGCTCTACATCTCTCTTACCTCTCTCTAGCTCTACCTCTCTCTTTCCTCTCTCTATCTATACCTCTCTATTTTCTCTCTTTAGTTCTACCTCTCTCTTTCCTCTCTCTTTCCTCTCTCTAGCTATACCTCTCTCTTTCCTCTCTCTAGTTGTACCTCTCTCTTTCCTCTCTCTAGCTCTACCTCTCTCTTTCCTCTCTCTAGCTCTACCTCTCTCTTTCCTCTCTATTTCTCTACCTCTCTCTTTCCTCTCTCTTTCCTCTCTCTAGCTCTATCTCTCTCTTTCTTCTCTCTAGCTCTACCTTCTCTTTCCTCTCTCTAGCTCTACCTCTCTCTTTCCTCTCTCTAGCTCTACCTCTCTCTTTCCTCTATCTCTACCTCTCTCTTTCATGTCTCTAGCTCTATCTCTCTCACCCTCTCTCTAGCTCTATCTTTCTCACCCTCTCTCTAGCTCTATCTCTCTCACCCTCTCTCAAGCTCTATCTCTCTCACCCTCTCTCTAGCTCTGTCTCTGTCACCCTCTCTCTAGCTCTATCTCTCTATTTCCTCTCTTTAGCTCTATCTCTCTCACCCTCTCTCTAGCTATATCTCTCTCTTTCATCTCTCTACACTCCAACCTCAATGAGCTGGTAAAATATTTCTAGTTTGATTACACTTGGTGAACATTCATTGGCTGGGTTGGATTTTAACAGCGGTACGAAATGTTTGTTGTTAGGCTGCAGATTGCGATTTTAATGAAACATGCATGCTACTCAACACAACAGTTGTTCAGGCTTCACTCACTATATTATACTGGCCTCGACAGCCCGCCAGTCATGTATTGCAGTTCAAAGATAACCCAATGTGTTTGATGTGGAATAAGAACAAAACAACAGAACCTTTATATGTCGAGACTGTATAATATTATAGTAGTGGGAGTCAATCTTGTGTTATCACACAGGCCCTTGGAGGGAAACGCTAGTAATAGTCCAGCTATGTCTCCCAAAGAAAGAGAAAATAGTCAAGCCAAATCAAACATGGGAAGTGTTGTCATCCTCTTTTTTCTTGCCGATTTTATCTTCAAAGTCAAAGAAAAGGCCATTATTTAGAGCAGTGACCGTTTTGGCAAGTGTTTCATGGAAGTTGTCATAGATCAGATATCAGAGAGCCAGACCTCCATGGTGCTCTGCCAGACTAGTGCTCTGTTCTGTGTGTAGATACAGTCCACATACAGCCTGATTACCCTGTCATCGCCAGACACTGGCTTTTGTACAGATGAAGGATCTTAATTTGAGCCAGTTTGCTACAGCAGGAAAATAATTCTGCAGCAACAGGAAATGTGAATTATAATGTGGATTATAATTAATGGAAATTTTTGTAGGGGTTGATACATTTTTCGTAAGGGAAAATCAAATCTAAAATTTCAAAGTGGAAATTACAAACTTCAGAAGCCTTGTTAAACATCAAATACACTACACGTTTTACATTTCCTGCACTGCAGGAAAGTTCTCCTGCAAAAGGGTGATCAAATGAAGATCCTACATCTGTATGGCGTGACAAGCTGTTAGAGCCATGTTGAACACAGAGCATCCAGACTCATTATTAGTTGTTTGGTAATAGGAGCACATTGACTTGCCTTCCTGTCAGACTTGGAGCTCTGATGTGGAATCAGCCACAAACCCCCATCTCCATCCGCATTAGACAGACCAGTCAGGAGACTTCATCGTATCCACGCTTCTTGCATTTACAGTTGCACCTAACCACAGTGCTCTCAGTATTGGTATCTATATTCCAGAGATTCTTTGTCCATTATAAAATTGTCATAGAGGCCTGTGTTCCAGGTCAGGCAGGGTACAATACTGTTTAACTGTAATGGATTCACCCCTGCTGAAATTTGTTGGGCTCCAACACAAAGAGATGCAGTCACCCTCCTTTTATCTCTTCAGTCAGTCCTCCACTCACTGGCACTGGCTTGCTTACTCACTCTTCTCCTGCCCAGAGTTCAAAGGTCACTTAGTATTACATGATCCTCTACTTCCCCCTTGGCACTGCCCCCCTAGCACTGCCCTGAGCCTGTGTCTGTAACTAGGGATGTGACAAATGAAAAAATAAATAAATGTTTAAACATAATTTTTTTATTTGTTTAAATGCTAAGGAAAAAATGTACAATTGCATGTGAATTCACAAGGCAAAATATGGTCCTGCGTATGACCGCTAGGGGGCAATGCAGTTCCATCTACCGCAGTCATGGCTACTCCGTCCATCCATCCCCGGGTCTCACAGTGCGTTCCTTTCAGATGGTTAAGCATTGCACCTGTAATACAATTACTGAACGTTTGCATTTAACCACCCTCTCATTTACCTTCTCAAAGTATTGCCATACAGGACTTCGCTGCTGTCGCTTGCCTTTCTCTGCCATTTTTGCAACTGTTAACGATTATGACGTAGTGGTGGAGAGTCAACTCCAAATGGAATGCTGTATCTCGCAATTTCTTGGCTTGCATATGTCTCGCAACATCATTAAAGCTGGGCCCTATCATCAATGAATAGGCTAGGATATTCTAAGGGGGGCAGGCAGAAAGAACTGCATATGTCTTGGTAATACAGTGGGGGAAAAAAGTATTTAGTCAGCCACCAATTGTGCAAGTTCTCCCACTTAAAAATATGAGAGAGGCCTGTAATTTTCATCATAGGTACACGTCAACTATGACAGACAAAATGAGGAAAAAAATCCTGAAAATCACATTGTAGGATTTTTTATGAATTTATTTGCAAATTATGGTGGAAAATAAGTATTTGGTCAATAACAAAAGTTTCTCAATACTTTGTTATATACCCTTTGTTGGCAATGACACAGGTCAAACGTTTTCTGTAAGTCTTCACAAGGTTTTCACACACTGTTGCTGGTATTTTGGCCCATTCCTCCATGCAGATCTCGTGATGTTTTGGGGCTGTCGCTGGGCAACACAGACTTTCAACTCCCTCCAAAGATTTTCTATGGGGTTGAGATCTGGAGACTGGCTAGGCCACTCCAGGACCTTGAAATGCTTCTTACGAAGCCAATCCTTCGTTGCCCGGGCGGTGTGTTTGGGATCATTGTCATGCTGAAAGACCCAGCCACGTTTCATCTTCAATGCCCTTGCTGATGGAAGGAGGTTTTCACTCAAAATCTCACGATACATGGCCCCATTCATTCTTTCCTTTACATGAATCAGTCGTCCTGGTCCCTTTGCAGAAAAACAGCCCCAAAGCATGATGTTTCCACCCCCATGCTTCACAGTAGGTATGGTGTTCTTTGGATGCAACTCAGCATTCTTTGTCCTCCAAACACGACGAGTTGAGTTTTTACCAAAAAGTTCTATTTTGGTTTCATCTGACCATACGACATTCTCCCAATCCTCTTCTGGATCATCCAAATGCACTCTAGCAAACTTCAGACGGGCCTGGACATGTACTGGCTTAAGCAGGGGGACACGTCTGGCACTGCAGGATTTGCGTCCCTGGCGGCGTAGTGTGTTACTAATGGTAGGCTTTGTTACTTTGGTCCCAGCTCTCTGCAGGTCATTCACTAGGTCCCCCGTGTGGTTCTGGGATTTTTGCTCACCGTTCTTGTGATCATTTTGACCCCACGGTGTGAGATCTTGCGTGGAGCCCCAGATCGAGGGAGATTATCAGTCTTCCATTTCCTAATAATTGCTCCCACAGTTGATTTCTTCAAACCAAGCTGCTTACCTATTGCAGATTCAGTCTTCCCAGCCTGGTGCAGGTCTACAATTTTGTTTCTGGTGTCCTTTGACAGCTCTTTGGTCTTGGCCATAGTGGAGTTTGGAGTGTGACTGTTTGAGGTTGTGGACAGGTGTCTTTTATACTGATAACAAGTTCAAACAGGTGCCGTTAATACAGGTAACGAGTGGAGGACAGAGGAGTCTCTTAAAGAAGAAGTTACAGGTCTGTGAGAGCCAGACATTTTATTTTCCACCATAATTTGTAAATAAATTCATTAAAAATCCTACAATGTGATTTTCTGGAGAAAAGAAATCTCAATTTGTCTGTCATAGTTGACGTGTACCTATGATGAAAATTACAGGCCTCTCTCATCTTTTTAAGTGGGAGAACTTGCACAATTGGTGGCTGACTAAATACTTTTTCCCCCACTGTATGTATCTAGCATATTTACCAAAATAGCCTAAAGTTCACCTCTTCCTCTCTGGTTTGATTTAAATTACACAACTTTCCCCAGGCCTTTATAGCCTATCGTCTAGTTAGGCTTTAACATGGAAAATAATATGTTTTGTGATAACTGCACTGGGAAAAATACATCGTTTTTCAGTTAGGTATTTTTTCTAAACGTTAACGATCCCAATTTCATTTAAACGTTCACACCCCTCTGACACATCTAAAACTCCTCTGTGATAGCCTCTCTGACGGCTGTCACTGCCCTGGCAGCTCCCTCCCTGACCATGGCTGAATCCCAATACCCTTCACAGAGGAGAGACCACAGTATGGCATGCTGTACATAATGGTATTACATGGATGGCTTTTGGTATTGCTGCGAACACCAGACAGAAATGTTAGCTCAGGAGCCCAAGGGGGGAATATGGCCTTATGATGTTTTCTATGGTTCTTTATTTGCCCCTGTACGCCTGCAGACCATTTCAAGGAGATCTGTCCCGCTGGCCACGGCTACACATACTCGCGCTCCGACGTGCAGATCTCCCTGAGACAGCTGGAGGAAGAGGAGCTGAGGAGGACAGGCATTTCCTGGGAGGCCCAGGACCCTAGCCACACCCAACAGCCCCAGCAGCCAGCTCAGCCCCCACAGCAGCTGCCCCACATCCCACAGACCCCACAGATCCCACAGTACCCTTACCACCACCAACCACATCAACCACAACACCCACAACACCCACAGGAGATACTCCACCACCCCCAGACCCCACAGTACCCTCTTCAATCCCACACGCCCCACCATCCACAGCACCCCCAAGAGCTCCCCCAGTACCCCCAGATGCCCCAGATCCCCCAGTACCCTCACACCCCCCAACAACCACAACACCCTCTCCATCCAGACTCAGACATCCAACATCCAGCTGGGGAGACCCCCAGCCAGCCTCAAGGTGAGAACAATAATATTGTTATGCATACTTTATTGTGGTATTTGTGTCCAAATAAGGTAGCCAGTCGACCAATAATAATATTATTTTTTACAACATACTGTACTAAAATGGATCTAAAGTTACGAGGTTACACAATGGAAACCATGTTAGTAGACAAGGATAAAGTAGCTATTTACACAGACGAAAACATCAACAGGATGTTTTTATCTCCACGAATAACGGGTTTATCCTCATCTACTAAATATCAAACAGTGTTTGCTTCCCCTATCTGTCAGAATACACCTCCCTTAAGCATTTGAGCAGAGCACTTAATCCACACAGGTCAAACATCTGCAACCTCTGGATCTTCTGTTAAACATTCTTGTGATTTACAGTTTTGAGATAATTTATCGGCATGGCCCGAGCAAAATGATTTATGTAAGGAGACCATAAATATTTAGGGATTGTGTCTTCATGATCTGAGATATCTGTTTCTAATTTTTTATGGCTGTATAGTACATTATTGTACGTTATAGTCTAGGTCTTCTCCCTGGCTTAAGGGATGAGTTTTATTGGAAACAAAGACTTTAAGATGGCGTCTAAACAGTAAAACGCCCGATGAGAACATGGATTGATATCTCAATGATAATGCGTGATAATGCTAACCGAATGTCAGCTTTCTCTACTGATAAAACGGACGCTTCTCTCTCCTAACAGATGTGGAAATATTGAACCCGGTGAGTTCCTCTTCTCTCAGAAAAAAATATGTGCTTTTGAAATGTTTATTTTAGAAAAAATCACAGCATCTTAGCTTTAAGACTCATATGGTATTAAGTCATTGCACACGATATAAAAAACACATTGATGGTAAAAACTGTCAGAAGAGAGAAACACATTTTGTTATAACCAAATTCTAACCTATTATTGCTTATTCCACAGCCTCCTGTTGTGACCTACTCCCCGTTGAAGTACCCAGGTAATGTATCTCAATCCCAGTTCATCAAAGAACCTTGTCACAATGGTGTCTGTTCATATTCATAACTCAGAATCACAGTTTCAGCCTGTAATTTACTGGGGTGTTTTTACACAGTGATCCTACACCTCATGGTGCATTGATAAAGCCAATGAGAGCGCCAGAGAAAACAGAGATTTATCAAGTAGTCAGGATCCATTTTCTATAAATTGCTCACACACAGCACAAAGCAGAGGCAGCCTGCCCCGAGACATCCCTGCCAATGAAAACATTGACAAAGTCTGTAGGTTGAGTCAATCTATGAGTCCAGCTGATTGATGTCTGTTATCTGTTTTTAGCAAGCAGAAAGGGCATATTTTATTTTATTTTAACTGCCATGCTACCGTAGGAGGACTGTAGGAGTGATTGTCATGCCATTACTGGTTGGAAAAGCAGATACTATATCAGTCAGGGGAAAGTAGCAGCAGCCAAGGCTGTTGGATATCCAGTCTGCTCTCCAAATTGGCCCATTGACACGTTGACACCTCGCTCTCTCTTTCTATCTCACTCTCTGTCTTTCTTCTCTGTCTCTCACCCCCCTCTCTCGTCCCCCAACTCTGTCTCTAGTAGATGTGGTAGAGAAAGTGACTCCTGACTCTCCCATCAACCTGGGGCCTGAATCTGAGGGCCAGGACACAGCCTCCATCAATGTGGCCACTCAGGTCACAGGTGAGAGGCATGGTCACAATACACTTCATGGGCTCCACTGCACTGGCCACTGTGCCTCGACATCCACTGATGCTAGATGAACAGTACATTAGCAGATACAGATTTAGTTTGATTTAATGGGGTGACAAGCTTTGGTAATTCAATTAATTGGAACAGTCTACTCATAATGCTCCCCAATAACTATTTAAATGTAGAATTGCAAGTAAACTTTATGCTTTCTAGATACAAATGGGATTTCTTAGTTCATTTGTGAGTTATGAATGTCCAACAGGCCGGTTTGATAGATATTTCTTAGGGTTGACCCGTAGTTTAGCAAGGGGAAGCAGAGGATGTGTTGTCCTCTTAATGGACCCTCTCCCGCAAGCCAACTTGGCTTCAGGCTTCCGAGCAGCACAGAGGGTGAGAGGGCGAGAAACCAGAGAGAGTGTGCCTTTTGGAAGAGGAAACTGTCTGGACTGGACAGACGCCAGGCCTGCATGAAAAGAAGAGAGAGAAGACTGTGTGTTTGTGACTCGCGGTCATTCTATGGAGATGGTCAGAGCTCTGAGCCAAACCCAGCAGCCCACCCTCAGCTCATGTTTACAAGAACCACTTTGGACTGAAACAAACAACTGACTAGTCCAATGACAGGCTTAACAGTGCATGGCCCCTCCCTGTTGTCCTGACCCTTAGTGAGCGCCCCCAGCCACCTGTTAGAACACTACAGCGCAGTAAAACATGTCCTCCCATCCATGGCTCCATAAAACAGCCTGCACGTTTCCATGGAGAATAACATCTGGTGGATGAGTAAACCTTCTTTGGAGTAGATAGTGTTTAAGAAGAGTTGCGTGGAAAGGGCAACCTAATAGGATAGGATGAACACGGCATGTCTATTGGTATTGGTATTGTATTGAATGTTCACACAGGTAAGTCAGTGTCAGTATCTCCTCACAGATATTGACAAGTGCTCCATCACTCCAACCATATGTGGCCATGGGCTGTGCGTGCCAGTGCAGACAGGCTACACCTGCTACTGTGACCCTGGCTACAAGCTGAGCGCACTCCAGACCAACTGCATCGGTAAGATGGGAATATGCGGGTGGGCAAAGGGGGCTTCTCCGGGAGTTCTGTCAGCTCTCCATATCATTGTCTCAACACAAGCTTCACAGTTCACACCACATACGATACAAGCACAGAGGCCTTGAGAAATCAAGAGCCAAGTGAAAGCGATCCCTGTGTTTATGTTGACTCGTTATGCGACGCCTGACAACAAGGTCGGAGCGATCCAGAGAGCTGCCATGGAGCTGTGATCCGTTACCTCACTCTGCAGTCGCCATCCAAACCCTGCTCTGGCCCGTCACTGAGGAATGCCTGCACTCCACTCTGCGCTGTGGAGGGGCTCCAGAGTGAAGGGTTGGAAAGTACAAGATCTCCAGTGGTGAAATGAAACTGAAATGGAACACTCTGGACTCTCTCCCCCCTCTTTCCTTCTATCTATATCTACCTCTCTCTCTTTCTTTGTTTCTTTCTGTCTCTCCTCCCTTCTCTCTCTCTCTCTCTCTCTCTCTCTCTCTCTCTCTCTCTCTCTCTCTCTCTCTCTCTCTTTCTCTCTGTCTGTCTGTCTCCCTCCCTCCTTCCCTCTCTCTCTCTCCAGATGTGAATGAGTGTGAGGGGGACCCTTGTGGAGGGAAGGGCCGTTGTGTGAACACCTTCGGCTCCTACACCTGCCACTGCTACAGCGGCTACAGCCAGGTCATCACCCAGAACAGGAAGTTCTGCCAGGGTGAGATGGGGCAAAGCATGCTGGGGGCTGTAGTTTTAGGAAGGGATGTTCACAACAGTGATGTTCTCACTGCTCACATAAAAACTGTACTAGCTGGTGCTCTCACACGAGAATACTAGCTAAAGCCCTCCCCAGAGAGAACAAAATGTTTCATCATTTTCAAACAGTCTTTTATGTTGTATTTCAAGGCCATTTAAGGCCAATGTTTCTCTAATGAGCCAGATTCATAGAACAATAGCCACCCTTTGTTACTTCCGTCTCTGACTTGTTCTGGGGATTCTGTGCAGATATAAATGAGTGTGACATGGCCAACAAGTGCCAGGATGGTGACTGTGTCAACACGGAGGGATCTTATACCTGTGAATGCAAGAGTGGCTACGCCAAGTCCTGGAAAGGGCAGTGTGAAGGTGAATCCAGCACAGAGACAGACAACCTTAACACTCTGAACTTACAGAACATCACAATGCTGGCCATGGGTGTTTATTGGCTGCACTGGGTTCATATCCAATCCAGCCACAGAACAGGCATTGTTGTATTTTCCTCAGCTCTGAGCCAGGGGAAAAACAAAGTGGAGACTTTAAATAGGAGGCAATACCAGAGGGAGGATATGGGCATGATTATTGGTGTGTGTGTGTGTGTGTGTGTGTGCGTGTGCGTGCATGCGAGTGCCCGTGTAAATGCAGAGACTGGATCCAGGCTTATCTTAATGGTATTTCCTCAACTCCACTCTCCCCTCTCCCTCCCATGTTCCCTGGCCAGACGTAGATGAGTGCCGGGACCCAAGCTCGTGCCCCAGTGGAAGGTGTGTCAACTCCCCAGGCTCCTTCCACTGCCAGGCCTGTGGCCCTGGGTTCAGGGCTGCCAGCGGGAGATGTCTGGGTAAGATGGGCCTCCAGGGGCCATGCCTGGAAATGAGCTGAGTTTCCCTCTTAAACTTCATTATGATTTGATAATATTCCCTCAGCCTGCCTGGCACACTTTACGTAAGCAAAGCTTGCTGTTGGCAACACCAGAAATGACCAATAAGACGTCATCAGTGCTACAGTGAATGGTCTTAAGGACGTGTTGACAGGCCTGATACTCTACAGTCTGCCACCAAATTGGACTGGCTGAATTATATTTTTCACTTGTGGCTTTGCTCAAAGGGCTGGAGTCATTAAGGATTGTAGAAAACGTATTTCATGCTGTAATCCTCTTTTCAAAGGGGTTAATATTGGATGGTTTATGTGCAGGGGACTACCACAGCACCCCAACCACAGTGCTAGCAGGAGAGGCCTGGTGGGGCTTGAGTGATGGCTCTCTAATAGCTTGGGCTGTGAGTTAGTGACTCCTAGGCTAGGTCCTCCACTCCCTCACTCTTTAACCTTCCAGTTTCTCCATAGTTTTGGTAAAATCTGCCCCTCCCCACCTATCCCTAGCCCCCAGGGTCCCAGTAGACCTCCGGAGCTGGTGAACGGAATGAGCAGCAGTACCGGGGGGATCCGTGACAGGGTGTCACCTCACATAGAGGTGAGACAGGGCGTCCGCCTTCACGTTCCTCGAGCCTGGCCTATAGGAAAGCGTGAATTGGAACCTGGCGAAGAATAGAACCCACCTGGCCTGTATCGTGTTTAGCCTCTTTGCTGCCCTGATGTACTCCAGGTTGTGGTGGTCCGACCACACCAGGAAAGGGTGTTTGGACCCCTCCAGCCAGTGCCTCCATGCCTTCAGGGCCTTCTTCACCGCCAAGAGTTCCCGGTCCCCTACGTCGTAGTTCCTCTGGGCGGGGCTCAGCTACTTGGAGTAGAAGGCGCAGGGCTGCAGTTTTGGAGGGGTTCCAGTGCGCTGGGACAGCACTGCCCCGACTCCTACTTCGGAGACATCCACCTCGACGATGAAGGGGAGTGAGGGGTCGGAATGTGCCAGCACGGGAGCAGTGGTGAAGCATGCCTTCAGCGTCTCGAACGCCCTCTCCGCCTCCACCGTCCAACGAAGCAGCTGGGGACCTCCTCTCAGCAGGGAGGTAAGAGGCGCGACCACCGTGCTGAAGCCCCAGATGAACCTCCGGAAATAGTTGGCGAACCCCAGGAATCGCTGGACTGCTTTCACAGAGTTGGGGATGGGCCATGACCTGACTGCGCTGACGCGTTGCTCCTCCATCTCCACTCCCTCTGTGGATATGAGGTAGCCCAAGAAGGACACGGACCGCTGGAAAAACAAAAACATTTCTGGTTTAACATAGAGATTATGCTCCAATAGTCTTCCCAACACAGACCTGACTAACGAGACATGCTGGGCTCGCTCAGCAGAATAGACCAAAATGTTGTCTATATAAACCACTATACCCCGTCCCAGCATGTCCCGAAACACTTCGTTAATAAAGGCCTGGAAGACTGAAGGAGCATTTGACAGGCCCCGTGGTCGTGGAAAAGGCTGTTTTCCATTCGTCGCCTGCACGAATACGCACCAGATTGTAGGTGCTCCTCAAGTCCAGTTTCATGAAGTACAGCGCCCCGTGCATTTGTTCGATGATGGTTGGGATGAGGGGTAAAGGATAGCTGAAGTTGACGGTGGCTTTGTTCAGTGTTCGATAATCAATGCAGAGGCGCAGTCCCCCATCTTTTTCTTAACAAAAAATAAGCTTGAGGAGGCTGGTGACGTAGAGGGGCGGATAAAACCCTGCTGGAGGCTCTCCTGTCCTGTACGTAGGTCTCCATGATCTCGGTCTCCTCTTAGGAGAGGGGATAGACGTGTCCTCTCGGGAGGACTGCGTCAGACAGCAGGTAAATGGCACAGTCCCAGGGGCGATGAGGAGGCAGGCGTGTAGCCTGGGTCTTAGAGAAAACTTTGTCCAGATCCTGGTATTCCTCTGGTAAATCCACTTGAGTGGTGTGGTCCGGACTTTCCACCGTAGTGGTGTTGACAGACACTGCAACACACCTCCCCTGACACTCCTTCGACCAACCCAGCAGTCTCCTCTCAGACCAGGAAATAACAGGGTTATGCCAACTCAACCAGGGGAGACTTAAAACAACGGGGTGCGTGGGGGTGTCTGTAATCAAAAGGGTGATCTGTTCTAAATGAGTGTCATGGGTCAGCAGAGAAACGGGAACAGTAATGTGATGTACGAGCCCTGTCGCTATTGGACGATTATCCAGGGCTCGAACCGGAATGGGTGACTCTAGGGGAACCAAAGGAATGCGTAATGCAGTGGCCAGTGCGTTATCTAAAATATTCATGGCAGCTCCGGAATCAATCAGAGCTAACGGGAGTGAGGGGCTAGGGTATTCAGGGAATTTAATGGAAAAACACACTGGTTGAGTTGACAGAAAAGGAGAGGAGATATTGCATCCTACCTGGATTGGAGCAGGGGAATTCCCTGGCTCCAATCCAGGTCGGGAGAAATGACTTCTTTCTCCACCATAGGAGCAGAGGCCCAGATTCCTCCTTCTCCTACACCCTGCCTCGGGAAAACATGCAGAGCCCACCTCCATCGGCTCTGGCCATGGAGCAGGTGTAGCCATGGGCTCCGGATTCCGCGCAGGTTTTCGTCAGGACCACAGGAGGTTGTCCAACCGGATCGCCATGCTGATGAGCTGGTCGAGTGACAGGTTGTCATCACGGCAGGCTAACTCCATCTGTACCTCCTCCTGCAGTCCACTGCGGAAAACGGTGACCAGAGCCGACTCGTTCCATCCGGTGGAGGCCGCGATGGTCCGGAACTCCAGGGCGAACTCAGAGGCGGTCCTAGATCCCTGGCGTAGTCAGAGTAGACGCTCACCCCCCTCTCAGCCCTCCACAGGATGATCAAACACCGAGCGGAAGAGGAGGGTGAAGTGCTCGTAGGACTCGACTTCAGGTCCGCCCGTCTCCCAGACCGCGGCACCCCAGTCCAGGGTCCGTCCGGTCAGTGCCGAGATGACTGTGGCAACCCTGTCTCTCCCAGAGACAGCCTCGGAGTAGCGAGCGAGGTACAGGTCGCGTTACAGAAGGAATCACTTGCATCTCGCTGGCGCGCCGTCAAAGCGCTCCGGGAGGAACAGGGGTATTCCGCGGACCAGCTCAGATGGGATGGAGGCAGGTATTGGTGGTGCGGGGGCTGGTGCCAGAACCGGTGCTGGAGACTGGAGGGACTGCACTTTCCCCTCCAACCACAGGATGGTTGCCACACGCTGTCCATGGCGCTGCCGAGTCTGGAGAGACAGTCCTCGTGATGCTGGACTGTCTCTACGATGGTTACCAGCTCTGCCTTTTAATGGGTAGATTATTCTGTCACGTCATATAATGATTAGAAGACAGGCGCAGGAATACATATTAGTTTTTTTTATTACTCCACCTAACACAAGGTACTCAAGAAAACGACGGGATGAAAGCCCAAAACAAACACGTATATATATAACACAGGGCTGTAACCCAAACAAAAGAGCGAGGTGTAAACCTCTAAACAATTCACAGGACGAGACCCGTAATAACAAGAGCACAATACACGGTAGTCACGGGACCAACAGACGTGGGACAATAATCGACAAGGACAATGGGGAAACGAGGGCACATATATACACCTACTAATCAGGGGGAATGGGAACCAGGTGTGCGTAATGAGACAAGACAGTCTGGGGTTGGTGGTAATGAACCAGGTCAGTGATGCCTAGAAGGCAGATGACGTAGACCTCCGGAGCTGGTGAACGGAATGAGCAGCAGTACCGAGGGGATCCGTGACAGTGACAAGGTAGGGGTGGTAAAAGACCAAGTCCATATTATGGCAAGAACAGCTCAAATAAGCAAAGAGAAACGACAGTCCATCATTACTTTAAGACATGAAGGTCAGTCAATACGGAACATTTCCAAGAACTTTAAAAGTTTCTTCAAGTGCAGTCGCAAAAACCATCAAGCGCTATGATGAAACTTGTTCTCATGAGGACCGCCACAGGAAAGGAAGACCCAGAGTTACATCTGATGCAGAGGATAAATTCACTAGAATAACTGCACCTCAGATTGCAGCCCAAATAAATGCTTCACAGAGTTCAATTAACAGACACATCTCAACATCAACTGTTCAGAGGAGACTGCGTGAATCAGGCCTTCATGGTCAAATTGCTGCAAAGAACCCACTACTAAAGGACACCAATAAGAAGAAGAGACTTGCTTGGGCCAAGAAACACGAGCAATGGATATTAGACCGGTGGAAATCCTTTGGTCTGAGGAGCAGCTAACAAGTGCTCAGCATATGTGGGAACTCCTTCAAGACTGTTGGAAAAGCATTCCAGGTGAAGCTGGTTGAGAGAATGCCAAGAGTGTGCAAAGCTGTCATCAAGGCAATGGGTGGCTACTTTGAAGAATCTAAAATCTAAAAATATATTTTGATTTGTTAACACTTTTTTGGTTACTACATGATTCCATATGTGTTATTTCATAGTTTTGATGTCTTCACTATTATTCTACAATGTAGAAAATAGTAAAAATAAAGAAAAACCCTTGAATTAGTAATGAGTAGGTGTGTCCAAACTTTTGACTGGTACTGTATATGGAAACTGTTGAGTGCCCAAAATAAGGGGTTACATGTGATCTTTCTTATATCTCTTAGATATAGGACAGACACTTCAGAACAAACTAATTTTTTATTTTTTGGGGGGGACTATCTGTTGTTTCATATAGTGAATCTGTTATTCAATGCGTTGGAATTTGCTAATAGCAGTAAGGCCAAATAAAAATGTTCATCAAATATTTATATATACAAATAAAAGATACTTCAAGGGGTCTTAAAATTGTAAATGAAATAGCTACAGTTGAAGTCGGAAGTTTACATACACCTTTGCCAAATACACTGCTCAAAAAAATAAAGGGAACACTTAAACAACACAATGTAACTCCAAGTCAATCACACTTCTGTGAAATCAAACTGTCCACTTAGGAAGCAACACTGATTGACAATAAATTTCACATGCTGTTGTGCAAATGGAATAGACAACAGGTGGAAATTATAGGCAATTAGCAAGACACCCCCAATAAAGGACTGGTTTTGCAGGTGGTGACCACAGACCACTTCTCAGTTCCTATGCTTCCTGGCTGATGTTTTGGTCACTTTTGAATGCTGGCGGTGCTTTCACTCTAGTGGTAGCATGAGATGGAGTCTACAACCCACACAAGTGGCTCAGGTAGTGCAGCTCATCCAGGATGGCACATCAATGCGAGCTGTGGCAAGAAGGTTTGCTGTGTCTGTCAGCGTAGTGTCCAGAGCATGGAGGCGCTACCAGGAGACAGGCCAGTACATCAGGAGACGTGGAGGAGGGCGTAGGAGGGCAACAACCCAGCAGCAGGACTGCTACCTCCGCCTTTGTGCAAGGAGGAGCAGGAGGAGCACTGCCAGTGCCCTGCAAAATGACCTCCAGCAGGCCACAAATGTGCATGTGTCTGCTCAAACGGTCAGAAACAGACTCCATGAGGGTGGTATGAGGGCCAGACGTCCACAGGTGGGGGTTGTGCTTACAGCCCAACACTGTGCAGGACGTTTGGCATTTGCCAGAGAACACCAAGATTGGCAAATTCGCCACTGGCGCCCTGTGCTCTTCACAGATGAAAGCAGGTTCACACTGAGCACGTGACAGACGTGACAGAGTCTGGAGACGCCGTGGAGAATGTTCTGCTGCCTGCAACATCCTCCAGCATGACCGGTTTGGCGGTGGGTCAGTCATGGTGTGGGGTGGCATTTCTTTGGGGGGCCGCACAGCCCTCCATGTGCTCGTCAGAGGTAGCCTGACTGCCATTAGGTATCGAGATGAGATCCTCAGACCCCTTGTGAGACCATATGCTGGTGCGGTTGGCCCTGGGTTCCTCCTAATGCAAGACAATGCTAGACATCATGTGGCTGGATGTGTCAGCAGTTCCTGCAAGAGGAAGGCATTGATGCTATGGACTGGCCCGCCCGTTCTCCAGACCTGAATCCAATTGAGCACATCTGGGAGATCATGTCTCGCTCCATCCACCAACGCCACGTTGCACCACAGACTGTCCAGGAGTTGGCGGATGCTTTAGTCCAGGTCTGGGAGGAGGTCCCTCAGGAGACCATCCGCCACCTCATCAGGAGCATGCCCAGGCGTTGTAGGGAGGTCATACAGGCACATGGAGGCCACACACACTACTGAGCCTCATTTTGACCTGTTTTAAGGACATTACATCAAAGTTGGATCAGCCTGTAGTGTGGTTTTCCACTTTAATTTTGAGGGTGACTCCAAATCCAGACCTCCATGGGTTGATACATTTGATTTCCATTGATAATTTTTGTGTGATTTTGTTGTCAGCACATTCAACTATGTAAAAAAAAAAGTATTTCATAAGATGATTTCATTCATTCAGATCTAGGATGTGTTATTTTAGTGTTCCCTTAATTTTTTTGAGCAGTGTACATTTAAACTCTGTTTTTCACAATTCCTGACATTTAATCCTAGTCAAAATACACTGTCTTAGCTCAGTTATGATCACCACTTTATTTTAAGAATGTAAAATATCAAAATAATAGTAGAGAGAATGATGTATTTAAGCTTTTATTTCTTTCATCACATTCCCAGTGGGTCAGAAGTTTACATACACTCAATTAGTATTTGGTAGCATTGCCTTTAAATTGTTTAACTTGGGTCAAACATTTCGGGTAGCCTTCCACAAGCTTCCCACAATAAGTTGGGTGAATTTAGGCCCATTCCTCCTGACAGAGCTGGTGTAACTGAGTCAGGTTTGTAGGCCTCGTTGCTCGCACACGCTTTTTCAGTTCTGCCCACAAATGTTCTATAGGATTGAAGTCAGGGATTTGTGATGGCCACTCCAATTCCTTGACTTTGTTGTCCTTAAGCCATTTTGCCACAACTTTGGAAGTATGCTTGGGGTCATTGTCCAGTTGGAAGACCCATTTGCGACCAAGCTTTAACATCCTGACTGATGTCTTGAGATGTTGCTTCAATATATCCACATAATTGTCCTTCCTCATGATGCCATCTATTTTGTGAAGTACACCAGTCCCTCCCGCAGCAAAGAACCCCCACAACATGATGCTGCCACCCCCGTTCTTCACGGTTGGGATGGTGATCTTCGGTTGCAAGCCATCCCCTTTTTCATCCAAACATGACAATGGTCATTATTGCCAAACAGTTCTATTTCTGTTTCATCAGACCAGAGTAAATTTCTCCAAAAAGTATGATCTTTGTCTCCATGTGCAGTTGCAAACCGTAGTCTGGCTTTTTTATGGCGGTTTTGGAGCAGTGGCTTCTTCCTTGCTAAGCGGTCTTTCAGGTTATGTCGATATAGGACTCGTTTTACTGTGGATATAGATACTTTTGTACCTGTTTCCTCCAGCATCTTCACAAGGTCCTTTGCTTCTGTTCTGGGATTGATTTGCAGTTTTCGCACCAAACTATGTTCATCTCTAGGAGACAGAACGCGTCTCCTTCCTGAGCGGTATGACGGCTGCGTGGTCCCATGGTGTTTATACTTGCGTACTATTGTTTGTACAGATGAACGTGGTACCTTCAGGCATTTGGAAATTGCTCCCAAGGATGAACCAGACTTGTCTGAGGTCTTGGCTGATTTTTTAAAAATGTCCCATGATGTCAAGCAAAGAGGCACTGAGTTTGAAGGTAGGCCTTGAAATACATCCACAGGTACACCTCCAATTGACTCAAATTATGTCAATTAGCCTATCAGAAGCTTCTAAAGCCATGACATCATTTTCTGGAATTTTCCAAGCTGTTTAAAGGCACAGTCAACTTAGTGTATGTAAACTTCTGACCCACTGGAATTGTGATACAGTGAATTATAAGTGAAAAAATCTGTCTGTAAACAATTGTTGGAAAAA
Source organism: Coregonus clupeaformis (assembly GCF_020615455.1). Lineage (NCBI taxonomy): Eukaryota > Metazoa > Chordata > Actinopteri > Salmoniformes > Salmonidae > Coregonus > Coregonus clupeaformis. Next base: position 25,017,766 of record NC_059220.1, read on the forward strand.
TTACTTGCACAAAGTAGATGTCCTAAATGACTTGCCAAAAATATTGTTTGTTAACAAGAAATTTGTGGAGTGGTTGAAAAATGAGTTTTAATGACTCCAACCTAAGTGAATGTAAACTTCCGACTTCAACTGTAAATGATCCTTGGTATGACCCCCTTCCTCCGGCTTAGACAGTGCTTAGACTGTAATGGGTTAAACACATTGCCCTTGTTATTGCTGATCTTTTCATATCATCTGCTGCTGTAAAAGATTGTTTGTAATACTTCAATTTGTGAGAGTCAAAATATTTTTCCTTGGCCACAGCCTTAAACAAACAGCCTATTATTTTTGGATGGCTCAGGCCACTGCAGTGGAGCCCAGCGGGGTTACATCTTTATTACTGGGTCAGAGGGAGAGGACTGGAGTGAGGACTGAGATGTATGGAGGGGCCAAGGGGTCAATATTAACCCACTGTTTAAAGGTCCTGTCAGACAAACAGGTCCGTGGTTAGTCACCCATATAACTGCCTCTGTTACAGTATAAAACCACTACGAGGGTTTATAGGGCTTCAATACACAATGCATGACACACTAGACAAGGTATGTAGCATGCTGAAGGAGCCAACATCACAGTGTAGCAACCCCCCTAACCTTGAGGTGTTCCTGTTACGTAAGACACTCCTGGCTGGTATTGTGACATCTTCTACTTCTTGCATCCTCCAGAAAAAAAGGTTGTATATTTTAGCGTCTGAGGTGATTATTGTGTAAATGTCAAGTCCTCCCTGACTGAACTGGCCTGTGAAAGGTGAACTTAAAGTTCAGTCAGTTTTTTTGGCCCATTCTATAACTTCTTCCCAATGGTTCCTATGACTGAACAAGGCTCGACCTTACCTCATGGGCTCTTTGAATACTTACATTTGATTACTTTCCCTTCAAAGAAAACACTACATAGGCTCCATTATTTTCTGCTAGTAGGTCTTTAAACAAATACAATGAATTCACTCATAGCGTTCTATATTATGATGTGGAATATGACTAGCTGCTGAGTTGCACTTCCTCTGTAAATGAGGTGGAACAGAGGAGCTAAATAAAGTTGGTTCAAAACCCCCAGTAACAGGCTAATATCCACATGGGTGAAGGAACTCAACTAAACCAGGGACCATGTATGCAAGCAGCGAGTGTGTTCCCTATGTTTGTTTCCAGTGTTTGCCTCAGTCAATTGCCTGTAGCACAGTAGTTGGAGCCCAATTGGCTGCGTTGTGGATAAGCCTAATTGGTAGTGCGATAGAGAAAACAGCTCCAGCCCCATGTCAGGCTTATCGTAGAGGACTGAGAGATGCCAGGAGATTGCAGAAACAAAGTTTTGGGCCGTATTGACAGACGTCTGGCTAGAGACACACAAAGCCCTGCCTGTGTTCCACTGTATGTTTTCAGCGCAGTAGCCCTCTGTTTCTACTGTGTCATTCACCTCACACTAAACCTGCCCACACAACTGTGTTGAGAGAGTTCTACTCTGCCCACTCACACACTCACAGACACACAGATGCTCTCTATCACACACACGCCTGGCAAATGCTTAGAGAGCCATGAAATACAGACTTATTTTTATGCCTTTTGGAGTCAACTAAAACAACGTTTCTGTATGATTTCTTCCACAAAAATATTTTTTTTTTGCCATTGTCATGTGTATTGACTCAGAGTATGAAGTGGAAAAGATTGAGGCAGGGCAATAGATAATAACAAACATACAGTATATTCCTACTAATCATGTCATGGGTTGTGGGTGTTTTACTGTCTGACATCTGTCACAGTGAACCTCACATGTGTCTTTGTGCGTGGTAACCTCTATGTTGGTGACCTGTCTCGCCCTCAGATGTCAACGAGTGTTTGGACCAATCGGTGTGCACCCACGGTAGGTGTGTCAACTCCGAGGGCTCCTACAGCTGCAACTGTTACCAAGGATACCAGGCCTCTCTGGACAACAGCAGTTGCCAAGGTACTTGTTTGTGAAAACATAAGTCACACATCATTCATTCTTCAGGTTCGGTATTAAAATAACAGTTCTCTGAAGGGGAAATAGTGCTACTGAAGAAGCCTTTGAGGTCCAGGGGGTTTCAATAAATGTTGTTAACAGTGAGGAGGAGCGGTGGTTTAACAAGGTCCTCCTCCATACTGTATTTTCTCCAGATGTGGATGAGTGTCTGCTCCCCGGAGCCTGCCTCCATGGCAGGTGTGTCAATCTGGATGGCTCCCACAGGTGCAGCTGTAACACTGGTTACCAAACCACTCCTGACGGCAGGGCCTGTGAAGGTCTGTAAAATATTAGATGTGTGGAATATGACCCTTCACGGCATACCACTGTTCCCTTTGAGCTCTGAGCTCTCTATGGCTCTTTTAATGCCTCATCATTGTTTTTATTAGATGTTGACGAATGTGCTACACCTGTGTGCCCCGCGGGAATTTGCACCAATACCGAAGGTTCCTACTCATGCAAGAACTGCCGACCTGGATTCCAGCGATCAGCGGATGGACAGAGATGTGAAGGTATGGAACCTGTACAACCTTTAGCGTTTCAGGCAACACACTGAATTATCATCATCTACCATAGACAGATAAAGCATGTCAGACAGCGTGTAGCAACCTACCGTTCATTCTTCATGATAATCTGTATTTTTGTTCCAGATGTGGATGAGTGCTCCAATGCAGACATGTGTCTGGGAGGGGTATGTGCCAACACAGAGGGCTCCTTCACCTGCACCCGCTGTAAAGATGGATACAAGGTGTCCCAGGACAGGCACAGGTGTGAGGGTGAGTCCAGCCAAAGCGTTCCCCAACTGGCACATTCACCCACGCCTTCTGTAAAGGCTTGCCCTTTGCATGTATCAATTGTATAACTGTCTCTGTTATTGTGACATAGGTGTGTCTTAGAACTGTAACGCAATACTTGTATATAGTTTGTTTGCCAATAGTAATTAATGTCTGTGCTGGTCTGATGTCTCCTCCAGATATTGATGAGTGCCAGTCTCGGTCTGTGTGTGCTAACGGGATCTGTCTGAACTCTGAGGGCTCCTACTCCTGCATCACCTGTCCCTCAGGCTACAGCATCTCCCTAGACGGAGAGCTCTGTGAAGGTTTGTCCATTCTCCCTGAAACCACATCTAATGGTCCATCGAAGGAGTGGTGTTTTACTTAATAGTCTGTATTGGTGTATTACAGATATTGATGAGTGTGAGCTGCACACTACGTGCCCCAGGGGAACATGCACCAACACTGAGGGTTCCTTCACCTGCACCACCTGTGGGTCAGGCTATAGAGTGACTGAGGATGGGCTAGAGTGTGAAGGTGAGGCTTTCTTGGACGGATTTCCTGCGTACATGTGAGTTGGTGAATGTACGCCAGAGTTTGTGCATTTGTGTGTGCGTTAGCAGGGCGTGTGTTACCGAATGCTGTATGAGCATGTTAGGTTCTGCCCTCTGCCCTGCGTGTGACAGATGTGAGAGAGTGTGCCAGGTAACGCCCCATTGGGTCCTGCGTGAGTCCAGCCAGGCCTGTCTCCCACATCGCCTTTTGTAAATGATGTCAGGTGTGACGGCTTGGACCCAAAGCCCCTCTCCTTAGCTAAAGATCCTAAAATACTCCTCCCAGACATCACATCATAACTGGATCCTGCATCCCTCTCCCTCTGGCACCCTCCATCTGATCCGCGTTCAAAAGAAAGAGACATGGGCCTCAAATAAAACACGGTGAAGTCAGCATGTCCCACTGATAGATCAGCTGGCGAGATAGATGTGTTGACAGTGGAATTTTATGCCATATCAATTATAAACTGATCGAAATGATTACATGTGGCATGTAGTCATATTTTCCACCAGGCATGCTATCCTCTGCTACAGTTCAGGTATGTAGTTAACTCTGTCCTGTTGTTCAGATGTGGATGAGTGCTTGGTGGCTAACGTGTGCCCAGGCCAGCTGTGTAGGAACAGTCCCGGTTCCTTCTCCTGCAGGAGCTGTGGAACTGGCTTTACCCTGTCTGAGGATGGCTCCTACTGCCAGGGTAAGACTGTCTAACCTCTGGAACACACTCACACTCACCCCCGCCCTCCTATTCTTCTCCACAAGAGGAACAGTACAGATCCAGTTCTATACGCTAATGTTATTTAATGGAAGGGTGGATTGAGACTAGGAAGAAGATCTCCTTTTTAAAATGTTTTTGCCCTGGGAAAGTCCTGAGAACAAGTCCAAGTCAGACTTTGATTTTAATGGATGTCTTCATGCCAGGGAAAGATTAACGGCTTCATTTTAAATGAAACCAACCACTCCTCAGCTCCTACGCAGCTAGCACACATTGTGGAACTCCTCTGTTGACCCACAGGCAAACCAAAAGCCATTCCATTCACTTAACAATGGCCTTCACTATTTTCCCCATAAGAAATACAATCTGTACCAGAGCAAGGAATTTCCAATGATCACATAACAGAGAGCCATGAGTGTTTGTTGATACAGTAATTATACGCCACCTGTAATAGCTTGCTGTTTTGGAATAGATGCCTGTCCTGCATACTTCTCTCCACCCATTTTAATAAAGCACTGTCAGTGCAAGCTAATAAAGGAGGCTTTGCTTACTGTACGTGCAGACTGACTTCCTTGCATTCAGCCATTAGTCATGTTATCAGGCCAGAGGCAGACTGAGAGACTGTCTCCTTGGGCTAATGGGCTAGATCTGACCTCACTCATGTTATGATGCTCTCTCTCTCTCTCTCTCTCTCTCTCTCTCTCTCTCTCTCTCTCTCTCTCTCTCTCTCTCTCTCTCTCTCTCTCTCTCTCTCTCTCTCCCTCCCTCCCTCCCTCAGACATAAATGAGTGCCTGTCCCCAGGGGTCTGCCCCATGGGCGTTTGCAGCAACACAGAGGGCTCCTACTCCTGTATGACCTGTGACCTTGGCTTCACACTGGCGCCCAATGGGCTCTCCTGTGAAGGTACTACTTTTTTACTTGGGACTGAACTCTAATGTCCCTTCACTCATGCTGGAAGTTCTCCTCTTATGCTGATGATTTATTTGTAGTCAGTCACAGCTCTGCATGGTAGACGAACATCATAATAATGGCCGGAACAGATCAAATAATAGTGAAGACATCAAAACTATGAAATAACACATATGGAATCATGTAGTAACCAAAAAAGTGTTAAACAAATCAAAATATATGTTATATTTGAGATTCTTCAAAGTAGACACCCTTTGTCTTGATGACAGCTTTGCACACTCTTGGTATTCTCTCAACCAGCTTCATGAGGAATGCTTTTCCAACAGTCTTGAAGGAGTTCCCACATATGCTGAGCACTTGTTGGCTGCTTTTCCTTCACTGCGGTCCAACTCATCCCAAACCATCTCAATTGGGTTGAGGTCGGGTGATTGTGGATGCCAGGTCATCTGATGCAGCACTCCGTCACTCTCCTTCTTGGTCAACTATGCCTTACACAGCCTGGAGGTGTGTTGGGTAATTGTCCTGTTGAAAAACAAATGATAGTCCCACTGAGCGCAAACCAGTAAGCATTTCACTGTAATGTCTACACCTGTTGTATTCGGCGCATGTCGCAAATCAAATTTGATTTCATTTGAGATGGGATGGCGTATCGCTGCAGAATGCTGTGGTAGCCATGCTGGTTAAGTGTGCCTTGAATTCTAAATAAATCACAGACAGTGTCACCAGCAAAGCACCCCCACCACATCACACCTCCTCCATGCTTCACTGTGGGAGCCACACATGCAGAGATCATCCGTTCACCTACTCTGCGTCTCACAAAGACACGGCGGTTGGAACCAAAAATCTCAGACTCCTCAGACCAAAGGACAGATTTCCACCGGTCTAATGTCCATTGCTCGTGTTTCTTGGCCCAAGCAGGTCTCTTCTTCTTATTGGTGTCCTTTAGTAGTGGTTTCTTTGCAGCAATTCGACCATGAAGGCCTGATTCACGCAGTCTCCTCTGAACAGTTGATGTTGAGATGTGTCTGTTAATTGAACTCTGTGAAGCATTTATTTGGGCTGCAATCTGAGGTGCAGTTAACTCTAATGAACTAATCCTCCGCAGCAGAGGTAACTCTGGGTCTTCCTTTCCTGTGGCGGTCCTCATGAGAACCAGTTTCATCATAGCGCTTGATCGTTTTTTTGCAACTGCACTTGAAGAAACCTTCAAAGTTCTTGACATTTTCCGGGTTGACTGATCTTCATGTCTTAAAGTAATGATGGACTGTCATTTCTCTTTGCTTATTTGAGCTCTCTCTCTCTCTCTCTCTCTCTCTCTCTCTCTCTCTCTCTCTCTCTCTCTTCTCTCTCTCTCTCTCTCTCCTCTCTCTCTCTCTCCCTCCTCCCTCCCTCCTCAGACATAAATGAGTGCCTGTCCCCAGGGGTCTGCCCCATGGGCGTTTGCAGCAACACAGAGGGCTCCTACTCCTGTATGACTGTGACCTTGGCTTCACACTGGCGCCCAATGGGCTCTCCTGTGAAGGTACTACTTTTTTACTTGGGACTGAACTCTAATGTCCCTTCACTCATGCTGGAAGTTCTCCTCTTATGCTGATGATTTATTTGTAGTCAGTCACAGCTCTGCATGGTAGACGAACATCATAATAATGGCCGGAACAGATCAAATAATAGTGAAGACATCAAAACTATGAAATAACACATATGGAATCATGTAGTAACCAAAAAAGTGTTAAACAAATCAAAATATATGTTATATTTGAGATTCTTCAAAGTAGACACCCTTTGTCTTGATGACAGCTTTGCACACTCTTGGTATTCTCTCAACCAGCTTCATGAGGAATGCTTTTCCAACAGTCTTGAAGGAGTTCCACATATGCTGAGCACTTGTTGGCTGCTTTTCCTTCACTGCGGTCCAACTCATCCCAAACCATCTCAATTGGGTTGAGGTCGGGTGATTGTGGATGCCAGGTCATCTGATGCAGCACTCCGTCACTCTCCTTCTTGGTCAACTATGCCTTACACAGCCTGGAGGTGTGTTGGGTAATTGTCCTGTTGAAAAACAAATGATAGTCCCACTGAGCGCAAACCAGTAAGCATTTCACTGTAATGTCTACACCTGTTGTATTCGCGCATGTCGCAAATCAAATTTGATTTCATTTGAGATGGGATGGCGTATCGCTGCAGAATGCTGTGGTAGCCATGCTGGTTAAGTGTGCCTTGAATTCTAAATAAATCACAGACAGTGTCACCAGCAAAGCACCCCCACCACATCACACCTCCTCCATGCTTCACTGTGGGAGCCACACATGCAGAGATCATCCGTTCACCTACTCTGCGTCTCACAAAGACACGGCGGTTGGAACCAAAAATCTCAGACTCCTCAGACCAAAGGACAGATTTCCACCCGGTCTAATGTCCATTGCTCGTGTTTCTTGGCCCAAGCAGGTCTCTTCTTCTTATTGGTGTCCTTTAGTAGTGGTTTCTTTGCAGCAATTCGACCATGAAGGCCTGATTCACGCAGTCTCCTCTGAACAGTTGATGTTGAGATGTGTCTGTTAATTGAACTCTGTGAAGCATTTATTTGGGCTGCAATCTGAGGTGCAGTTAACTCTAATGAACTAATCCTCCGCAGCAGAGGTAACTCTGGGTCTTCCTTTCCTGTGGCGGTCCTCATGAGAACCAGTTTCATCATAGCGCTTGATCGTTTTTTTGCAACTGCACTTGAAGAAACCTTCAAAGTTCTTGACATTTTCCGGGTTGACTGATCTTCATGTCTTAAAGTAATGATGGACTGTCATTTCTCTTTGCTTATTTGAGCTCTCTCTCTCTCTCTCTCTTTTTTTTTTTTTTTTTTTTTTTTTTTTTTTTTTTTTTTTTTTTTTTTTTTTCTCTCTCTCTCTCTCTCTCTCTCTCTCTCTCTCTCTCTCTCTCTCTCTCTCTCTCTCTCCCTCCTCCCTCCCTCCCTCAGACATAAATGAGTGCCTGTCCCCAGGGGTCTGCCCCATGGGCGTTTGCAGCAACACAGAGGGCTCCTACTCCTGTATGACCTGTGACCTTGGCTTCACACTGGCGCCCAATGGGCTCTCCTGTGAAGGTACTACTTTTTACTTGGGACTGAACTCTAATGTCCCTTCACTCATGCTGGGAAGTTCTCCTCTTATGCTGATGATTTATTTGTAGTCAGTCACAGCTCTGCATGGTAGACGAACATCATAATAATGGCGGAACAGATCAAATAATAGTGAAGACATCAAAACTATGAAATAACACATATGGAATCATGTAGTAACCAAAAAAGTGTTAAACAAATCAAAATATATGTTATATTTGAGATTCTTCAAAGTAGACACCCTTTGTCTTGATGACAGCTTTGCACACTCTTGGTATTCTCTCAACCAGCTTCATGAGGAATGCTTTTCCAACAGTCTTGAAGGAGTTCCCACATATGCTGAGCACTTGTTGGCTGCTTTTCCTTCACTGCGGTCCAACTCATCCCAAACCATCTCAATTGGGTTGAGGTCGGGTGATTGTGGATGCCAGGTCATCTGATGCAGCACTCCGTCACTCTCCTTCTTGGTCAACTATGCCTTACACAGCCTGGAGGTGTGTTGGGTAATTGTCCTGTTGAAAAACAAATGATAGTCCCACTGAGCGCAAACCAGTAAGCATTTCACTGTAATGTCTACACCTGTTGTATTCGGCGCATGTCGCAAATCAAATTTGATTTCATTTGAGATGGGATGGCGTATCGCTGCAGAATGCTGTGGTAGCCATGCTGGTTAAGTGTGCCTTGAATTCTAAATAAATCACAGACAGTGTCACCAGCAAAGCACCCCCACCACATCACACCTCCTCCATGCTTCACTGTGGGAGCCACACATGCAGAGATCATCCGTTCACCTACTCTGCGTCTCACAAAGACACGGCGGTTGGAACCAAAAATCTCAGACTCCTCAGACCAAAGGACAGATTTCCACCGGTCTAATGTCCATTGCTCGTGTTTCTTGGCCCAAGCAGGTCTCTTCTTCTTATTGGTGTCCTTTAGTAGTGGTTTCTTTGCAGCAATTCGACCATGAAGGCCTGATTCACGCAGTCTCCTCTGAACAGTTGATGTTGAGATGTGTCTGTTAATTGAACTCTGTGAAGCATTTATTTGGGCTGCAATCTGAGGTGCAGTTAACTCTAATGAACTAATCCTCCGCAGCAGAGGTAACTCTGGGTCTTCCTTTCCTGTGGCGGTCCTCATGAGAACCAGTTTCATCATAGCGCTTGATCGTTTTTTTGCAACTGCACTTGAAGAAACCTTCAAAGTTCTTGACATTTTCCGGGTTGACTGATCTTCATGTCTTAAAGTAATGATGGACTGTCATTTCTCTTTGCTTATTTGAGCTGCTCTTGCCATAATATGGACTTGGTCTTTTACCAAATAGGGCTATCTTCTGTATACCACCCCTACTTTCTCATAACACAACTGATTGGCTCAAACGCATTAAGAAGGAAATAAATTCCACAAATTGACTTTTAACAAGGCACATCTGTTAATTGAAATGCATTCCAGGTGACTACCACATGAAGCTGGTTGAGAGAATGCCAAGAGTGTGCAAAGCTGTCATCAAGGCAAAGGGTGGCTCCTTTGAAGAATCTCAAATATAAAATATATTTTGATTTGTTTAACACTTTTTGGTTCCATATGTGTTATTTCATAGTTTTGATGTCTTCACTATTATTCTACAATGTAGAAAATAGTAAAAAATAAAGAAAAACCCTTGAATGAGTAGGTGTGTCCAAACTTTTGACTGGTACTGTATATTCATGTGGTAGGTTGTGACACTGTGACGAGGTGTGAAAGCAGGAGTCAGGCGCAGGAGGTAAAATACCAGAGTTTAATCCGTTTGCATAAATCAAACGCCCCAAGCGTCAAACAACACTGTACAAGGGAAAACATCCACCTTGGCAAATAACACAGTGAAATGTAGCTCAACCGAGCTACACGCTCTCACAACAATCACTCACAAAGACAAGGGGAACAGAGGGAACACTTGTACACATACTAATTAGGGGAATGAGCACCAGGTGTGTGTGATTGACAAGACATGACAAGTGGAGTGATGAGAATGGGATCGGCAGTAGCTAGTACTCCGGTGATGACAAACGCCGAAGCCTGCCCGAACCAGGAGGGGGGGCAGCCTTGGCGGAAGTCGTGACAGTACACCCCCCGACGTGCGGCTCCAGCAGTACGTCGACCCCGGCCTCGGGGACGGCCAGGAGGACGCGGAGCATGGCGAGTCAGATGGCGACGGTGGAAATCCCTCAACAGGGAGGGATTGAGGATGTCCGCCTTGGGACCCAGCACCGTTCCTCCGGACCGTACCCCTCCCACTCCACGAGATACTGAAGGCCCCCCACCCGATGCCACTAATCCAGGATGGAACGGACCGAGTACGCCGGGGCCCCCTCAATGTCCAGAGGAGGTGGAGGAACCTCCCGTACCTCAGACTCCTGGAGCGGACCAGCTACCACCGGCCTGAGGAGAGACACATGAAACGAGGGGTTAATACGGTAATCAGGGGGGAGTAACAACCTGTATGTCACCTCGTTTATTCTCCTCAGGACTTTAAACGGCCCCACACACCGCGGGCTCAGCTTCCGGCAGGGCAGGCGGAGGGGCAGATTCCGGGTCGAGAGCCAGACCCGATCCCCCGGTACGATCACTGGGGCCTCCCTGCGGTGGCGGTCAGCATTGGCCTTCTGACGACGCACGGCGCGCTGGAGGCGAACGTGGGCAGCGTCCCAAGTCTACTCCGCGCGCCGAAATCAGTCATCCACCGCGGGAGCCTCGGTCTGGCTCTGGTGCCACGGTGCCAGGACCGGTTGGTAACCCAAAACACATTGGGAGGGTGTTAGGTTAGTGGAGGAGTGGCGGAGAGAGTTCTGAGCACCGTGGCACCAGAACACCGACCACTCCCCCGGCCGGTCCTGACAGTAGGTCCGCAGGAACCTACCCACATCTTGATTCACCCTTTCCACCTGCCCATTGCTCTCGGGGTGAAAACCAGAGGTCAGGCTGACCGAGACCCCAGACGTTCCATGAACGCCTTCCAGACTCTAGACATGAACTGGGGATCTCGGTCGGACACTATATCCTCTGGTACCCCGTAGTGCCGGAAGACGTGAGTAAACAGAGCCTCCACAGTTTGTAGGGCCGTGGGGAGACTGGGCAGAGGAAGGAGGCGGCAGCACTTTGAAAAGCGGTCCACAACGACCAGGATCATGGTGTTACCTTGGGAGGGGGGAAGATCAGTGAGAAAATCTATTGTAGCTTACCCGCTGGGAGGTGCCTAAGTGCCTTACTCTGGGCGCGCACTGAGTATGAGGAAACATACACCCTCACATCCTTAGCCAAGGTAGGCCACCAGTACTTCTCGGTCAGGCAGCGCATTGTACGACCGATACCTGGATGACCAGAAGAGGGTGATGTGTGTGCCCAGTAGATCAGACGATTACGGATAAGCGCAGGCACGTACTGCAGCCCAGCTGGACACTGCGGTGGAGATGGATCTGTGCGTAATGCCTGCGCTATATCTGCGTCCATCGCCCATACTACCGGCGCCACAATGCATGAGGCAGGGAGTATGGGGGTGTTGTCTCTGGGCCTCTCCTCTGTGTCATACAGCCGAGACAGTGCGTCTGCCTTCACATTCTTCGTACCCGGAATGTATGAGAGAGTGAAATCAAACCGGGTGAAGAAGAGGGCCCACCTGGCCTGGCGAGGATTCAGCCTCCTCGCTGCCCGAATGTACTCCAGGTTACGGTGGTCTGTCCAGACGAGGAAAGGGTGCTTCGCCCCTTCGAGCCAATGTCTCCACACCGTCAAAGTTCGGACAACAGCCAACAGCTCCCGATCACCAACGCCGTAGTTCTGCTCCGCTGAGCTGAGCTTCTTAGAAAAGAAGGCACAGGGGCAGAGCTTGGGTGGCGTGCCCGAGTGTTGGGATAAGACAGCTCCTATCCCTACCTCGGACGCATCCACCTCCACTACGAACGGTAGTGATGGATCGGGGTGAGCCAGTACCGGGGCTGAGGTGAACAGACCACGCAATCTACTGAATGCCAAATCAGCCTCAGCAGACCAGCAGAGCCGGGACGGCCCACCCTTCAACAAGGAGGTAATGGGAGCTGTTACCTTGCCAAAACCCTGAATAAACCTTCGATAGTAGTTGGCAAAGCCAAGGAAGCGCTGCACCTCCTTTACCGTGGTTGGCGTCGGCCAATTACACACGGCTGCAATGCGGTCTCCCTCCATCTCCACACCTGTGGTGGTAATGCGATATCCGAGGAAGGAGATTGACTGCTGGAAAAATTCACACTTCTCTGCCTTGGCATAAAGATCATTTTCCAGCAGTCGGACCAGTACTTTGCAAACCAGGCTCACATGCTCGGCGCGCGTTGCGGAATACACCAGGATGTAATCGATGTAGACCACCACACCACAACCAAGCATGTCCCGAAACACCTCGTTCACAAAGGACTGGAAAACGGATGGAGCATTCATCAAACCGTAGGGCATCACCAGGTATTCATAATGCCCCGAGGTTGTGCTGAATGCTGTTTTCCACTCATCCCCTTCCCGAATACGCACCAGGTTGTAGGCACTCCTGAGGTCTAATTTGGTGAAAAAACGGGCCCCATGCATTGACTCAATCACTGAAGGAATGAGGGGAAGAGGATAACTAAATCGTACCGTCACATTATTCAGTGGTCGATAATCAATGCACGGGCGTAAACCACCATCTTTCTTCTTCACAAAGAAGAAACTCGAGTAGGCAGGTGAAGTGGAGGGACGTGTATACCCCTGGCACAGGGACTCGGTGACGTATATTTCCATAGCCTCCGTTTCAGCCTGCGACAGGGGATACACATGACTCCTGGGAAGTACAGCGTCTACCCAAAGGTTTATCGCGCAATCCCCCTCCCGATGAGGTGGTAATTTATCAGCACCAGATCATGGTATTCGGGGGAAATGCGCACGGTGGGGGTACCGTCTGGACTTTCCACCGTGGACGCACCAACGGAAACACCTAGACACCTACCCGGACACTCACACGACCACCCCGTAAGAACCCTCTGCAGCCATGAGAAATTGGGGTTGTGAAGGGCTAACCACGGGATACCCAAGACTACAGGGTAAGCAGGAGACTCAATAATCATAAAGATGATCTGCTCAACATTTGTCTCCTGCGTAATCATGGTGACTGGTACAGTAACTTCCTTAACCTACCCGGACCTTAATGGTCGACTATCTAGTGCTCTGATGGGGAGTGGAATGGTTAGGGGAACCAATGAAATGCCTTGACGGTGTGCAAATGCCCTGTCCATAAAATTCCCAGCTGCGCCTGAATCGACTAGCGCCTTACAGTGGGAACCTACCAAGTGATCTGGAAAGGAGATAGATAAAGTACAGTGCGCCGCAAAGGGCTCTGAACACGTTTGGGTGTTCGTTACCTGGGGTGATGCGTGAGTACCCTGCCTACCGCCTCCAGACCCAAAAGAACGTTGACTGTGACGTGAGGTGGATTGTCCCTTCGTGCCACCAGAGTGGCACTGTCGCTGTCCTCCTGCGCACTCTCGACCGGCGGCTCCCCCTAACAGCTCCATCTGCTCGGGGTCAGAGTCGTCCGGAGTGGGAACGGGCAGACCCCTACTAGGACGTCCTCTGGCTGCTAGCAGATTGTCCAGCCGGATGGCCATGTCCTCCAGTTGGGAGAACGATAGCATGGCATCCCGGCAGGCTAGCTCCCGTCGGATGTCCTCCCTTAGGTGGCACCGGAAATTGTCTATCAGGGCCCGCTCGTTCCACCCGGACCCCGCTGCCAGCGTCCGGAACTCCAGCGCGTAGTCCTGAGCGGTCCTCAGTCACAATCACTCACAAAGACAAGGGGAACAGAGGGAACACTTATACACATACTAATTAGGGGAATGAGCACCAGGTGTGTGTGATTGACAAGACATGACAAGTGGAGTGATGAGAATGGAATCGGCAGTAGCTAGTACTCCGGTGACGACGAACGCCGAAGCCTGCCCAAACCAGGAGGGGGGGCAGCCTTGGCGGAAGTCGTGACAGACACTTTCCTTGAAGTTTTGGCGGCTTTATTTGGAGGACAAACTGAGGACCCACTTGGAATAAGACTCAATGACATCCCAGCTGTGGTGTGAATGTGTCACACTACATTACGTACTGTGTGTGTGTTTCCCCTCTGTGTCCCCTGCCCTGGCAGACATCAACGAGTGTGAGGACCACGGTCTGTGTCTGGGAGGACAGTGCACCAACAGCCCAGGTTCCTACAGCTGCTCCTGTCCCCCGGGCCTGGAGATGGTGGACGGGACATCCTGCAGAGGTACACACACTCACACCCACTCTCTTGGGATGGGGGGGGGGTGATGTCCTCTCCTGTTCAGCTGTGTGTGTATTGATGAACTGTCCTTGATTAACTATCCGATTAGCCTGTCATGTTTGACTCTGTGTGTGCGTGTATTACAGATGTGGATGAGTGTCAGTCTGGGGGGATCTGTGGAGATGGGGACTGTCTAAACACAGAGGGTTCCTACCTCTGCATCTGCCCTGATGGATACACCACAGGCACCACAGATGGAATTGGCTGCCAAGGTGAGAGAGATATACTGCCAGGTTTATAACTAACTACCTACTGGTTTGAATACATTACCACAAATAGCGCAAGCCACAAGCCCCTCTCCTCTCTTGGTGAGGGCAGACAGTTCATGCAGAGGGCAGCTTGTACTCCCTGACCATGTCTCTCTCAGGGCTGACCCCTCTCCCCCTGCACTCCCCCCTGATCCCCCCTGCTCCTGCTCTGGGGTGCCTGGGTGTCCACTTGTTCCCCAGGCCAGTTAGGCAGCAGTCATCAAACCCAGCCATTGTTTCTAACAGGCCATGGCCAGACATCAACAGTCTCACTGCTCCCCCTCTCTCAGCTCCACTGGACCAGGTTTGATGTCATTCCAGCCGCACCCATTGCCCTGTTCACAACAGAGAGAAAAAAACGCTGCTCCTAATTGTTGGCCAGAGAGCTAGATAGCCTTTCACTGGAACTTTCTGGAGCATTAGCTGTCAAAATACAGAAGAATGGAACCCTCTGGGTGAATCAATATGAAGGGAACATAACTCAGGCTAAAACGAGGAATGCATATTATTGATTCTGGTATAGTTTACTGCTGAAGGGTATCTAGTGTTAGCATAGCCTGAATGACAAAACATTGGGCAGTACACTGAGCATGTTATCGCTCTAGAGTGATGTGAAGCAGGTAAGCATAGAGCAGGGCCTTTCTCTGCGGGTGGAAGATCCTGGAGGGGGTTGAGGGGCCGAGACCTCTTCCAGCCATACATCTACAGTTTAGTAATTTAGCAGACGCTCTTATCCAAGGGCACATCAACAGATTTTTCACCTAGTCAGCTTGGGGATTCGAACCAACGACTTTTCGGTTACTGGCCCCACGCTCGTAACCGTGAGGCTACCTACCACCCCATACGTACTCAGCAGGCAAGGCAGCCCCTCCCCAGTGCCCAGTGCTGATGGCTGGGCTCTCCCTTAAGTCCCCTGGGCTGTGGCCATGTACTACAGCACCACAACAGTGAGCAAGGCAGGCCCAACCTGCACACTCCCCTGGCCCTCTGCCACAGCAAATACTGCCCTTTAATTATCCTATAAATCAGAGGCTGGGTATATTTTCATGCCGTCTGCCGTTGTGTGTGCAGCGCTGACACAATGAAAGCCAGGCCTCTCTGCCATGGGCCCTGCAGGGAGAGGAGAGGGGGTGCATGGGAAGGAGGGGGTCTGGTGAGCCCAGAGTGGTTGGTGCTCTGGTTGGAACACAGGTGGACTGGCTGGATAGATGGCTGCTTACAGTGCTATGGGCACTGGCACTGTCTGAGACTCAACAGTGGACATAGGACTAATATAAATCACAAAGATTAACTAATCACTAGTCAATCTAGCATAACCTGCCATGCAGCTCTGTTTGAGATAAATCATTGCTATAAATGTTTGTTATTGAATCATATAGTTATTAAACTGGAACATACATTTGGGTGCTTACCAAGGCTGTTCTCAGACAGTTTTGTTCCCTGTATGTGTTTACTATCTACCTTGTTTCATTATCAGCCCTTGGCAAAAGAATAGGGGCTTTTCATTCATGTTCTATTTTTGTTGCTTTTCTGCCTTGCCCCCACTTATTATTCTGTCCAAATACCTTGTAAGTTATGTTGTAATGTGGCAATTATCCACCAATCTACATTTAATCAAGCATAAAGCCATCATTATAAATGTTTTACTAGTCGGAGTGAATGTTCCCAGACCAATAGCTAACCCAGCAAACCGGGAACATTCCCAGGACATTATCTAAGATTCCCATTAAGATTTAGTTATGATTTGATCTAACATTAGGATTATAACATCCCAAAAAGATTCAAATAATATTTTTGATAACCAAATCTTGTTTTTCAGTATATAGCCATGGCAGTATGGTCAATCAGGAATTTCATGCTTCCTTTTTAGCCTTCTTAGACATAACTAACCCAGGGATATACTGGCAACTGGGTTATTCACCAACACTTCACCCATCCTCTTTATATGCTGCGTACTTCTGGGCCCATATTTACAAGGTATCCAAGACTATGAGTGCTGCTCTAGGATCACTTTTGTTTTTTAGATCATGAAAAATAAGACAGGGGGGACCATATCAAGCTTCTCAAAGTAGGAATTATATTGGGTGCGGAAAAAAAAGTTAAACAGTACATTTTTACATAATGTTTAAGTCTAAATTCTGCAATTCTGACTGGATTTCTAAATCTAAATGAAATAAAGACATCCTCTCTTCTAGTAGATTATATCTGAGCCTCAATTTCACCTGGTTTTTATTTCTTCAAAAGAACATGGTTAAAGAAAATGCGGCATTGAACCTGCAATCTTCAGATCTGCAGCCAGATCATCAACCCTCGTTTTATAATCATCAGCACGACTGGACAGTTTTTGTGTTATGAGAACATTTGCCGGAACCTAACAAATGTTCTGGGAACTTTCCCAGAACCAATTCTGGTTTGTTGGGAAGGTACATACTTTTTTTCATATTTCCTGTTTGCCAGTACGGTAAAGTGTTCCAAATGGGCAATGTATCTTACTCTCAGACAAACCCTTGACTGCACACATTATTTTTCTTCATGCTAAGAGAGAATGAGATTCTCAGTGGGCGGACTGATTCATATTGTACCAAAGAAGATAATACTTCAAGACTGTCATCAACAAAGAAAACGTAACAATACTTTTCTTTCACACTTTCCTCTCTTCTCGCTTCTCATCTCCATTTGTCTCTTTTTCTCTCGGTCTCACTCTTGCCTCGTCTCTCTCTCTTTCACTCTCTCTCTCCCCCCTCTCCTCCTCCTCTCTCCCTCCAGATGTTGATGAGTGCAGTAAGGATGGCGTGTGCTCCCATGGTCAGTGTCTCAACACGGATGGCTCCTACATCTGCCTGTGTGAGGCTGGCTTCAAGTACTCTGCAGATACAGCCGACTGTGAGGGTAAGAATACTCTACCAACCTCATAACTCCCTCACTCTACCCACAACAAGCCACTGCTTCTGCCCCAGTTGAAACACCCCACTCTCACAACATTTCAGCAGAGTTAATAGAATGTTCTGGTCCATTTAGACCAGAGTTCGCTCCGGTGTTTGACACGTTGCCTATGATTGATTATGTAGCTGTAATCAGTTCGATGTCAGTGGTGACATTCCCTCAGTGAGAGAGTCCAATCCTGGCTCAGAGAATTAACCCATTGTAGGATGGAGGTGTTTCTCCCTCTGGAACGTCTCCCTTTGCTCCTTCACAAGTTTTTCAGTTGCTGTAAAAATATTGTTCTTGGCCATAACGAGTGCCTGCTGCTGAGCACTGAGGACAGCAGCACAACAGGCCTCCTGGCCAGGCCTACTCATGCTGGGGAGCTATTCTGCTGCCTGTGAGGAGTAGGGTGGTGTGTGTGAGTGCATGTGTGTGTGTGCATGCATGTATGACATAAGCACAATTTTATCTCAGGGTTCCTGGCCGGGCCTACTCATGCTGGAGATCCATGCTGCTGTGAGAGGTGGAGGATAGGATTGATGTGTGTATGTGTATGACATTAGAACATCGTCTGTCTCTTTCCACAGATCAGAATGAGTGTAAGGAGTTTGGTAGCTCAGTGTGTGGCACCTGGCGCTGTGAGAACACCATTGGCTCATACCGCTGCTTCATGGGCTGCCAGCCTGGCCTGTACGGAGAGGACAACCCAGACTGTGGTAAGTCAGAGTGGACACACAGGCTCTGTGCTTAGTCAACAGGCAATGTATTTACTTAGTGGAAAGCTGAAGGCACCCGAGTTTCAGCCTCACTGCTCATTTACCTTGGGGTAGGCGAGGACAGGGCAGTTGTCTGAAAGCAGCACTCTGCATTGTCTCGATGACCCTCCAGCCCACCCCCACCATACAGAGATACTGATATCACTTTGGCACGCATACACAAAGAGGTTCATGTGAATCAAATGCTATCAGGTGCACTGGGCCTTCCCGGCCAGGGGAGCATAGAAAAGGAAATGGGCCCTGAAATTGGGCCACTTTAGAAAGGGAGTAGCGGTGTCATCCGAGGCAGTGTTCGAGGCCCGCCTGATAATAGGGCCAGGTCTCATCCTCCAGACAATGGGGCTAATGGAGCCCTATTGGCAGGGGCGAGGGGTGTAACCTGATCCCAGCTGTTCCCCTCTCTAAGTGGGGCAGGGCTGTCGTCTGATGGGACGTACGGTGCACCCCACCCCTCCCGGCCAGCCGCCCACCCCTCAACCTCCTCAGGTCTCTGCGACTGAGATACCCGGTCAGGTGGTCACCTGGTCTGGCCTGGAATGGGTGGAGACGACCGACACTAACATCTGTCCAACAACAACAGAACAGCTCCGTCTCCATGACAACTGAAAACAATTCCGCCTATGTGTTTACTGGCAAGGACAGACCATCAGTCTGTGTATGTGTGTCCATGAGAGATGAACATCATTTTACTATATTCAGAAGAGTGTTGGATTAATGATGGTGCACACCCATTTTCGAAGCAGGTTGTATAGGCGGTGGCTGGCGCTGTTGTTCGCCTTTGCCGGTAAACTTCTCACTTACCTTAAAACATTATTAAGTCAGTTCTATAAGAGGCATATCTGACATTGAACAAACAGGCCAAGTATTTTCTTATATCAAAATGGCTTCCAAACAGGCAGGGCTAGGACTGAAGGGGAGAGAGTTGTGATAGCATGATCTAGTGGAAAGATCTAGTGAGCCCCAGATGGGGCGTCCTGAGAGAGAGAGAGGTTGTTGAGATGCAGTGAACGTTGAGCAGTCTGTTATATTCTCATCGCCATGACTCTTTATTTGACTCACAGTGGAGAGGAGAGCCTTGCAGAGCGTCAGCACCCTGGCCGATGACAGAGCCTGGCTTGGTGTGGCTCTTTCTCTTCTGAAGACCATGATGTTGTGTGGCTGGATCCCAGTGTGGAGGGGCCTGTTGTGAGAGGTGGCCAGATCCAAAACAGCTGCTCACATCCTCCCCTGTTTTACCATTTAGCATCAACTTGGCCCGTTCCCTGCTCGTATAGGCTCAATTCAATATAGTCTGAATAAGTTGTGTGATGTAAATAGGTGCTGCTGGTAATTGCATTAGGCGCACACAATAGCCATGTTGTTGTGTAACTGTCTCCTCTCACTTACCTAACCACCAACAAGGTTTTTCCACAGCAGCTTGACCATAGAGGTCACACATTGTGGGCCATTACCCATCACACTGTTTAGGCTGAGCCTGTTCAAAGTCAACAGCCCAAGTCCAAGTCAAAATACCCCAGAGCATCGAAACAGCTCCAGCCTATCTGGTCCAGTCCAGTGGTGCAGCCAGCCATGGCCATCTCTGACCCGCTCTCTCCTCACCTATTTTCTGGTGCCAGCCGCTCCTCCTCTCTTCCAGGCTCCTCAGCATTTTTCAGATCCCACAGCCCAGGCTGAGGGCGCGGGGGCCGGAGGGGAGAAGTTCTGAGTCAACGTACATCCACACAAAGCAGCACAGACGTTGACTCAGAACTTCTCCCCTCTGGCCCCCGCGCCCTCAGCCTGGGCTGTGGGATCTGAGGACCAAGCCCTCTCGCCTCTCTCTCGCCCCTCCACAGCTCAGTATCTCAGCACAATGGCCACTTGTTCCAGGGCATTATGGGAGGTTATGAGAGATGCTGCCGTCACCCCAATAAAGTGTCAGGGGAGGGAGCTCAATTACTCTGAGCCGTTAATGTCTGCTTGTAAAAATCATCAAATATGAGGCCAGACGCTGTAATTTGCCATTTCTCTGAGGGGCGTTGTTGTATTTTTACTCCGATGGGGTGGCGGTTGTCTTTGGCTCTGCTCGCCATACTCATTTTGTGGTCATAATACAAAAGGGGAAAACAGTCTTAAGCTGCAACTACACTCTACCTCCGTCCATTTCAGTTGTTCACTCATCCCTGCTACGACAGCCTATGGAGACACACTGTGGGTACTGCTTGAGAAAAGCAGTGTGTGCTTGTCAATGTGTTTGTGTTGGAAAATTAACATGTATCTAATTTTGATCCTTTGTTTCCAGCTGCAGTTCAGCATTGTGGCTATACATTTTGTGGCATAAAGGGCTGGAAATCGTTGGTGGTCACAATGTCTTCAACCTCCCACACGAATGTATGGAAATGTAATGGGTTTCAAAAGACATTTAGCATGCTGTAGTCCAGATGTAGGGCTATGTTGGGGAATGGGCAGAGTATACACAGGTTATAAAACACAGTTCAATCTTGGAGGTGGCCGGGGTCGGCTGGGGTCGGCTGGGGTCAGGGAATGAAACGACAGATGAAACAGGGAAACACGCTCACTGTAAAATAAATGTCCCTCCTCATCCCTGGCTAATCCTACGCGTCAAATAACCCTGGCCTGCATATGGGTCCAATCAGGCCAGGGGTTGCCCAGGGAACCAGAGTACATAGTGGAGAACTGTGGAGGGTGAGCCAACAGTCAGCTAGATCCACAGGCCCACCATGTGCTCCACATTACAACACGGCACCGAGACTTCCACTTAACCTGCTCACCTGATCTGGCCTGCACCATTACCGGGCCAGGCAGATTCACACTCAGGAAGGGGCTCCTGGGTCAGACCATAAGGGGGGGGGGGCATGGAAAGACCATTAAAGAAATTTGGCCCCGAAGTTCCTCTTCCTCTCTGGGATGATGGTTTGATAGCATAATTACATTTACATTTTAGTCATTTAGCGACTTAGTAAACATTTTTTTTAATATAAAAAAATAATCATATACAGTACCGGTCCAAAGTTTTAGAACACCTACTCATTCAAAGGTTTTTCTTTATTTTTAATATTTTCTACATTGTAGAATAATAGTAAAGACATTAAAACTATGAAATAACACATATGGAATCATGTAGTAACCAAAAAATTGTTTAACAAATCAAAATACATTTTTTATTTGAGATTCTTCAAGTAGCCACCTTTTGCCTTGATGACAGCTTTGCACACGCTTTGCATTCTCTCAACCAGCTTCACCTGGAATGATTTTCCAACAGTCTTGAAGGAGTTCCCACATATGCTGAGTACTTGTTGGCTGCTTTTCCTTCACTCTGCGGTCCGACTTATCCCAAACCATCTCAATTTGGTTGAAGTCGGGGGATTGTGGAGGCCAGGTCATCTGCTGCAGCACTCCATCACTCTCCTTCTTGGTAAAATAGCCCTTACATAACCTGGAGGTGTGTTGGGTCATTGTCCTGTTGAAAAACAAATGATAGTCCCACTAAGCCAAAACCAGATCGGATGGCATATCGCTGCCTTGAATTCTAAATAAATCACACAAAGTGTCACTAGCAAAGCACCCCCACACTGTAACACCTCCACCTCCATGCTTTACGGTGGGAAATACATATGCGGAGATCATCCGTTCACCCACACCGCGTCTCACAAAGACACAGTGGTTGGAACCAAAAATCTCCAATTTGGACTGTCCATTGCTCGTGTTTCTTGGCCCAAGCAAGTCTCTTCTTCTTATTGGTGTCCTATAGTAATGGTTTCTTTGCAGCAATTCGACCACGAAGGCCTGATTCACACAGTCTCCTCTAAACAGTTGATGTTGAGATGTGTCTGTTACTTGAACTCTGTGAACCATTTATTTGGGATGCAATTTCTGAGGCTGGTAACTCTAATTAACTTATCCTCTGCAGCAGAGGTAACTCTGGGTCTTCCATTCCTGTGGCGGTCCTCATGAGAGCCAGTTTCATCATAGCGCTTAATGGTTTTTGCGACTGCACTTGAAGAAACTTTCAAAGTTCTTGAAATGTTCCGTATTGACTGACCTTCATGTCTAAAAGTAATGATGGACTGTCGTTTCTCTTTGCTTATTTGAGCTGTTCTTGCCATAATATGGACTTGGTCTTTTAACAAATACAGTTGAAGTCGGAAGTTTACATACACTTAGGTTGGAGTCATTACAACTCATTTTTCAACCATTCCACAAATTTCTTGTTAACAAACTATAGTTTTTGGCAAGTCGGTTAGGACATCTACTTTGTGCATGACACAAGTAATTGTTTACAGACAGATTATTTCACTTATAATTCACTGTATCACAATTCCAGTGGGTCAGAAGTTTACATACACTAAGTTGACTGTGCCTTTAAACAGCTTGGAAAATTCCAGAAAATGATGTCATGGCTTTAAAAGCTTCTGATAGGCTAATTGACATAATTTGAGTCAATTGGAGGTGTACCTGTGGATGTATTTCAAGGCCTACCTTTAAAATCAGTGCCTCTTTGTTTGACATCATGGGAAAATCTAAAGAAATCAGCCAAAAATTGTAGACCTCCACAAGTCTGGTTCATCCTTGGGAGCAATTTCCAAACGCCTGAAGGTACCACGTTCATCTGTACAAACAATAGTACGTAAGTATAAACACCATGGGACCACGCAGCCATCATACCACTCAGGAAGGAGACGTGTTCTGTCTCCTAGAGATGAACGTACTTTGGTGCGAAAAGTGCAAATCAATCCCAGAACAACAGCAAAGGACCTTGTGAAGATGCTGGAGGAAACAGGTACAAAAGTATCTGACCTCAATCCTATAGAAAATGTGTGGGCAGAACTGAAAAAGCGTGTGCGAGCAAGGAGGCCTACAAACCTGACTCAGTTACACCAGCTCTGTCAGGAGGAATGGGCCTAAATTCACCCAACTTATTGTGGGAAGCTTTTGGAAGGCTACCCGAAATGTTTGACCCAAGTTAAACAATTTAAAGGCAATGCTACCAAATACTAATTGAGTGTATGTAAACTTCTGATCCACTGGAAATGTGATGAAAGAAATAAAAGCTGAAATAAATAATTCTCTCTACAATTATTCTGTAATTTCACATTCTTAAAATATAGAGGTGATCATAACAGACCTAAAACAGGGAATTTTTACTAGGATTAATTGTCAGGAATTGTGAAAAACTGAGTTTAAATGTATTTGGCTAAGGTGTATGTAAACTTCCGACTTCAACTGTAGGGTTATAATAATATGGGTTATCTTCTATATACCCTCCCCCTACCTTGTCACAACACAACTGATTGGCTCAAACACGTTAAGAAGGAAATAAATTCCACAAATGTACTTTTAAGAAGGCACACCTGTTAATTAAAATGCATTACAGGTGACTACCTCATGAAGCTGGTTGAGAGAATGCCAAGAGTGTGCAAAGCTGTCATCAAGGCAAAGTGTGGCTATTTGAAGAATCTCAAATATAAAATATATTTTGATTTGTTACTACATGATTCCATATGTGTTATTTCATAGTTTTGATGTCTTCACTATTATTCTACAATGTGGAAAATAGTACAAATAAAGGAAAACCCTTGAATGAGTAGGTGTTCTAAAAGGTTTGACCAGTAGTGTACGCCGCTACACATATGGAAACAGGAACATTGTTTCCATGTTTCAGATGGATGAAAACTGCGGGGCAGACACAGATTATTTCATGTAGCAGATGAGAGCTTAGATTACCTTCCTGAGAGACCTCCCAGCTGTCTGCTTTACTCACACTGACCATCCAAAACCCCACTTCAGCTTTTCACACATGCAGAAATGTTCTTCGGTGTTACAGTATACACCTCACATTACTATAAGTCTGTAGCAAGTCCTCAAAGTCCACACAGTGCAGAGGGACTATAGCTACTTTTATTTTTTTATCATAAGTGAACATGTTAATGGGGAAACAACTACATGTTTTTGATTATGGCCCCCTCTACTAAGTTTGTAAACACAACGTTTGTATTTTGATGGCTCTTATGTCCCCATGTCAACTTTTGTCTTCATCATGTCAGAGCCATTTGGCTGACATAACTAGTAGCACTATTTTGGACCATCTACGAGATGGCTGGACAGTCAGGTCTCCCAGAATGCACTCGTCTGTAATGTAACTGTACGGCAAGGGCCCAAGCCCTCTCCATCCCTGCTGAATGGGTTGCTTAATGCAGTCATTCTGGCTGACTCTCCTCCTTCCTCAAATGATGCAGCATTTACGAGAGCAAGGAGACAGAATAAAATGCTCCTAGACAATATGTGAATGTCAGTTATTTTTTCCTCAACAAATCTGCTAACTTTATGACTCCTAGGCGCCACTGTATTTCCATTTGATTCCAATTGATGTGTTAGCATGTTTTACAAGACATACAGGGCTACTATATGCCATGAAGTTGATATATACTTTACTATCTACTGTTCCTGTCATTATGTCATGCCCATAACTTTGTGACATACAGTGGCTTGTGAAAGTATTCACCCCCCTTGGCATTTTTCCTATTTTGTTGCCTTACAACCTGGAATTAAAATGGATTTTTTGGGGGTTTGTATCATTTGATTTACACAACATGCCTACCACTTTGAAGATGCAAAATATTTTTTTATTGTGAAACAAACAAGAAATAAGACCCCCCCAAAGTCAATACTTTGTAGAGGCACCTTTTGCAGCAATTACAGCTGAAAATCTCTTGGGGTATGTCTCTATAAGCTTGGCACATCTAGCCACTGGGATTTTTGCCCATTCTTCAAGGCAAAACTGCTCCAGCTCCTTCAAATTGGATGGGTTCCGCTGGTGTTCAGAAATCTTTAAGTCATACCACATATTCTCAATTGGATTGAGGTTTGGGCTTTGAATAGGCCATTCGAAGACATTTAAATGTTTCCCCTTAAACCACTCAAGTGTTGCCTTAGCAGTATGCTTAGGGTCATTGTCCTGCTGGAAGGTGAACCTCCGTCCCAGTCTCAAATCTCTGGAAGACTGAAGCAGGTTTCCCTTAAGAATTTCCCTGTATTTAGCGCCATCCATCATTCCTTCAATTCTGATCAGTTTCCCAGTCCCTGCCGATGAAAAACATCCCTACAGCATGATGCTGCCACCACCATGCTTCATTGTGGGGATGGTGTTCTCGGGGTGATGAGAGGTGTTGGGTTAGCGCCAGACATAGCATTTTCCTTGATGGCCAAAAAGCTCAATTTTAGACTCATCTGACCAGAGTACCTTCTTCCATATGTTTGGGGAGTCTTCCACATGCCTTTTGGCGAACATCAAACGTGTTTGCTTATTCTTTAAGCAATGGCTTTTTTCTGGCTACTCTTCCGTAAAGCCCAGCTCTGTGGAGTGTATGGCTTAAAGTGGTCCTATGGACAGATACTCCAATCTCCGCTGTGGAGCTTTGCAGCTCCTTCAGGGTTATCTTTGGTCTCTTTGTTGCCTCTCTGATTAATGCCCTCCTTGGCTGGTCTGTGAGTTTTGGTGGGCGGCCCTCTCTTGGCAGGTTTGTTGTGGTGCGATATTCTTTCAATTTTTTTTATAATGGATTTAATGGTGCTCCGTGGGATGTTCAAAGTGTCAGATATTTTTTTATAACCCAACCCTGATCTGTACTTCTCCACAACTTTGTCCCTGACCTGTTTGGAGAGCTCCTTGGTCTTCATGGTGCCGCTTGCTTGGTGGTGCCCCTTGCTTAGTGGTGTTGCAGACTCTGGGGCCTTTCAGAACAGGTGTATATATACTGAGATCATGTGACAGATCATGTGACACTTAGATTGCACACAGGTGGACTTTATTTAACTAATTATGTGACTTCTGAAGGTAATTGGTTGCAACAGGTCTTATTTAGGGGCTTCATAGCAAAGTGGGTGAAAACATATGAACGCACCACTTTTCCGTGATGTATTTTTTAGAATTTTTTGAAACAAGTTATTTTTTAAATTTCACTTCACCAATTTGGACTATTTTGTGTATGTCCATTACATGAAATCCAAATAAAAATCAATTTAAATTACAGGTTGTAATGCACCAAAATAGGAAAAACGCCAAGGGGGATGAATACTTTTGCAAGGCACTGTATAGAGAAAGTAATACAGCACCAGATACTCCTCCACTTCCCCACTACTCTAAATGTTCTGTAAAAGATTAGCTTTCGCTGATTCAGCCGTTTTGATTCTAATTAGAAAACAACACACATAGCATGGGGTCTCTAACAAAGGAGAACTTGGCAAACTTCCCTCAAATTCCGCAACAAAGGTGCCCTTCCAAAAAAACAAGAGAACGCTGCTGAATGTGGCTTTTGTGTGCATTTTACTTTTTTGTGATCTCTAGGGGAATCACATGTGATAACATAAGCGATGTAGAAACATAATAATGATTGTTTGTGTGTCACAGGACCTGGTGACTTGGAACGTGGTCAGTCCACAAGCAGTGATTGACCAGGGAACAACCGTAGATGACTAAAGTGTGATCAAACCATATGTTTGTTTTTTAAACAATTATAATCAGCCTGGCCTCTCTAACATGATCTGTCTTTGGCCTCTGCACCATCCACCGTACTCCAATAAATACTAAATTATGTATGTAAGAAATTGCTAACAAATGTTCCCTTTAAACAGAGGGTGGTTGGGAATCAGCACTAGTGTTATATGGTTCAGTGTTAACCATCTCTAAGGTCTATGCTTTCCCTCTCATCACACATCCAAATGTACACAAGGTTTTTCCCCTGACTTCATTAAACATGCTTTATGATATACGGCTCTTTATGCGAGCGGCTGCACACGGTTGCCAGGTATCGGCCTCTCCCTCCTTTTAAACCAAAACATCTTCTGAATGAGTCCAGATCAGCCCTCCTGCTTACATTTGTTGCATGCGACACATTTTTGGAATTACGATAGGTTCACCGATTAAAATAGGGAACAATGCAGACCAGTCAGAGTTGTTGAACGAAATGTACATTCTTTCAAGCCAAATGAAAATCCTTTCCTAGCCATTTTGACAAAATATCTCTGAAGTGGCTTATGTGGATGTGTAAACCAGTCAGTCCCATGTTGTTACATAATCCCAGACCTCACTGGCCCAGTAAGTGGGCGACAAGAACTTCTCACTCCATAGACCCCAGCAAGGTTCAAGTTTTATTAATCGTACTGTATGTACAGGATACACATCACAGGAGGTTGGTGGCACCTTCATTGGGGAGGACGGGCTCATGGTAATGGCTGGAGCGGAATAGGTGGAATGGTATCAAATACATCAAACACATTAGCTCAGTTCCAGACATTATTATGAGCCGTCCTCCCCTCAACAGCCTCCACTGATACATATGGTATACACTGTCCAACAAAATGCTTACTTGCAAATTCCTTCTTGACAATGCAACAACAATAAGAAATAATAAAATATAAAAAATAAGACAATGTAGTAAATGGCTCAGCAGAATATAATAGACATTGTAGCATAAGTATAATACAGGAAGGCACAAGTTATAGTCCAATATTTACACATGTATCAGGGAAGGGGGAATTGGGGCGGCAAGTATTACAATTGTGCAGTATTAGCAATAGTAAATAAGAGTCTGGTAGCAGCAGTTGTGATGTGTGTGGAGCATGACAATATATATGTGTGTGTGTGTTTTTTGTATGTGTGTGTGTGTGTGTGTGTGTGTGTGTGTGTGTGTGTGTGTGTGTGTGTGTGTCAGAGGAACCCTTAGAGCAGAGGAACCCTTAGAGGAGAGGAACCCTTAGAGCAGAGGAACCCTTAGAGCAGAGGAACCCTTAGAGGAGAGGAACCCTTAGAGGAGAGGAACCTTTAGAGCAAAGGAACCCTTAGAGCAGAGGAACCTTTAGAGCAGAGGAACCTTTAGAGCAAAGGAACCCTTAGAGCAGAGGAACCCTTAGAGCAGAGGAACCTTTAGAGCAGAGGAAACCTTAGAGCAGAAGCATGTAGCCATGCTGAGAGGCAGCCCTTACAGACCTTTCACTGGGTTCATTGGTAGCCATCGGGGTCAGCAGAATGGATTCCATCAAATTATCTATGTCCCCACGAAGCTGTAAACTGTCCCATTCTCTCCCTGTATTAATTTTCTCTGTTTGACATGTAATGATGATGGTGATTGCTAATGTTATTCTAAGTCGTAGCAGTAGGATTATTTCTTAAAGTGTTGCAACACACGGTCATTTGCAAGCCAGTCGTGAAATGGTACAGTTATTCATGCGTAGCAGAGAAACATTAGAATGCATTATGTTATGCTCACCTTTGGGTGCTCTCTTGTTTAGATATCGATGAGTGTGTGAATGAGACAATCTGTGGGGACCATGGTTTCTGTGAGAACACAGACGGCTCCTACCGTTGTCAGTGTGACCGGGGCTACACCAACCCCCCTGGTGATGCTGGTGCCCATAGCTGTGTGGGTAAGTAACTGTTGAATTATACATTCCACTGGTTAGCATGGTCAGTTACTGTATACCAATGTGTAGTATGTACTGTATTGTATATGTGGGAATGTGTGTGTGTGTGTGTTTGTTTGTAAGCACACTCGTGCCTGTCGTTGTGCATGTGTACGTGCTGTGCATCGGTGTGTGTGAGCCTCGGTGTGAATTTACCCCCCCTCCCGTCCTGTGCAGACGTGAACGAGTGTGAGATGAGCACGGCACTGTGTGGAGAGGCCCTGTGTGAGAACGTGGACGGCAGCTTCCTGTGTATCTGCCCCAGCGACAATGAGGAATTTGATCCCATCACCAGCCAGTGCCGCCCGCAGGGTAACACACCACACACAGGGACTTATGGGACTTAAGGGTTCATTCTATCTATGCAGGATTGAGTTTTCACTGTCTTAATGAGGCATCTCATATTATCATAACATCTGTGGAACTAGCAGGGCACGAGTGGTTCCATGTTCCCTATAGTACTTGTTTCTATTTGACAACCTTTCTGCTGAGTTTGACTCCATGCTAATTGGATGGGGGGAAAGTTATGTTGTATCCCTACTAGGATACTGCATTGCAGTTCAAGTCTGTAAAGAACGAATTGCAGGAAACTATTCCAGCCATCCCTTACATAATTGATTTGCTGTGCTCAGAGCACAACTCATTTCAAGCTCTCCCTCATGGCCAAATCTCCTCCAGTCAAATTCCCACAAAGACAAACAAGGATAAGGTATAGCTATTGGCAAAACTGCCATGGAAAGATCTCTCTCAGAAACACTAACAGTGTTCACTGTAAACAGATTACTGAAATACAAGGTCAAGCTTACCTTGAGTCTGTGGAATTGGCATGTCTTTAGCTTGTCATAGGCATGTATACACAAGCGGGCCATATTTACATTAATAAGCAGCATGCTCTCGACGGGGATGTTTTTGTTCTCGTTCGGTATTAAACCCCAAGTATGCCTTGTGTACTTTGACCACATTCCGCTGTTTGCTTTTGACGTGTGCTAATCAATCATGTGAGAATGAATGGTGTGTTGACTCACATGCCAGTGTTTCCATTTGGTTAAGCCTGCTGCTTAACTGTGAATGGCTGAGACCATGTCTGTGGATAAAAGAGCAGCCTCAGCATTGTCAGCTGAAGGTACTCAGGCCTACTGCCTGCCCTACTGTATGATGTGGATCTCTTGACCCAGGGAAACACAGTGGCACTCATTATGCTAGACATGGGGCCAATGGACTGACTGATTCTTACTGAAATCATGATGGCGATAAATATTATTCATAGTGGTAATGGCTATAGTCTTTATTGTAGTAATTCAGCCATGAAAGTAGCAGTCAACTAGAGTCACAATTTATTCTGCAAATCCCCTCCAATTATTCTCCTCTGCATCTATTTCTCCTCATGAGAGGTGTGATTTCCCTACATGTGCTACAGGTGAAGATGCTCCTCCTAAGCCAGCCTCACACACTGAGGAGCTGAGGAAGGAGTGTTACTACAACCTGAACGATGCGAACTTCTGTGACAACGTGCTGTCTCGCAACACCACCAAGCAGGAGTGCTGCTGCACGGTGGGGGCTGGCTGGGGGGATGACTGTGAGATCCATCCCTGCCCTGTACCAGGGAGAGGTAAGTTTACTACAGTATGATTTGAGACTGAGTGAGATTCCCAAGAGGGATCAAATGATCACCCTTTAGGAGACATATATTCAGATACAACTGTTCACATATGTTCACTCCTTTTTGCTACACGGTATATAATACATTATTACAGTAAGGAGAAAGTATGTTTGTGCATTCATACTTGTTTGTTTCTTCAGAGGAGTATGACCAGTTGTGTCCACATGGAAGTGGTCTTCTGCCCCAAGCTGTTTCCTCCCAGAGCCTGGAACAGCAGAGTTTCAAAGGTACCTTACTTCTATGTGGTCTCCTCAAGCCACTGGCTACTGTTAAGAGTCAGTATACCTGAGGTTTCACAGTTTTTCCTTCTCCCATAACTTTGTACCAACACAAAGAAAATTGCTGTTTCAGCTCCCTTTTAATTACACCCATGGAAGCTGTTAAAAAAAGTCCTGCGTAATTTCCAACCTAATTTATGGTTCTCTTTAAAGCTAGCCCTTTACACCGTGACGGGATATCTGCATAACTAGCTAATTAAGCACAAGTGTTGTGCACTAACCAGCTTGTTCTAATAGAGAAGGCTGTCTCAAGCAAGGTGCCATGCTCATTTTACAGTAGGGGTCATGATTTGAGGGGTCTAGCTAGCTACAACAAATGCTAACGTTTTAGTGAGATTCTATAGACACAGTAGGCCTACACAAAGTTTAGGCCGATTCTAGAGATGATATATTAAAGAAAAGGTGATTTTTGTGTATGGTAGTATGTGAATTTATCAACCGATGTCACCCCCTTTCTTTCTTTCTTTCTTTCTTTCTTTCTTTCTTTCTTTCTTTCTTTCTTTCTTTCTTTCTTTCTTTCTTTCTTTCTTTCTTTCTTTCTTTCTTTCTTTCTTTCTTTCTTTCTTTCTTTCTCTCTCTCTCTCTCTCTCCTCTCTCTCTCACCAGATGTGGACGAGTGTACGATGTTTGGGCCAGATATCTGTAAGAATGGCCGTTGCTCCAACAACTTCTCCTCGTACTCCTGCTTCTGCCGTACAGGCTTCTACTATGACAACATCCGGCTGGAGTGTTTGGGTAAGGGCCGCTCGCTCTCTCTCTCCTTTTCTCTGTTCCACCAAACCTGCTCCAAAACTCGACTATGAGACTCAGTCGTTGACTTATGTGTGTGTGTGTGTTCCAGATTATGACGAGTGCCTGACAGAGAAGGCGTGTGTGGATGGGGTGTGTGTCAATACCCCTGGTTCTTTCAACTGCTTCTGTAGTCCCCCTCTGGTCCTGGACACCACCGGCCGCCGCTGCATCAGTGTCAACACCACCGAGGGTGAGGCTCAAACACTCACACTCACAGCAGCAGCACACTCCTACAGACACTGATAAACTACATCCTCCATTTCAGAGTTTATCCAGATGAAACAGTTACCAACCAGATTATTGATTCAGCTGTCCAACATTAACAACATATAATTAGTGAAAACTCCCTCCTTTCCTCTTTTGTGAATCACTCTCTTCCCTTCTTCCATTCTCCTTCCTTCCCTCTCTCCTCCCTTCCCTGAACCACAGAGGCTCATGAGCCTGATGAGGACATCCACCTGGACATCTGCTGGCAGGGCCTGGTAGATGAGGTTATGTGTGCCCAGCCCCTCATTGGCAGGAGGACCACCTACACAGAGTGCTGCTGTCTCTATGGAGTGGCCTGGAGCGAACAGTGTGCCTTCTGCCCCAGGAGGGACTCTGGTAAGGGACACAGCTAGCTGTCATTCATGCTGTTATTATTCTGTTGAAATGTAGAAGTGACATGATGACCTGTGATAGATATCTCACTAAAACACTGACCTGTGTGTTTGTTTGTGTTTGAGCAGATGACTACGCAGCAATGTGTAACCTGCCAAGGAGACGGGGGTCTGACAGTCTACGAGAGAGGCCAGGCTATGAGTACGGTCCTGGGGTTGAGGGTCCTGAGGGGCCCTATGTCCCACCCTACTGGGACAACTATGGAGGAGGGCCCATCACTGGGCCTGGGGGAACCTACTACAACCCAGATGACACCCAGGGCATCCCCCTGTTCACAGACAACACCAACGACTATGGCTCACGAGAGAGAGACATAGAGCCGCCACTACGCGTCCCCATCCACAGGCCAAGAGAGTTCCAGCCTCGCCCTGTAGACTCTTACAATGGTAACCTCGTTAGAATCATTAAAAATACACATTTATTAATATTATTGCTAATGCATGGTGAAATGCTACCTCTGTAGGGACTCCTTCTTCATTCATATTCTGTTTCCAATCAGACCGCTATGATGGCTTCGAAGGCCTGCGAGCAGAGGAGTGTGGCATCCTGAACGGCTGTGAGAATGGCCGGTGTGTGCGCGTGAGGGAAGGTTACACCTGTGACTGCTTTGATGGATACGAGCTTGACCTAACCAAAATGGCCTGCATCGGTAGGTTCCTCTCCCAGTGTCTCAGAATGTCCACCAACAGTCGGAGTCAGATTCTCCTCTCTGTGTTCCAAGCAGATATATCATTTCATTTTGGAATTCCTAGAAACAAATTAGTCAATTTAGAGAACCGTTTGATCTGTTCCATTTTCCCACATTTCAAAATGATGCATGGTGTGGGGCTAAGATCAATCCCTACTTCAGAATTAAGAAGCCTTCCCTAGGTTTATGCCTTTTGGAGACAGGTCTTGGGGTTCTCTTTAGTGATGTAACTCACCATGCAATATCACACAGAGTTTGGCTGCAGAGAAATGACAATCAAACCTCCCATGTCAGATTTAAGCAATAAGGCCCGAGGGGGTATGGTATATGGCCAATATACCACTGCTAAGGGCTGTTCTTAGGCTGTTCTTAGGCAAATCAGCATTCAGGGCTCGAAACACCAAGTTTATAATAGGAATAATAAACTGGGTGGTTTGAGTCCTGAATTCTGATTGGCTAACAGCCGTGGTATACGGGTATGACAAAACATTTAGTTTTACTGCTCTAATTTCGTTGGTAACCAGTTAATAATAGCAATAAGGATCCTCGGGGGTTTGTGATATATGGCCAATATACCACGGCTAAGGGCTGTGTCCAGGCACTCTGCGTCGCGTCGTGGATAAGAACAGCCCTTAGCCGTGGTATATTGGCCATATACCACACCTCCTCTGGCTTTATTGCTTAAATAGAAACCAATTGAAGGCCAACAATGAAAGGACATTTTGCTGCTGCCTTCCAGATAATATTGAGAATCAGATAATACTAGAATCTGAAGTCAAATGTCTACTGTTTGCTGATGATCTGGTGCTTCTGTCCCCAACCAAGGAGGGCCTACAGCAGCACATAGATCTTCTGCACATATTCTGTCCGAGCTGAGCCCTGACAGTAAATCTCAGTAAGACAAAAATAATGGTGTTCCAAAAAAGGTCCAGTTGCCAGGACCACAAATACAAATTACATCTAGACACCGTTGCCCTAGAGCACACAAAAAACTAAACATACCTCGGCCTAAACATCAGCACCACCGGTAACTTCCACAAAGCTGTGAACGATCTGAGAGACAAGGCAAGAAGGGCCTTCTATGCCATCAAAAGGAACATAAAATTCGACATACCAATTAGGATCTGGCTAAAAATACTTGCCCTTTATGGTTGTCAGGTCTGGGGTCCGCTCACCACCCAAGAATTCACAAAATGCGACAAACACCAAATTGAGATTGCATGAAGATTTCTGCAAAAATATCCTCAGTGTACAACGAAAACACCAAATAATGCTTGCAGAGCAGAATTAGGCCGATACCAGCTAATTATCAAAATCCAGAAAAGAGCCGTTCAATTCTACAACCACCTAAAAGGAAGCGATTCCCAAACCTTCCATAACAAAGCCATCACCTACAGAGAGATGAGCCTGGAGAAGAGTCCCCTAAGCAAGCTGGTCCTGGGGCTCTGTTCACAAACACAAACAGACCCCACAGAGCCCAAGGACAGCAACACAATTAGACCCCACCAAATCATGAGGAAAAAAAAGATAATTACTTGACACATTGGAAAGAATTCACAAATAAACAGAGCAAACTAGAATGTTATTGGAGAACAATTGGAGGGTTACTTACAGTGCCTTGCAAAAGTATTCATCCCCCTTGGCGTTTTTCTTATTTTGTTGCATTACAACCTGTAATTTAAATTTAATTTTATTTGGATTTCATGTAATGTACATACACAAAATAGTCCAAATTGGTGAAGTGAAATGAAAAAAATAACTTGTTTCAAAAAATTCTAAAAACTAAATAATGGAAAAGTGGTGCGTGCATATGTATTCACCCCCTTTGCTATGAATCCCCTAAATAAGATCTGGTGCAACCAATTACCTTCAGAAGTCACATAATTAGTTAAATAAAGTCCACATGTGTGCAGTCTAAGTGTCACATGATCTGTCACATGATCTCAGTATATATACACCTGTTCTGAAAGGCCCCAGAGTCTGCAACACAACTAAGCAAGGGGCACCACCAAGCAAGCGGCACCATGAAGACCAAGGAGCTCTCCATACAAGTACAGATCAGGGTTGGGTTATAAAAAAATATCTGAAACTTTGAACATCCCACGGAGCACCATTAAATCCATTATTAAAAGATGGAAAGAATATGGCACCACAACAAACCTGCCAAGAGAGGGCCGCCCACCAAAACTCACGGAACAGGCGAGGAGGGCATTAATCAGAGAGGCAACAAAGAGACCAAAGATAACCCTAAAGGAGCTGCAAAGCTCCACAGCAGAGATTGGAGTATCTGTCCATAGGACCACTTTAAGCCGTACACTCCATAGAGCTGGGCTTTACGGAAGAGTGGCCAGAAAAAAGTAATTGCTTCAAGAAATAAATAAGCCATGTGGGAGACTCCCCAAACATATGGAAGAAGGTACAGAGAGACTAAAATTGAGCTTTTTGGCCATCAAGGAAAACACTATGTCTGGCGCAAACCCAACACCTCTAATCACCCCGAGAACACCATCCCATAAAAAGCCATATCTCAGACTGCCCATCTTAATCTTTTCTTTTTATTGGCCAGTCTGAGATATGGCTTTTTCTTTGCAACTCTGCCTAGAAGGTCAGCATCCCAGAGTCGCCTCTTCACTGTTGACGTTGAGACTGGTGTTTTGTGGGTACTATTTAATGAAGCTGCCAGTTGAGGACCTGTGAGGCGTCTGTTTCTCAAACTAGACAGTGTAATGTTTTTGTCCTCTTGCTCAGTTGTGCACCGGGGCCTCCCACTCCTCTTTCTATTCTGATTAGAGCCAGTTTGCGCAGTTCTGTGAAGGGAGTAGTACACAGCGTTGTACGAGATCTTCAGTTTCTTGGCAATTTCTCGCATGGAATAGCCTTCATTTCTCAGAACAAGAATAGACTAACGAGTTTCAGAAGAAAGTTATTTGTTTCTGGCCATTTTGAGCCTGTAATTGAACCCACAATTGCTGATGCTCCAGATACTCAACTAGTCTCAAGAAGGCCAGTTTTATTGCTTCTTTAATCAGCACAACAGTTTTCAGCTGTGCTAACATAATTGCAAAAGGGTTTTCTAATGATCAATTAGCCTTTTAAAATGATAAACTTGGATTAGCAAACACAACGTGTCATTGGAACACAGGACTGATGGTTGCTGATAATGGGCCTCTGTACGCCTATGTAGATATTCCATTAAAGATCAGCCATTTCCAGCTACAATAGCCATTTACAACATTAACAATGTCTACACTGTATTTCTGATTAATTTTGATGTTATTTTAATGGACAAAAAAATTGCTTTTCTTTCAAAAACAAGGAATTTTCTAAGTGACCCCAAACTTTTGAACGGTCATGTATATATATATATATATATATATATATATTTGCGAGAAAAAAAAACATATGGGGGATTGGAAGTGATGCAGACAATTACATTATCTATTTCACTTGCTTTGGCAATGTAAACATATGTTTCCCATGCCAATAAAGCTCCTTAAATGGAATTGAATTGAGAGAGAGAGAGAGAGAGAGAGAGAGAGAGAGAGAGAGAGAGAGAGAGAGAGAGAGAGAGAGAGAGAGAGAGAGAGAGAGAGAGAGAGAGAGAGAGAGAGAGAGAGAGAGAGAGAGAGAGAGAGAGAGATATGAAAGCAGTTTTGAGAGTCGTGCATCCCTCTAGCCCCCACTGTTGCCGGACAACTACTGCAGCTGACTGTGGAGCCATCCTACCACCCACACTGACCAGGCCACTATGTGGGACTTCTGACACAGGACATGTGGCATGAACAGCTGCATTTGCTGTGAAATTGGTCTCCTCAGTTAACTCTGCGTGTCTCCTTTTCCTGCAGACATAAACGAGTGTGAGGACATCAGTGACAATGTGGCACTGTGTAAGAACGGGGCCTGTACCAACACTGAGGGGTCGTACAAGTGCACCTGCCTGCCCGGCTTCCAGGCCTCCGCCAAGCCCCATGAATGCATCCCAGAGGTCCCAGTGTCTGGCTTTAGAGAGAGAGTGGCAGGAAACTGAGGGTGTGACTGTTGGAGCTTCTTCTCTCCTCCCTCCACCACCCCACACCCTTACCCTCATCCCCTGCCCTCTCACAGGGCCTGGCACTAAACCTCCATCAAGAACACTGAAACGTCCACACTTGTCCCCTAAACACACACAAACACACCTACACACATACTCTTACTGACTCTTTCATATTTTCTCTCTACCACACACATACTCGTTCACATTTCCACAGGGGACCAGGAGCTGTCCAGTGAATGTATTCCATGGGATATCCTATTTCTTAACATTTGCATTTTGCCTTAAAGGGATTTTCTGAGGAGTGACCTTTTATTCAGTCATCCCAGGCAGTTTGGTATGCATACATATTTTCTGCATTGTTTTTCTCCATTTGTCTTTTTGGTTGATTATTTATTTCATGTACATGACAAGGCTCTGCAAAGTAAGAATGAAAACCATTTCAGAGGGTATAGGATTTATATTGTCTTATTTGTCAGACCAATATACTTTACTAATGATGAGGGGAAACAGTGTGAATAGTTTTTGAAGTTTGGTAACTAAGCCTGGAGGAAGCATATTGTCGTAAGCATGCCACATGTTATATTCATATTATAACATAATAATCACATTGCTATACAGAGAAAGTTACTTTCAAACCACTTTTTACTAGTATTTGGGATGCTTCTGTGGTCAGCAAGGACTTTACAAGGACCAACCATCCCTTCCACTGGTCTTCTGTGTTTCTCATGACAGTGCAATCCTACAGTCCTCATCCTCGAAGATAAAGAGGCTCCTCTGTTGGCAAGGTTGTCTCAAGCAATAACTAGGATCAAACAAGGTCCAGACCAGATTAATATGCTATCACAATGTTGCTTTGACCTGTTGCCAGTACAATGAGAGAGAGAGAGAGAGAGAGAGAGAGAGAGAGAGAGAGAGAGAGAGAGAGAGAGAGAGAGAGAGAGAGAGAGGGAAAGAAATAATTGAATATGGGCTTGGAAAGGCTATAAATGTATATGATTAAATATGTAATATGTTTGTATAGGTTCCACTAGCCTTCTCCCACTAGTCAAGAGAGTAGTTAAGCACACATTATGTCCCGTGGCTAATTATTTATGTTTACATTCAACCACATTCACATTCACAATTGACTTCCCATAAATGCATCTCTGAATGTGAGTAAAAGCTTTGTTGAAGAGGTTTAGGATATTTTGTACAGATCTAGTACTATGTATTAATGTTTTTGTTACATTCTAATAATGCATATAGTGCAGCCAATATTTTTGTTTGACAAAATAAAATAAAAAATGAAAAAAAATCCAGCATTACAGCTTAGCCATGTAGATTTATATATTTCTGTAAAATTGTTTTTAAACATATCTTTATGTATGAGAAAAGTGGTTTACACTGTACCAGAGAAAGTGTATGTATCCTGCCCTGTGGAGCAGACATTGAAATGTAATGTTGGGGAATGGCAGTACTATTTTCAACACAATGTGGTGCCATTGATCCAACAAGTACAATACAAAGAACAATGCCTTTTGAAATGCAAGCAATATCATTTGTGCCATTAAAACTCAACCTTTTTTGCCTTTCAAATAATGTTACTGGGAACAGTATGTCATTCTAGTGACCTTTTTTTAATCAATATAGTGAACACTATTCAGCATTTCTAATCAAATAAACATTGTTGTCCTTTCGCATTCAACTCTAGAAACATACAATTGCTGATTGGTCATGTTTTTAAATTTTCCATTTACAGATGCCTATCTTGCCAGCACCTATTTTACACATATTTGGAGGATGCCTTCTTTCAATGACTGATGCCCTTGACCTGCATTCAAAGAGATGTTCACTGTACTCTTTATCAGTCTATCTATACTGTATGATTCATCCCTCCACAAGTCTTACATTGAGGTAAAACAAATAGTGAACATGTATTTGATATTATTTAAAGCTTTGTAAACCACAAGTTGTGGTGTAGGATGTGATGTATGCTGTGGTCTATGAAAATGTAATGTTCATTCCTTTTGTTTACCTCTTGAGTGTAGT
Organism: Coregonus clupeaformis; assembly: GCF_020615455.1. NCBI lineage: Eukaryota > Metazoa > Chordata > Actinopteri > Salmoniformes > Salmonidae > Coregonus > Coregonus clupeaformis. The sequence continues at coordinate 25,056,724 of NC_059220.1, forward strand.
CACTATCTGTCATCAAAATAAACTTTTTAAATATCTATATTTATTTGTCTCCCTTATCTGTGGAATATTCTACACACTACACAATACTACATTTCACCACTATACAATAATTTCCTAATTTCTAAACCATATGTGTATAATGCAAATATACTTTCAGCTCAAATGGAGCACTCACATGAGTATGGAGGGTGATCAGTGCCAGTTCGAGAAAGCAATGCTTAAATGCTCAATTGAAATGCGAAAATGATAAATGCATTTATATGTTCATATCAGTGCGCATGATTCATGCCACAGTGAAATTGCTATGTTAAAATGAAAATCGAACATGGCTAATTGAACATTGGAAACGGTAAACGGAAATTATAAATGAAAATGGTAAACAGAAAATGACAAAGGGTTTACAGAAAATGGTAAATGCAATGTGCAAAGTGAAATGGAAAGTGGTTGTTTACATTTTCCAACTGCCCAATTTAGCATTTTCTCTTCTCATTTTCAAAGTGTATGCAAGTTGCTTCCTGGAGGCGTGAACCAGTAGAGCAACACAACACCACCATGCAGTGATACATCCTAGCTATGTCACGCTCTCTGCATTAATTTTAGACTAGTGTAACTGACAGGGTTCGAACCTGGTGTCCTGTACACCAGAAGAACAGCTTAGCCTGCTAAGCCAAAGCCTAGGAAATGTAGCTTGGGGAGCCAATGCAATTTTTTTGGTCTCAGCAAAGTTACTCAACACTAGGCAAAGTTATTCATCACATGTGCGTGGTCACCAAACCACTTCTCATTGGTTAGTTGTTCTCATGATGAGTAACCTTGTCTGATACATGAAGAGTTGCATTGGCTCCCAGAGTCAATGCCTAGGCTGCAGCTTAGCAGGCCTATGCTTTTCTGGTGTGCAGGAGACATGGGTTAGTTACACTAGTCTAAAATCAATGTACAAAGAGCCCGACATGGCTAGGATGTACCACTATATGGGGATGTGGTGTTGCTCTCCTGGTTCATGCCTCCAAGAAGCAATGTGCATACACTTTGAACATTCAAATGCAAATAGAAAATAGAAAATGCTTAATTGGGTAGTTGGAAAATGAAAGCAGCCACTTTCAATTTCACTTTGCACATAGCATTTTACAATTTTCTGTTTACATTTTGGCTTTTTCCGTTGACCATATACACATTTTATTTCGAATTTTTCTATTTTCATTTTAACTTTGCAATTTATTGTGGAATGAATCATGCACACTGAGATGAAAATAAAAAGGCATTTATCATTTTCACATTCCTATTTAGCATTTAAGCATTACATTTTCGAACTGGCACGCTGCATACTCGTGAGGATTTTATGTGTTGTGAGTATCTGGGTGGTGTGCGAGCCTGTGATTTATTGTGCTCTCACGCCACCCAGTGGCCGTAATGTCTATGGGTACAGCACAACCACACTGTGGAAGGCGTTTCCCACAGTTCCCAGCCTTGTCCAGAATTTCAGTTGTATACTGGGAAATTGTGTCCATACCTGTCCGTACAGCCCTATCATGCTTTCATGGAGGATAGAAAAGCATACAGATCCCAGAAACCACGCAATGTGCGTGGCTAAAATTGGAGTGTTGAGATTCGACTACATTGTGCGCGTGCTGCGCACTTTTTGCAGATCTTTCATGAAAGCACATCCGGTAAATGTGTTTTTTTATTTGACAATAATACCGGTATAGATGCTTTTAAATCTGTGCGTGGTGTAGCGCAAATTACGTCAGGAGTGCATGCCAGAATAATAGTTTAATTTTTAGAAATTCTTGTTTTCCAAAGGCGAAAAATGTAACCAGCAAATAAGAAGTCCTGCCTTTAATGCATTACTTACGGAATATCAGGTGAAAATAGGAATGAGAAGAGCTGCTTAGATTGACATTAATTTCGGTTTAATATGCACAAAGCTGTCTGACAGCTGCTGCGAGCTAGCTATAATGCTATCTAGTATAAGGATAACATTACAAGAGAGACATTCATTGTAACGTTGTTATGCGACATTGTTACTAGCTAGCTATTCCCTGCATAGACCAATCTACAATGTAACAGGGACTTGTTTTGCTGCTGGTTGTTGGCTACTTTGTTGCAGCAGGCTGTGACAAACATTCCACTGATCAAATATAATTCGTATTTCCTAAACTCTCTTTGAACAGTGAGGGAGGTTCAAAGAATACAAATTCAATTGACAAACGTTGTTTCAGTTTTAACTAATGGCAAAGAAAGAATGTGTTGCACAATGCAAAGACGAATCCTCAATGCTACGAAATCGGAGAGGCCAGATGAATACAGGGGAGCAGTGCCCTGTTTCAACCCATCATGAGTCGACCCAGGAGGAGAATACAGAGGATGATAGACTGTCTGAAGGTGACAGCCAATCCTTAAATGGGACATCAGCACAACATGACCAGGACATCTACTCTCCAAATAATGAGGCACAAAGCACAGTTTACTTTCTGTTGGTGGTGTTGCTCTCTTTTTCCACACGCCTTTACAAAATCATGGAACCCCCTCATGTATGGTGAGTGATGGTGCCCCAAGAGAAGTTGTAAGGATCCCTCATGAAGTCACCTTGTGTTTATGTATAATCTCATTGTGTGATCCTATCTGTTTTAGCTGGGATGAAACCCACTTTGGGAAAATGGGGAGCTACTACATCAACAGGACCTTCTTCTTTGATGTCCACCCACCACTTGGAAAAGTAAGAAAATGCCACTACCTTTTGCATTCTAAACATTCTTAGAATATCTCTTTCTACAGTCCTCATTACTTCCATAACTTGATAAGTATCTTGATTCTTGCTTTGCACAATGTGTATGTGTTTAAAAAAAAAAAAAAACTTTCCCTCTATGCCAGATGCTGATCGGGCTAGCTGGGTACATGACTGGCTACGACGGCACCTACCCGTTCCTTAAACCTGGGGACAAATATGAGCACCACAACTACTGGGGGATGAGAGGGGTAAGGCCTACACAAACATAGAAAGGTTTTTATATTGTGTGAGTAATGTCATGCCCCACAGTACTAGTTTGACCTGTGAACTTGCTCTGCCTCGCTGCAGTTCTGTGCATCTCTGGGCTCCTGCCTGCCCCCCTTTGCCTACCTCACAGTGCTGGAGTTGTCCCAGTCCCCAACAGCTGCCCTCATCACTGCTGCAATGCTGGCCTTTGGTGAGTATCTGCCACCAGCACTAACAAAGTAACAAGAGACAGCCTGGGGGAGAGTTTGGTTCTACTTTAGCCAATTACCTTGCCAAACAGACTTGAGGATGGACTGGTCAACCATTCTTTTCATGTTATCAATGTGGTGTTACAGGATTCTCAGTGAAGTTTAAAATGTGTATTGTGTTAGATCACCCTAATCGAAATAACTTGTACCTCGGGCTGTTTCCCTCCCATTCAGACACTGGCTGCATCACCATCTCCCAGTACATCCTTCTTGACCCCATCCTCATGTTCTTTATAATGGGAGCAGTGCTCAGCATGGTCAAGTTCAATCTACAGAGATATAGGTAAGGAACCTCCAGAGCAGAGCAAACCTACATCTGAATTGTCAGTCAAGTTATTAGAATCAGATTAAAAGCACTTGTTATTGACCAACTTCATACATACAGTGATGCTGCAATGCTCTCTCTTATGGTGTTCAGGCCCTTTAGCGCACCCTGGTGGTTCTGGCTGGTACTGACAGGGGTAAACCTGTCTGGGGCTCTGGGGGTTAAGTTTGTGGGGCTGTTTGTCATCCTGCTGGTGGGACTGAACACAGCCTGGGACCTGTGGAGTTTGCTGGGGGACCTGCACCTCTCTCTGGTACTCATCAAATTATTATGATTCACCTATAATATTGACATACCTACACTGACTTACATTGGAGGCCAACACTGACTCCTGCTCCATTTCCTTCGTTCTACCAGATGGATTTTGGGAAGCACTTGTTGTCCCGGGTGTTTGGGCTTATCCTGCTTCCTCTGTTCCTGTATGTTACAATATTTGCAGTCCACTTTGTTGTCCTGAACAAAAGGTAAGGTGATTATTGGCTGTGCATTTGTTATAGTGTGGTTATTGGAAAGCTTTCAATTGTTTCTCACCTAAATAATATGTAATCACATTTACACAATGTGTTTCCATTGTCCCCTGTCTCCAGTGGTCCAGGAGATGGCTTCTTTAGCTCTGCTTTTCAGTCCCGTCTGATTGGAAACAACCTACACAATGCATCCATGCCTGAGTGTGAGTTGATTTAAACAGCATCTTCTACGTTTTTGTTTTGTTTTTGTCTTTACAATAGTGGTGCTTTACAGTATATTTCCACTGTAATGTCCTAAGTAACCCCCAGCTTCTAATAATGCTGGTCTGTCCTCCTTGTTCTACTATTCTACTATGATGATGGTCTGTGCTCTCCTTCCTCCTACAGACCTGGCATATGGATCAATCATCACTGTGAAGAACCTACGCATCGCTGGAGGATACCTCCACTCTCACTGGCATCTGTACCCAGAAGGAGTAGGAGCAAAGCAGCAGCAGGTCACAGCATACCTCCATAAGGACTATAACAACCTGTGGCTGGTGCAAAGACCCAATGACAGTGATGGTGAGAGGACAGCCTTGTTGTGCAGTCAGAATATGTCACTCATAAAGGTTAATTGCAACAGACGTTTTATACGTATTATGATGTATTTTGTGTTCTTTTTTTTGTCCAGCACAATCAGGAGAACCTGACCTTGTTCGTCATGGTGACATTATTCGATTGGAGCACAAAGAGTAAGTGTCACCCTCCTGGTTTGACAGTGACACCCTCCTGGTTTGACAGTGACACCCTCATCTGTTTGAAAGTTTATCATTGTACTGCTCCCATACAGTACCTGTTTACATGTTGACTTTACAACAAATTCTTCAGTGCAATAATGGTTGATTCTCCTGTGTCCACCAGGACTACCCGTAACCTTCACAGTCATCTCCACGAGGCACCTCTCACTAAGAAACACTTCCAGGTCACAGGATATGGCATCGTGAGTAAGCACATACAATGCTTGCACAGTTCTCAGAAGTTATTGATAGGTTTCCTGTGAGAGAGGTTTCATCCTTCAGCCTAAATGTTGATCAGTATCATTCCTTCCCGGTGCTTTCAGAATGGAACAGGTGACCCTAATGACCTGTGGCAGGTGGAGGTGTGTGGGGGTCGGAAGGGCGACCTGGTCAAGGTGTTACGCAGCAAAGTACGCTTCCTGCACCGAGCAACTGGCTGTGTGCTCTACTCCTCCGGCAAGACTCTCCCCAAATGGTAAGAAATGGAGGAGTGATCTAGACTCTTCTAAAGTTCTCTCTTATATCTTTATTTACAAATGTTAACATTACCGATGATGACCGTATCAAACTGTGTCTTCTCTGTTCAGGGGCTGGGAACAGGTGGAGGTTACGTGTAGCCCATATCTGAAGGAGACCCCAAACTCTCAATGGAATATTGAGGATCATATCAATACCAAATGTACAGTTCCATTCCTGTCTTTTCCCTTTTTTGAATTGTGTTCCCATGGCCCACAGCTTGATATGTGATGGTGTTGTGTGTTTACTTAATACCTAACGGTGTGTGTTTTGATAGTGCCCAACATTAGCCTTTCAGTGCTGAAGCCCCACTTCCTGGAGATATTGCTGGAGTCCCACATCGTTATGATCAGGGTGAGAGAACAAGATAACACACATCTCACTGTGTGCCAAATTCTCCCACATACTTAGTTGTAATGAATACAATAAACGTGTCTCTTTTTACAGGGTAACAGTGGGTTGAAGCCCAAAGACAATGAAATGAACTCTAAACCCTGGCACTGGCCAATCAACTACCAGGTTTGCATGTTGAATACCTCATGGCTTCAATGTGGTTGGACAGTCCCAAAAATGAAATAGTCACTTATTACTGTGCCTTTGTTCTGTTTTTGCAAAGGGATTGAGGTTCTCTGGAGTGAATGAGACTGAGTACCGTGTCTACCTGTTAGGGAACCCTGTAAGTACCTCTCTCCACTCACTGAGTATGCTAACACAACACTGCTACAATATAGCTAAATCTACCTCCTCTGCAGGTGATCTGGTGGCTGAACCTGCTTAGTCTGGGCCTGTATGTGGTTATGGTGGCAGCGGCCTCTATAGCCCTCCGCAGAGGAGTCCAGCTAGACAAGAGAAGAACAGGTAAGAGGATTTAGAACTTCCCTGTCACTGTCATGAGTAACTAGTTTGAGTACTTGATTTGAACACTGATGTGTATGTTTGTGTGCAGAGCATTGTCGCGTGCTGATGGAAGGTGGAGGGCTGCTGCTCCTGGGCTGGTTGCTGCACTACGTACCCTTCTACACCATGGGCCGCATCCTCTACTACCACCACTACTTCCCTGCCATGCTCTTCAGCAGCATGCTAACAGGTACAGTGGGCCTACCACAAACACATGCTCCCCATAATGCCCTCGTCATATTGATTGCATGTTACAGACTCATCCAGGAGTCATACATGAAATAACATTGGAGTAGGTCAGGTCCAGTTATATTTATAAAGATCTTGAATTGTCTTCTCTATCTCAGGGATAACTTTGGACACCCTGCTGCAGAGTGCTGACCTGTGGCTCCGCCCACCCTATTCTTACTGGCTGCTTAGAGGAGGACTGGCAATGCTATTCCTGGCCATCCTCTATAGGTGAGATAACCATGAGGCCTCTGTTATATGCCTTTGAGCTTAATTAAATTGTAAAGTTTAAAGTTAAAGTTTTCTGTTAGTGTTATTGCCTACAGTACTGTATGTCATTTGGGCAACAGATAATCTACACCCAAAAATGAATTTTGAAATTCGTTGTTCTCTCTTATCTTCAGCTTACATGTATGTTTCTCTCTATGCCTTTCTAACCCATGCAGCTTTTACATGTTTCACCCTCTGTCCTATGGTATGAGAGGGCCGCTGGCCCATGACCCTGCTAGTACCATGGCTGGCCTGAAGTGGATGGACTCCTGGGAGTTTTAGTCAGTTGAACAGTCAGGAAGAGTTCTGACTGACAGTGATATATATCAGTGGTTTTATTTTTATCAGTGGTGTTTTAGCAGACATGCAAGTGTCTATTTCTTACACACTACGTGAACTTCAGAAATTACAGTATTTTTCATAATGTGCATAGCTATGGATTGTTAAATATTTAACATGAAAGTATTTTATTAGTCAGTTTTATGTCCAGATATTTCAAAGTGTTTTAATTCAACATTGAAAACTGAATATTTGAGTGACTTTCTACACTTGAATTGCGCAGCAGTGTGTTGTGAAACGATATTAAGACCAGAATATACTGTTCACAATCATAGCCTACTCTTTTGGTGTTGGGAGATAACTTGATAAATACATGAATGTGCTTTAGGTGGATGTTGAAATGTAATGAATTGTGTTTATTTAATTGAGACTGTTAGTGACGGCTAATGATGTCTACTGAACTGCCTTAACATGCGTTTAGTTTTTTCTTGACTGAGTTGCAATAATGAGCTAAGTGCCTAGGGACTAAATCCATTTAAAATACTTTTGAGAATCTAATATTCTAATTAAATGTTTTATGATATGAATGAATTAACCTGTTTCCATTATTATAATATCAAATTTCCTTTTTCTTTGTTTATCTTGCAAAGTTTGCTTGATCTTACATTGTGCACAGTATTGTATAAATATTTGGCAAGATACAGTGCTTTCAATGACTGTCAGTTCTGCATTTTGCTTTCTCAAAGAAAGGGATCTGTTACTTTTCAATACAACTCTCCAAAACAACCTTTTTTACCTGTTGATTGTATATTGTCTCAATTTTACTAGTGCATAATCATTGCCTTTTATTGCTCCTGTGGTGTCCTATATGTGTTAGCAATGTGTGATCTTATTTCATGTGTGGTTATGATGAATAATATGTTAGTTTTTTGCATTTGTATGTGACAAGTTAACAGACATTATCATCTTTTTACTCCTCAAATACAGAAAAGGAGCACTGAATGTCATGCATAATTTTTTTCTAGATCGAAACAAGCTCTCAAACTCTAGGAGGCATTTAGCCTTCTCCCTACAGTTTTCAGCCATTAGCTTTGCCCACGACTGGCTCATGTGAACTACAATCCCGACGCTGTGTTTTAACGTTTAGAAACGTCAATTATCATCGCTTGCGATACGGCTTTCGAAACATATGGCCCTTGTCTTTCATCAGCGAGAAAGAATCCTTCAAATAAAAAAGATACACCTACTGTAGTAGTTTTGCACAGATCAATACAGTTTAGGGGCCGCCATCCAACGAAACTACACTTCTGCTACACTTCCCGAGTTACACAGGTGTTCGGAGCATGCTAGATGGCTAATTAGCACAGGTGGTCAGCGCTCTTTTCTGTCTGTTTTCTGTAAAAAAGTACTGTAACATGGAGATATGGCCGTGTGGGAACACTAACCCTTTTTTTTCCTGATATGAAAGATAAGGTCCTTATGCTTAAAAAAACGTACCGCAAACGACGCATGTTAATGTTCAGATTGAGCGTCCAGGCTCTTAACACAACTCCCCCGTACAGAAGTGGCTTTTGTCCAATGACGTGTAATGTAATGAAATTGATAGGTTTCCTGTGAGAGAGGTTTTATCAAGGGCTCGATAGAAACAAGCTGACAATGGTTATTTTTGGAATCCATATTACAGATAGACTATATTGTAGGCTGCTGCCATGTAATCACCCAGAGGTTCATCTATATTTTTTTCAAGAAATTGAGCATACAGTCACAGATGGAGGTTGGAAAGCTTTTTTTCTTAGAGAATGATTGATCTATAAGGATATATTTGATGCAGTTTGTGATACATATGCCACCTGCTGACAGAAGTTTGCAGTGCAGCTTGCTGCAGACACGTCAATCTGAAGCAGCGTCAACCCATTGGCTGCATTATATCACGTGTGGATCTGAAGATGGCGTCTCCAAATGGAGGTAAATTCTAATTCTTTACTCCGTTGTTGGGTGTATAAATTGACATTTTGATAGCGAGATGGCTATAAAACGTGTATATTTCTTATATCTATTTGCTGAAACATTTTGAGTTGATAAAAGTTTATATTTTGTACAAATAATGCCATACGTTTTTTACCAGGCTTTGCTCACACGTGTTATGTCTGCCAAACCAAAATAACAAGCCAGTTTACATTAGGTAGCTATAGTATCTAACAGTTAGCTAGAAAGTTAGCTAGCTACTTGGTAAGAAACAATATATATACAAAAGTATGTGGACACCCCTTAAAAGTAGTGGATTCGGCTATTTCAGCCACACCCGTTGCTGACAGGTGTATAAAATCGAGCACACAGCCATGCATTCTCCATAAACAAACATTGGCAGAATGGCCTCACTGAAGAGCTCAGTGATTTTAAACGTGGCAACAACAAGTCAGTTCGTCAAATTTCTGCCCTGCCCTTCTAGAGCTGCCCCGGTCAACTGTAAGTACTGTTATTGTGAAGCGGAAACTAGGAACAACAACGGCTCAGCCGCAAAGTGATAGGCCACACAAGCTCACAAAACGGGACCGCCTAGTGCTGAAGCGCGTAGCACGTAAAAATCTGCTGTCATCGGTTGCAACACTCACTACTGAGTTCCAAGCTGCCTCTGGAAGCAATGTCACCACAATAACTGTTTGTCGGGAGCTTCATTAAATGGGTTTCCATGGCTGAGCAGCCGCACAAAAGCATAAGATCCCAATGCGCAATGCCAAGCGTCGGCTGGAGTGGTGTAAAGCTCGCTGCCATTGGACTCTGGAATGATGAATCACGCTTCAGCATCACAGTCCAATGGACAAATCTGGGTTTGGAGGATGCCAGGCGAACGCTACCTGCCTGAATGCATAGTGCCAACTGTAAAGTTTGGTGGAGGAGGAATAATGGTCTGGGGCAGTTTTTCATGGTTTGGTCCAGGCCCTTTAGTTCACGTGAAGGAAAATCTTAACGCTACAGCATACAATGACATTCTAGATGATTCTGTGCTTCCAACTTTGTGGCAACAGTTTGGGGAAGGCCCTTTCCTGTTTCAGCATGGCAATGCCCCCATGCACAAAGCGAGGGCCATACAGAAGTGGTTTGTCGAGATCAGTGTGGAAGAACGTGACTGGCCTGCACAGAGCCCTGACCTCAGCTAAATGGCATATTATATTATTTATATATTACCTCAACCCCATCGAACACCTTTGGGATGAATTTGAACGCCAAGGCCTAATCGCCCAACATCAGTGCCAGACCACACTAATGCTCTTGTGGCTGAATGCAAGCAAGTCCCCGCAGCAATGTTCCAACATCTAGTGGAAAGCCTTCCCAGAAGAGTGGAGGCTGTTATAGCAGCAAAGGGGGGACCAACTCCATATTAATGCCCATGATTTTGGAATGAGATGTTCGACAAGCAGGTGTCCACATGCTGCCAATAACTATATTTCTAGCTAGCTGTCTAACTATGGTACTAGGTAGCTACTAGCTAGTTACCCAAACAATAGCCTACATGCAAACACACTGTACATTGAGAAGAAAGGATCATGACCCTTTTCATAACATTATTTTCAATTCAAACCCAATCACTAATGACTAGCTAGTACTACTAGCTAGGTACTGTAGATTAGCCCTGTTGATGTAGCTAGCAAGCTCGATGACTTAGTTTGCACAGCACACTTTCATATTTAATAGTGTTCAATATGTTGATGATGACTAAAATCCCCATTTCCACTTTTTAAGGTGATGATTTTGAGTCATCTCTGCTGAGTTTTGAGAAGCTGGATAGAGCATCTCCTGACCTATGGCCAGAGCAATGTAAGTGTGTCTTCTCTGTGTTAGGCTACATGTCTTTATGAGGATATCATTACAATTGACTCATTCCTGGTTCTGATTGGTTTGCCTGTTTCATGCTGTCATCCCTCACACAGTGCCAGGAGTCGCAGATTTTGCTGCATCATGCAAAAATGTGAGTGTTTAAAAAAAAAAAAAAATCTATAGCATTGATAAATGAATTGACCTACATGGCTGAGAGAATGCACATTCTTATTTACATGTTTTGTATTGCAGCCAATTACCAATTCTCCGCCCAAATGGATGGCTGAACTGGAGAGTGAGGACATTGAAATGTTAAAAGGTAAAGTACAGTAGCATCATATGGTACACTGTTGAGCATTGCCTTCCTGTGAAAAGACTGTTTTGACTGACTGTACTCCTACTGTATTCCCCCCACAGAGCTAGGGAGCCTGACCACAGCCAACCTGATGGAGAAGGTCAAAGGGCTACAGAACCTGGCCTACCAGCTGGGCCTTGAGGAGTGTAAGTATTTACCTGAGAAATACACAAATGAACGACACACGCACACACACACACACAACCAGTTGGGGACCACTTATTTGGTCTAGGTTGTCATTCCGTACACTACCTCTAGATGGTGCTGCTAGCCTTATGGCTAATTTATGTCTGAACAGTCAAGGAACATCTCAAGTATTTGGTGATAGTCATTCTACTCATGTATATTTCACGGAACAGACACCCCTTAGTTAGATTCAATGTATTTCTAATCCAATATTTCTGAATATTGTTATTATAAATAAGACATCAATAGATTGTAAATGGAGTGTATATACACTTGAAGTCGGAAGTTTACATACAAATACATTTAAACTCAGTTTTTCACAATTCCTGACATTTAATCCTAGTACAAATTCCCTGTTTTAGGTCAGTTAGGATCACCACTTTATTTTAAGAATGTGAAATTTCAGAATAACAGTAGAGAGAATGATTTATTTAAGATTTGATTTATTTTATCACATTCCCAGTGGGTCAGAAGTTTACATACACTCAATTAGTATTTGGTAGCATTGCCTTTAAATTGTTTAACTTGGGTTAAACGTTTCGGGTAGCCTTCCACAAGCTTCCCACAATAAGTTGGGTGAATTTTGGCCCATTCCTCCTGACAGAGCTGGTGTAAATGAGTCAGGTTTGTAGGCCTCCTTGCTCGCACACGCTTTTTCAGTTCTGCCCACAAATATTCTATAGGATTGAGGTCAGGGCTTTGTGATGGCCACTCCAATACCTTGACTTTGTTGTCCTTAAGCCATTTTGCCACAACTTTGGAAGTATGCTTGGGGTCATTGTCCATTTGGAAGACCCATTTGCGACCAAGCTTTAACTTCCTGACTAATGTCTTGAGATGTTGCTTCAATATATCCACATAATTTTCCTTCCTCATGATGCCATCTATTTTGTGAAGTGCACCAGTCCCTCCTGCAGCAAAGCACCCCCACAGCATGATGCTGCCACCCCCGTGCTTCACGGTTGGGACAGTGTTCTTCGGCTTGCAAGCAACCCCCTTTTTCCTCCAAACATAACGATGGTCATTATGGCCAAACAGTTCTATTTTTGTTTCATCAGACCAGAGGACATTTCTCCAAAAAGTACGATCTTTGTCCCCATGTGCAGTTACAAACCGTTGTCTGGCTTCCTTGCTGAGCGGCCTTTCAGGTTATGTCGATATAGGACTTGTTTTACTGTGGATATAGATACTTTTGTACCTGTTTCCTCCAGCATCTTCACAAGGTCCTTTGCTGTTGTTCTGGGATTGATTTGCACTTTTCGCACCAAAGTACGTTCATCTCTAGGAGACAGAACGCGTCTCCTTCCTGAGCGGTATGACGGCTGCGTGGTCCCATGGTGTTTATACTTGGGTACTATTGTTTGTACAGATGAACGTGGTACCTTCAGGCGTTTGGAAATTGCTCCCAAGGATGAACCAGACTTGTGGAGGTCTACAATTTATGTTCTGAGGTCTTGGCTGATTTCTTTTGATTTTCCCCTGATGTCAAGCAAAGAGGCACTGAGTTTGAAGTTAGGCCTTGAAATACATCCACAGGTACACCTCCAATTGACTCAAATGATGTCAATTAGCCTATCAGAAGCTTCTAAAGCCATGACATACTTTTCTGGAATTTTCCAAGCTGTTTAAAGGCACAGTCAACTTAGTGTATGTAAACTTCTGACCCACTGGAATTGTGATACAGTGAATTATAAGTGAAATAATCTGTCAATAAACAATTGCTGGAAAAATTACTTGTGTCATGCACAAAGTAGATGTCCTAACCAACTTGCCAAAAAAGAAATTTGTGGAGTGGTTGAAAAATTAGTTTTAATGACTCCAACCTAACTGTATGTAAACTTCCGACTTCAAATGTATAGATATTATAAAGGCTATCTTGTCTAATCGGGTGTATAAAACAGTTGGAGCACTCCACGTATGAATTCCTTATTTTCATGGTGTTGATTATGGTTTTGTAATTCAGCGTAAAACAGCATTTCGAGAGTGCATTTAGAAGCCTGGTGAAGTGGGGGAAGGTCTCGCATAAGTATAACACATCAAGGATTGAAGCATGTGATGGATGCAAAATGTGGTTTGACATATTTTCTGCATCTGTTGTCCTAATCCATAAAATGTGGATTAGAGAGATGTAGCTAAGTGCTCCTATTTTTCCTAAGAGGAAGATGGGTACTTAGCTCACTGTGGACAAAGCACACCATGCACAAACCCAGAAACAGCGATTTGATACAGACTGAAATTATTTCCTCTGAAAATATATGGTTGCTTCCAAAATAAAAGTATTGTAGAATTCTGACTCACTGCATGCTTTTAACGTTGGCTGCACTGTCCTATTCAGTTGTTTGCGCTCTTGTTGTAGAGTAATGCACTCCTTTACAGTCAGATTTAAATACAGTGCTATGAAAAAGTATTTGCCCCCTTTCTAATTTTCTCTACTTTTGCATATTTGTGATACTGAATGTTATCAGATCTTCAACCAAAACCTGATATTAGATAAAGGGAACATAAGTGAACAAATAACACAACAATTACATATTTATTTCATAAACAAAGTTATGCAACACCCAATTCCCCTGTGTGAAAAAGTAATTGCCCCCTTACACTCAATAACTGGTTGTGCCACCTTTAGCTGCAATGACTCCAACCAAATGCTTCCTGTAGTTGTTGATCAGTCTCTCACGTCGCTGTGGAGGAATTTTGGCCCACTCTTCCATGCAGAACTGCTTTAACTCAGTGACGTGTGGGTTTTCAAGCATGAACTGCTCGTTTCAAGTCCTGCCACAACATCTCAATTGGGATTAGGTCTGGACTTTGACTAGGCCATTCCAAAACTTCCAATTTGTTGCTTTTTAGCAATTTTCATGTAGACTTGATTGTGTGTTTTGGATCATTGTCTTGCTGCATGACCCAGCTGCGCTTCAGCTTCAGCTCACAGACGGATGGTCTGACATTCTCCTGTAGAATTCTCTGATACAGAGCAGAATTCATGGTTCCTTCTATTAAGGCAAGTCGTCCAGGTCCTGAGGCAACAAAGCATCCCCAAACCATCACACCACCATGCTTGACCTTTGGTATGATGTTCTTACTGTGGAATGCAGAGTTTGGTTTTTGCCAGGCATTACTGGAACCATGTCATCCAAAAAGTTATACTTTTGAATCATCTGTCCATAGAACGTTCTTCCAAGAGTCTTGATGATCATCCAGGTGCTTTTTGGCAAACTTGAGTCAACATTTTGGACGAGATGGGTCCCATTATGCCTGGCGAAAACCAAACACTGCATTCCACAGTAAGAACATCATACCAAAGGACAAGCGTGGTGGTGTGGTGGTTTGGGGATGCTTTGCTGCCTCAGGACCTGGACGACTTGCCTTAATAGAAGGAACCATGAATTCTGCTCAGTATCAGAGAATTCTACAGGAGAATGTCAGACCATCCGTCTGTGAGCTGAAGCTGAAGCGCAGCTGGGTCATGCAGCAAGACAATGATCCAAAACACAAGTCTACATGAAAATTGCTAAAAAGCAACAAATTGGAAGTTTTGGAATGGCCTAGTCAAAGTCCAGACCTAATCCCAATTGAGATGTTGTGGCAGGACTTGAAACGAGCAGTTCATGCTTGAAAACCCACACGTCACTGAGTTAAAGCAGTTCTGCATGGAAGAGTGGGCCAAAATTTCTCCACAGCGACGTGAGAGACTGATCAACAACTACTGGAAGCATTTGGTTGGAGTCATTGCAGCTAAAGGTGGCACAACCAGTTATTGAGTGTAAGGGGGCAATTACTTTTTCACACAGGGGAATTGGGTGTTGCATAACTTTGTTTATGAAATAAATATGTAATTGTTGTGTTATTTGTTCACTTATGTTCCCTTTATCTAATATCAGGTTTTGGTTGAAGATCTGATAACATTCAGTATCACAAATATGCAAAAGTAGAGAACTAGAAAGGGGGCAAATACGTTTTCATAGCACTGTATATGCTCTGTTGGGGGAGTTCTACCTTAAACTGGAGTGGATTTAGCCTCCATACAATGCTTAAAACAGAAACTGTAATATCGTACGGTGGGGACCAGGAACCCTCTGCCCCTCTTTGCGATCCTGAGAGATGTATAGCATGTTGTTATGCAGAGGGGGTGCAGGGCTGATACGTCCCGCTCCACAGCGAACGCACCGCTGATTTGTAAAATTCCATAAAGACAGGATGATTAAAGTAGGCTCATTCTAGAGAGGATTATGCCAAACATGATTTGTCTGGGCTTTGCCCCGCTCGCTCAGAAAAATTAGAAAAATATTTTTGTTTAATGGCAACTTTTGAGTAGATCAAACAAGCATGCCACGTCAAAATATTGCCACCAAGATATAGGGCATGACTTGACCACTTGAGTGACAATGAATTGCCTCAAAGTGCGTGTAGACTTGGTGGGGATGACGGAAGCAATGACACTGCTCTATCGAATGCCCCATTATTATGTAGCAGGCATTATGAAAGATCAGATTAGTGTCATTGACTTCAGCGTAGATGAAATGTGTTATCTGCTTATTCCAGGCTCATATTTACAGGTCAGGATCCTCTGTCTACCACACATATTATAGCATATTATTGCAGCTAAATACAAATGAAAGGCTGATTATACAGTCTGATCCATGGTCTGTGGGACCAATCTCACCCAAACGCAATAATCTTAATTTACAGGCATTTATGGGCAAATGAAGCTATCTGAAGTCCCTCACATTTTTCAGATGAGCTCGACGCATGCCCTGAGAATACAGGGATCTGTTAATGATCTTTAATTCAATGCTTCATGTTGTCTACCATACCACATCTTTCTTAGTCAAAAACATGTTGTAGCTGGTTCTTATAAAGATGTTATCTGCCATAAAGGAAGGGATGTTGTCTTTGCAACCATGTCATGTACCTCGGGATGACGCGACACAATGATGGTTATTATCGGTCTCAGAGCAGCTTGTACTGGCACCTCTTTAATGTGCTCTGGTTTAATTTTCTCCTTTTCTCGGCTGTCAGGGGAGGCCTTGTAAATCTCAGCTACTTTTTCATCATGTTTGTGAGCTCTTCAGTGCCAGTAAACGAGCCGCCGGAGAGAGAGAAGCAGAGAGAGAGAGAGCATGAGGGCAGGATTTACTACCCCCCTTAAACATGTGGCCCATTGAACTGTGAGCTGTTTAATGGGCAGAGCACAATCAGCCAGTGAAAACACACCCGGCCCTGAGGCCTGAGGAGGAAGGGGACTGGCCAGAGGTAGACACCTCTGACCTAGAGGACACTGGTTTCACCAAACCCTTCAGGACTTGGAATACTACCATGGCAATGTTATAGATGCCATTGTCAGAATAAATGCAAAATTAATCACAAAAACATAAAAATATCAAGACATGCCTAAAGTAATGTAAAATGACAACATGTAATGTTTGGAGATTCAGAGGCAGAGTATGCCTGTGGATCATAGATCCCAAGACAAAGGCATGTGGGACAGCGCTTTGTGTACATGTGTATTTATGTATGCATATGTGTTAGTATAAGTGTGTGGCAGGCTGTCCCCTCCCTACCTCCCCATGGCTGTGTGATGCTGCCCTGGTGGGTCCCAGCGGGGGCCTGGCGTGTGCCTCCTCCCCAGACCCCAGCTGCTTCCCCACCCTGTGATGAATGTCCCTGTCGTGGGCCGCTGAGCTCGGCATCAGGCCCTGGGTCCCAGGGGAGCACTGACTACTGTGATAAGTGCTGTTATTGGAGGTAATTGAAAGGAGAGTGGTCCTGAGGGACAGGCCTCAGGCTGCTGCTCTAACACACTTGTAGGTTTCACTGATCCCCACCACCACCACTGGCTGACTGACTGGGCCTTGGCTCCTTGGTAATGCAGTGATACCTTACTCTCTGATGTGGCCTGATACGGAGCCAAGCAGCCCTATGCAGAGACCATTTAGTATAGTGATATTTAAAAATAATAATTATTCAGTCAGATTATGACAAGTACTGTACTGACTGAGCCTCCTGATTATTCACTGCAATGGATTTATTGTTGGAAATAGAATGAGGCTGTCATGATCGTCCAGGTTTGGTTTGATACAAGGGAATGCCAGTCAAGACCAGTCCTGCTCAGTATTGGCTGGCAGTGGCACATAGCTGCCATGTACTCCACTGTGCCACCACCACAGTAGAACCAGGATGACACCTACATCCCTGCCTATGTGGAGGTGAGGCTGAAGGTCAGCGCTGACAGCTCTTAATGGCCCAGCATTCACAGCCTCCTCTCCTCCTCAGGATCAATCTCCTGCCTATAAACAGGCCTGTGCTGCTGAATATGATTGCATTCACACTGGCCCACGGTGCTAATGTGCTTCCATCAATCCATCAGGGCGACCTGAGTGACCGCGGGGCGGGCTGTTATGAAGTGCTGCTCCCTGACAGCCTCTGAATGAGGAACAGGGGACCCTCCTCCTCTCCTCCTCTGTCCTCCTCTTCTCCTCTCTGCACCGGCCTGCTTTATGGGCTCATAGTGGAGACGAATGTCAGCGCCCACCCGCCGGAGAGTTGTGTGTGGTGAAGACACAATTAGGATTGGCGTGAAGGGAAACTGAAACAGGACTCAAACAATGCTCTGTATATGTTGATCAGTTTTCTGTATCAAATTCTTTTTGTGCGTTGGAACTTGTCTTTTTTGCGGTTTGAGATGTATGTTTTGGGGGAAATATTGTTTGCCTTGAAGAGATGAAATTGCTGGTATGAGAAAATTGTTCCTGAAAAGCTTGTCTGTTCAGCAAAATATGTATCAAGTTATTTTAGAAGCCTCAAACCAGTGTTGCATGGATATCGCAGGATAGGTTCCTGACTGTTGGTTTAGTGTAGCTGTTGAAGCATGAAGCAATAGTCGGTGCTGAATCACAATCGTACAAACAATCATAATTATGTTTCGTCAAGATTGTCTAAACAAGTCAACTGATCACCTAGGAGCAGTGGAGCTGTGTCCTCCGTGTGTATCATGGTAGAAGGAGGGAGAGCTGCACTCACCGCCTGTTCCTTAGCCCTGCTTGCCTGCCGCCTCCCTGATCAGATCGGAAATGACACCTCATTTCCATAAATGCATTAGGAATTCATTGGATTTTTTCTTTCCCAGCTAATCATTGTGGCGGTGTAAAACCTTTTTTAGGCTTTTTAATGAATGAATTTTGACTGATTGCCTATTAATAAGGACACCTCTTGAGCAGGGATAGGCTGTGGCAGGGGTGGGGAGGTGTAGATGTGTTTGTGTGATCGAGCTTGTGTGTGTGTCAGTGCAGACAGGCTGGAACGCATTGGAGGGAGAGAAGAGGGGGGAGGAGAGGAGCGTTCTCTCGGTTGGGACATGAAGAGGAACCAGTGGCTCCCCTGGGAAATCACTGGTCGTGTCTGCATCTTAAATATCCCTGTGAAGTATCAATAAGTGGGTAATTGAATTTTGAACACAAACATGAGCGTCAGGTGTATGTGTTGCGAGGCAAGGGGTTATATGGGGAGGGGGTGAGTGAATGTGTTGATGGTGGAAGGAGTGGGGGGTGGGGCGGGTGGTGGTGTCATCTCCTCTGTACCTCCGGTCCCTGGGGAAGTGGGCAGTGAGAATGGATGTTAAATCCATTAAATAAAGCTTACAGCCAGTAATAGCTGAGTGGCACTTGAAGATGGGCAGCGGGGGTCAGATTTAGTATGCTTGACTCTTAATGATAGTGAATTGGGGCAGTCAGGGCTAGAGGCTGGGACACCAGTTAACCCAGGTGGTCATCTGTCTCTGGGGCTAACACGGGTCTGACTGGCTCATCTGGCATGTGCCTGGAGGGGTGGAGCGGCCTCACCATGATTACTACCATTCCCCACACACAGGAGGGGGGCGCGGGGGAGGGGGGGCGAGATGATGTGACTGACACCCAGATCACTCACTCCAAACGATAGGAAGGTGATGTCACACATTTAGGCTCTACATTTACATTTTGAGAATGCCATTTTGTGAAGTGCTGGTGGACAAATATTGTATTAAGTTTTGGATATTCATTAGTAATTTTATTTTCCTGTATACATCACGTTGTGATGTCGTACTCAGACCAGTCAGGGCTCAATGATAATTAGAGAGCAAGTAATCAACAGGGTGAGGACATGGCCCTCACAATCCATAAGCCAAAGGTGTCATTTAGTATGGATGGCAGCTGTAACAAGTCGCTGATTAACATAGTACAGAATTAGGGATTGACCTTTCTAATCAACTAAACAAATCTCTAACTCCCTCTAATCAGTATTGATCGCCCCTGGCCTGTAACAACATGTATGTGTGGGCATGTGCACACACATCTGTGTGTGTTCTGAGGGGGTGGACTGTTGTGTGCACGAAGCAGACATCCTCATTGACAGAGATCTATGTGGGTGTCTTCCAGTCTGTGTGTGTGAGTCCAGTTGCCTGAGGGGGGCTGGCTTGCTGGTCCTTTCTCTTCCCACTGTTAATCTTTCTCTTACAATGCAAATCATATGAGTTTCTATCTGACAGAGGGGGAAGGCTAAACTGAACTCTAATTAATGAGTGGCTCAGAGGGGTGAGTCCTGATGGAGGGGATCTCTGCGGGGGGGCAGCCACAGACCAGGCTGCTCTACTTTATTGTTGGGGGATATAGAGAGATGGAGAGATACGGAGGGAGAGAGCCACCAGTCTGTTTCATTGGCAGGCCTCTCCAGAAACCAGTGGTCCATTTAACGAGCTCTTAGCAGAGAGATCAGAAAGACAAACCTGGGATTAGGAGACCAATGACTCAATAGGATTCTCAAGAGGTCCTGTCTCCATCAACATGAAGTTTGGAGAAAATGCCATTTGTATTTGTGAACGCAATACAGTGATAATTCTATCATTTTAGGTTATAGTTTTATCTACAGTCTTGTCTTTTTATTTAGTGTCAAATCATCAAATACAAGGTCAAAGCAGACATTTAATAATGCTCTTGTAACTATTTCTCTATTTAACATGTAGATCTCTTTCTCCATGCTCCAAGATAGCCTAACTAGATACAGTGCATTCGGAAAGTATTAAGACCCCTTGACTTTTTCCACATTTTGTTACGTTACAGCCTTATTCTAAAATTGATTGAATTGTTTTTTCCCCCTCCTCAATCTACACACAATACCTCAATCTACACACAATACCTCATAATGACAAAGCAAAAACAGGTCTTTAGAAATTTTAGCAAATGTATTACAAATAAAAAACTGAAATATTACATTTACATAAGTATTCAGACCCTTTACTCCGTACTTTGCTGAAGCACCTTTGGTAGCAATTACAGCCTCAAGTCTTCTTGGGTATGACGCTACAAGCTTGGCACACCTGTATTTGGGGAGTTTTTCCCATTCTTCTCTGCAGATCTTCTCTGTCAGGTTGGATGGGGAGAGTCGCTGCACAGCTATTTTGAGGTCCCTCCACAGAGATGTTCGATCAGGCTGAAGTCCGGGCTCTGGCTGGGCCACTCAAGGACATTCAGAGACTTGTCTCGAAGCCACCCCTGCGTTGTCTTGGCTGTGTGCTTAAGGTATTTGTCCTGTTGGAAGGTGAACCTTCGCCCCAGTCTGAGGTTCTGAGTACTCTGGAGCAGGTTTTCATCAAGGATCTCTGTACTTTGCTCCGCTGAAAAACATCCCCACAGCATGATGCTGCCACCACCATGCTTCACCGTAGGGATGGTGCCAGGTTTCCTCCAGACGTGACGCTTGGCATTCAGGCCAAAGAGTTCATTCTTGGTTTCATCAGACCAGATAATCTTGTTTCTCATGGTCTGAGAGTCTTTAGGTGCCTTTTGGCAAACTCCAAGCGGGCTGGCATGTTCCTTTTACTGAGGAGTGGCTTCCGTCTGGCCACTCTACCATAAAGGCCTGATTGGTGGAGTGCTGCAGAGATGGTTGTCCCTCTAGAAGGTTATCCCATCTCCACAGAGGAACTCTGGAGCTCTGTCAGAGTGACCTTTGGGTTCTTGGTCACCTCCCTGACCAAGGCCCTTCTCCCCCGATTGCTCAGTTTGGCTGGGCGGCCAGCTCTAGGAAGAGTCTTGGTGGTTCCAAACTTCTTCCATTTAAGAATGATGGAGGCCACTGTGTTCTTGGGGACCTTCAATGCTGCAGAAATGTTTTGGTACCCTTCACAAGATCTGTGCCTCGACACAATCCTGTCTCTGAGCTCTTTCCTTCGACCTCGTGGCTTGGTTTTTGCTCTGACATGCACTGTCAACTGTGGGACCTTATATAGACAGGTGTGTGCCTTTCCAAATCATGTCCAATCAATTGAATTTACCACAGGTGGACTCCAATCAAGTTGTAGAAGCATCTCAAGGATGATCAATGGAAACAGGATGCACCTGAGCTCAATTTCGTGTCTCATAGCAAATGGTCTGAATACTTATGTATTCAGACACTTTACATTTGTAAATATTTATAAAAACGTGTTTTCACTTTGTCATTATGGGGTATT
Organism: Coregonus clupeaformis; assembly: GCF_020615455.1. Lineage (NCBI taxonomy): Eukaryota > Metazoa > Chordata > Actinopteri > Salmoniformes > Salmonidae > Coregonus > Coregonus clupeaformis. Next base: position 25,078,568 of record NC_059220.1, read on the forward strand.
GTGTGTAGATTAATGAGGGAAAACATTTATTTAATCCATTTAAAAATAAGTCTGTAACATAACAAAATGTGGAAAAAGTCAACGGGTCTGAATACTTTCCGAATGCACTGTATATTAAACACTGTTGTGATAGCCTTTGGCTCACTAAGCCCAACTCCTCCTAATAGGGAAATGATATCTGTGCCCCAGTAGTTTTGTGTCATCTTAATTCATTACATCCCACCGGATTCTGATGGTTTCATTCCATCTAAGACCCTGTATGTCGGTCTGTCCGGGGGCTCTAATTATTTTGTTTAGTGTTATTCGAAGAGACTGCAGCACCGCGCAAAATTAATCAATCCCAATCCAATTAGCATCATGTTGAAACTGATGATGGACACCTCAAGGTGAAGCGGCCCATGCCCAGCCGGGGCATTATCATTCCAGGCGGGGCGGCTCATCTAAATTACAATTCACCCTGCTTTTTCATTAGCCGCTGTGGCGTCGCTAACCTCTTCACCGCTCTGCACAGCCCAACAAACACCCAGTCACCAAGGCAGCTCATCAGCTCTGGTGTCTGGTTCAACAAGTAGAGAGAGACTGTGAACCTTCTGTGTGAGTGGGAAAGCTTGGGACAGTCAGACACACGCATTTGTATTTGTATACATGTTTTTCCAAAAATATACAAGAAGGAAGGCCGCTTCCTCCTTGAAATAGGAATTTACTTTCCATCATTTTCAGTGTGGCCTGTAATGCTCTTCGTGTCCTGGTGGGTATGCATAGCAGCTGTATGAAGGTGGTGTTTTTTGTGTACGTTTGAAGAGGTGATCCCAGCTCCCCTCTTCGCCCTGAGCATTTGATTCTATACTGATGCTAAGAGCCTGCTCCTCTTATTATCAGGAACAAAGCGTAATTACAGGATCTGGATGAGGCCTCTCCAGGGTGGCACTGATGCTGGAGGAACATCCCTGTAGCTTCCCTTGTGACACAACCTGGCTGTTGTTGACTGAAAACCTCCTGGAATACGCTCCTTACCAGATAGAAGCAAGGTGACAAAAGGCCTTCAGTTGGGGCCAATCTGTTGTCGTGCAATGGGGTTGGCACGGATCCAGAACTATTGTGCAGAGCTTGTTTTGTAGACCCCCACCAAGTGCTCTTCATTATGTCTCCATACAGTACATCTCCCATTTCATGGGCTTTTCTATCTAACCTTTATGGTTTATGTTGTGAGTGCTATCTGATCAGTGTCTTTGGTTCTTACGACGGTAATTCAGTGGTAGCGAAGTGTATAGTAAAGGCAGTCAGTGAGAAGAAATGTGGTTATGGCCGTAGTCTCTTAGACATAAGGCACAATGGAAAGTTGTGGATTGATTAGTTTGCGTTCCAGAGAACGGTATCTCTCAGACAACATCCCCCTTTCACTACCCCCATCTTTTTCTTTAACACAGTTATACATGCACACACACACACACACACACACACACACACACACACACACACACACTGAGATGCTTGAATACATGTATATGGCTGCCTTGAGAAGGCAATCACAAGGGGTTTGTCTCTTTGGTAGCTAGTTTGCGTCTTATGTTGTTTTCCATGTCCAGAATGAACAGATGTCTGTATAAATTACCTCCCTGTTAGATGTCTCACAAATGAAATACATGCTTTGCATTGATAAGGGATTCTGCTCTGAAGTGAGGTACTGAGAGGTGGAGTGTTGTAGCTTGTTTTTGTCTAAATCCCTGGTCAAAGCATACGTTTTGACAGCATATGGTTGTAGTGTACCCAGAAGTTTACTATAGAGAAGTCAGTGGAAATACTTTAAATGAACCAGTTGTTTTTAGGTAGGTTACCTCAAGCAGCCTTGAATAAGAGGTGCTCAAAAACATTTGATTTCTGAAATGTACAGTTATTGATATTTACATCGTATCATTTGTTTATTCTCCAGCCAGGGAGATGACCAGGGGAAAGTTCCTGAACATCCTGGAGAGACCCAAAAAGTGAAGACCCCAGGACTGCTCTTTACACAGGATGTGTCTGCACAAAGAGTAATACAACACCCAGACGACTGACTTGAGACAGGAAGAAGAGGAATCAGACCTATGCCTTTATGTATACACTCATACTACAACCACCATCAAGTCCCTGGATTTGAATAGAGACACTGGGGCTAAATTCACTCACTGCGGAGTTCCGCTCTAAGAGTCAAAGGGCTGCAACACTTTTCACCCCCTGACTTGTACATTTATGTTGTCCTCAAAGACAGTTCCATTTACTTTTATAATGATTTGAAATGGTGAGTAGCTTTAAATTTCCTGTTTTAGCTAGTTTGTAGGACTGTTTTTAAATGTGTATATTCTGTATTTATTCTTGTTTTGTATTTATATTTAGAGCATTTTAAACATTTTTGCAATTTGTCAAAGAAAATTGTGTAAGTCTTTTAAAAAATTAATAAAATCCTCCCTATTTTAGGGTTATAACATGTTTATTAATTGTCCTCATAATCAAACTAATTGGTAACTACCCTCCGTGTGCATCTATGGATACAATTTAATATTTCAATGGTTTAGGATACAATTAAATTCACTTCAGAAACTGGTTCCATGATGCAACAGTTTTTGGGGGGAATCTAACTTTTTAATTAGGGCAATAACTACATGCCTGTGCCACTCCATAGACGCTCTCTGTTAGAGCACTTCCCTGGCTTTGGACATGTAAGGAGCTGTGACATGAGAGTGCTTCCCCCTGCTACAAGGGCATTTTCCCATTTAATGAGGATTGGAAGTAGAGGCCCTACACAAAACATTGGGTAAAAATAATATTGCTCATTGTCATCCCTTTTAATGATAGTTGACATAATTACTAGGACCATTTATTTTCTAATTAGCACACTTCCAGCGACGTCGGAGCTAGCGACCAGGCAAAAAGGAAATCAGACAGGCATGCTGAATGGGAAACAAAAAGAAGTCCGTCCAGCATAATTAGGTGAGACAATGCCTCAGACTGTTCCCGGCTGGAGATGTCGCAGGGGCTCTGGCCGTGCTGGCGAGCGCTCACTCTCCACAAGTTACACATCTCCACAGGCCGCTAATAAGCTCCTAATTGTCTTTCCGAGTCACACGGACAGAGGCAGCCACTGCCCAAGTGGCTGCACCCCCTGCCTCTCGCACGTACCCAGCTTCACCTCTTGCAAAATACTGATTATTTATATAATTTCCCCATTCCCAGACTGTGTGTGTGTTTTCCTGTGTGTGCTGGAGACTCCTGTGACAGACAGGTTGGGTGGGGTGGGGGGAGTGGAAGTACAGCATGGCCTGATGGGCAGGAATGTAAGCTGGGGGAGGAAGGCAAGCTACTTATTTTACCCCCACTGCATCAGGGTTTATTATAGTCTCCTGTAGTCTGTTAAATGTATCTGCTCTAGTCTAGTGTACAGTGTTTATTTTCTGTCAAATTGAACCACTACTGTACCTTGTAACACATCAAAGTTTTACATCATTAGAAGGGTGAAAAGTGAGTGTGTAGAACTGACTGGTTACACGGCCTATTGCTGAGTTGGCTGGTTAACACTTGTTGATATTGACTGATGTACATTGATCAGTCTACTGAGCGTTGACACAGTAAATGACCTGACATTCACAATATGGTGCAATCACTGGTGGCTGCCTGTCATGCAAGGCTTCCGGTCCATTGGATGCTCCTCAAGAAACAGGTCATTCCCCATGGAGGGGTCGTCTATACAGAGAGAAAAAACTCCTCCGTCCGTCAACAATACATCGCCTGACCTCACCGAGCCTCGCTGCCCCGACAAACGTCAATCCGATGTGCCCTCAGGCCATTAATTAGCTGTCAATTAGTGCAAATTAATCAACTCCTCGCCCAGTTAAGCAATGCCGGCAGGCAGCTCCCAAACACGCCATTGTAGAGGAACCATGAGAACTGGAGCTAGCAAACTCACTTTGCATCAGGGGGTCATCACGCCCTTGGCAGTGCTTTGGGGATTGAAAAAAGCAGAACCTCTTGCAGTGTTTTAGTTTTCCCCTGACTCTGCACAAGATGTGTGCTGTCATCAGTACCGGCTCACTGTTTCAACACAGAGCTATAGAGTTAAGGGCCCGGGCTTGATTCAGCACTATAACAGGCTGAATCACAAAATGTGTTGGGTTTACCTGCTGGCAGTCTTAGAGTAGAAAAATGCTGTTTTCGTTCATTATATCTGCACAGTATAGGGCGACTGCAGATGTGTGCAGTGTGAGTGTCGGTGATCCTTCATTTTGATTGCATAGTATGAAATATCAAGCTCAAGCAATCTGCAGGGGTTGGGCTAATGCATAGTTATGTTACTGATACAGCCCATCACATAGCCCATTATCTAGTGACCTTCCTGTGGACTGCAAGTTCTTTACTTATTCATTATTACAAATAGACTTCAAGCCTTTCCAATCAAAACGACTGCAGACTGAAGACAATTGGTATTCATTCGAAGGGGGAGGTTTTTGTTTGCAACATTTAGATGCATGGTGAAATGGAAAGTGATGCAGTTAAACACCCTCTGGTTTGACCTCTAGCCTATAGAGGTCAATACTTTTTTTTTGCAACAGATGACCTCAGTTTGTCTAACACACTAGATAATCATATTTGGAATGGATATGTAATGTGTTTTAAAGCTAAAGCACACATTTGTTTATTTCTGCCCCCTTTCAGCTTTACATCATCCTCAGGCCATCCACTGGAGTTGGGATCTTGACCCATAGAAGTGTTTCTCATACCTTTGAGGGCAATCTGGTTTATACAACATGACAACTCTCCCACAGCAAGATGGAAACAGAGGGAAGGGGAAACAACAGATAAACACATTTTTGCAACAGCTGTTTGTTTGCCTTTTAATCTGCAGCCATCAGATCTTGTGGTCTTTGATGGGCAACCCAATATACACGAATGAGTGAACTAAATCTTCCTTTAATCTAGAACCCTATTAGACCGTTATCTCATCTGCATGTAAATCAGGGTGGAGTCATTGTGATATGGAGATGGATATTAAAAGGCTACTGAGAGAGAGAGAGGGTCTCTAGCAACAATAAACAACAAAGCCGTGATAGATTGCAACAGAAGTGGTGGTGGAGTGAGGGCAGGAACCCGCGGTGTAATTGACAGGTCATCCTGACTCACGGTTCCATGTGAATAGATGGGTTTATCTCGACTGGCTGATGCGTCATTAGCATATCCCGATAACATTGATTTCTTCATTACCCATAATGAAATGTTCACTTAATAGCCTCCTAATTAGTTTCAACTGGTCATCGAGTAATTGTCGAGGTAATATTTTTCACCCTCTTAATATGTGGCTCAATTTTTACTGTTTGATGTATAATATGATTTTGCTAAACAGATTAGTTTTAGGTCTGGGCTATAGTTTACAATATTTATTTTGTTTTAACCTCCCTGTCTCTCACCCCATCGACTAGATCAGATATGGACGAAATCTAAATGGTCTGTAGATGAACTCAACTGCAAAATAGGATACCAGAATTGCCATTTTACCAGATGTATGCATTCTGACGCACATATTGCAATGCCCTAATTGCTAGCCCTATTTATCTACATCGAAAGGGTGTTATCCTCAAATGTGTAAGATGTAGTTCTATATAGGCTAATATCTTATATGAACCTCTCTGTAGGCATGGATATGCCGTTATTAGAATGACATAAAACAGAGACAGTCTGTAATGTCTTGTTTATACATTTGATAACCCACACCAGGCATCAACGGGATTAGCTCTCTATCAATAGTCATGGCTGGACATCATACATCAATTTCACATCCACAAAAACAAGTTCCCATGGAATCAGCATGTCATTTCTTGTTGTGGAATAACTAAATAGGCATACTAATTGTCCATTGTATTTCATTGGCTGAAACCTTGTCAGTCACCTGACTTTTTAGATTTGTATCAACTGTTTTTGCCACGCGCCAACGTTGCTTCCTTCTTCTGGCGCCCCTGACTCTCTGCTTGTCACCTTTAAACCAGGACATGTATTAATCTATTACCACATGGCACTTAGATAAGATCTGAGTTTGCTTTGTCCCCCTCAAATAGTTTAATCAATTTCCATAAATGATCTGGGTGTAATTATCTGTCCAGATGTCCAAATTGTGCCACACACATCTCCAAACTCATCCAGTTCCTATGCGTAAAAGGGTTGTATTAATTACTTGACCCATGGAGCTGTTCACAAGTAGGCCTAATCGTAAATCTGCTCATCATAAGGGCATTTATTTGTGTCCATGCAGTATTGACAAAAGAAGGCTGCCATATGTAAATATTTTCCAAATTGTAGTTTACATTTGAAAGCATTATTCTGGTACTCTACAACTGCCCAATAGAATGTGATTAAACGTGTCGAAAACTATTTAATTATCAATTCATTATATTCAAAACTAACCAAGTATAGGCTACTTTGTAAATTGCACCAAATGTAGGCCTAAGTGTCCGATTTATTCAGCGGAAAAGACCCCTGATATGTATAACGCCAATTTAATTTATACCAAATCAATGTTTTTCAAATAGGCTAATTCGATAAGATTTAGGAAAAAATTGTCGAAATAGATCATTTTTACATTAAAATACAATAGGCTACATGTTCTCTCCATTACAATATGAAACATAAACTGCCTTTATCTAAACTAAGCGACTTGTGCATATAGAAAGATAAGCTGCAAAGCCTCCACACAGAGTTAAATTGCTTTGGATTGCACCGGGGATTAAAATGTGGATTGGAAAAAATCCATTAGTAAAACAAATAGGGCCTAAAGAAAATTATGTAACACATTAAACATCCGATAAAATGGTGCAATGTTTGATAATGGTAATCATCTTTATTAATGTAATTGCACTTTATGAACATGCTTGGCATGCTCCCCAAATGACCCCATGCATCAGTAACTTGTTGGGTTTAAGAGGTTCAATGATACTCGGACTATCCTTTTCTAAACGGTTAAAAGTGATATAGGCTAGGCCTAATGTTGTTTTTGTTCGCATTAATTAGAGAACGTTGCTTAATAAATAGCTTCTAATAGGCCTACACATTGGTAGCCCAGATTCTTTCCTAATTTTCAATTTCTTATGCGAAATGTCCCTCTCCACTAATCTGTCATGTATGCTGCTGTGAGATCAGTCTGTAGCGAGGCAGAGATGTGTGTTCGCGTCCAGCTCTCGTTTTGGAGAGGCTTTGATTTCCGTGTGATGGTTTCCTTGCCTCGGATCAATTATCCGTTCATGTTTGAGGCAAGGGATGGACATGGCGATCATAGAAGATGGAAATAGCCACTAGAAGATGGTCTGAAATATATTCAATGAAGAGTCTAATACGCACCGACTAACATGCATTTTCATTTTATGAAATTGGTAACTAAATCCAGGCCCGGATTCATTAAATCCGCCTCATATAGTTTTAATTCTGCATGGCATTATAATAATATCAAGATCACGTTTAAATACCAGAATAATTGTACTATTTAATATACAGTATAAACGAGCCACACACGTTAGCATACAAACGAAAAAACAATGCAAAAGGCATGTGGCTGCATTGATGCATTTTTTCCCCCAATAAATTGGCATTAACTTCGTCCACCTGTTTCATCCTCTTTATCCGCAGGCGTTTTGTGTTATCCTCACACTCTGGGTTCTGTGCCTATAGTCTTAATATATCAGTTCTTAGGGAATAAACCATTTCCAAAGGCGCGTAATGCTTGATGCGCAGGAATCCCGAAACATCCCTCGTAGTTGATTGGCTGCTGGGCTCCTCTGACTCTTGTTGGGATGGACCTGTTTGATAAAAGGACAATTTTCAAGAGTCTGGAGTGATACATAGTGGATCGTCCACTGGGGAACGACCTGTGAGCCGCTAAAAATAGGGAATACTATCGAAGACACCATGACAGGTAAACAAGGAGCTGTGCTATCGGAAACGTTGAATATATCCAAAACGTCCTCTCTCGGTGCTAACAGAGGTAACAGCCTGCATCAACAATCAAAGAACAGCGCCACGCACCCTCCCAGATGCACGGGATTCGGGATCCAGGAGATTTTAGGGCTGAATAAAGAGCCTTCGGTGGACCCGAGGAGCACCCTGCAGTCTCGGCCAGCTGGGGCGCACCTGCTTGCCGCCAGGTCAATGCTTGGTACCGCTGGTGTAGGAGTTGGGATGGGATTAATCGGGCCTGGAGGGATTCCGTCGTTCTACAGCCAACCAGCGTTTTTGGAGGTCCTGCAGGACGCTCAGAACGTTCACCTGCAGCCCCACAACAGAACTGTGGGACCTCTGGACCACAGCCAGTCCGCCAGTTCGGGTAGGAATTTCAGTCGTTGTCATTAGCCTAAAATAAGGACTTAAAATATATACTTGTATTTATAATAATAATAATAAAAATATTAATAATAATTATAGTAAAAGTAGTATTAGGCTGAACTATAAAGGGACAATGGATAACCATTGCCTAATAATAATATAAAATAATATAAATAGGCTACTTATGTCAGTAAAATAACAATTACAAAATACAATGATAACATTTGTGTTAGACATTTTGTTTCTTAGCCTACTCAATGTCATCACTAACAATTGTGATAACACATTGGATATGATCTAATCCCTCAAACGAGTCATTCATGTTGTCACGTTTTCTAATATTCACAGACTCCGAAGATCTTTCGTCGAACGAACGAAAACTCTCAAAGAACTCATTAAGCCAGAGCAAGAAACGGAAGAAAAGACGGCACCGGTAAGCGTTGCATTCCAACACATGATATTATTGTTTATCAGAATGCTAATAACTTCTTCAATTTCTGAAGCTCGCATGTTTCATAATTTTTAGTGTGGCCTAACAACACGCCTTTTTAATATTACATTGTTTAGGCCTTTTGAACTGTCTTAATTCATCAACAACTATTTTGGACTTTGTGCAGGCTATTATAACAAGATTAGCCTAGGATATAATTTGAAATAGTAGCCTATGCTAATTACTGAGATGATTTACAGGTTGTCAATGGCCAATAGGCTATTATTTCAAACATGAAATTAAATCGAATAGGGTATGTTTGAAATTCAAGTTAATTAAACGCAATTAGGTAACGCATTGCCTTATTTCCCAATAGCCCTTGGATTTAAATGTTTGACATGTTTCATAGCAAATAAATTATATTTACGCCTCGTATTTTATTTCAAATGTGAATTTACAGGCTAGCCTACTCTAACATGTCCGTCTTTTTCCATATATTTTTGTCATTCATTTTTATGTATATTTGTTTTGGGGTGTGAAAGCATTGGCCTATTTTAACCATCGAGTGTATGCCTAATACACCATATGGACATAGCCTACATTTTACCTTTCATAGCGAAAGGCTTAGTCTGTGAAGACTATTATTCAATAAAGGTGATCAGACATTGAAATGGCCAAATATGATTTCCTTTATACCAGCATATAGGCATATAAAGGATTAGAGCCTGCAAAAATGTTTTGCTAACCTTTTTTATTAATCCACTTATTTTTTGTAGCCTACTCACTGAATGCATGTAAAGGCTGCATGTTTTTAGTCCTACACATTGCTTTCTGGGATACATGCACTCCCTTAAATAGGCTACTGAATAGGCCTCATTTTTATTGTAATCAAATAATAAGATATTAAATAATAAGATCTAGCAGCTGCTTTTGGAGGACATGTGATTTAGTCTACTGTAGGCCTATTTCTAAAATGCACCATTGTTCTTAATGTACCTAAGATGAAATGCATACAAACACCTTGGATAGATAAGATGTAATGGAATGCATTGGCACCGTGCAAATGAAGGTGTGCATTTGTACATCTGATCTGTTTGAAATAAATAATAGCCAACCGAGCTTCCCCTATTATTCGCCTTTCGAACATTTTTCAATGCTCACAATTTACACATATTTCATATTTCTACAGAACCATATTCACATCTTACCAGCTCGAGGAGTTGGAGAAGGCCTTTAACGAAGCCCACTACCCTGATGTGTATGCACGGGAGATGCTGGCTATGAAAACAGAGCTTCCTGAGGACAGAATACAGGTATGACAGCTGGTTATAGCCTATTGTTGGCACTGTTGTTATTGTATCATGTCAGAGGAAATGTATTTTGTAACTTGAGTTCTTCCTCCCCTAAATAGCATTTAAATGTCTCAAAACAGCATTCTTCATGTTAATATTATTTTTAATTATCTACTGGATAAAATGACTGAAATATTATGTCAAACATTGTTTTTTACATCATTCTCATTGTCCCTTGCAAGAAACTCAAATTGGCTTATTATGTTACTCTCCAAAATATTTCCTACAGGAGAACCTGTGCTAAATGTAAAATATATTTCTCCAATGAGATGTGATTATCAGTGACAAATTATGTTCTTTAATACCTTTTCTGCATTGAAACCCTTTATCTACTTCCCCAGAGTCAGATGAACTCGTGGATGCCATTTTTATTTCTCTGCATGCAGTTTGAAGGAAGTTGCTAACCAGCAATAGTGCAATTGCTAACTAGCGTTAGCGCAATGACAATTGATAACTAGCGTTGGCGCATGCTAGTAGATACCATAGACTTCCAGTCATTGCGCTAACGCTAGTTTGCATTGACTCGCGAAACTACCTCTAACTTCCTTCATACTGGATGGAGAGATATAAAAATGGTATCCACGAGTTCATCTGACTCTGGGGAAGTAGATAAAGGGCCAACATTCATTGCCAAAATCCCCAAATATCACTTTAAGCCACCACTGACATCTGTCACTGTACATTGGGACTGTAATCTGCTTTTGATATGTATTATAATAATTAAGATAAGGTCTCTTACAAACTATTTAAGTCATTCATAAAGAAGGCCTATGGTAGCAGGTGGTTTTCAGGTACCAATAATAGAGGACATTATTGGTACCAGAATAGGTTTATGCAGTGTAGAACTATAGGCAGGTCTACCTTTTTTGCTTAAGTCTTGGAATTTAAATAGCCTAGGCCTAGGTTATAAAGCAGGAATCTAATAAACAATGAATGGCGTGGAAAATGAAAAGTGGAGTGAAATAGGCTTACTCTGCACTTGACGAAATAGTTAGCTCCTTAATATTATGCGAAGGAAAGTGAGCCCACGTAAATCGATCAATAATGCCTCTCTCCCTGTCTGAACAAAGACACCTCTAGTAGCAACCTCGCCAGATAATCTCTCATTAGGCGCAGTTGGATGTGAAACAATTTGTTCTCGGAGAGGAGCACTAATGACCTAATCAAGCTATCAAGGCAGAAGAAGATTGCGGTGTGACCTGGACCATCCATCTGCTCGAGCGCCGTTTAATTTCGTTCTCATTATGGCTCTTCGCGGCGAATAAATAATAATAAAATAAATAAATAACTGTATTCCAATCGTAAATAGAAGTAACACCCAATTTTCTCACAGAGTCTAATTAGTTAAATCAGATGAGCTTGCCTTGTTCCTGGGGGAGGCTGGCTCGAGACGCGGGGAGTTCAAATGATATAACTACATTGAATGAATTAGCACGGGTCAATAGCGCCGCTCCCCCGAGTCCCGCTCGTTTAATTTCCCGTGATATTTGCCCGCCTGTCCACCATCGATTGGGCTTGAAATTAACTTAGTTTTCAATCAGTCTTGGCGTGCCCTAGGGGTCGCTTCTGCTCGCAGCTTCCCCCTCAGCTTCCTTTGAGTGCCAGAGAAGCCATTTCTCATAAAACATTTATATTGTATGAAATAAGGGCTATCATTAGAATTAACAGAAAAAGGGTTGAAATTATTTTGTTAATTTTCAATTTAATGGCTGTTCCCCCTCCACAGTCGAGACATATCTGTCCATGCCCCTCCTCTCTTATTTTTTGCACTCTACACAGAGCCATCAGACGTGGCCAAGTAGGCTGTTTAACAGCTCTGTGTTGTGCTATGAAATCAATTTGGCCTCTCACTGAGCTGACAGATAGCATGGGGCCCGAACCAGTGGTCATGGAGTTCCACACTTGGCATTGGGCAAGTTGATGTGTCACTGACTATCCATCCACACTACCTCAGGCTGGGCGGGGACTGACAGGACTCAGAGACCACCTGCAGCCTGTAAAGGAAATCAATGTGCTGAATCAAATCACATCAGTTTTTATCTTATATCGCCAAACATTACACAAGGGGTCTTACAGAGATCTCAAAACAACACAACACTAGAGTGACTGAAATAAGACCAGATTTAGTTATGTTGTTTTTCACAAATTATATAACAGAATTGGCTAAAGTGCCATTAGGTCTTTAATTGGACCCCCATTAGCTTTTCCAGAGCAGCAGCTGGGGTCCACAAAAAAACACAAAACACGACAAGTAACAAACACTGATACACTGATAGACAAGGACAGTCACACACATTTAAAATACAACCATATACAAACAACAGAACAAAAAAATAATAAAACGATTTTTCAAGAGGTGGACAACAGTGGTGCAATGTGATGGCAGTGCTAGAGTCTGTTAAGGTGGTGGTGTCTGTCAGTTAGAAGACTCATTGATGCTGCTAGTGTCAGTGTGTCTGAATATTGCTAGTTTCAGTGTTGATAGGTGGTACTTAATGACTCCTCCTGGGTTACAGGTCTGGTTTCAGAACCGCAGGGCTAAATGGAGGAAGAGGGAGAAGTGCTGGGGTCGCAGCAGTGTGATGGCAGAGTATGGGCTGTATGGGGCCATGGTCCGTCACTCCATCCCCCTACCAGATTCTATCCTCAAGTCCGCCAAGGATGGCATCATGGACTCTTGTGCCCCATGGCTGCTTGGTATGAGACTAATGTTTCATTTACAGCTGGTTTCATCCTCCATGCTTTACTTTGAATTAATCATTGCTCTCATATATTCTCCACATTCTACTTTTCTATTTGTGATTGTGGGTTGTGTTCCTCGTCATTCAGTGCAGAGGGCAAATACTTAATATTTGATTTAATCCTTTCATCAAATGGCTCTGAAATGATCAAGATATCATAATTTATATTTGGTAGGCTTACTTATTGCCTAGTGGGGGAAAAAAACCGATACAGCAATTATTTACTATCAGTCCACACTTATTATGCACCCTCAATTTGAAGATCATATTCCTATAGCTAAATCAGAACTATTTCTTTGTTTACTATTTTCAGTTCAAGATGGCTTTCCAATCAGCAGACGCTTTTCTAAATCCGAATACCCCCAATTCTTTTCAGGGATGCACAAAAAGTCCATGGAGACCACAGTCATCCAGCCAGCAGGGAAGTCTGACGGTTCCCAGCAGCCAGCCATTCAGAGGGGAGAAGAATGCGACGTGGAGGAGAAGAGGGTGGAGGGCAAGTCACCCATCTCCAAAGAGGAACTGAGGGAGAACAGCATCGCAGCACTCAGGGCAAAAGCACAGGAGCACAGTGCAAAGGTGCTTGGGACTGTTACATGTGAGAGACCAGAGAGCAAAGTGGAGAGACAGGCAGCAGAGGAAACATCTAGTGGCCCTTTGAGTCCACTGGAAGAGCCCAAGAGTCCATAGACCCTCACTTTGTAAAGACTTTGCAGTGCCCTTGACTGTGCTCTAAACATCTGTATGGACTCAACTAGATCGATCAGTGTTATTCAGTGTTCTCTGAGAGATTTTTTACATGTTAAACTCATCCTAAATCTCTATTATACTGTTTTAAAATGACCTTCTTTAAACTGGTCTTCCCATTGGAGAGATAAAATAACTGAATTAGTCTCTTATTGACTAAGAAAAACACCAATGCACTTTCTGTCTTTCTTACCCCCCGACATTCATACAGATATTGTTGCTTACAGTGGGGAAAAAAAGTATTTAGTCAGCCACCAATTGTGCAAGTTCTCCCACTTAAAAAGATGAGAGAGGCCTGTAATTTTCATCATAGGTACACGTCAACTATGACAGACAAAATTAGAAAAAGAAATCCAGAAAATCACATTGTAGGATTTTTAATGAATTTATTTGCAAATTATGGTGGAAAATAAGTATTTGGTCAATAACAAAAGTTTCTCAAATGTTGGCAATGACACAGGTCAAACGTTTTCTGTAAGTCTTCACAAGGTTTTCACACACTGTTGCTGGTATTTTGGCCCATTCCTCCATGCAGATCTCCTCTAGAGCAATGATGTTTTGGGGCTGTCGCTGGGCAACACGGACTTTCAACTCCCTCCAAAGATTTTCTATGGGGTTGAGATCTGGAGACTGGCTAGGCCACTCCAGGACCTTGAAATGCTTCTTACGAAGCCACTCCTTCGTTGCCCGGGCGGTGTGTTTGGGATCATTGTCATGCTGAAAGACCCAGCCACGTTTCATCTTCAATGCCCTTGCTGATGGAAGGAGGTTTTCACTCAAAATCTCACGATACATTGCCCCATTCATTCTTTCCTTTACACGGATCAGTCGTCCTGGTCCCTTTGCAGAAAAACAGCCCCAAAGCATGATGTTTCCACCCCCATGCTTCACAGTAGGTATGGTGTTCTTCGGATGCAACTCAGCATTCTTTGTCCTCCAAACACGACGAGTTGAGTTTTTACCAAAAAGTTCTATTTTGGTTTCATCTGACCATATGACATTCTCCCAATCCTCTTCTGGATCATCCAAATGCACTCTAGCAAACTTCAGACGGGCCTGGACATGTACTGGCTTAAGCAGGGGGACACGTCTGGCACTGCAGGATTTGAGTCCCTGGCGGCGTAGTGTGTTACTGATGGTAGGCTTTGTTACTTTGGTCCCAGCTCTCTGCAGGTCATTCACTAGGTCCCCCCGTGTGGTTCTGGGATTTTTGCTCACCGTTCTTGTGATCATTTTGACCCCACGGGGTGAGATCTTGCGTGGAGCCCCAGATCGAGGGAGATTATCAGTGGTCTTGTATGTCTTCCATTTCCTAATAATTGCTCCCACAGTTGATTTCTTCAAACCAAGCTGCTTACCTATTGCAGATTCAGTCTTCCCAGCCTGGTGCAGGTCTACAATTTTGTTTCTGGTGTCCTTTGACAGCTCTTTGGTCTTGGCCATAGTGGAGTTTGGAGCGTGACTGTTTGAGGTTGTGGACAGGTGTCTTTTATACTGATAACAAGTTCAAACAGGTGCCATTAATACAGGTAATGAGTGGAGGACAGAGGAGCCTCTTAAAGAAGAAGTTGCAGGTCTGTGAGAGCCAGAAGTCTTGCTTGTTTGTAGGTGACCAAATACTTATTTTCCACCATAATTTGCAAATAAATTCATAAAAAATCCTACAATGTGATTTTCTGGATTTTTTTTCCTCAATTTGTCTGTCATAGTTGACGTGTACCTATGATGAAAATTACAGGCCTCTCTCATCTTTTTAAGTGGGAGAACTTGCACAATTGGTGGCTGACTAAATACTTTTTTCCCCCACTGTATATATTGTTAAAACTTGTTTAATATGGGGGTTAACACTCCATACAGATGTATATAGCTGACAACCCCTATAACTAGAAAATACCCACTTTACAAGTGTCTCTCATTGAATATTCTTAAACTACTCATTCAGTATGCAAAGTGCATACTTGTGTTTGTTAGAATGAGCCAATTAGGACATTTGTTGATATATAAGTAGCCAATCTTTGAAAGTATACTGTATATTGAATTCACAGCATCCATAATATTGATGCTGACTGTGTTTCTTGTATAGTCGCTCCCTGAAGACTCATATATATATATTTTCCTTTGGGATGATGATGTATGAAAGGGAAAACATTATCCTCTTAAGAGGAACACAATAATTAAAAAGTTATCTTACCTTGTTCTTATGCTGTATATAATAGAGATAAAGATAGCTCACAAAGGCACTGTTAAAACATACTTTTATGTAGTCTTAAAATGTTTGTGTTTTTGTTTCATAGTCTGTATAATATGCAATACAAAGAATTAAAACTTTTTTTATGAGGTCTGCTATTACTTGATATTGTTTATTACCTAATCACAAAGCCAAGTGGCCAGGTGAACCTGCAAGAGAGAAGCTTTAGATCTATAATTATCTATGCACGCATGACTGTAAGTCGCTTTGGATAAAAGCGTCTGCTAAATGGCATATTATTATTATTATTATTATTATTATTATCTACGGTGTATTCTTCACTATATTTGTATTTTCTTCTGTCCACTACCTGGGCATGCTATTTCCGTCTTCAGTAAGCAGTAGTAAGTATTGGACTGCTGTACCAGACAATGGATGCTCTAAAAACCAAATCAAATTTTATTTGTCACACGTGCCGCATACAATTGGTATAAACCTTACCGTGAAATGATTGCGTAGGAGCCATTCCCAAAGATGCAGAGTTAAGGCAAAAAAAATTGTAACATAAGAGGAATAAAATACACAAAGATGATGGTATATACAGAACCATATGTTTCTTAGAGCATGGCGAGAGCTTGACAAAATAAGGTTATTTTCTTGGTATTTCATGACTTTAACAGAACGTTACCTACAATTTCAAACATGGTTCCATTTAATTACATTTTTGGTGATGTTCTAGGAACGTTCCCCAACTGGTTTTACATTGGGAATGTTCTCAAATGGTTCAGAGAATGTTAAGAAACAACATTCATCTGTGGGAATTTCAACCAAATTCACATAGAAATGTGTATTATAGATCTGTCATTCTCATTGAAAGCAAGTCTTGAAAGCGGTATATCTGTTCTATCTGCACTATGTCTATTCTTCCCATTCTTTAGCTTTTGAGTCTTTTACTTTTGTACACCTGCTTCAAACAGCTGAAAATACAATATTTTTGGTTATGGAAAATATATTTCACAGCGGTTTAGATGGTACAATGATTCTCTACAGTCTACACTATACTTGCTTGTTCTGTCACATAAACTGAAAATATGCAAACTATTAGAATTTTAGCAACCAGGAAATGGCAGAGCGATTTCTGCATAGTGTATCTTTAAGCATAACATTTCCTACAGGTTTCCTCATGGTTTTATTTAAAGACGTTCTCAGTACGTTCAGAGAACGTTCTTTTGTGGGAATTTCAGTACTTCAGTATAACGTTTTCTGCAGGTTTCCTCATGGTTCTATTTAAAGTCATGTTCTCAGAACATTAAGAAAACTTTTCATAAAAACCACAAAAAAAATTAGTAACGTTCTAAGAATGATATTGAAAAACATATACATTCCGTTCTCTCTATCCTCTATCGGTGTTCAGGTGTGTTGGCCGTGCCCACTAATTGGCCTTACCTGATCTTAATGAGTGCTTGTTTCCTTCAAAATGGGGTCCGTTTGAATAGACTAAAATGAACAGTTTTGTATGAGTTAATAAAACATGGCATGCTAGGTCCATCCTGGTGGCGCAGTGGACTTATTCCATGGATATAGAACAGAAGATCATAGGTTTGAATCTCACTGATGCTGTGCTGCAATAAAAAAGAAATGTGTTTGCATGATTAATGCCTAAGCAAATGAATTTCTATGTGTCCTATCTGTGCTTTGAGTTAAACTAAGCTAGCAGTGTTATTAAAAGTAATATTTAAACATTCAGTGAAAGTTTTAAGGAAGTTATTCAAAATCCTCAAAATAACCTATCATTTCTGTTAATAAAACCTCCCAGGAAAACTTTCAGGTAATCATAGTAAAACGTTCTCAGAACCTCCCTTCAACTAAAAATGAACGTTCCCGTAACAGGCAAAATGTTCACTTCCGTTCTCAGAACGTTTAATTTTTTTTTATATTTTACCGGTCAGGAAACATATGGCTTTATTCCCAGAACCAATGGGAAACCAAAATCCTACATTCCCACAACTTCAAAATAACCAAATGTGCTAGCTGGGAGTACCATATCACTGTGCAGTGGTAGGAGGTACCGTATGTGAGGTAGATATGTACATAAAGGCAGGGTAAAGTGACTAGGCATCAGGATAAATACTAAGAAAGAGTAAAATAAAGAACAGAGTAGGAGCAGCTTATGATGTGTGTCTGTGTGCGTGTGCATGCGTGCCTGCATGAGTGTGTGTGCGTGACGTATGTGTGTGTTTATGTAGTGTATGTGAATGTGTGTGGGTTTGTGTGAGTGTCAGTGTAGGGTGTGTTAGTGTATACACATGGTGTATATATAGTATTGTGAGTGTGCATAGAGTCAGTGCAAGATAGGGTCAATGCAAATAGTCCGGGTAACCATTTAATTAACTATTTAGCAGTAATATGGCTATTTAGCAGTCTAATGGCTTGGGGTTAGAATCTGTCTCGGAGCCTGTTGGTCTGAGAGCCGATGCTCCGGTACCGTTTGTCGAGTTGTCCTTGTCATTCCCTGTGCATGATGCTCCGTTGGTCATGCTGATTCGAAGGTGGCTAGCTGGTCCTATAACTGCACGCTCTGCCTGTTCCCAGGGAAGCCAAGTGCAGTATTTTGTTCTGCTGCCTGTAATCCGTTGCAGTTGAGAGGCTTCAATCTCTCAGAATAAAGTATGGGGCCAGTGCATAAGGGCCATATTGGAGAGGGGAGCCAGTGAGAGCAGCCCAGCTGAGGTGCTCTCAGCCTGTATTTAAGGCGCCTGCTCTGATACTTACCCATAACCTTATCAGGCTCCATTAATACTGTTTTATCCCTTTATTTTAGATGTTTAGATCACTTATCCATCCCAGCTTTTTTAAGTATGCACATACTGCTAGCTGAAATGCTGAGCTAACTTACATTCATTGGTTCATATTAGGTCAACATGATTTCAGAGATTTTAGATTTAGAATAGATTTGGATGAAAGACAGTATCCATCAGATTGCATGTTGAATCAGATTCACTCCAAATTATATATTAAATTATATATTACTGTATACTATTCAAAACCAGAGGTTTGGATAATTCAAGCCTTTTTATATCTTTTGGTCTGATCTTTTTGTACTTCCTTTATGAAATTAACCATTCCAAGCCATTAGTAGCAAATATAGAACATTTCCATAGAGCAACAGGCAGATGAGTAGGCTATCAGTTACTATTTAATGTATAAAAAATGTAAATAACTCATTTTTGATCAAATGCACAGTTACTGCTCTTTTGCTTGGTAGGGCAGTGTAGGCATCACGATGTTTGCACACTGAATGTTTCCCAGATTATAATCATATTTAGTTGCATTTATACACATCTAAACCTTTGGAATATTTTGAATCTTAATATCCACTCTGGTTTATGTTTGCTGGATCTAAATGAATACACTCAGAGGGATAAACAAAATGAAGTTGGCATCCTGAATTTTAAAACTAGGCAAAAAAGTTTATGGGTAAAAGTTTCATCATTTAATTTGAACATCTGCTGTGGAACTGAGATTTACCATTAGCTATTTGAGAGGATATTTGTCTGTCAGAAACTTTATGTGAACAGCTTTGTTGTTGAGTCATCTTTAAAGGTTAGAGGGACACAATTGTGTAATGCCACGTTGTGGATCCTCTGAATCCTATAATACTGTAGGAAGAGCCGTATAGCAAATAGTGAACTGGACCCTTAGCCACGATACATAAACTCACAAATTCAATTACTTGGGCTAAGGCATATGCAGAGTGAAGATTATCAATCTAAGTGCAAAGCTATTTAATCCTTTGAAAGTGCAATGGACGATTATGAGGGATCAGATTTGTTGACCAGAAAGCTGTTTATATTAGATATGAGGTCATTTAACATATTTCTTCTGATGGACAGATACAACTCCAGTTCTTCAAACTGTAAGATGAGGTGTTATGTAAAATAGTCTTCTTAATACAACATTAAAAGTCAATTTCTTCTGAGTGATTGTCTTTGTCAAATAATGCATGAAGTGTAAGAAAATAAAGTTGAGTTAATCTATGAGAAAAGGCAGCTGAAGCTCATAAACCATGTTACTAATGTCACATTAGGGTCAATGGAAATGTAACACCAACATCCTTTCCTATAGCAACAGCTCTGCACATAGCAGCTCAGAACAGCAGCAAATGAAAGTGACCATTGCAAGATAATTATATATGTCAATAACCCATTTCCAGTCCACCATCTCATTCCATCAGTCTGTTCATTTAGGCGGTGAACTGCACTGCAAGGAGAGGGCTAAAAATTCGCCACCCCTGTTCATCACAAGAGAAATTCAGACTTCACTATCTGTCTATCACTGGCCTTATAGTCAGTAGCTGGAACTTTAGAAATACCTTTTATGGTTAGTTGAAGTGAATTGACTTCACAAACTAATGTAAACTTCATAAAATCATTGCTATATCTGTGAATTATATTTTTCAATAGATGCAGTTGCTTGTGAGATTTTGTGACCGCAGCCCTATTTGCCAATGGAATTAAATGTAATGTTATTCTGCCCTCTGTTGGGTACTCTGGGGAATGCATGCATCTAAAGCAGTGTTTCACTGATTGTGAGATGATGGGTTTGGAGGACTAGAGTTCTTATACTCTTATAGAATATGTCTGTTTATGGTCAATATGGTCCAGAGGGAGCAAAATAATAAAGTCCAGCTAAACATTCAACCTCATGCATATGTCCGGTTAGGTATGAATTCGACCTAAGCTTGCTGTTCTTTGTTTGCTTGTTGTTTTCAACACTGTTGAGATTAACCAAATTTGTTCATGTGGTGCGGTCATCTATGATTGTTTTCCTCATATCTTACAATGCTGTCCATCAGGTGGAAAGAGAAGCTGGAGAAAATGGATCATACAAAGGAAAGGAGGGGTTGAATATGTGGTGTTGACCACAAGGTGGTAATCTTGAGCTAAACATGACATTCGAAAGGAAAATGGAATTCATGACATAATCCAGTAAACACAACATTTGAGAGCCTGTCTTTGGAAACTATTTATGCCTGTAAATTGTATTATTAAATTGTAAATTGTATACTATATAAAAAGTATTTTATACTGAACAAAAACACAACATGCAACAATTTCAAAGATTTTACTGAGTTACAGTTGATATAAGGAAATCAGTCAATTGAAATAAATGCATTAGGCCCTAATCTATTGATTTCACATGACTGGGAATACAGATATGCATCTGTTGGTCACAGATACCTTAAAAAAAGGTGGGGGCATGGATCAGAAAACTAGTCAGTATCTGGTGTGACCATCATTTGCCTCATGCAGTGTGACACATTTCCTTTGCATAGAGTTGATCAGGCTGTTGATTGTGGCCTGTGGAATGTTGTTCCACTCCTCTTCAATGGCTGTGCGAAGTTGCTGGATATTGGCAGGAACTGGAACACGCTGTCGTACACGTCGATCCAAGCATCCCAAACATGCTCAATGGGTGACATGTCTGGTGAGTATGCAGGCCATGGAAGAACTGGGACATTTTCAGCTTCCAGGAATTGTATACAAATCCTTGTGACATGGGGCTGTGCATTATCATGCTGAAACATGAGGTGATGACGGTGGATGAATGGCACAGCAATGGGCCTCAGGATCTCGTCACGGTATCTCTGTGCATTCAAATTGCCATCAATAAAATGGAATTGTGTTCGTTGTCTGTAGCTTATGCCTGCCCATACCATAACCCCACCGCCACCATGGGGCACTCTATTCACAATGTTGACATTAGAAAATCGCTCGCCCACACGACACCTTACACATGGTCTGCGGTTGTGAGGCGGGTTGGACTTACTGCCAAATTCTCTAAAACCACACTGTATGTGGCTTATGGTAGAGAAATTAGCATTACATTCTCTTACAACAGCTCTGTTGGACATTCCTATAGTCAGCATGCCAATCGCATGCTCCCTCAAAACTTGAGATATCTGTGGCATTGTGTTGTTTGACAAAACTGCATATTTTAGAGTGGCCTTTTATTGTCCCCAGCACAAAGTGCACCTGTGTAATGATCATGCTGTTGAATCAGCTTCTTAATATGCCACACGTCAGGTGGATGGATTATTTTGGCAAAGGAGAAAAGTTCACTAACAGGGATGTAAACAAATTTGTGCACAACATTTTAGAGAAATAAGCTTTTTGTGTGTTTGGAAAATGTCTGGGATCTTTTATTTCAGCTCATGAAACATGTGACCAACACTTTACATGTTGCATTTATATTTTTGTTCTGTTTATTCACTTTGTCACACTGTAGGGAAAGGGTTGAGCCGTACATAAAACTAATGTACTAATGAATTAATGAACCAGGTATTCCATGAAGCTAGGGTTATGGTTAGGATTAGGTTTAGGGTTATAGCTAAAGTGAGGGTTGAGCATGGGTGTGGACATAAGGCTAGGGTTAGGGTTATGCTATGGTTAGGGTTAGGGCTGAGCTGAGCTGGGGTGTGGACATAAGGCTAGGGTTAGGGTTATGCTAGGGTTAGGGTTAGGGCTGCGCTGAGCTGGGGTGTGGACATGAAGCTAGGGTTAGGTTTGAGCTGGAGTGTGGACATGAAGCTAGGTTTAGGGCTAGGGTTAGGGTTCCTCATGTCATAGTAGTCAGTAGAGGTCAGAGATCAGGTGGATAACTAATGAGTTGTCTGAGATCAGGGCTGTTTTCATTTCCAAGGGTCATTTTACCAAGACATGGAAACAGGATCAGACAGGGCTATGTCATCTGAATAAAGACGCTTTTTGTAATAAAATCCTAATTTTCATATTTTCCATAGACTGAATTTAATATCCAGAGTTTGTTGCCAGCATTAACACTCATTTCATTTTTTTTTTTACATTTAGCTTATCAGTACTTTCAATTAGAGTCTATGATAGAGATGACTCAGATGATAAAAGTGGAAGGAACAGGGACATACAGTAATCAAACAAGTGAGTGAAGGTTCGCTTTAGTCTACTTATGTAGCCATAAGCTTCCCAGACAGTGGTACTTGATGTTACCTTATAATTGTCACACTATGGATGTGAGAATATGGTGAATGGATTAGATTACAGTAATCTAGTCATGTTTGAATTGAGAGTAGGGTTTCTGTCCCTGGATAACCTCCACTTCCACTACACAGCTCTGCTGGACACAAGTCTTTATAATTCTTGCCTGGCCGGGCCACTACTTTAATCATGAAAATATCTTGTACAGTTAGCATTGACAGCATGGCCTAGAAAGATTTATGATGTGTGGCAAGACACCAGCAGCCCTCCTTTCCCTCCCCCAGCCCAAACCCTCTGAGCTGGGTATTTTCAGCAGGCCATCTGTGGGCAGTTCTGAGAGCCAGTTTGCGTCATCTGCCAGACTAAAAGAGTGTTAGTTCCAGTTCACTTCAATAATACCTTGTAAGAATAAATCACCCAAAACCTGATCCATCAAACCAGCCTCATTGTGACGTGATGTGTGCTGCTAATTCAAACATAGTAATAGTAGTTGGTAATCAGAAACGTTCCCTTCCCTCTGTCCCTCTCATCTCTCAGCTGCATTAGACTCACATCACTCCACAGCTGGCATAAGACAGCAGTTTGGGGGGACGCTCAGAGGACAAAAGTGTCCAGTCTCTGCTTATCATAGAATGGATAAGAAGCTAAAAGAGATAGACAGAGTTTCCTTGTTGCCTGGGAGAGATAAGTAAAGCCCAAGATGTGTTGCAAGCCTGTTATCTGCCCAGAGAGTGTCCTGGCTAATGCTGTCGCCATGGAGAGGAACATGTTGCTGTGTGACAAAGGTGTGAGGGCAGATAAGCATGCACGTGAACAGGTTCAAAGACGCACTGGACTCTGAAGTGAAGCTGTGGCTCTCACAAGAAGCGGGGCTTTATTAGAGACTAACGCTGATAGCTGGGCTGCTGAATCTGCATGTCTTTGTTTCCTTCTTTCTAAAGAGGATAGAGTGTTTGGGGAGTACTGATTGGCTTCAAAACCAAAGAGAATCATTGAGTTGTGTGTCTCACAAAGATAAAGCAAATACTGGGGCCACAGAACAGTGCCATGTGAATTTCCATTTTATTTAGATTTATGTCATTATGAGGCCAGCAATAGGAGGTGCCAAGGAGTTTCCAAGACCTAAAGTATTTGAATAAATCAAAATTTGACATTTTATCAATTTTAAATCATAACGTAAGAAAGAGAGTTACATTTTCTTTGAGTCTGGCTGGTAGAAAATAGTTGGTTGACAACTAAAAGCATTGGGGTGCTAAGGGTGTCATGTTCTAATTCAACTTTTTGCTGGATTTAAGTCATAATTAGATTGATGTGTTGAGAATAGGGCTACAGTAGTTTATATTTTCAATATACTGTCTATCCACCAACCTTCATGGTATCCTCACTGATAATAATATAATATGACTGCTCTCCAAACCAGTAAAATGGATGCACATTTTTACAATAACTTTAACATTGTCTTTGGTCTGCTCAGCCCAGTTTATCTGTGGAAAGAATATTATAAAAACATTACAATAATAATGTTGAATGTGGGAAGAAAACATCATATAACTGAACAGTTTCATTCCAAAACGCTAAATATACATTTTCAGAAATTGTGGTCAATTAGCTTTTACAGTTTAAAGAACTTATGAAATAGATTGGTGTGTTTTTTCACCATCTAATCATGCCATGGGGTTGTTCAATGACAGACATGTATTTGTTTAAAATCTATCACTTGATGGTTTCATTTCTGAGAGACAAATAATCAAGTTTTGTTGCAGAACGCTATATATCCACCTCACTCTCAGAGAAATAAGTAGTACTGCTAGGTTTTTTTTTACAGTCAAATGTGACAAATAACTACATTTTTAATAAAGAATGGTACAAATGATTCATTTATTTTTATTTTTATGTATCAATACAGCAATATGAGATCTTTATGTAACTGTCACGGTTTCGGCCGAGGCTGCCTCTCCTCCTTGTTCGGGCAGGCTTCGGCGCTCGTCGTCTCCGGAATTCTAGCTGCCACCGATAGATGTTTCATGTTCGTTTGCTTTTGTCTGTTTGTGTCACACCTGTTTCTGTTTTACGTAATTAGTGTCCTATAAGTTTCTCGTTGTGTTTGTCATGTGTTGTGTATGATTGTTTTTCGTCAGTGTTGTGTTTGCTCGGTTGAGCATATTTTCTCCACTGCGCTGGAGCACAGTTGCACTTGTTCGTGCACCACTTCGTTTGTCGCACCTGTTTGTGCGCATTTGCCTTTTCGCCTTGTGCGTAGTTTAGCTGTTTGGGCTTAGTTGTCCCGTTGCCTGTGTTGGGCCAGAAATACAGCATTTGGAACCTACAGTCGGCGTCCTGCATTTGATTTCTACACTACACCTACACACGCCCTGACAGAATCATACACCAGTCATGGAATCAGCAGGAGCCGAAGCAGCCCAGACAAGACTGGAAGCCCAGGTTCGGGACCAGCAAGAGCAACTCCTGCAGATGGGGAACGCCCTGCAGGAGGTGATTACCACACTCCGAGGCTGGGGTTCGCCTCCACCACCGCCCGCCCTGCCAGCACCATCGGCCAGCCCGCCCATTCCAGCGCCGGAACCTCGAGGAGTCCGACTATCTCTCCCGAGGGCTTACGACGGGACAGCGGCTGGGTGTCAAGGATTCCTGCTCCAGGTAGAGCTATACCTGGCCACCGTGCACCCGGCACCTTCAGGGCATGAGAGCGTGTCCGCCTGATCTCCTGCCTGGCCGGGAAAAGCGTTGGAGTGGGCCAACGCGGAGTGGAGGAAGATCGACGCCACGACCATCACGTACCCCGAGTTCTCCCGCCGCTTCAGGGCGGTGTTTGACTCATCCCCCGGGGGGAGCGGCGGGGGGAGCGTCTGGTCTTCCTCCGACAGGGGAGGAGAAGTGCCCAGGAATTTGCGCTCGAATTCCGTACTCTGGCGGCAGATGCAGGGTGGAGTGATCGGGCCCTCATCGATCTATACCGATGCAGCCTACGTGAGGACGTCCGTCGGGAGCTGGCGTGCAGGGACACCAGTCTCACTTTCGACCAGCTGGTGGATATGTCCATCAGGCTGGATAACCTGCTGGCTACCCGCGGACGTCTTGCGGAGGGTCCGTCCATTCCACCCTCCAGCGCCTCCGAGCCTTGTCCCATGGAGCTCGGGGGTGCTGGCGCTAGAGAGAGGAGGGGTCGGCAGGCTAGGGGGTCCATCCACTGCACCAACTGTGGTCGGGGAGGACACACCGCTGGCTAGGTGCTGGGGATGGCCTCCTAGGGGAGATGACGACAGGCCCCGCACTGGGGATTCCTTCCAGGTGAGTAGGCGCCCCACTCACCCAGAGCTCTCTGTTGCCCATTTCTGTATGCCTGTATGTTTTCCACAGGTAGCACCTCATGCCCAGCATAAGGCGCTGGTAGATTCAGGCGCAGCTGGGAATTTTATTGATAAAAAGTTTTGTTTAGCGTTAGGGATTCCCCTCATTCCTGTTGATGTTCATTTTCCCGTTCACGCCCTAGATAGTCGTCCGTTGGGTACGGGCTTGATCAGGAGGTCACGGCGCCACTTAGGATGTGTGCGCAGGGGGATCATCAGGAGATGATTCAGCTGTTCCTGATTGACTCTCCCTGCGTATCCGGTGGTGCTGGGCATGCCCTGGTTGAGTACCCATAACCCAGTGATTTCGTGGCAGGAGAGGGCTCTGATGGAGTGGTCTGCTCAGTGTGTGGGTAGATGTTTGGGCGTTTCCGTAGGGGCTACCTCGGTGGAGAGTCCAAACCAGGTGCCCGCATTGCACATTCCACCTGAGTATGGGGATTTGGCTATCGCGTTTAGTAAGGCGAGGGCGACGCGGTTGCCACCCCATAGGCAGGGGGATTGTGCGATAAACCTTCAGGCAGGAGCTGCGCTCCCACGGAGTCATGTGTATCCTCTGTCTCAGGAGGAGAAGAAAGCTATGGAGATTTACATAGACGAATCGCTGAGACAAGGATACATACGGCCGTCCACTTCCCCCGCGTCCTCGAGTTTCTTTTTCGTGAAGAAGAAGGATGGTGGTTTGCGTCCGTGCATCGATTACCGTGGTCTCAATCAGATTACGGTGAAGTATAGTTATCCACTCCCGCTGATTGCGACCATGACTGAGTCGTTGCATGGGGCGCGTTTCTTCACGAAATTAGATCTCAGGAGCGCGTACAACTTGGTGCGCATCAAGAAGGATGATGAATGGAAAACAGCCTTTAGTACCACCTCGGGCCATTACGAGTATCTAGTCATGCCATACGGGTTGATGAATGCTCCGTCGGTTTTCCAATCATTTGTGGATGAGATCTTCAGGGACATGCAGGGACAGGGAGTCGTTGTGTACATAGATGACATTCTCGTGTACTCACCTACCCGTGTCGAGCATGTGGCCCTGGTGCGCAGAGTGTTGCGGAGGCTGGTGGAGCACGACCTGTATGTGAAGGCAGAGAAGTGTCTGTTTTTCCAGGAGTCGATCTCCTTTTTGGGGTATCAGTTGTCAGCGTCAGGGGTGAAGATGGAGGTAGACCGAAGGCGTCGGCCGTGCGTAATTGGCAAACACCAACCACTGTGAAAGAGGTGCAGCAGTTTTTGGGGTTTGCGAATTACTACCGGAGGTTTATCCGGGGTTTTGGGCAAGTGGCAGCTCCCATCACGTCTCTCTTGAAGGGGGGTCGGTGCGTCTGCAGTGGTCAGTCGAGGCGGACAGGGCGTTTGGGAGGCTGAAGGACCTGTTTACCTCGGCTCCGGTGCTGGCGCATCCGGATCCCTCTTTACCATTTCAGGTAGAGGTGGACGCGTCTGAGGCCGGTATTGGCGCCGTGCTTTCACAACGGTCAGGCGCGCCACCTAAACTCCGCCCCTGTGCCTTCTATTCCAAGAAGCTCAGCCCGGCGGAGCGAAATTATGACATAGGGGACAGGGAGCTGTTAGCTGTGGTACAGGCCCTTAAGGTGTGGAGGCACTGGCTAGAGGGGGCTCAACACCCCTTTCCTCATTTTGACGGACCACCGTAACCTGGAGTACATCCGGGCAGCGAGGAGGCTGAACCCTCGGCAGGCTAGATGGAGTATGTTTTTTGACCCGTTTCTCTTTTAAGATCACCTACATCCCTGGGTCACAAAACGGGAAGGCAGATGCGCTGTCTCGGCTGTATGACGGGGAGGAGAGGTTCGTGGAGCCCACTCCCATACTGCCGGAGTCGTGTCTAGTGGCACCGGTGGTGTGGGAGCTCGATTCTGAGCTCGGGCGGGCATTACGCACCGACCCTAGTCCACCACAATGCCCGGAGGGTCGGAAGTATGTTCCGCTCGAGTGTCGGGGATCGATTGATCTATTGGGCTCACACGTCACCCTCCTCTGGACACCCGGGTATCGGCCGGACAGTGCACTGTCTTAGTGCCAAATATTGGTGGCCCACGTTGGCCAGGGATGTGAGGGTTTATGTTTCCTCCTGCTCGGTGTGCGCCCAGTGTAAGGCGCCTAGACATCTGCCTAGGGGTAAGTTACTGCCCCTGCCCGTTCCACAACGACCATGGTCCCACCTCTCGGTGGATTTTATAACTGACCTTCCCCTCTCCCAAGGGAATACTACCATCCTGGTCGTTGTGGACCGGTTCTCTAAGGCCTGTCGTTTGCTCCCCATGCCGGGTCTTCCTACGGCCCTGCAAACTGCCGAGGCACTGTTTACCCATGTGTTCCGGCACTACGGGGTGCCCGAGGACATTGTGGCTGATCGGGGTCCCCAATTCACCTCCAGGGTCTGGAGAGCGTTTATGGAGCGGTTGGGGGTCTCGGTGAGCCTCACCTCGGGCTACCACCCGGAGAGCAATGGGCAGGTGGAACGCGTAAACCAGGATGTGGGTAGGTTTCTCAGAACATACTGCCGGGACCGGCCGGAGGAGTGGTCAAGGTACGTTCCCTGGGCCGAGATGGCCCAGAATTCCCCTACGCCATTCCTCCACGAACCTAACCCCATTTCAATGTGTGTTAGGTTACCAGCCCGGTTCTGGCACCCTGGCAGCAGAGCCAGATCGAGGCTCCTGCGGTGGATGAGTGGGCGCGGCGCTCGGAGGAGACTTGGAACGCTGCACACGTCCACCTGCAGCGGGCCCTCCGACGTCAGAAGGCGGCGCTGATCTCCACCGCAGTGAGGCACCGGTGTACGCACCTGGTGATCGAGTCTGGCTCTCTACCAGAAACCTGCCCCTCCGCCTGCCCTGTCGGAAACTGGGTCGGCGGTTTGTAGGGCCATTTAAAGTCCTGAGGAGGTTGAACGAGGTTTGTTATAGATTACAGCTTCCTGTGGAGTATAAGTGTATTAACCCCTCGTTCCATGTGTCCCCTTCTCAGGCCGGTGGTAGCGGGCCCACTCCAAGAAGATGAGATCTTGGAGACTCCTCCGCCCCCGTTGGACATCGAGGGGGCACCGGCGTACTCCGTGAGATCCATCTTGGATTCGAGACGTCGGATGGGGGTCTCCAGTATCTAGTGGAGTGGGAGGGGTACGGTCCGGAGGAGCGGTGCTGGGTGCCGAGGAGAGCGTGTTGGACCCGTCGCTCCTGACGGAGTTCCATCGGAGGCATCCGACGCGCCCTGCGCCGCGTCCCCTGGCCGTCCCGAGGCCGAGTCGGCGCGCGTCTGGAGCCGCGCGTCAAGGGGGGGCACTGTCACGGTTTCGGCCGAGGCTGCCTCTCCTCCTTGTTCGGGCAGGCTTCGGCGCTCGTCGTCTCCGAATTCTAGCTGCCACCGATAGATGTTTCATGTTCGTTTGCTTTTGTCTGTTTGTGTCACACC
Organism: Coregonus clupeaformis; assembly: GCF_020615455.1. NCBI lineage: Eukaryota > Metazoa > Chordata > Actinopteri > Salmoniformes > Salmonidae > Coregonus > Coregonus clupeaformis. Next base: position 25,108,182 of record NC_059220.1, read on the forward strand.
TGTTTCTGTTTTACGTAATTAGTGTCCTATAAGTTTCTCGTTGTGTTTGTCATGTGTTGTGTATGATTGTTTTTCGTCAGTGTTGTGTTTGCTCGGTTGAGCATATTTTCTCCACTGCGCTGGAGCACAGTTGCACTTGTTCGTGCACCACTTCGTTTGTCGCACCTGTTTGTGCGCATTTGCCTTTTCGCCTTGTGCGTAGTTTAGCTGTTTGGGCTTAGTTGTCCCGTTGCCTGTGTTGGGCCAGAAATACAGCATTTGGAACCTACAGTCGGCGTCCTGCATTTGATTTCCTACACTACACCTACACACGCCCTGACAGTAACATTTTAACATTTAGGTGAGACAACCACATATCACATTGAAATATACAGGATACGAACATTCCATTCCAGCTAAACAGTGGATATTCACTGAGTGTACAAAACATTAAGGACACCTGCTCTTTCCATGACATAGACTGACCAGGTGAATCCAGGTGAAAGCTTTGATCCCTTATTGATGTCACTTGTTAAATCCACTTCAATCCGTGTAGATGAAGGGGAGGAGACAGGTTAAAGAAGGATTTTTAAGCATTGAGACAATTGAGACATGGATTGTGTTTGTGTGCCATTCAGAGGGTGAATGGGCAAGACAGAAGATGTAAGTGCCTTTGAACAGGGTATGGTAGTAGGTGCCAGGTGCACCGATTTGTGTCAAGAACTGCAACGCTACTGGGTTTTTCACGCTCAACAGTTTCCCGTGTGTATTAAGAATGGCCCACCACCCAAAGGACATCCAGCCAACTTGACAGAACTGTGGGAAGCATTGGAGCCAACATGGGCCAGTATCCCTTCGGAATACTTTCGGCACCTTGTAGTCCATGCCCGACAAATCGATGCTGTTCTGAGGGCAAAAGGTGTGTGTGGGTTGCAAGTCAATACTAGGAAGGTGTTCCTAATGTTTGGTATACTCTGTGTATACACTGAGTCGATATTCAAGTAATAATAAGGAATTCCCTTCGACCACGCTCACAAATTGGGGAAAACAAACATTCTTTCCCATTGACCCCATTGTAAAAGAGCCAACTTCGTCGTCAATTTTGAGTTAAACAGAAATGCAGAAAAGCTGCTGTGTTGTTCAATGCACATCTAACCAGGCCAAAAATCCCAACCTACAGTTCGCAATGCTCCCACTTAGGGAAATAGAGCCTATGAGAAGAGCCCTGTGGCTTCAGGCTATTCGGCGTGGGAGAGTGGAAAATGTGGGGACCCGGTGTCCAAGTAGGCTACACGTAGCTTTGTGTGTGGAAAACATTTCATTACAGGTAAGACATTTAACTTGTTTGTTTGTAAGTCCACTCACTACCTGTAGCTGTATAGTCCGTTTGTTTGTGTTGTTGGTCTTGGCTAGCTTAATTTTCCGGTTGTTAGCTAGCACTCACTCATGTGGCTGCTAGCACCATTATGAAAAGGGGCATGAGGGAAGCCCTACAATATTATGTGTTTCTAAGTAGTGAGAATGCTAGGGAGAAGGCAATGTTGAAAAGTAATCTTTAGACATGTTGTACTTTTCTTAAATGTAGTTTTGTAATTGACTAAAACAAGCAGACAACAAGAAAATTGTGTTTTAAAACAGTCAAGTTTTGCTGTGAGCCAATGGGGTAACCTAGGTAACCACAGGTTTTTTTCCCCACAGGCGGGTGGAGCCACGACTTTCTATCTAACACCAACAGGGACTGTGCTTTGCAACAAAACCCATTTTAATACACGTCAAAAAATCTGAGAACAGCTACATTTTATACACACGAAGGTACCCATAAGCAATCATTTCTGATTAAAAAACACAAATGTGAAAAATGTGTGGATATACCGTTTTGGAACGCAAAGGACATAGTGCAAGATCTGTCCTTACAATGGACCTTGAATATATCACTGTGTAACATTAATGTAATAATTTAATATACATTAAATGACACACTAGCATAAAATAATAATCTCTGGATAAACATCAAACAGCATTACAGTGTCTGTAATCTACTCAATTAACATTGAAACTCCAATTTGAGATGTTTCACAGTATAGCTTGTTGTTCAGTTTGCAGTTATCACACTAATAAGACACAGTATTTCACAATTTACCCAATTTTTTTACGTAGTCTATTCTGTAGGAGGATGTTTTCTCAAGATATCTGTCGTTATGCTGTTGCCACAGAGATGAAGAGTTAGCTGCTACGGTTTGTTAATGATGAAGCTCATTAGGTTTTCCCAATGTTGCTGAAACTATGGTAATGTATACGGCTCAGGCAGTAAGAAATTGTGTCTGAAGACAGAATTCCACAGAATGAACTATGCTTCTGTAATAGCTGATTAAACAGACCGGAGAACATTGACTCTCTCACCCAACATTGCGAAGGTCAAGACTGCAGAATTCAGAGCTATACACGGCAATTATATAATTTAGATGAAAAAATGCCAACGGACTGTTCTTCTTCGACTCAAAACCAGTTAGCTTCACTGCAGGTGATATTGAAAGGCATTTAGCACTGTGAAGAATAATAAATTGTCAATCATGTAAATACATAGTGAAATTCATGAACACAGCTAACTAATATGGGAGTAAGATAAATTGCCTCATCTTGATATCAGGAACATGCTAGCAACAGAGGATGTCATTTGCAGGCCATTGTTGTTCGCATGCAGGCAATTTTGACAGGCATTCAATCACAGTAATGATAGCACAGTGAAAATGGGTCATGGATGTATGAACGGTCAATTATTAATGTACATAGTGGCTCTCTAATGACTTTTTGTCATTCCTCTCCTATACAGTTACTTATCCATGTTGTTCCCTTCCATTTATCACTCTGTTTTTCTTCCCTCAGTCATATGTGGATATGCCCCATTCAATTTCCTCCCTGTCATTTTCTAGAGGGAAATGAAAGGTCTTTGGATGTAACACACTCATTATCATGCAAACAAACAGTCAAGCAGCAGTGATAGGATTCTGTCTGAATCAAACAACTTTACAATGTCTAGGCTGGACATGTGTTTTAGACAAAATCTGCAAAACAAAGTGAATAACAATAAAGACAAATCGATGATTTTCAAATAAATATAAGTTATATTCTACATATTTATTCTCCTCAAAACAAAATAATTGACAAAATACATTATTTTTTTACCACAGTTCAAACACATCCTGCAGTAATTTACAAAGTTTTATTCCCAGGCGGGTGGATGACTAATATGAATCCAGTTTGCTTCTGGTGGTCTGAGCTCAGCTGCAGGTGCTGAGAGCGTGGGTGAAGGTTCCTCCCTATTGAACAGACACAGGGAACACATGCTGCACTCACTCACTCTCACGCACTTCACCACCCCATACAGCTTTCATTGATGAGAGGAGCTCTTTCGCCCGCATCCTCCCCGCTGGACCATTCCATCCATTAGAGGCCTGAGATACTGAAAAGGGAGTGGAGCTGAAAAGGGAACAGATGAGGTCACACTGTAATACCGTCACCCTTCCCTCTCCTAACCATATACCAGATCTGTATCTACTTCCATCCTTGAATAAAAGGTCCCTAATGCCACTTTCTCATAATAGTAGTCAATGGTCGCCATCATATCAGAGTATGACAGTAAACATTATGTTCTCTGTTAACGTTAGCTTCTTGCTGTGACTGCTTTAACAGGAATTCATGTGGAGGTGGCATTGACAGGTAGGTAGGTATACTGTATGCACAAGTCATTTCTATTCATCACTGTGCATCACTGAGTTCAAAGATTATATAATATCCAATGGTTAATGTTTGTCACGATCGTCTGAAGAAGCGGACCAATACGCAGCGCGTGGAGTGAACATGATGACTTTATTTTATAAAGCAACCACGAAAAAACAACAAATGACGATAGTGAAGTCCTCTGTAACACTGACAGAAACATGGAACAAAAACCCACAAAATACAAGGTGAAACCACACAGTTTAAATATGGCTCCCAATCAGAGATAACGAGCCGACAGCTGTCACTCGTTACCTCCGATTGGGAGTCACATGAATACAAACAAGCAAGACAACCACCTAGACACCCCAACCAAACAGCACACAACAAAACGAACACACCCTATCCCCAACCTAACCCACACAACACCCAACAATACAAACACACCCTGGTTCAATAACAACGTCCCGGAACCAGAGCGTGACAGTACCCCCCCTAAAGGTGCGAACCCCCGGGCGCACCAACATAAGGACTAGGGGAGGGTCTGGGTGGGCGTTGTCCACGGTGGCGGCTCTGGCCCCGGTCGTGATCCCCACCCCACCACAGTCACAACCTGCTTCAGTAGCCTCCTCCCAATGACCACCCTCCAACTAACCCCACCTGGACTAGGGGCAACACCGGACTAAGGGGCAGCACCGGACTAAGGGGCAGCACCGGGATAAGGGGCAGCACCGGGATAAGGGGCAGCACCGGGCTAAGGGGCAGCACCGGACTAAGGGGCAGCACCGGGCTAAGGGACAGTACCTGACTAAGGGGCAGCACCGGACTGAGGGGCAGCTCCGGACTGAATGGCGGATCCTGGCTGGCTGGCTCTGGCGGATCCTGGCTGGCTGGCGGATCCGGGCTGGACGGCTCTGGCGGATCCTGGCTGGACGGCTCTGGCGGATCCTGGCTGGACGGCTCTGGCGGATCCTGGCTGGACGGCTCATGGCTGGCTGACGGATCTGGCTGCTCGGCTCATGGCTGGCTGACGGATCTGGCTGCTCATGGCTGGCTGACGGATCTGGCTGCTCATGGCTGGCGGAAGGCTCTGGCTGATCCTGTCTGGCGGACGGCTCTGGCTGATCCTGTCTGGCGGAAGGCTCTGGCTGATCCTGTCTGGCGGAAGGCTCTGGCTGATCCTGTCTGGCGGAAGGCTCTGGCTGATCCTGTCTGGCGGAAGGCTCTGGCTGATCCTGTCTGGCGGAAGGCTCTGGCTGCTCCCTGTCTGGCGAAAGGCTCTAGCGGCTCCTGTCTGGCGGAAGGCTCTAGCGGCTCCCGGTCTGGCGGACGGCTCTGAAGGCTCATGGCAGACGGGCGGCTTTGCAGGCTCAGTACAGACGGGCGGCTTATGCAACGCTTGGCAGACGGGCAGTTCAGGCGCCATAGGGCAGACGGGCAGTTCAGGCGCCGTTGGGCAGACGGGCAGTTCAGGCGCCGTTGGGCAGACGGGCAGTTCAGACGGCGTTGGGCAGACGGACAGTTCAGGCGCCGTTGGGCAGACGGGCAGTTCAGGACGGCGTTGGGCAGACGGACAGTTCAGGCCCCGTTGGGCAGACGGCAGACTCTGGCCGTCTGAGGCGCACCGTAGGCCTGGTGCGTGGTGCCGGAACTGGAGGTACCGGGCTGAGGACACGCATCTCAGGGCTAGTGCGGGGAGAAGCAACAGGGCATGCTTGGCCCTGGGGACGCACCGTAGGCCTGATGCGTGGTGCCGGAACTGGAGGTACCGGGCTGAGGACACGCATCTCAGGGCTAGTGCGGGGAGAAGCAACAGGGCATGCTTGGCCCTGGGGGACGCACCGTAGGCCTGATGCGTGGTGCCGGAACTGGAGGTACCGGGCTGAGGACACGCATCTCAGGGCTAGTGCGGGAAGCAGGAACAGGACGCACAGGACTCGGGGGAACACACAGGAGGCTTAGTGCGTGGTGTAGGCACTGGTGGTACTGGACTGGAGACAGGAGGTGGTGCCGGAAATACCCGGACCGTGCAGGCGTACTGGCTCCCTTGAGCACTGAGCCTGACCAACCTTACCTGGTTGTATGCTCCCCGTCGCCTGACCAGTACAGGGAGGTGGAATAACCCGCACCCGGGCTATGTAGGCGAACCCGGGGACACCATGCGTAAGGCTGGTGCCATGTAAGCCGGCCCGAGGAGACGCACTGGTGACCGGATGCGTGGGGCCGGCCTCATGACATCTGGCTCAATGCTCAGTCTAGCCCGGCCCGATACGTGGGCGGAATGTACCGAACCGGGCTATGCCTGCGTACAGGAGACACCATGCGCTCTACTGCGTAACACGGTGTCTGCCCGTACTCTCGCTCTCCACGGTCAGTCCAGGGAGTAGGCGCAGGTCTCCTACCTGACTTCGCCACACTCCCTTCTAGCCCCCCCCCAAGAAATTTTTGGGTAATACTCTCGGGCTTCCAGCCTTGCCTCCGTGCTGCCTCCTCATATCGCCGCCTCTCGGCTTTAGCTGCCTCCCGCTCTTCACGAGGACGGCGATATTCTCCCGGTTGATCCCAAGGACCCTCACCATCCAGAATCTCCTCCCATGTCCATGAATCCTTTATGGGAGTCCATAAATCCTGTGTAGGTAGGTCCTGTTGCCGCTTGACACGCTGCTTGGTCTTTTTGTGGTGGGTTTTTCTGTCACGATCGTCTGAAGAAGCGGACCAATACGCAGCGCGTGGAGTGAACATGATGACTTTATTTTATAAAGCAACCACGAAAAAACAACAAATGACGATAGTGAAGTCCTCTGTAACACTGACAGAAACATGGAACAAAAACCCACAAAATACAAGGTGAAACCACACAGTTTAAATATGGCTCCCAATCAGAGATAACGAGCCGACAGCTGTCACTCGTTACCTCCGATTGGGAGTCACATGAATACAAACAAGCAAGACAACCACCTAGACACCCCAACCAAACAGCACACAACAAAACGAACACACCCTATCCCCAACCTAACCCACACAACACCCAACAATACAAACACACCCTGGTTCAATAACAACGTCCCGGAACCAGAGCGTGACAATGTTGTTATTCAAACACACAGAGGGAACTCAAGGACATTGGTGTTAGAGTTAAGAACGTCTCCCTGTGTATTTGGGTCATTCTGCTGGCTTTGGTGGTGCTGATGAGATGCCAGACAAAGAAGGGGGAGGGGGAGGGAGAGAGAGAGAGAGAGAGCGAGAGAGAGAGATGGGCTTGATGGCGCTCCAGTCTCCAGGTGAATAAAAGACTGCACTCGTTTCGTTCTGCCATCCTGACTCCAGAATGTATGCTTTGTTCCTGAGCTTTTAGCTTGCTGGCAGTTAAAGTCACCTCAAGGCTAGACCATGAGTGATGCCAAACGCAGAGAACAGAGAAGCCGTGCCAGTGAGGGGAGAAGCCGGGAGGCAAGCAAATTGTCAATATAACTCACAGTGGCCAACAATGCATTCTGACATCCATCTATTACACGGTCAGCAATGCCTCCCTCCACACTCCTCAATGAGACAATGAATAAGCGAGAAAGACAGGCAACAGGTAAATCATTATTCATGCCAAATGTATTTATTCTGAAAGGAGATACAGTGCACAATAAACACATTTTCCTCTTTCCGTGTTTAGAGTCTATTGACTGATGATGGCAGATTAATATTCCGGAACCTGGACTGGCGACCAGTTTGATGAATAATCAGTAAAGTAAGCCTTCTTGATGTAGCATTTCAGACACAATGACTGGCTCGTTATGACTCACTGTGGCATGGAAATCAATAAGACCAAAAACACAATTGGCACAATACGTATTTACACAGAACAGCAAAAATTATGGATGGGGGCCTCCATGATAATGATGAAGATCAGTGGAGGAGGTTAGCTCTGGAATTAGTATCATCACTTTAATTTTACTAGGAGCATGACAGTCATTGTGGGGAAATAGTATTTTCCTCTTTCCTTTGGTGTTTTCCCTCATTAATTTGTGAACCTCAAACATCCTTATCAGGCTGATAAACTTAGAGAGAAGTGGCCGGGAAATAGACACAAGGGTGTAATCCAGATGGATACGTCTGTGGTTTACATTGTTTGGTCAGGGTAAACATTTCAAAACACTGACTCTCCCTCTGTTCCTTCCTCTCCTCCTCTCTCCTGCTCCACAACCCAAACATCCAGACAGAGCCACATGTATAGGGCATGATGCTTCATAGCAAGGACAGCTTCCTAAGCACTCCCCTGTGGCCCTGGTTCTGCTGCTATATGTGTCCTCCAGACTTGGACAGGTAGGCTACGAGGGCCACCACCACCCCCACGTACATCCCTGCCCCGATGGTGATGGAGAGGGCAGCGAGGAACAGGGCTCTTCTGGAGCTACTGCTTGCCCTGGAGAAGTCTCCCTTAGCAATGGCCTTGCTAGTCTGAGAGACAAAAGATAGAGAAATTAGTCATGATTAAATATGACTGAGAAAAATGTGAGTAGGTGTAAATTCAATGTAGAGCGAGAAAACAAGACATTGTTCATGGGGAGCCATTAGTTGCTATGGCAATTATGTCACTACCGTTTTGACAGTGACTAATGTGCTGTTTGGATGTTTTTGGATTCCTCAGAAAGGACCGGCCCATAACCCATTTGTTCCTTTGACACATTTATTAGGGTCATTTTGCAATGTAATTGTCTTTGCAATTAGTTTGAGAGAAGTTGCGAACCACTGAGATAAATTGTAGTTGGATTAGGGGGCAGGGAGGGGACCTGCTGCATTCAGAACCTGCTCACTAAAGTGCTGCTATTTATAGATAGACCTGGGGTTCAATATAATCACAATAATGGTGAGACAGTCCCAGGGCAGCAGCTATCCTGTCTATTCATTATCTAATGAAAAAAACATGTAGATAGTATCTGCAAGATACTCTCTTTGGCAATGTATTGCTAACATAAAATAACATTTATTGTTGAGGTATTTGATTGACTAAATGTGACCATTAATGGAAATAAAATATACTGTAAATGTGGCACAATCAACCTTTAGTTTGAGCTGTACTCAGTTTCCCTTGCTCTCTGCAGTATTGTTGCTTGTGATCACAAGAGTAAATAGGGGCGGGTACCTATACGGTTTACGCAATCAATGGTCTGTAATAATTGGTATGTGCCGATGGGTGTGGAAAATGAGCTGCGTTAGCACTTGTGCCTACTGACCTTGCAGAGAGTGCTGGGGGTAATTAGCGTTAATAACAGGGCAGTAGGTGTAAAAGGGTACTGGTCCTAGACTCACCCTCTGGGAGAAGTAGAAGGCAACGATCCCTAGGGGCCAGAAGCAGCAGAGCATGGAGAAGATGGCCAGGCCCAGGTGGTCCCTGGGGGGCAGCATGATGAAATTGTCCTCACTCTCAGTGTCACTGGAGCTGTCGCTCTTGGAGGGAGGAAAGGCACAGGAAAGAGCCAGTCAGTTGGGATAGTTACCTGAACAACTACATTTTGGTGATGCCAAATCAAATCAAAATTGTATTGGTCACATACACATATTTAGCAGATGTTATTGCGGGTGTAACAAAATGCTTGTGTTCCTAGCTCCAACAGTGCAGTAGTATCGAACAATTCACAACAATACACACAAATCTAAAAGTAAAATAATGGAATTAAGAAATTATTAATATTAGGACAAGCAATGTTGGAGTGGCATTGACTAAAATACAGTAGAATAGAATACAGTATATACATATGAAATGAGTAAAGCAGTATGTAAACATTATTAAAGTGACTAGTGTTCCATTATTAAAGTGACCAGATTCCATGTCTATGTACAGCCTCTAAGGTGCAGGGTTGAGTAACAGGGTGGTAGCCGGCTAGTGATGGATATTTAACAGTCTGATGGCCTTGAGATTGAAGCTGTTTTTTAGTCTCTTGGTTACAGCTTTGATGCACCTGTACTGACCTCGCCTTCTGGATGATAGTGGGGTGAACAGGCTGTGGCTCGGGTGGTTGATGTCCTTGATGATCTTTTTGGCCTTCCTGTGACATCGGGTGCTGTAGTGTCCTGGAGGGCAGGCAGTGTGCTTCCGGTGATGCATTGGGCAGACCGCACCACCCTCTGGAGAGCCCTGCGGTTGCGGGCGGGGCAGTTGCCATACCAGACGGTGATACAGCCCGACAGGATGCTCTCAATTGTGCATCTGTAAAAGTTTGTGAGGGTCTTAGGGTCCAAGCCAAATTTCTTCAGCCTCCTGAGGTTGAAGAGGCGCTGTTGCACCTTCTTCACCCCACTGTCTGTGTGGGTGGACCATTTCAGATTGTCAGCGATGTGTACGCCGAGGAACTTGAAGCTTTTCACCTTCTCCACTGCGGTCCCGTCGATGTGGATGGGGCGTGCTCCCTTTGCTGTTTCTTGAAGTCCACGATCAGCTCCTTAGTTTTGTTGACGTTGAGGGAGAGGTTATTTTCCTGGCACCACTCCGCCAGGGCCCTCACCATCCTCCCGCCAATAGTTACATGTAGATGAGCTACTCATGCTAGATTATCTACTTCCACATTTTTATGCATTTTCAAATCAATATGTGTACCTCAAAGCTGTTTCTAACACAAGCAAGGTTATAGGGTCAGATTCTGCAACATTGTTCCATGGACCTGAACTTGTCAGGCAAGTCACTCTGCACTGCAGACATACTGTGACATACTGTGAACAGTGTGATAGTTGATGACAAACACCCCCGGGCATATCTGCCCTTGTTCTGCTTACATGCAGGACATGATGGGCTCAGCCAGGCAGAGAGGATTTGTATTTCTGTCAACACCCACAAGCGTCCTGACAGATAACACTGGATTAACGGATTGTTTCATCATCACCAGGTGACAGGGGAAACAGGAAGAAGACAGTGTCATTTATGTGCCAAATTGCCTCTACAGCACGAGAGAGTCCCCCTCCCCCCATCCTTCACGTGCACCTCCACCACAGGAAGCTGCAGAGGGGAGGACGGCTCATAACAATGGCTGGAACGGAGCGAATGGAATGGCATCAAACACATGGAAACCATGTGTTTGATGTATTTGATACCATTCCACCAATTCTGCTCCAACCATTACCACGAGCCCGTCCTCCACAATTAAGGTGTCACCAACCTCCTCTGTTTGCCCGTTTGCTTGAGAGGCTGTGAATGTTCTGAGGGCCTGTGTGGTCTCTACTAATGCTGTGCCTTGATCCTCCTCAAAGGCCCCTGGGTAGCTGAGGGACTAATGAATGGAAACTTCTGACGCCGCTGTGGGCACTCTGGCACAGGGACAAAAGTGGAGAGCCAAACACGAGGAGCCACATCTCTGGGATGACCTTTAAGAAGAGAAAGCCTCACCTTTGCTGTTCTCCCAGAGAGGGAGCTGCTGTTTGATTAAATGAATGGCCCTCCATCAGGACAGGATTCATTTGTTAGTCTTGTTACTCGCGGGGATCAAACAAACCTGAGCGACCGAGGGAAGAGAGGAAATGGAAATTGATGTTCAGGGCCGAAAATAAATGAGCCAATTTAAAGAGGACGAGAGGAGAGGTGGAGAGGCGGGCGGAGAGGCGGGCAGAGAGAGTGTCTGTCAAAGCTCTCCAGCCAATTATAATACAGCATGTAGACAAAGTGGACATAGCGGCAAAACCCTCATCTCACCCTCTCACCCATTGGAAAACATGATAGAGAGAGTGATAAACATTTTGAAGTGTCTTTGCATTGTGCATTAAATGCCACAAGTACTGTGCTTGTAGTGACAGAGGATCTAAAATTTATTACATAATACATTATATCCATATGGTTATATAGCTACAGAAGCTATGTCAATTCTTGCACACAGTTTATTCGGAGACCCACATGCATGACCAAAAGATTTTGGCCCACAATGGGCTTCTGAAATAATCGCATTAATTCCTGGTGGATACCTGAAGCACCAGGTGAGATTCTCTACGTCCAACCACATTTCTAATGGATGCCCATGTCGCTGTGGATAGATTGCTAGACTGGGTATGGGCATACGGACAGACAGTGGTGCATTACACTAAAGCCAATCTGAGAGTTAGCCAGTCAGCCAGTAGCGGCAGGCATTTTGAGGCCAGCGTAATTGATGAGACTCCTCCACTGCACTGGTCTGTTAATTATCCTCAGACTGCACTCCCAGAGGGCTCGTTAATGACGGCAGGGGACACTGGGCGCACCCTCAGGGCACACAGAGACAGCCATGGCCCCAGTCACTAGGGACTGGCATATTCACCCACACTCAGGCCTGAGTCTCGTTTTACCCCTTACACACCAACAATTTCCTGATTCCCCATCACATCTGGTGGGAAACGCTGGCAGAGGGAATAAACTGTTTTGGGAAAAGTTGCTTTCCATCTACAGTACCAGTCAAAAGTTTGGACACACCTACTCATTCCAGGGTTTTTCTTTATTTTTACTATTATTCTACATTGTAGAATAATAGTGAAGACATCAAAACTATGAAATAACACATATGGAATCATGTAGTAACCAAAAAAGTGTTAAACAAATCAAAATATATATTATATTTGAGATTCTTCAAATAGCCACCCATTGTCTTTATGACAGCTTTGCACACTCTTGGCATTCTCTCACCCAGCTTCATGAGGTAGTCACCTGGAATGCATTTCAATTAACAGGTGTGCCTTCTTAAAAGTTAATTTGTGGAATTTAATGTGTTTGAGCCAATCAGTTGTGTTGTGACAAGGTGTGTGTGTGTGTGTGTGTGTGGGGGGGGTATACAGAAGACAGCCCTATTTGGTAAAAGACCAAGTCCATATTATGGCAAGAACAGCTCAAATAAGCAAAGAGAAACGACAGTCCATCATTACTTTAAGACATGAAGGTCAGTCAATATGGAACATTTCAAGAACTTTGAAAGTTTCTTCAAGTGCAGTCGCAAAAACCATCAAGCGCTATGATGAAACTGGTTCTCATGAGGACCACCACAGGAATGGAAGACCCAGAGTTACCTCTGTTGCAAAGGATAAGTTCATTAAAGTTACCAGCCTCAGAAATTGCAGCCGAAATAAATGCTTCACAGAGTTCAAGTATCAGACACATCTCAACATCAACTGTTCAGAGGGGACTGTGTGAATCAGGCCTTCATGGTCGAATTGCTGCAAAGAAACCACAACTAAAGGACATCAATAATAAGAAGAGACCTGCTTGGGCCAAGAAACACGAGCAATGGACATTAGACCGGTGGAAATGTGTCCTTTGGTCTGGAGTCCAAATTGGAGATTTTTGGTTCCAACCGCGTGTCTTTGTGAGACGCGGTGTGGGTGAACGGATTATCTCCGCATGTGTATTTCCCACCGTAAAGCATGGAGGAGGAGGTGTTATGTTGTGGGGGTGCTTTGCCACAGAGCTCACCAAAACAAAAATAATTACTGAGAAAATAATTTAGATGGGTGTCATTGAGGACATGGTCCAGTCATGTGTTATTGTGTGGAACCGTTAATGTCATCATATCCCTGTATGCCTACTGTGAACCATGTCGTCAGTATAGAGATACAGGGTTTTCAGCATAATCTTTCATCTTGGTTATCCCAGAACTAATGTCTCACGTAATTGGTCAGCTGAGCGATTAAGTTCCGGGTCCATACGTGTTAAGAGAAGAGATGAAGAGATGCTAGAGCAAGGAGTGGAACTGGAATGAGGAGCTCCACCCTCTCTCTTTGCAGTTACAAATCATGATTTGTCCAAATAACCCAAACACCTGAACTACAGCTGCTCGTTATCTTGTAGATCTGTCCAAGAGAGATTCCATAACTTATGATAAACACAACAACATGTATAGAAGAACTAACAACAGATACTGGCTTTGACATGTAAGAATTATCGTCCAGCTCTTTCCCTCTTGTCTTACAGTGCCTTGCAAAAGTATTCATCCCCTCGGCGTCTTTCCTATTTTGTTGCATTACAACCTGTAATGTAAATTGATTTTTATTTGGATGTCATGTAATGGACATACACAAAATAGTCCAAATTGGTGCAGTGAAATGAAACAAATAACTTCTTCAAAAAATTCAAAAAAATAAATAACGGAAAAGTGGTGCGTGCATATGTTTTCACCCCCTTTGCTATGAAGCCCCTAAATAAGATCTGCTGCAACCAATTACCTTCAGAAGTCACATAATTAGTTAAATAAAGTCCACCTGTGTGCAATCTAAGTGTCACATGATCTGTCACATGATCTCAGTATATATACACCTGTTCTGAAAGGCCCCAGAGTCTACAACACCTATAAGCAAGGGGCACCACCAAGCAAGCGGCACCATGAAGACCAAGGAGCTCGCCAAACAGGTCAGGGACAAAGTTGTGGAGAAATACAGATCAGGGTTGGGTTATAAAAAAATATCCGAAACTTTGAACATCCCACGGAGCACCATTAAATCCATTATAAAAAAATTGAAAGAATATGGCACCACAACAAACCTGCCAAGAGAGGGCCGCCCACCAAAACTCACGGACCAGACAAGGAGGGCATTAATCAGAGAGGCAACAAATAATAATAATAATAATATGCCATTTAGCAGACGCTTTTATCCAAAGCGACTTACAGTCATGCGTGCATACATTTTTACGTATGGGTGGTCCCGGGGATCGAACCCACTACCTTGGCGTTACAAGCGCCATGCTCTACCAGCTGAGCTACAGAGGACCACAAACAAACAAGCAATAAAGTTCTGCTTTTCTGATGTTTCAGGATCACTTTAAGCCGTACACTCCACAGAGCTGGGCTTTACGGAAGAGTGGCCAGAAAAAAGCCATTGCTTAAAGAAAAAAATAAGCAAACACATTTGGTGTTTGCCAAAAGGCATGTGGGAGACTACCCAAACATATGGAAGAAGGTACTCTGGTCAGAGGAAAACGCTATGTATATTTTGGCCATTAAGGAAAACGCTATGTCTGGCGCAAACCCTACACCTCTCATCACCCCGAGAACACCATCCCCACAGTGAAGCATGGTGGTGGCAGCATCATGCTGTGGGGATGTTTTTCATCGGCAGGGACTGGGAAACTGGTCAGAGTTGAAGGAATGATGGATAGCGCTAAATACAGGGAAATTCTTGAGGGAAACCTGTTTCAGTCTTCCAGAGATTTGAGACTGGGACGGAGGTTCACCTTCCAGCAGGACAATGACCCTAAGCATACTGCTAAAGCAACACTCAAGTGGTTTAAGGGGAAACATTTAAATGTCTTGGAATGGCCTAGTCAAAGCCCTAAATCCAATTGAGAATCTGTGCTATGACTTAAAGATTGCTGTACACCAGCGGAACCCATCCAACTTGAAGGAGCTGGAGCAGTTTTGCCTTGAAGAATGGGCAAAAATCCCAGTGGCTAGATGTGCTAAGTTTATAGAGACATACCCCAAGAGACTTGCAGCTGTAATTGCTGCAAAAGGTGGCTCTACAAAGTATTGACTTTGGCGGGGTGAATAGTTATGCATGCTCAAGTTTTCTGTTTTTATGTCTTATTTCTTGTTTGTTTCACCCCAAAAAATATTTTGCATCTTCAAAGTGGTAGGCATGTTGTGTAAATCAAATGATACAAACCCCCAAAAAATCAATTTAAATTCCAGGTTGTAAGGCAACAAAATAGGAAAAATGCCAAGGGGGGTGAATACTTTCGCAAGCCACTGTAGTGTGTTGAGAACATGTTGACTTTAAAAGCCTTCTACAGAGCTTTGATCTCCAGCTGTAGAGAGCTGTATCACATCAACACACACCTGGCTGGCACACTCACTCCATCTCCAATTCCTGGAACTATATCCAAGGATGAAATGATCGACCGACACACACACTTGCACTCTCTCTCACACACACACACACACACACACACACACACACACACACACACACACACACACACACACACACACACACACGCACATGCCAGACAGAGGGTTAACCAAGAGAACCAGCTCTCAAGTTTCAACTGAAAGCCCAACTTTAATCTCCTGGGTGTTAATCAGATTAATTTGTTATTTGAATCTACTTGGAATAATTTATCTGCTGGCTGTTATGTGTCGGGCCATGCATCAGCCCAGTCTCTAATACTTTCAAAGCACTGCATTAGTTATGGCATTAATGGCCGTCTCTGCTGTGCATCTATCCATCTGCGGAGCTCCTAGTGACAGGAGCTGGACTGATTGTAAGCTCAGTTAGGGATCTATGCACTCCCCCGCTGCCAACTAACGACATTGGGTTTTTACAACCCTCACTGCATAAAATGAGATTGTGCCACTTTTCAAAAGAAGTTGCTCTCCCACTGTCACCATTTTAGTTTGGAGTGCTTAGTCACAGTTTTGTCCTAACATAACAAAAGGACTGGAGTGATATGATCAAAGATGATCAGGGAGATTTGCCAACAATTATGGAACAGAAAAACTGTACAATTACCCCTGTAGCTCAGTTGGTAGAGCAAGGCGCTTGCAACGCCAGGGTTGTGGGTTTGTTTCCCACGGGGGGCCAGTATGAAAAATGTATGCGCTCACTAACTGTAAGTCGCTCTGGATAAGAGCGTCTGCTAAATGACTAAAATGTAAAAATATTTGATTTGTAAGATTGCTATAAAATACACCAAATTGGCCATTCAGTGAACAGACAGTTAAATGGAATAAATAGGTGAATAATGCTGGCAGCCTTAGCAGCCTATTGGAATGAGGTAAGGAGCTTTGTTGTATATTAAATAGTTAACATGAACAGCATTGAGTGCCGTGACACATTATTCTGTGATTGATTTCTGCAACTCACTATTAAAATCCACACAATTTGAGGTACAGTGCCTTGCAAAAGTATTCATCCCCCTTGACGTTTTTCCTATTTTGTTGCATTACAACCTGTAATTTCAATGGATTTTTATTTGGATTTCATGTAATGGACATACACAAAATAGTCCAAATTGATGAAGTGAAATTTAAAAAATAACTTGTTTCAAAAAATTCTAAAAAATTAATCACGGAAAAGTGGTGCGTGCATATGTATTCACCTCCTTTGCTATGAAGCCCCTAAATAATATCTGGTGCAACCAATTACCTTAAGAAGTCACATAATTAGTTAAATAAAGTACACCTGTGTGCAATCTAAGTGTCACATGATCTGTCACATGATCTCAGTATATATTCACCTGTTAGGAAAGAACCCAGAGTCTGCAACACCACTAAGCAAGGGGCACCACCAAGCAAGTGGCACCATGAAGACCAAGGAGCTCTCCAAACAGGTCAGGGACAAAGTTGTGGAGAAGTATAGATCAGGGTTGGGTTATAAAAAATATCAGAAACTTTGAACATCCCACGAAGCACCATTAAATCCATTATTACAAAATGGAAAGAATATGGCACTACAAAAAACCTGCCAAGAGAGGGCCGCCCACCGTTTGGTGTTCGCCAAAAGGCATGTGGGAGACTCCCCAAACATATGGAAGAAGGTACTCTGGTCAGATGAGACTAAAATTGAGCTTTTTGGCCATCAAGGAAAACGCTATGTCTGGCGCAAACCCAACACCTCTCATCACCCCGAGAACACCATCCCCACAGTGAAGCATGGTGGTGGCAGCATCATGCTGTGGGGATGTTTTTCATTGGCAGGGACTGGGAAACTGGTCAGAATTGAAGGAACGATGGATGGCGCTAAATACAGGGAAATTCTTGAGGGAAACCTGTTTCAGTCTTCCAGAGATTTGAGACTGGGACGGAGGTTCACCTTCCAGCAGGACAATGACCCTAAGCATACTGCTAAAGCAACACTCGAGTGGTTTAAGGGGAAACATTTAAATGTCTTGGAATGGCCTAGTCAAAGCCCAGACCTCAATCCAATTGAGAATCTGTGGTATGACTTAAAGATTGCTGTACACCAGCGGAACCCATCCAACTTGAAGGAGCTGGAGCAGTTTTGCCTTGAAGAATGGACAAAAATCCCAGTGGCTACATGTGCCAAGCTTATAGAGACATATCCCTAGAGACCTGCAGCTGTAATTGCTGTAAAAGGTGGCTCTACAAAGTATTGACTTTGGGGGGTTGAATAGTTATGCACGCTCAGGTTTTCAGTTTTTTGTCTTATTTCTTGTTTGTTTCACAAGAAAATATATTTTGCATCTTCAAAGTGGTAGGCATGTTGTGTAAATAAATTGTACAACCCCCCCAAAAGTTAAATTCCAGGTTGTAAGGCAACAAAATAAGAAAAATGCCAAGGGGGGTGAATACTTTTGCAAGCCACTGTACATGTAACCTTGTTATTTTAATCGTCCAATTAATTTATGTCCAACTGCTCTCTACGAATGAAAAATAGCCTTTTGATTTTAACAATGCTCATTATTTAGCCTGTGTGAGCATCAACATATCCAAAGTTGTAGTTGGTCATTCATAGCTGCCCTCTGTGTGACCTCTCACCTCATACTCGTGTCCTTCCTCCTCCACCTCATAGGACACAGTCTGGATCGTTACATCCTTCTCTCCCAGTAGTTTGTCCTGAGGGTCCTCTATGGGGGCTCCCTCCACTCCCACCACACTGTCCTTGTTCTCTGTGAAGGTGGTCTCGGAGCTCTCACTCTTAGAGTCCTTGCTCTGGAGGTTGACATTGTCCTTATACAGGATAAAGTTGGGCCTATAGAAGGCCTCCACTGCCAGGTGCAGAGAGGTAGCATCCAAGAACTGCTGGGCCTGAGTCTTGCCGTTGCTGCCTGTGACAAAGTAGCCAATGATGTTCTTCTGGTACTGGTGGTTGGGGTAGTCACTCTGGTAAGCCTGGTAGTCGTTGTGGACCATGTGTCTGCTGCTGGTCTTATTTAGAAGTGGGTTCTGCAACTCACTCAGACTCTCCATGGTGGGAGACAGAGAGGGACTTCGGGGAGATCAAAGTGGATAGACCGCAAGCGCTGATAACCGGCTGCGAGCTGGAAGGGACAAGACAGGTAGAGTTACGGAAAGTGGGATGAGGTATGATATGTGATGACATTCAATTGTATGAAACTCTTACTGATGCATTGACAATAGAATCTGCTATTTGTGTCTGCATGGGGTGATGATCAGAAGAGGCGGATGCAGCTTGTAGACTGGAGACAGGGTTTAAGAGCTGGGAATATTCTTCACACGGTATTAAACTAATGGCATTCACCCACACCTGAACCACCAAATCACCATCTGTTACTGTTGCACATTTCATGCCCCTAAATTCATATAAAAACGGTGGTAAAATGTAATTCATCATTTTCCAAGCTCCCTCCAACCAAGTAAGATGAAGACAGATGTTTGAGGATTTTGCAATGCATACTGATCAGAGAGCTAAGCTACCCTCTCTGAACTAGTCATCGCTGCATCATTGCAGTACCTTGCTCTAGAAGTGGGGGAAAGCCTCTCCTAGGTCGTGAATAAGCTCCAGTGATGTCGACTGTAGTCACTTTAGCTCTATGAAGTCAAGCAAAACAAAGCACCAAAAGCAAATAGCAAAGGTATTTTCATGCTACGTATTAAGTGTATTCTCAAGAGGCTATTTCAATAACGACAGTAACACCATCAGGGGAGCGTGTCGCCAGGGTAACATGTCTTCCTGCGAGCTAGTTTGTTGTTTTAAGCAGTATGATTCACATGCTCTGAAGAGCCACCAAACTCACCACAATTCCCTCTCTCACTATCAGACAGGGAAATTAGCATAGATAGAACTAGTAGCCAATGGAGGCAGATCAGGTCAGTCCCAGGGGAAGTTTATGAGAAGACCTTCTTGTACCGCAAATTAATCTTTCCACCCAAGTCTACTCACTGAGGTTCTGATGAAAGGAGAACCTATCAGCTTAATCCTGGTGATGGGATATTTTCTATCTCGCATTACATGCAATGGAAAAACCCAGTGAGTTGCCTATGTCCTGCATCCTATAGCATAGTCAATGCATCCTATAGGTCTACTGTGGAATGATGGCATTAAGGTGGCTATGTCAGATTAGTCGTAATGTAGAGGTTTCTGTGTGGAAGAAGAAGGCTTGGTGGGACAGAATTCTGAGTATTAGTTTATCCTTCATTCTAGGAATATGTTTTTGGGGATTCACTCAGGAGCAATATCACATAATATGTACAGTAAGAAGCTTATTTAAGGGCTGGAGCAATAAAGGTTATTTTAGCCTGGACCTTTAACTCTATGAAAAATCATGTCCATTTGGGAAGATTCCCACAGTACACAAGTGCCTTCTCCTCTACACATCAAAGCAAAGTATCAATTAAGATTTGCATTCCCTTTATATAAGTGTCTCCAGAGGCCATTTCAATGGAATTACAAAGTGATTCTCATATGCCTTTGAGGATGCATCTCGGCTGCTTTTCAGATAAGAGGAAATTCCATTTCACAGTACATTACACAACAAAAAGCACATTTCATCTCCACTAAAAATTAATCAGACAGACAGTGACATGCACTTATGTTTGTGTGAGTCTGTGGTTAGAGAGCCCAGTTTGGTGAGTGTATGAGGAGGACTCATGAGCTGTTCTCTCTCTCTCTGATTAATATGATATAATACATTTTTGAGAGGTGACAACAACTATCTGAAATGATATATCACTTCTAACAATCTTTTACAGTGCTTAGTCCATTTTAGAATAAAACTATGTCTAATAGAATGGCCAATTCTGAAATGTCACATTCCTATTCCACATATTCATCAATAGCAGTCTGTCTATATACATTTTACATTAGTTATTTATATCTAATGGCATTTACACTTAATGTTTCATCAGAATTCATCAGTCAAATCAGTAGCTGGTGAAATATAAACATGTAGCATCTCAAGATATTTAATTTACAAATCATGAATTATAGGGAAACTTAGATGAACAATCACTGACATACAACGTGAAAATACATGACAGTATGCAATGCAA
This sequence comes from Coregonus clupeaformis, assembly GCF_020615455.1. Taxonomy (NCBI): domain Eukaryota; kingdom Metazoa; phylum Chordata; class Actinopteri; order Salmoniformes; family Salmonidae; genus Coregonus; species Coregonus clupeaformis. The sequence continues at coordinate 25,128,782 of NC_059220.1, forward strand.
TTCAAAGCAATTCAAGGTAATCAATTGAGTCCATCGATCTTACCTATTGTATAAGATCCTGCCACAGACTACCTCAATAGCATTCCCTTTTACAGTTGTCCAAGAGTCGATGGAAAGGGAATGGGGCTCACAATCATACCCCTGCACCTCATATAAGTTCACATCATAACATTTTAAAAATGGATAGAAGACAACGAGGACCAATGTGCAGGTCACTTTCGCTCTCTGTTGAAACATGAACTGACGGTCCGCTTTATTCTATGTGCCGCTAGCTGAAAAGACACCGCTGCGTATTGAAGCCAGTCTGGAGAGAAGGTGTTGATTTTACGCACACTCACCGCATGGGTTCACTTCCTCAATCACTCTCTAAATTACTATCAGTAATAGCTATAGCTCATATAAAGTACATTGAACATATATTTTCCATCCACTTTGCGATATAAAGTCGGTTGTAGTCTAGTCTACTGAGCGTGCTTGGTGGTAGAATCACCACCGTTCATCTGTTTCACCGCGCGGTGCCGATGAATATGCCGACGGGGTCCAGCGTCATCGTATGGGCAGACACTCGTCTTGACGAAGATAGATCTTGATGTCCTACAGACTGACACAGCCTTCCATGTTCCTATCCCTGGACTGGTGAGCATAACTTTTATTGTATCAGTACTCATTTTACTTCTGTGTATAACTTTCCTATACTCTTTTTGGTTCTTGACAATGACATGACATTATTCTTTACCATTTTCATTATAGAATTTGTTTAGACTTTTCAATTGTCTCTGTTTTTATTACTGTGCCTTTCATGATCTACTATTTAAAATTGTCTATATCTAAGTCTGAGCTCAGGACGATCAAACCTAGAATAAATCAACCCTACTATTCAGGTGCAGCATCACATGAGAAACTAATTAATATTGTTAAGATCCCTGCATTTACATTTGGTTAATGTTTCAGATGAAGCTCATGAATTTATCATAAGCCTGCCAGTTTGGTTGACCTTTATGCCCTCATAAGCTGCTTAAGATTTCATGCCTTCAATTTATCATTGTAAATAGTGTTTACATAACATTAATATAGATGTGATTTTAATGCAAGCACAGCAAAATAGTGACTGTGACAAATTCTACACACTGGAATTAAGCTTTGATACTTTTGACATGTCACCACAAGAATCTATTAGGCAATGGCTTAACCATTTATAGGATGCAAATAGCTAAATCCAACCACATCAGCATCAACAGTTGATTAGTGCCAGTGAATATAATTCTGAATGTCATCATATAACATTCAAGTTACTAGACACAGACATTTAATAATTTTTATTTTAGACCTTCATAAAGTGGCTGGGCGGTAGGAGCTAGTGGTTGTTTCCAGGTCAAGGCTTTAGTTTCTCTTTAGTAGCTTATTTTCCATAGAAAAACAGCCACATTGTTTATTATGCGTGCAGTGTCTCTATGTCTGCCTCTCCTCTGTCAGATGCATTGGGTGAAACAATAACCTGCTGATGGGGACTTTATGAGGGAAACCTGAGGCTGCATTTAGAAGCCTGTGGCCTCATGAGCTGTCTGATGAGCTGTGTCTGTCACAGAGTCACCTTGTGTCTAGATGGGCGAGGCGATGGGGTAGAACCGGATACGTCTACCTATGATGGACACAAATGCTTCTGGAAAAAGTATATTATAGCACAGAGGGAGAAGGAACAGCAGTTCTCACTCTTTCTCCCTCTCTCTCTCCCTCTCCCTCTCTCTCTCTCTCTCTCTCTCTCTCTCCTGTTCTCTCGATTCAATCAGTCTACAATAGAAAGCCTATTGCAGTAACACTTTGAAACACACTTAACACACATGGCAATATTTGTCCATTCATCCCCTTATCCATAATGTACTGTATACTAGTCCAATCTTTACCATCTGGATATAGCTGGACACTAAGTCTTGTTTGTGAATATTTATGGTGTTTACCATGGCCTTTGTTCTATTTCCTAGTCTATATTTAGGTCCTATGTCACCAAATGGCTGATACACGATTTGTCAATCAAAAGTTTATTGTTGCAAACTATTACAGACTACAAAGGGAAACCCAGCCGTGAACCTCCCAGTGACGCGAGCCTACCAGATGAGCTAAATGCCTTTTATGCTCGCTTCAAGGCAAGCAACACTGAAGCATGCATGAGAGCACCAGCTGTTCCGGACGAATGTGTGATCACACCGTAGCCGATGTGAGCAAGACCTTTAAACAGGTCAACATTCACAAGGCCGCGGGGCCAGACGGATTACCAGGGCGTGTACTCAGAGCATGCGTAGACCAACTGGCAAGTGTCTTCACTGACATTTTCAAACTCTCCTTGTCTGAGTCTGTAATACCCACATGTTTCAAGCAGACCACCATAGTCCCTGTGCCCAAGAATGCGAAGGTAACCTGCCTAAATGACTACCGCCCCGTAGCACTCATGTCGGTAGCCATGAAGTGCTTTGAAAGGCTGGTCATGGCTCATATCAACACCATCATCCCGGAAACCTTAGACCCACTCCAATTCGTATACCGCCGCAACAGATCCACAGATGACTCAATCGCACTTCACACTGCCCTTTCCCACCTGGACAAAAGGTACACCTATGTGAGAATGCTGTTCATTGACTACAGCTCAGCGTTCAACACCATAGTGCCCACGAAGCTCATCACTAAGCTAAGGACCCTGGGACTAAACACCTCCCTCTGTAACTGGATCCTGTACTTCCTGAAGGGCCGTCCCCAGGTGGTAAGGGTAGGCAACAACACACCTGCCATGCTGATCCTCAACACCGGGGCCCCTCAGGGGTGCATGCTTAGTCCCCTCAGCTACTCCCTGTTCACCCACGAGTGTGTGGCCAAGCACGACTCCAACACCATCATTAAGTTTGCTGATGACACAACAGTGGTAGGCCTGATCACCGACAATGATGAGACAGCCTATAGGGAGGTGGTCAGAGACCTGGCAGTGTGGTGCCAGACAACAACCTCTCCCTCAATTTGAGGAAGACAAAGGAGATGATCGTGGACTACAGGAAAAGGAGGGCCGAACAGGCCCCCATTAACATTGACGGGGCTGTAGTGGAGCGTGTCGAGAGTTTAAAGTTCCTTGGTGTCCACATCACCAACAAACTATCATGGTCCCAACACACCAAGACAGCCGTGAAGAGGGCACGACAACACCTTTTCCCCCTCAGGAGACTGAAAAGATTTGGCATGGGTCCCCAGATCCTCAAAAAGGTCTAGAGCTGCACCATTGAGAGCATCCTGACTGGTTGCATCACCGCCTGGTATGGCAACTGCTCAGCATCCAACCGTAAGGCGCTACAGAGGGTAGTGCGTATGGCCCAATACATCACTGGGGCCAAGCTTCCTGCATCCAGGACCTACAGTTGAAGTCAGAAGTTTACATACACTTAGGTTGGAGTCATTAAAACTCATTTTTCAACCACTCCACAAATGTCTTGTTAACAAACTATAGTTTTGGAAAGTCGGTTAGGACATCTACTTTGTGCATGACACAAGTAATTTTTCCAACAATTGTTTACAGACAGATTATTTCATTTATAATTCACTGTATCACAATTCCAGTGGGTCAGAAGTTTACATACACTAAGTTGACTGTGCCTTTAAACAGCTTGGAAAATTCCAGAAAATGATGTAATGGCTTTAGAAGCTTCTGATAGGCTAATTACATAATTTGAGTCAATTGGAGGTGTACCTGTGGATGTATTTCAAGGCCTACCTTCAAACTCAGTGCCTCTTTGCTTGACATCATGGGAAAATCAAAATAATATTCAGCCAAGACCACAGAAAAATAAATTGTAGACCTCCACAAGTCTGGTTCATCCTTGGGAGCAATTTCCAAATGCCTGAAGGTACCACGTTCATCTGTACAAACAATAGTATGCAAGTATAAACACCATGGGACCACGCAGCCATCATACCGCTCAGGAAGGAGACGCGTTCTGTCTCCTAGAGATGAACGTACTTTGGTGCGAAAAGTGCAAATCAATCCCAGAACAACAGCAAAGGACCTTGTGAAGATGGATGCTGGAGGAAACAGGTACAAAAGTATCTATATCCACAGTAAAACAAGTCCTATATCGACATAACCTGAAAGGCCGCTCAGCAAGGAAGAACCCACTGCTCCAAAACCGCCATAAAAAGCCAGACTACGGTTTGCAACTGCACATGGGGACAAAGATCGTACTTTTTGGAGAAATGTCCTCTGGTCTGATGAAACAAAAATAGAACTGTTTGGCCATAATGACCATCGTTATGTTTGGAGGAAAAAGGGGGTTGCTTGCAAGCCGAAGAACACCATCCCAACCGTGAAGGACGGGGGTGGCAGCATCATGCTGTGGGGGTGCTTTGCTGCAGGAGGGACTGGTGCACTTCACAAAATAGATGGCATCATGAGGAAGGAAAATTATGTGGATGTATTGAAGCAAAATCTCAAGATATCAGTCAGGAAGTTAAAGCTTGGTCGCAAATGGGTCTTCCAAATGGACAATGACCCCAAGCATACTTCCAAAGTTGTGGCAAAATGGCTTAAGGACAACAAAGTCAAGGTATTGGAGTGGCCATCTCAAAGCCCTGACCTCAATCCTATAGAAAATGTGTGGGCAGAACTGAAAAAGCATGTGCGAGCAAGGAGGCCTACAAACCTGACTCAGTTACACCAGCTCTGTCAGGAGGAATGGGACAAAATTCACCCAACTTATTGTGAGAAGCTTGTGGAAGGCTACCCGAAACGTTTGACCCAAGTTAAACAATTTAAAGGCAATGCTACCAAATACTAATTGAGTGTATGTAAACTTATGACCCACTGGGAATGTGAAGAAAGAAATAAAAGCAGAAAATAAATCATTCTCTCTACTGTTATTCTGACATTTCACATTCTTAAAATAAAGTGGTGATCCTAACTGACCGAAAACAGGGAATTTTTACTTGGATTAAATGTCAGGAATTGTGAAAAACGTAGTTTAAATGTATTTGGCTAAGGTGTATGTAAACTTCTGACTTCAACTGTATATACTAGGCGGTGTCAGAGGAAGGCCCAAAAAATTGTCAAAGACTTCAGTCACCCAAGTCATAGACTGTTCTCTCTGCTACCGCACTGCAAGCGGTACCGGAGCGACAAGTCTAGGTCCAAAAGGCTCCTTAACAGCTTCTACCCCCAAGCTATAAGACTGCTGAACAATTAATGAAATGGCCACCCGGACTATTTACAAGGATCATTCTAGGCATTATTTATTCTGATTAAGCACTCTGACAAAGCACACAAACACCACCTCTGACCACTGAACCCACCTCAGGGATGGATCAAACAATCTACAATATTGAAAAGCTGCTGCTAGGAATCAAGATTCTGATTTTAAGTCCCTCCCCAGAATCTTTGGCAACCAATTCCATTCTTAACTTTGAAACACATGAAAGCAGTGAGCACAGTGGGAAAAACAGAGTTTTCTTCAAAAAATTAATTGTTTAAATAGCTAAATAATTGTACAGTGCAACAGGGGTACTTGCGACTGTGATTCACAGATTACTGACAATGCAGAGCCTGTATTTTTAGAATCCAAAATTATACTTTTGTTAAATTTTGCTAGCTCAACTCATTGACCTCCAAATGTTGCTAACGCAAGCTAGCTAGCCATTTATTATAACTTGTTTTCTCGAAATGTTTGTTAGGTAGCTAAGTTAGCCATGTTATTAATGCAACTTCCATCTGCTGTCGACATCAGGATACGATTTGAGGGCACTAATTTGCTCCAAAAGTGGTTGTAACTTTGACTGCATGCTGACAGTGATCAGAGCCTTTCAGTGGCTAGCCACACTACAAACATTATTTTGCCAGGTTCCCGTGAAGAAATTGTAATTCCATTCCACCACAACATACCCAAGAGTTTCCTGATTAGCAAGGGGTAGTCTGTGTTTAAATTCATTGCGTATAAAAAACACAGTTTGAGATCATTGTGAGAGGATTTCACCAATGGTTAGAAGAGGGAATTGGGCTTCCCAGGAAAATGTTGTCCAAGGTTACAACAGTAACCAAGGGGGGCTTAGCGAAGGGTCAATTGGGAGGGCCGATTCCTCTGCTCAATACTCAATATTACCTTATAGCGTATTAGTGGTACAATATAGCTGTTACTGCATCATCTAGTCTAGAAACACCCTCAACTCATCTTCAAATATTTTTCTCCTGGTGCTCACTGTGAACATTAGACACTGTCTGAGAATTTAATCCATCGGAGTAAAGAGGTCAGTCAGCCATGAGAGGAGGATGTGATCACACTCAGGCTCCAGCTGCCCCTGCTGCAAGACTGCGGACGTTTGAGAAATGTGAAGGCGTTTTGGCAGGAACAAATGTAGTCTCTCCTTCCAGAACTGGCGGCACAAATACAACCACGCCCCCTAAAAAACACTTTCTGGTGAAGACTATGTCATGGCCAAGTGCATCCTAAGATAATTAGAGGACCAGGAAGTGTTCTTTGTTTTCTGTCCAGACATAAGCAGTGGCGATAGAGTGGGCAGATGGTTATTGGAGGAGGTGATGAATCAGTAAGGATCATGGGTTGTCCAATAAATAACCCATCCATCTGTTTTATGGCCAAATACTTTATCTTCCTCTCGCAGACAGTGGCAATTTCTCTAATTGAGCAAGAAATCTTGTTTAGCCGTTGGAGCTGACAAACTCCTCACTAACAAACAATTGGTTTGTTTATCATCATAATAAACTGTTTCTTATTTGGATGCATTTCTGAATGAAGGATAAACCTTTTCATCTTAATGGGGTGATAGTAAAGCCAACCTGCATGTGATGAATGAAGCTGCTATATGGCGCATTTAGATAGATAGATTTATGGGCCTTATAAACATTGCAGGGAAATGAGTGTGACTCTCCGGCTGTCATAATATGAATGTACGAGTCAGAGAATGCCCACGTTTATGACAAGCAATTTCATTTAGCGTCTGAAAGTTGCACAGACTCTTCAAGGTCTTCTCTGAAAATTAAATCAAGCATTTAAGGTAGCTTTGGATGTGGGCCTATGCAGGCACTTGAGAAGTACGTTTAAGTGATAATGCCTGAGAAGCTGTTGTTTGGAAGTTAAGCCCGAGACAAAGTCGAGGGCCGCCAAACCGTGCCAATATATCCTCCAAACACCGGCTTCAAGGGCATTATCAATTTTATACAACGGGTTACCAACCTATTCAAATAATGATTGACATATTTACATAAAAAAACATTATTTTAATTAATTTATTCATACTATTTCATCCTTCATGAGATATAGTCTCGACACAAATCTAAGGTTGCTACCCAAGCCGGCTGGTCGTACGTTCTATTGGTTCGGTTGCCAGAGACGCGACCAAGTTGTTAAGTATTTTTGTTCGTTCTAAATGTTCCATTGCCATACTGGCTGGCAACGTTCTTATCCCTTGCTTGCTAGCTAGCCATCTACGGCTAACTTACAATCACGTCAAACAGTGCAGCCAGAATAACAGCAAACTAGCTGCATTTCGTTTCGTTTTACCGGTTTTCTTTTATTTCTTTGTATATATCCATAAAAATGATACCAGCTGATTCATGATTTCGACTGGCTGAGAAAAGCTGTATGCCTGTCTGTCTTGTCCTGACTCGTTCATTACTGGAGATTGAATTTTGATATTGTTAACAATGTTGCAAATGTAGGAGAGACAGACAGCAAGGTTTATAGAAATCTTTTTATTTTTATTTATTTTATTTAACCTTTATTTAACCAGGTAAACCAGTTGAGAACAAGTTCTCATTTACAACTGCGACCTGGCCAAGATAAAGCATAGCAGTGCGATAAAAACAAACACAGAGTTACATATGGGGTAAAACAAAACAAAGTCAAAAATACAACAGAAATACATATAATATACAGTGTGCAAATTTAGCAAGTTATGGAGGTAGGCAATAAAATAGGCTATAGTGCAAAATAATTACAATTAGTATTAACACTGGAATGATAGATGTGCAAGAGATGATGTGCAAATAGAGATACTGGGGTACAAATGAGCAAAATAGATAACAATATAGGGATGAGGTAGTTGGGCGGGCTAATTTCAGATAGGCTGTGTACAGGTGCAGTGATCGGTAAGGTGCTCTGACAACTGATGCTTAAAGTTAGTGAGGGAGATAAGTGTCTCCAGCTTCAGAGATTTTTGCAATTTGTTCCAGTCATTGGCAGCAGAGAACTGGAAGGAATTGCGGCCAAAGGAGGTGTTGGCTTTGGGGATGACCAGTGAGATATACCCGCTGGAGCGCAGACTACGGGTGGGTGTTGCTATGGTGACCAATGAGCTAAGATAAGGCGGGGATTTGCCTAGCAGTGATTTATAGATGGCCTGGAGCCAGTGGGTTTGGCGACGAATATGTAGTGAGGACCAGCCAACAAGAGCGTACAGGTCACAGTGGTGGGTATTATATGGGGCTTTGGAGACAAAACGGATGGCACTGTGATAGACTACATCCAATTTGCTGAGTAGAGTGTTGGAGGCTATTTTGTAAATTACATCGCCGAAGTCAAGGATCGGTAGGATAGTCAGTTTTACGAGGGCATGTTTGGCAGCATGAGTGAAGGAGGCTTTGTTGCGAAATAGGAAACCGATTCTAGATTTAACTTTGGATTGGAGATTCTTAATGTGAGTCTGGAAGGAGAGTTTACAGTCTAACCAGACACCTAGGTATTTGTAGTTGTCCACATACTCTAGGTCAGACCCGTCGAGAGTAGTGATTCTAGTCGGGTGGGCGGGTGCAAGCAGCGTTCGGTTGAAGAGCATGCATTTAGTTTTACTAGTGTTTAAGAGCAGTTGGAGGCTACTGAAGGAGTGTTGTATGGAATTGAAGCTCGTTTGGAGGTTTGTTAACACAGTGTCCAATGAAGGGCCAGATGTATACAAAATGGTGTCGTCTGCGTAGAGGTGAATCTGAGAGTCACCAGCAGCAAGAGCGACGTCATTGATATACACAGAGAAAAGAGTCGGCCCAAGAATTGAACCCTGTGGCACCCCCATAGAGACTGCCATAGGTCCAGACAACAGGCCCTCCGATTTGACACATTGAACTCTATCTGAGAAGTAGTTGGTGAACCAGGCGAGGCAGTCATTTGAGAAACCAAGGCTATTTAGTCTGCCAATAAGAATGCGGTGGTTGACAGAGTCGAAAGCCTTGGCCAGGTCAATGAAAACGGCTGCACAGTACTGTCTATTATCGATCGCGGTTATAATATCGTTTAGGACCTTGAGCGTGGCTGAAGTGCACCCATGACCAGCTCGAAACCGGATTGCATAGCGGAGAAGGTACGGTGGGATTCGAAATGGTCGGTGATCTGTTTGTTGACTTGGCTTTCAAAAACTTTTGAAAGGCAGGGCAGGATGGATATGGGTCTGTAACAGTTTGGATCTAGAGTGTCACCCCCTTTGAAGAGGGGGATGACCGCGGCAGCTTTCAATCTCTGGGGATCTCAGACGTTACGAAAGAGAGGTTGAACAGGCTAGTAATAGGGGTTGCGACAATTTCGGCGGCTAGTTTTAGAAAGAAAGGGTCCAGATTGTCTAGCCCAGATGATTTGTAGGGGTCCAGATTTTGCAGCTCTTTTAGAACATCAGCTGTCTGGATTTGTGTGAAGGAGAAGCGGTGGGGGCATGGGCAAGTTGCAGCGGAGGGTGCAGAGCTGGTGGCCGGGGTAGTGGTAGCCAGGTGGAAAGCATGGCCAGCCGTAGCAAAATGCTTGTTGAAATTCTCGATTATTGTAGATTTATCGGTGGTGATAGTGTTTCCTAGCCTCAGTGCAGTGGGCAGCTGGGAGGAAGTGCTCTTATTTTCCACTGTTGAAAACCAAATGCTAGTCTAAAAGAAATGGGAGATAATGTCTACATGCTTTTTATAGTGGAGATTAAGTTTATAAATTGCCTGGCTGGGCTGATGAGACAGTGGATTGCGCAGTGAGATGGAACAGAGTAAATAGGCATTTCAACGTCATAGCTTTAGCCGGTGGTGACTTGTGGAATAGACACCAGCTGGAATGCCAGCCAATCAGCATCCAGGATTAGACCCACCCGTTGTATAAGAGGGAGATAATGTATGGGGTGCAGAGAAGCAGCGGCAGAGGCCTTTGGCAATATAATTATCCCTCGCAAAAATCTATTAAGTGTCCTGCAAGGTGAAAGCGCTCAGATGCAAGGGGAAAGGTTGAAGTTTGTTATCCTGGATTTCAGAGAGGAGGACTGCTCACTAGCTCCTCTCATACAGTACCTGAGAAACATCCATATGGAGAGATGAGTCCAGACTAAAAACTGCTAAGTGTGCATCAAGGAATAAATCCTCAGCCTGAAACTAATCTGAGTCGATCAAGGACACACTTCATTTAGGTTTTTACGCACTTTGTAGAGTTATTAGTCCAGTAAATGTAATAATGCCGTGGTACAGTAGAAGTCCTGCCCTGGAGAATGGGATGGCCACAAATTAATTATATCCTCTGAGAGAGTTGAATAATTGAATTAAAGGAGTGCCAGTGAGAATTTATTTAGAAGGCAGAGCTTTTCGGCATGAAAAATGTAGAGCCCTATGGATCATCAGTATGATCAATTCCACCAAATGCAGTAGCTAATGTCTTAATGCACTAGAAACCTCTTGGGAAATATGAGTAACAATAACACCAATCCAGGTAAAATGTTGTCACTTCATCATTAATCATTAACTAATTATCATGAATCTATCTACCTTAATTGTAACTATAACATTTTATTCCATCTAATAAAACACTTATTGGAGTATGTGAATATGTTAATGAAAGCAACTAAAGCCAGGTGTTTGACAGGGCTGTGCCCTCTCTCAGTCCAGGTTTAACATGTGGGTGACCCAAGCCAAATCCTGATAGAGTGTCTCCACAGTGTGTATTCTCCTGACAGGGTCTGGTGAGTCAGACAGACAGACGGGACCAACTCTTTCCCCCGGGCCTTGGTTTTATTCACACACATACTCACCAGCCACAATAAAATGGGAAATTAAAGGTGCTCAGCCTTGTCAGAGCTGCTCTTCCTGATATGTCATGGGGCCAGACTGCATATATAAAAGCTTGACATTACTTATGAATACGACATATTGGCATGTGTAATTCTGTGTGAGATGTCTCCCAAAATATATTTTCCACACACTGGACAATGGACTAAACTTATTGCAGTGGAAAACATTTCAGTATAAAAGGTTGACATTTTGAAAGAGGGTCACAGTCAGCTTGTATAAAATTGATTTAAGATTAGGGAAAGCTGAATTTAGTGTAGAGTATTATTTATAGAGGTCCAATGGGTTATGGCTTTCTCTAATCAGATTGGTGCACAAGAGCCCAGGTACATTGAGAAGGCTGGCCTGTCGTCGGAAAGGATTACTAGTGGCCGTGGAATAGCTGGGATGGGTCATAAATAAGTAAGCATTGGGGGGCCGCTCTGGGTCAGGCACACAGAGAAACTATCTGCAGGGGTGACTCATCACCCTGTCTGTTTGAATCATGTCAGCGATCTGGTTCTCTGCATCTGTCACTGTGTACACCTGTCTGCCCACCACCTCTCTCTCTCTCTCTCTCTGCCTGTGGGGGTCTACATCAGTCCCTGTCCACCTTGGTGCTGGGTCTAGGGCATAATGTTCAGACACCCTCTAACCCACTCACTCCTCTCCTGGGAACTGAGCCCAAGACACTTCATGTTTTTCAGAGTCTAAGCACTGCTGGCAGTTAAGCTATGCTACTACTACTACTACTAATAATATGCCATTTAGCAGACGCTTTTATCCAAAGCGACTTACAGTCATGTGCGCCTAAATTTTTACGTATACTAGTACATTTTGTTAAAGAGAGGGCTTTTTGGTGATCAAGTTCCTAAATGTTCAAGATCATCTTTCTTCGACACTGGGAGTCCAAAATGGTAAAACTGTGTGAAGCTGTAACCAACTGTGTGTTAATGTGTTGAGAGCAGCATTCACAACCTGGTGCCATCTTCCTACTGTACTATACACTGAGTATACAAAACATTAGGAACACTTGCTCTTTCCATGACATAGACTGGCCAGGTGAATCCGGATGAAAGCTATGATCCCTTAATGATGTCACTTGTTAAATCCACTTCAATCAGTGTAGATGAAGGGGAGGAGACAGGTTAATTAAAGAAGGCTTTTTAAGCCTTGAGACAATTGAGACATGGATTGTGTATGTGTGCCATTCAGAGGGTGAATGGGCAAGACAAAAGATTTAAGTGCCTTTGAACGGGGTATGGTAGTAGGTGCCAGGCGTTGTGTCAAGAACTGCAATGCCGCTGGGTTTTTCACACTCAACAGTTGCTGAAATTTAATTTAGTCACCATAGGTTTCTGTGAAGTTGTAAACCACAAGAAAAAAGCCTTTTCAGCTGAAAGTGCTCAGTCTCTGCTATAGGTTTAGCTAGATAGTACCCGAGTCTCTTGCAGTTTTATCACTTAAGAGCCTTTAAAGTGATTGGAGTTTATTTTTGGCAGTCTAATGCATTTGTGAATTCTGCAGATGTGGTCTAAGGCTAGCTCTGAGTTTCTTTACTCTTATCAGCAGCTTTGATTTGAAAACAGTTTCAAATAACTTTATGAAGCTAATGCATAGTCACTTGTGGAACATTTTAATTTGTCTGTTTTTCTGTCCTTCATTAATCAATATACTTAGCTGCCTCCTGTTCCTCCACCATGTCCTCTTCTCTGTGGTCTTATACTGGAGATTATTGTTCTCTCTCCTGCAGGAGGAGATGCAGAGAGTGCCATTACTTGACCAGCTGTTTTCGATCCAGACTGCCACTGTAGGTTGTGCTGTGACTAATAAAGAGGGGTTCACCAATAAGGTTCACCAAGGGGTTAGTACAGAGCAACTACTTGTTACTCTACCTCTCAATATTGCTCATTCTCCATGCCCCATGCTACGATCCATTAGTCCCAGAAACCTATAATGGGCCACAGAAGGTTTACCCAGTTTCCACGGTGATGCTCCATTCTCTCCATAATTGTTCACAGCAAAAAACTCCATCAATGACCATCAACTGGGTCAATACCAGCTCCGTCCCCCAGCCAACCACTAAACAGGATCTGTGTTTATTTGCTCAGGCTTTTTTGAAAATCGATGGCCCCACATGCATCAAATTCACCCCCAGAGAGAGATGTAATCACAGGGGTTCCTGGTTAAAGCTGGAGACAGAGGAATGACATACTTAACTGCTCATCCATTTGAACAGGCTGGTCAAAGCCCTGTAAATTACAACTCTTGTCACACTGCAGCTTACTGACCCAGTGAGAACAACACCATCGTATACTGTATATCTTAGAATGGAATGACATCCACACTACGGTTACCGTTGTCTGGTTGTAAAATACTTATATATACAGTATTGGATGGAGAATCTTTAATGGAGATAGCCAGCTGGTCCGACGAATCCCGGTTCCTGTTACATCATGCTGATGGCAGAGTCAGGATTTGGCGTAAGCAGCATGAGTCCATGGCCCCATCCTGCCTGGAGTCAACAGTACAGGCTGGTGGCGGTGGTGTAATGGTGTGGGGAATGTTTTCCTGGTACACGTTGGTCACTTGATACCAATTAAGCAACTTTTCCATCTGAAGAATTCAGGGTGTTCTGGAGGCAAAGGGTGGTCCGACCCGGTACTATATTGAGTTGCACCCCCCTCCCCCTTTTTGTCCACAGGGATGCTGGCCCATGTTGACTCCAATGCTTCCCACAGTTGTGTCAAGTTGGGTGGTGGACCATTCTTCATACACACAGGAAACTGTTGAGCGTGACCCAGCAGCGTTGCAGTTCTTGACACAAACTGGTGCGCCTGGCACCTACTACCATACACCATTCAAAGGCACTTAAATCTTTTGTCTTGCCCATTCACCCTCTGAATGGCACACATACAAAATCCATGTCTCAATTGTCTCAAGGCTTAAACATCCTTATTTAATCTGTCTCCTCCCCTTCATCTACACTGATTGAAGTGGATTTAACAAGTGACATCAATAAGGGATCATAGCTTTCACCTGGATTCACCTGGTCAGTCTATGTCATGGAAAGAGCAGGTGTTCTAAATGTTTTGTACACTCAGTATATTTATGGGTGATTCCACAGAAGTGGTGTAAATTGCTGTCCCACCCCCAAAAAACTATAGTTTTTACACGTATTTCTGTTGAGAGTTGGCTATCCCAAACCCTGACTCCTAAACTTCATGTTTGAAAATAAAGCATAATAATGTTTAAAACTATTGTTTCAATAAAACATCTTCAGTTGTTCTGTTATTGCATTGAAAGATACTGATCTAATTATTAGTTTTGTTGATTTTATAAACATTTTTCTCTGTCAATACCGAAAAACACACTTTAAAAGATTGTAGAATGAATGTGCAACCCTCTCCACTATGGAGTTAAACGCGCGTAAATGGAACGTTATTCACTTTTTATGCACTTTTGTGTATTCTGACCTTGAATTTAAGCATGAGAATAACATTCTACTCACCCACTATTAGTTCAGGTGGAGATCTAAGAAATGAAGTACATGTGGGTAGAGTTAAAGTGACTATGCATAAATAATTAACAGAGTAGCAGCAGCGTAAAAAGATGGGGTGGGGGTGCAAATAGTCTGGGTAGCCATGATTAGCTGTTCAGGAGTCTTATGGCTTGGGGGTAGAAGCTGTTGAGAAGCCTTTTGGACCCAGACTTGGCGCTTTGGTACCGCTTGCCGTGCGATAGCAGAGAGAACAGTCTATGACTAGGGTGGCTGGAGTCTTTGACAATTTTGAGGGCCTTCCTCTGACACCACCTGGTATAGAGGTCCTGGATGGCAGGAAGCTTGGCCCCAGTGATGTACTGGGCCGTACGCACTACCCGCTGTAGTACCTTGCGGTCGGAGGCTGAGCAGTTGCCATACCAGGCGGTGATGCAACCAGTCAGGATGCTCTCGATGGTGCAGCTGTATAACTTTTTGAGGATCTGAGGACCCATGCCAAATCTTTTCAGTCTCCTGAGGGGGAATAGGCTTTGTCGTGCCCTCTTCACGACTATCTTGGTGTGTTTGGACAATGATCGTTTGTTGGTGATGTGGACACCAAGGAACTTGAAGCTCTCAACCTGTTCCACTACATCCCCGTCGATGAGAATGGGGACGTGCTCAGTCCTCTTTTTTTTCCTGTAGTCCACAATCATCTCCTTTGTCTTGGTCACGTTGAGGGAGAGGTTCTTATCCTGGCACCACATGGCCAGGTCTCTGACCTCCTACCTATAGGCTGTCTCATCGTTGTCGGTGATCAGGCCTGCCACTGTTGTGTCGTCGGCAAACTTAATGGTGGTGTTGGAGTCGTGCCTGGCCATGCAGTCATGGGTGAACAGGGAGTACAGGAGGGGACTGAGCACACACCCCTGAGGGGCCCCCGTGTTGAGGATCAGCGTGGCAGATGTGTTTTTACCTACCCTTAACACCGGGGGTGGCCCGTCAGGAAGTCCAGGATCCAGTTGCAGAGGGAGGTGTTTAGTCCCAGGATCCTTAGCTTAGTGATGAGCTTTGAGGGCACTATGGTGTTGAACGCTGAGCTGTAGTCAATGAATAACATTCTCACGTAGGTGTTCCTCTTGTCCAGGTGGGAAAGGGCAGTGTGGAGTGCAATAGAGATTGCATCATCTGTGGATCTGTTGGGACGGTATGCAAATTGGAGTGGGTCAAGGGTTTCTGGGATAATGGTGTTGATGTGAACCATGACCAGCCTTTCAATTAAGGTATAATTAAGGAATAAGGTCGAGCGAACCTGCCGGTTCCAAGTGGAAAAAGTGTCTACTTTCTTTTTTCCCTATACTTTTTTTCAGATAGAAATCAATGCATTTTCCATGCACTGTTATTTATAAATTGATAAGCGCTACTGATATCAGCTAGCTAAATTAGTAATCCGTTTGGAGAAGGGGATTGTAAATAGCAATTGTTTTAGATTATTTTTCCTTATGATCCCTGGAGACGAACGTGAAACCAGTCATATGGAAGCAAACTGAAAATCATATCAACATGACATGTATTGCTACCCCTTTTCCACAGTTAAGTAGGCTATAAATAGCTGTGCCATTATTCAGAACTTTAATTGTATGCCCTCATAATTTGCGTGGATGAAATTTGGAGACCCAAGCTATAGACTTCTGTAGGGCCGAACCTGCCGAGTTGATGTATTATATACCGTGCTTTTCTCCATTTTATTTTACAATTTGTATCATGTTAAATATTAGCTAATGTTGGGAGCCACCATCAATGCCCACATACATTTATAACTGTCACCTTAGTGTTAGTTTCCTTCAATTTGTAGCCTACATTTTGCATAATTCGATTCCCTTTTCTCTGTCACGTCCTTGTAGTTGTTCCTGAGGGTCGCTAGCATTAGTGGATCATAGGCTATTTTGTGCAATAATTTGGAATGTGTAGCCTATTTGAATCATTATGGAACTCAGACCACATGTAGCAGGTTAAACCTGGAGCCTGGTGCATGGTTCACAATGACTGGACCTTCATACAGTTCCAGGATTAGTGAGGATTAGGGTAGATTTATAGGACTATTGTTCAACTCCTGTTGTACACTTTTTTTCATCTTCCAATATTTCATGGATTGAACTTGAATATGACAACTTTCAGAATGAATCAAACCACTGTATCTTTTACTCATCAATATATTTACTGTGAAAAGGCTCTCCAAACCTGTTTTTTTAATGATTCATACATACTTTCCTAACCCTAACATGTGCTTAAATAATCTACAAGATCAGAGTATTTTTACATCTACCAGTTGGTGCTGAAACAGAGATGAATATGCATATACAGTATGGCTTTCTTTAATGTATCCCTATATTATGAACCCTTTCTCTCAATGATTCTAGTGTCTGTCGACAAAATTCGAATTAAAGGTACACCGTATTTAAAGGGATGACCTAAGATAGATGTACTGAAAACCCTATTGAATGAAAACTCCACAAGAAAATGTGTTGGACAGCAAGTGGGAGGGTTTTCAGCGGTTGCATTAAACGTATTCAGCATGTGCAAGGGAACCCCGCCTGCAAAGCCGGTTACACACCTGCATAAGGTAAGTCTGAATACCAATGACTGAGAAGTTTGTAGAAAAAGCATGCGTAGGAAAGGAGTACATTTCCTAAGTCTGAATCAGGCCCCTTGGTGAGTAGTCTGTCTGCAAACATTTTGGAGAAAATGAAGGAGCAAGTTGGTCAATCTTAATGTATTTTTAAGAAGTGTCACTACCGAAAATCTAATATATCAAGAAATGTGTTTGCTGGGATGTACATCTGTCCAAATGAAAGATAGCCAACCATATGTTAGCTATGGGGATTCTTTAAAGTTCAAAAATATATATATATATAATTGTCCAAACCAAAACGGTCACAACTGAAACAATTTTCTTTTGTTTTTCTCTTTTGTTAATTTTGTTGGTTGTTGGCACATTGGGTGGGTGGTTGTTTTGGTTGGGTTGGAGGGGGACGGTGGCTTGGGGGAGGAGTGGGGAATGGGGGGGTGGTTGGAGTGAAGGGGGAGGTTATTCGGAGGGGGGACGGTAAAGGGGTCTCAGGGGGTTTGAGGGACAACTCTCGGGGGAACTGTGGGGGGGATCTTGGATGGTTGGTAGCCTGGCGGTTGGGAGCTTGGGCCGGTGGCCGAGAGGTTGCTGGTTCGGGTCCCCAATTTGACTTGGTGGGAGATCTGTCGATGTGCCCTTGGGTGGGGCGCTTGACCCTGGTTGCTCCTGTGGGTCGGTCTGGATGGGAGTGTCTGCTAGATGACTGAATGTAATGTAAATGTTGAGTGGCTTCACTGGAGGTAGATTGTATGTTTAAAATGTAATTAAATAAAACTATTGACACCATAGAGATATATAGAGGTCTCATCTTTGTATCTGTGCCATTACGGAGTCTGTAACAGCATGGGCAGCGCCATTGAGGCTATCTCCAATTTAAAGTTGCATGCGTCATGCTCTTCCAACTGAGCTACAGAGGACCACCATGTTGGTAGCGCACACTTTAGGAAAAAGTGTAGAGTATTGAGACCACTAGAGACCACATCAATTTGTTTTTTAACTTGTCATGGTTTCAACTCACTGGGTCTGAATCTTGGGACCAATGTCCTGGTTCAAATCTTGGTCTTGGCTCCTGGATATTACCTTAGTCTTTGGTTTACAAACCATAGGCAACCCAATTTGAAGAAGACAATGCTCTCTGATCATTGGCTGATCCCTCCCAACTGATATGAATCCCCACCCAGTTGACTACTTTTAAATGCTGGAAGCCCTCAATGGCAATGTCTATACCAAAAAGAGGTATTTCCATCTAGAGTCCTCTATTTATCTCTATGATTAACAATTGACACAGAAATACCTGTTATTTTGCCAAAATAAAGATAGGTTAAGTGATAATTTAAATATCTAACAACAATAAATTAGATGCATAAGTGATTCAATCAATCAACAAGTTTCAGATTCATACAATCAACATTTTACAGAGAACAATAGAAATTATATTTCTCTAAATTCAATTTAACCTCTTATGGATCGGACCCTTTTTTTCAATTTCCGCCTAAAATGACAAACCCAAATCTAACTGCCTGTAGCTCAGGACCTGAAGCAAGGATATGCATATTCTTGATACCATTTGAAAGGATACACTTTGAGGTTTGTGGAAATGTGAAATTAATGTAGGAGAATATAACACATTAGATGTGGTAAAAGATCTACAAACAAAAAAACATTAGTTTTCTATTATGTTTTTTTTCCATCATCTTTGAAATGCAAGAGAAAGGCCACAATATAATATTGCAGTTTAGGCGCAATTTAGATGTTGGCCACTAGATGTCAGCAGTGTGTGTGCAAAGTTTCAGATTGATCCAGTGAAACATTGCAATTAATTTTTTTAATTTTTTTTATTTAACTAGGCAAGTCAGTTAAGAACAAATTCTTATTTACAATGACGGCCTACACCGGCCAAACCCGGACGACGCTGGGCCAATTGTGCGCTGCCCTATGGGACTCCCGATTACGGCCAGTTGTGATACAGCCTGGAATCGAACCAGGGGGTCTGTAGTGACGCCTCAAGCACTGAGATGCAGTGCCTTAGACTGCTGCGCCACTTGGGAGCCCAATACTGGACTATTTTGTATCAAGTCTGCCCAAATGTGCTGAATTGGTCAATTGATACATTTTCAAGTATATAACTATAGAGAACATACAAAAATGATATGCTAATATAATCTCTGATAAGCTACCCAGGAAAGGGCTAAAAATAGCCAATATTAATATACAGTGGGGAGAACAAGTATTTGATACACTGCCGATTTTGCAGGTTTTCCTACTACAAAGCATGTAGAGGTCCAGAAAATCACATTGTATGATTTTTAAGTAATTAATTTGTATTTTATTGCATGACATAAATATTTGATACATCAGAAAAGCAGAACTTAATATTTGGTACAGAAACCTTTATTTGCAATTACAGAGATCATATGTTTCCTGTAGGTCTTGACCAGGTTTGCACACACTGCAGCAGGGATTTTGGCCCACTCCTCCATACAGACCTTCTCCAGATCCTTCAGGTTTCGGGGCTGTCGCTGGGCAATACGGACTTTCAGCTCCCTCCAAAGATTTTCTATTGGGTTCAGGTCTGGAGACTGGCTAGGCCACTCCAGGACCTTGAGATGCTCTTACGGAGCCACTCCTTAGTTGCCCTGGCTGTGTGTTTCGGGTCGTTGTCATGCTGGAAGACCCAGCCACGACTCATCTTCAATGCTCTTACTGAGGGAAGGAGGTTGTTGGCCAAGATCTCGCGATACATGGCCCCATCCATCCTCCCCTCAATACGGTGCAGTCGTCCTGTCCCCTTTGCAGAAAAGCATCCCCAAAGAATGATGTTTCCACCTCCATGCTTCACAGTTGGGATGGTGTTCTTGGGGTTGTACTCATCCTTCTTCTTCCTCCAAACACAGCGAGTGGAGTTTAGACCAAAAAGCTCTATTTTTGTCTCATCAGACCATATGACCTTCTCCCATTCCTCCTCTGGATCATCCAGATGATCATTGGCAAACTTCAGATGGGCCTGGACATGCGCTGGCTTGAGCAGGGGGACCTTGCGTGCGCTGCAGGATTTTAATCCATGACGGCGTAGTGTGTTACTAATGGTTTTCTTTGAGACTGTGGTCCCAGCTCTCTTCAGGTCATTGACCAGGTCCTGCCGTGTAGTTCTGGGCTGATCCCTCACCTTCCTCATGATCATTGATGCCCCACGAGGTGAGATCTTGCATGGAGCCCCAGACCGAGGGTGATTGACCGTCATCTTGAACTTTCAATTATTTTCTAATAATTGCACCAACAGTTGTTGCCTTCTCACCAAGCTGCTTGCCTATTGTCCTGTAGCCCATCCCAGCCTTGTGCAGGTCTACAATTTTATCCCTGATGTCCTTACACAGCTCTCTGGTCTTGGCCATTGTGGAGAGGTTGGAGTCTGTTTGATTGAGTGTGTGGATAGGTGTCTTTTATACAGGTAACGAGTTCAAACAGGTGCAGTTAATACAGGTAATGAGTGGAGAACAGGAGGGCTTCTTAAAGAAAAACTAACAGGTCTGTGAGAGCCAGAATTCTTACTGGTTGGTAGGTGATCAAATACTTATGTCATGCAATAGAATGCTAATTAATTACTTAAAAATCATACAATGTGATTTTCTGGATTTTTGTTTTAGATTCCGTCTCTCACAGTTGAAGTGTACCTATGATAGAAATTACAGACCTCTACATGCTTTGTAAGTAGGAAAACCTGCAAAATCGGCAGTGTATCAAATACTTGTTCTCCCCACTGTATGTAGCCTTAGAAATAAGGTTAATGAAATCAATAACTTGCTAACATCAGATAACATTAGTATTTTAGCCATTTCTGACACTCACTTAGATAATTCATTTGATGATACAGCAGTAGCAATACAAGGATATACCACCTATAGAAGAGACAGAAATGCTTATGGGGGAGGTGTTGCTGTATATATTCAGATCCATATCCCCGCTCAAGAGGAAGCTTCTCACTGTAACCAATGCCTGTAATCTGGTTCAGGTTATTAATCAACCTACCAGGGTGTTTACAAACACTACAGGAACAAGATCATCCACATGTATTGATCACATTTTTAGTAATACTTTAGAACTTTGTTCTAAAGCTGTATCCGTACCCATTGGATGCAGTGATCATAATATAGTGGATATATCCAGGAAAGCCAAAGTTAAAAAAATATAGTGTATAAAATATTTTGCTGTGACTCTTATGTGGATGATGTTACAAATATTTGTTGGTCTGATGTGATTAATAAGGAGCATCCAGGCGCTGCACTTGATGAATTTATGAAATTGCTTCTTAAAATTATTGATAAATATGCTGCTAAGAAACTGACTGTTAGAACTGTTAAGTCTCCATGGATTGATGAGGAATTGAAAAACTGTATGGTTGAAAGAGATGTGGCAAAAGGAGTGGCTAATAAGTCTGGCTGCACATCTGACTGGCTGACTTACTAAATTGAGAAACTCAACAAAAACAAGAAGAAACTAAACTATGAAGCCAAGATCAATGAAACTTTGGAGTACTTTAAATGAAATGATGGGCAGAAAGACAAATTCAACTGCATCTTTCATTGAATCAGATGGCTTATTCATCACAAAACAATTTGATGTTGCCAATTATTTTAATAATAACTTCATTGGCAAAGTGGGCCAACTTAGGCAGGAAATACTAACAACGAACAGTGAGCCATCGTATTCAAGCATGAAAAAACAAATAATGAAAGAAAAGCATTGCAAGTTTGAATTTTGTAAAGTTAGTGTGGGAGAGGTGGAAAAATTATTGTTAAAAATAATGTTATAGAGAATGGCAAACCTCCTGGCATTGAAACTTAGATGGAAAGCTACTGAGGATGGTAGCTGACTCTATAGCCACATCTTTGATCTGAGCCTAAAGGAAAGTCTTTGTCCTCAGGCCTGGAGGGAAGCCAAAGTAATTCCGCTACCCAAGAGTGGTAAAGCTGCCTTTACTGGTTCTAACAGCAGACCTATCAGCTTGCTGCCAGCTCTGAGCAAACTGTTGTAAAGAATGGTGTTTGACCTAATACAATGCTATTTCTCTGTAAACAAATTAACAACAGGATTTCTTATAGAGAAGGGCATGCAACATGTACTGCACTGACACAAATGACTGATGATTGGTTGAAAGAAATTGATAATAAGAAGATTGTGGGAGCTGTACTGTTAGATTTCAGTGCAGCCTTTGATATTATTGACCATAACCTGTTGTTGAAAAAACGTACACTACCAGTCAAAAGTTTGGACACACCTACTAATTCAAGGGTTTTTCTTTATTTTTGCTATTTTTTACATTGTAGAATAATAGTGAAGACATCAAAACTATGAAATAACACATATGGAATCATGTAGTAACCAAAAAAGTGTTAAACAAATCAAAATATATTTGATATTCTTCAAATAGCCACCATTTGCCTTGATGACAGCTTTGCACACTCTTGGCATTCTATCAACCAGCTTCATGAGATACATTTTCATTTTAGTCATTTAGCAGATGCTCTTATCCAGAGCGACTTACAGTTAGTGAGTGCATACATTGTCATACTGGCCCCCCTGAATCAAACCCACAACCCTGGCGTTGCAAGCGCCATGCTCTACCAACTGAGCTACACGGGGCCACGCATTTCAATTAACAGGTGTTAAGAACAGCTCAGATAAGCAAAGAGAAACAACAGTCCATCATTACTTTAAGACATGAAGGTCAGTCAATATGGAACATTTCAAGAACTTTTAAAGTTTCTTCAAGTGCAGTCGCGAAAACCATCAAGCGCTATGATGAATCTGGCTCTCATGATGACCGCCACAGGAAAGGAAGACCCAGAGTTACCTCTGCTGCAGAGGATAAGTTCATTAGAGTTACCAGCCTCAGAAATTGCAGCCCAAATAAATGCTTCACAGAGTTCAAGTAACAGACACATCTCAACATCAACTGTTCAGAGGAGACTGTGTGAATCAGGCCTTCATTGTCGAATTGCTGCAAAGAAACCACTACTAAAGGACACCAATAAGAAGAAGAGACCTGCTTGGGCCAAGAAACACAAGCAATTAGACCGGTGGAAATTTGTCCTTCGGTCTGGAGCCAAATTGGAGATTGTTGGTTCCAACTGCTGTGGCTTTGTGAGACGCGGTGTGGGTGAACGGATGATATCCGCATGTGTATTTCCCACCGTAAAGCATGGAGGAGGAGGTGTTATGGTGTGGGGGTGCTTTGCTGGTGACACTGTCTGTGATTTATTTAGAATTCAAGGCACACTTAACCAGCATGGCTACCACAGCATTCTGCAGTGATACGCCATCCCATCTGGTTTGGGCTTAGTGGGACTATCATTTGTTTTTCAACAGGACAATGACCCAACACACCTCCAGGCTGTGTAAGGGCTATTTTACCAAGAAGGAGAGTGCTGCATCAGATGATCTGGCCTCCACAATCCCCCGACCTCAACCCAATTGAGATGGTTTGGGATGAGTCGGACCGCAGAGTGAAGGAAAAGCAGTCAACAAGTGCTCAGCATATGTGGGAACTCCTTCAAGACTGTTGGAAAAGCATTCCAGGTGAAGCTGGTTGAGAGAATGCCAAGAGTGTGCAAAGCTGTCATCAAGGAAAAGGCTGGCTTTTTGAAGAATCTCAAATATAAAATAGATTTTGGTTTGTTTAACACTTGTTTGGTTACTGCATGATTCCATATGTGTTATTTCATAGTTTTGATGTCTTCACTATTATTCTACAATGTAGAAAATGGTAAAAATAAAGAAAAACCCTGGAATGAGTAGGTGTGTCCAAACTTTTGACTGGTACTGTATGTTGGAAGACATGTGTGCTGAAAGTTTGGTAGAAATAGTTTACAAATGTGATTTCTTTTGCAACCCGCATTTTACGCCACTTCTGTAGAACGACCCTATACAAAAGACTGGTCATTTGGCATTCTGTTTTCTGGAGGTTAACGGTTGAGTTGGCAAAGTATCATTATTGATTGTTTATCTTCCACATGAGCAGAGCTACTGTCTTTTGTCTGCCTGTGTGAGTGTTTAATGAGCTCACCACTTCATTTCACTGTGTGCGCATCCCAAATGACACCCTATTCTTTATGTACACCCATAGGAGCACCCTTTTGGTTCCAGGTAGAACCCGTTTTGGTTCCAGGTAGAACTATTTGGGGTTCCATGTAGAACCCTCTATGGAAAGGGTTCTACATGGAACCCAAAAACGTTCTACCTGGAACCAAAAAGGGTTCTCCTATAGGGACAGCCGAAGAACCCTTAGGTTCTAGATGGCACCTTGATTTGTAAGGGCCCTGGTCAAAAGTAGGTCACTATAAAGGGAAAAGGGTGCCCTATGGTAGAGGCAATACATCACCGCCCAATCACAAATGGAATGGATTTTCATTTCAGTCGTGAGATGAATACCTGTAACCAGAAACATTAGGGCAGCATTTCCCAAACTCGGTCCTCGGGAACCGAAGGGGTGAACGTTTTGTTCTTTTCCCTAACACAACACAGCTGATTCAAATTATCAAAGCTTGATGATTAGTTGATTATTTGAACCAGCTGTGTAGTGCTTGTGCAAAAACCAAAACGTGCACCCCTTGAGGTCCCGAGGACTGATTTTGGGAAAACCTGCACTAGGGAATCATTTTATAAGGCTGATCAGGGTTTATAAATGTGAATAACTTTGGAGTCCCAGCTAATCTGTAAAGATATAAGACATTGCAGTCAAGTCCAGTCCAGTAACACATATCCCTGCCGGCCATTCCCTCCCCTACCCTGGACGAATTGTGCGCCGACAATGAGTCTCCCGGTCGCAACAGAGCCTGCATTCGAACCAGGATCTCTAGTGGCACAGTTAGCACTGCGATGCAGTGCCTTAGACCACTGCGCCACTCACAATGTTCACAATTCACACTGTGCCATTCACAATGTTAAAGACATTTAAATCAGAATTTTGATTATAGACCTACTGCACAAATAGTACAAACCAATTATTTGCAATAAACTAAATGACTGGTCACTTTTCCTGGTGTTAATATCAGTTACATAACTACTGTAATAGAGCAGAGCCAGTAACATTTCCCAGTCGGTGGGAAAGGCAACCGAAGCAACAGTAAACCAAGCCTCGCCAGTAGAGGCTGGCCATCTGAATTACTACGGCATATCTACAATGCAGGAGACAGAACTGTACTGGCTGTATTGACCAGGTCTGTGTCTGCTGAGACTAATACATGATGTAAAAACATTCTCACAAGTTTTATCAATAAACTAGACAAATCAACTAATCCAAAAATGGCCTCGGTTTTCTGTTTCCAAAATATCTGTTGAGCAACATTCTGTGTGTTTTGTAAACCCCTCATGCTGACTATTTTGGGCGTTGGAGAGTTTGTGACATGCTAGGTGAGAGGTTTCCAGGCAGTGATCTACAAATGAAGAGCTGTGACTGCTCAGAGATTCAGATTTAGAATGTTTAATTGTCACATGTACATGTAGCCAGAGCTGTCAACTCACATTACCTGTAGTTATCCTTTTCCTCAAACGCTCTAAGCGCTTCAGTTTGCAGGGGGAAGGTCATGATTGGCTCAGGCATTCATTTTACAGACAACCTTGATCAACAGATTGTAACATTTATGACTGACTCAGACTCATCCAATAATGATTTTATGTTCTATGTACCCACTGCCACTGTTTTAAAAGTGGGATAATGGTGTAATAAGGGTATGATGGGAATGGATTATTAGCATGAAAATTCAGTCTCTATGATGTTACTGCTGCCGGTATCATGAGATCTATGCAGAGGGAGGCATCATGCCAAATTAAGGAGAACTGTTGGCATCTCCCTATGGGTTAGTGGCATATGGTGCAGAGTTGTGTGTTGTGTTTTATCTCCTTACTACTTTCCCCAAATTAACTTAAATCAATCAAGTTGGTGACTCCAGGGATGTTTTTGACATTCCTCAAAGATAAAGGAAAAGAAGTGAGAGCTGGAAGCATTTTTTTTATGTCAGCATGTCTCGCTGAGTTTCCGTTTGTTTCAAGATATGCCATGTTTTAGGTGGGTCCATCACTCATGTTGCTTAGACCCCATATTCCTCAATGACCGAGGTATCGTTTTCCCTGTACCTGTGCAAATGTGTGGAAATGTCCTCTCCTGAGCCGTGATGGCCCAGTCCCAGTTTGACAGTAACCCAGAGGAATGCTTGGCTTATGTTCAACTGTATTACTGCTGTCACTGTGTATCGCCTTCCCTATAAATCCACCCTATTGAAATCCCACATGAGTAATTGTGTTGGACTGAAGGAGAAAATGGTCTTTGTTTGTATGGGATTTGTCTGGGACCAGAAGGGCACATTCAAATACATCACCAGGGTGATGTTAAAGTTATTATGCATAAATAATGAACAGCTGAAAAGTACATTTTTTACATTTGAGTCATTTAGCAGACACTCTTATCCAGAGCGACTTACAGTTAGTGAGTGCATACATTTTCATACTGGCCCCCCGTGGGAATCAAACCCACAACGCTGACGTTGCAAGCGCCATGCTCTACCAACTGAGCTACAGGCTTTGCCTTGGCTCCAAGTGATGTGTATTCTTTAATGAATTAGGAGATAGAACTGGGTTAATCACAAACATTGAGTTAGAATCGTTTGTTACTGGGCTAGGAATTTAATTGGGGCATTTCACTGTGTGTGTGGGGGAGTAGAGAGGAAATCTGCCCTAGGGTCAAATTACTTGCTCTTACTTAAATCCATGGCTGTCTTATCTGATGAGAGACTGAAACTAGCTTGTGGCCTTTTGTCTCTCTCTTCAAACACAGTGAAGGGAGACCAGGATTGAATGGAGTTTGGGCTAGACCTTTGTCTCCTTGGTATCTTCTTGATTGATTACAGCATGATGGGGTGAGGTTTGTGTATGTTTCAAGAATTTAGGGCCTTGTCATGTTTAAACTAAACATGAGTGTGTGTGCAAGACAGGGGAGCGAGTGATTGGTTGGAGTAATAGTTCAGCCGTCCTCAGGGACAAAGGAAGTGGGTGTGGAGTGATAAAGAGCGGGAAACTGAAGAGGGAGGGATTTAGAGCTAGAAGAGTTGGGGATGATGGTATATAATGTGATGTGAGGGAGGGAGAACGGTGTGCCGCTCTGCAGACTGGTATCGGCTTTGTTGAAAACTTTAATAAAGTCATTTCTTGATGTAACAAAAACACTGTAAGACCTTATTTGTAATAAAGTATAGTGGTTATTTTCCACAACACAAGTCAGAGGAGGTCTGCCGGAGCCATGGCCCAGTGAGACATGGGTGCCGGCCCGCGTAGAAGATAACAGAAAAGTCTGAGCTTTTTGGGTACAACACCAGGGTAAATCCTCAGTGGAAATGAGCCCAAAATACAGCTTGCTAGGGAAGATACCGTGGGCTTGAGCCTCCACAGAGCACTGGATTACACATGCTGAGGGGAATGAAAGTGAAGGTACAGTACAACACATAAGCCCATTAAACACTCCTTGTAATCATCACCTGTCTGTCACTCTCCTCATCCGTCACTTTGATGCCTATCACGTTCAGCTGCTTGCTCTTTCCTTTACAATCCATTTCAGTGAAAGACATCTGACCTTCAAGGACATATATCATA
The DNA here is from genome assembly GCF_020615455.1 of Coregonus clupeaformis. Taxonomy (NCBI): domain Eukaryota; kingdom Metazoa; phylum Chordata; class Actinopteri; order Salmoniformes; family Salmonidae; genus Coregonus; species Coregonus clupeaformis. Next base: position 25,156,568 of record NC_059220.1, read on the forward strand.
TCCTTGATTCTACAACTCTGGGCAGCAATCCTGAATATGAGTGTTTTACCTTATTACTGTGTACACACCCTACAGTCACCATACCTTATAGCCTACATACCCAACAGTTCATACAAATAGTCTGTGTCCTAGTTAGTGTCCGTAAAGAGGGCCTTTGGTTGCACATGAATTGGCCTCCGCTTTATAGTAATTGCTTGCTTTCATTAAAGGCCTGTGGATATTCTAATCAGCCACTGTGGAGAGGTGCTGTGCTGTGAAGTGAATGGCCGTCTGGCTGGCTCTCTCACCCCAGGAGACACTACTGTTCCACTGAGACACTGAGGAAGTGGGGTCTTATCTACTGGTCCAGCTAGGGGGGCATGGGGTAAACGCTGACCGTGGGTATGAAGAGGGCATGATGGGACGTCATCAGCTGCTGCCCAGGTCTGTCACCATGTCCTCAGCTCATTCATTGAGTAGGTCTTAATAGCATGGATAACATAGATTGGAGCGGCTCGGTCAGCATAAGCAGTGAAACTGTAATTTTTGATTGACAATAGAGTAATCAAAGTTGTTGTTTTTGTGACTAATGATAAGGGGTTAATTAATTATCAATAGATTATTATCATGGCCAATCACACTTCGTAAAAAAATTGTTTTTACTTAATTGATTTTGGAAAACCATTATAGCTGTCAATTATGTAACAGTTATGTAAATTTGCCTGGTAATATTTAAACCATAAATTGCATTATCTACACCCCCTTAAACTTTTAAACATTTTGTAGCGTTAAAAAGTGGGATTGAAATAGATATAATTGTAATTTTCTTGTCATTGTTCTACAAAAAATACTCCATAAATGTCAAAGTGAAAAGAAGATTCTATACATTTTTACTAATTCATACAAATTAAATAACTATAATATAGCTGTTGCATAATTATTCACCCCCTTTGTTTAGCAAGTAAAATTTGGCTTAACAAATCACATAATAAGTTATATGGACTAATAGTGAAATAATAGGGGTTGACATGATTTTTGAATGACTAGCCCTTCCTGTGTATAACAAAACAGACATTGAATATATCTTTAAGCATGGTCAAGTTAATAACTATGCTGTGGATGACGTATTAAACCACCCAGACACATCAAAGATGTAGTCGTCCTTCTGAACTGAGCTGCAGGATGTGGTGAATTATTATTAATGAACTGTAGAGTTTAATGGACTATGAGGTAGAACTGGGTTAATCAAGAGCATAAAGTTAGAATTCTTTGTTACTGGGCCAGGAATTGTATTGGGTAATTTAATTTCACTGTGTGGGTGAGTAGAGAGGGAAACTGCCCTAGGGTCAAATTGCTTGCTCTTACTTAAATCCATGGCTGTCTTATCTGATGAGAGACTGAAACTAGCTTGTGGCCTTTTGTCTCTCTCTTCAAACACAGTGAAGGGAGCGGCACCAGGGTTGAATAGAGTTTGGGTAGACCTTTGTCTCCTTGGTATCTTCTTGATTGATTACAGCATGAGGGGGTGAGGTTTGTGTATGATTCAAGAATTTAGGGCCTTGTCATGTTTAAACTAAACATGAGTGTGTGTGCAAGACAGGGGAGCGAGTGATTGGTTGGAGTAATAGTTCAGCCGTCCTCAGGGACAAAGGAAGTGGGTGTGGAGTGATAAAGAGCGGGAAACTGAAGAGGGAGGGATTTGGAGCTAGAAGAGTTGGGGATGATGGTATATAATGTGATGTGAGGGAGGGAGGGAGAACAGTGTGCCACTCTGCAGACTGGTATCGGCTTTGTTGAAAACTTTAATAAAGTAATTTCTTGATGCAACAAAAACTCTGTGAGACCTTATTTGTAATAAAGTATAGTGGTTATTTTCCACAACAAGGACAGGAAGGAAACTGCTTAGGGATGTCACCATGAGGCCATTGGTGATTTTAAAACAGCTACGGAGTTCAATGGCTGTGATGGAAGAAAACTGAGGATGGATCAACAACATTGTAGTGACTCCACAATAATGACCTAAATGACAGAGTGAAAAGAAGAATACAAATATACAGAATAAAAATATTCCAAAACATGCATATGTATGCAACAAGGCACAAAAGTAATACTGCAAAAAAACACGGCAAAGGAATACACTTTTTGGCCTCAATGCAAAGCCTTAACTTTGGGGCAAATCCAATACACCACATCTCTGAGTAACTGCCTTCATATTTTCAAGCATGGTGGTGGCTGCATCATGGTATGGGTGTGCTTGACATCGGCAAAGACAGGAGTTTTTCAGGATGAAAAGAAACAGGATGGAGCAAGGCACAGGCAAAATCCTAGAGCAAAACTTGCTTCAGTCTGCTTTACACCAGACACTGGGAGAAGAATTCACCTTTCAGCTGGACAATAACCTACAACACAAAGCCAAATCTACACTGGAGTTGCTTACCAAGAAGATAGTGGCCAAGTTGCAGTTTTGACTTAAATCTGCATGAAAATCTATGGCAATACTTTAAATTGCTGTCTAGCCATGATGCCCAACACCTTGACAGAGATTGAAGAATTTTAAAAAGAATAATAGGCAAATATTGCACAATACAGGTGTGCAAAGCGATTATGAGACTTACCCAAGAAGACTGACAGCTGTAATCACTGCCAAATGTGTTTTTAACATGTATTGACTCAGGGGAGTGAATGCTTATCTAATCAAGGTATATTAGTGTTTTATTTTTCATTCATCTTTAGAAAATGTTAGAATTTTTGTTCAACTTTGACATTACAGAGTACTTCGTGTAAATCGTTGACAACAAATTTCAATTGAATCAATTTTAGTCCCACTTTGTAAGACAATACAATGTGAAGAGATCCAAGGGGGGTGTAGACTTTCTATAGGCACTGTATATCTAAACATCTAAAGGGATATTATGTAGGAACTAAAGTTCCACCAATGGAGATATAATTTAAGATAATATGCAACATTTCACCTACTGTATTCAATTACATCCCATTTCCTTTCTTTAAACTCCAGAATTCATTTTGGTGCACGTACTACAGTTACAACAGATGATTCATTTTGGTGCACGTACTACAGTTACACAGATGATTCATTTTGGTGCACGTACTACAGTTACACAGATGATTCATTTTGGTGCACGTACTACAGTTACAAAAGATGATTCATTTTGGTGCACGTACTACAGTTACAACAGATGATTCATTTTGGTGCACGTACTACAGTTACAACAGATGATTCATTTTGGTGCACGTACTACAGTTACAACAGATGATTCATTTTGGTGGACGTACTACAGTTACAACAGATTATTCATTTTGGTGCACGTACTACAGTTACAACAGATTATTCATTTTGGTGCACGTACTACAGTTACAACAGATGATTCATTTTGGTGGACGTACTACAGTTACAACAGATTATTCATTTTGGTGCACGTACTACAGTTACAACAGATTATTCATTTTGTGTGGAAGCACATTCAAATAATGTATCCATATAAACACAGTCAGGTATTTAATGAGTCTCATGATCTACAACATTCGGAGAGTACGACCCTGCCTTACACAGGAAGCGGCACAGGTCCTAATCCAGGCACTTGTCATCTCCCGTCTGGATTACTGCAACTCGCTGTTGGCTGGGCTCCCTGCCTGTGCCATTAAACCCCTACAACTCATCCAGAATGCCGCAGCCCGTCTGGTGTTCAACCTTCCCAAGTTCTCTCACGTCACCCCGCTCCTCCGCACACTCCACTGGCTTCCAGTTGAAGCTCGCATCTGTTACAAGACCATGGTGCTTGCCTATGGAGCTGTGAGGGGATCGGCACAAGATATTGTAAAATCCCACTGGCTATAGGGTGAATGCACCTATTTGTAAGTCGCTCTGGATAAGAGCGTCTGCTAAATGACGTAAATGTAAATGTAAATGTCTTTTGAGTTTATGGAGCAGTGAGGGGAACGGCACCTCCGTACCTTCGGGCTCTGATCAGTCCCTACACCCAAACGAGGGCATTGCGTTCATCCACCTCTGGCCTGCTGGCTCCCCTTCCTCTGCGGAAGCATAGTTCCCGCTCAGCCCAGTCAAAACTGTTCGCTGCTCTGGCACCCCAATGGTGGAACAAGCTCCCTCACGACGCCAGGACAGCGGAGTCACTCACCACCTTCCGGAGACATTTGAAACCCCACCTCTTTAAGGAATACCTGGGATAGGATAAAGTAATCCTTCTACCCCCCCCCACCAAAAAAAAAATTAAGAAAAAAAAAAGTGTAAAGTGGTTTTCCCACTGGCTATAGGGTGAATGCACCAATTTGTAAGTCGCTCTGGATAAGAGCGTCTGCTAAATGACGTAAATGTGCCCTTGAGCAAGGCACTTAACCCTTATTGCTCCTGTAAGTCGCTCTGGATAAGAGCGTCTGCTAAATGACTAAAATGTAAATGTAAATGAGTTCTACTTTTTATTCACTTCTAAGGGACAAGGAGGCAATAAGAGTGTGAGGGGGCTCTCTTGCTATGGGAAACATGCTGATTTGGCCAAATTACAGTCACTGAGATACACCATATTCATATTTGAAATGTATGCTATGTATGTCAATTTGGTTCAGCTACTCAAGCACAATTGGTCGTAAGCAGCTGAACAAACCATGTACAGTAAATGTGCTGACATGATATATCCATGCAGAATACCCATTTGAAGCCCACAGTCTCTGTTTTTATAAGACATTTGGACAGCAAGCCCCGTTTCAAGCATGGAATGTTACGGAATTACCTCTGTTTTGATAAACTGATCCAAATATGACCAAGAAGCCACCAAGCCAAGACTAACACAGACCAATAACAATGCTCCTGGAGAGGTGATTGCTGGCAGAACCCTTTCATCGATCACTGGGATCATAGTATATTCAGCCACATACTTCTGACAGATACACTGATTGTGTGGCTTTACAACCTCTGACACTCTGGGGCCAGAGCTCAGAGTGCAACAATCCAGTGATTTCACATGGATTTATTGAGCCTCAATCCCTTTCAATCCTCCACTATCCATTTTGCTCTCTTATTACATAATTTCTGGTGTTATTAATGGTAACGCCCCTGAGTCCAGTAAGAATTTGTTTGTTATTTATGCCTCAGACAGGGACAATCTCCAATTGCAACTGGAATCAAGGCAGTGGTAAAAGGGATGGCTTCAGGATCAGATTAACATCTGTTCCCATTGGCCCCAGCTCTCATGTGAACTGGGTGAGCTGAGTTTACAGACTCAAGCACAGGCCTGTGCTGTAGAGCTCTGCTATTTGTAGAGTTGCTCTGCTGTCAGAACACCAGCTCCTAGCAAAGCCCTCTGTGTATGGAGTCACTCTCAGGGACTGTCTGTATGCGAGGGAATGTATGAAAGACAGGAAGAGATATCCAGCGCTGACACCCCACTGAAACATCTGATCTTTGGTTTTTATACAAGTAAAATATCTGGTTGTTACCGTAGTCACACATAAATGTTGATATTCTATCTAACAGCAGTACGAACACAAACATATACACATGATTTACCTCCCATTCCATTTGGGAGCATTCTGATGTGTCTAGTGGAGGCATGAGAGTGTGAAATAGAAAATTGACAGAAATAATCAAATCAAATCAAATTTGCGCCGAATACAACAGGTGTAGACCTTACAGTGAAATGCTTACTTACAAGCCCTTAACTAACAATGTAGTTTTAAGAGAAATAAGTGTTAAGTAAAAATAAAAAAATAGAAAAATAACAAATAATTAAAGAGCAGCAGTAAAATAACAGTAGAGTGGATATCTACATTTTACATTTTAGTCGTTTAGCAGACGCTCTTATCCAGAGCGACTTACAGTTAGTGAGTGCATACATTCTTTTGACATTTTTTTTTTCATACTGGCCCCCCGTGGGAAACGAACCCACAACCCTGGCATTGCAAACGCCATGCTCTACCCTGCTGGCCATTCCTTCCCCTACCCTGGGCCAATTGTGCGCCGCCCCATGGGTCTCCCGGTCGCGGCCGGCTACGACAGAGCCTGGATTCGAACCAGGATCTCTAGTGGCACAGCTAGCACTGCGATGCAGTGCCTTAGACCACTGCGCCACTCGGTAGATACAGGGGGTACCAGTACAGAGTCAATGTGCGGGGGCACAGGTTAGTCGAGGTAATTGAGGTAATATGTACATGTGGGTAGAGGTAAAGTGACTATGATAATAAATAGAGAGTAGCAGCAGCGTAAAAAGAGGGGGTAGCCATTTGATTAGCTGTTCAGGAGTGTTATGGCTTGGGGGTAGAAGCTGTTAAGAAGCCTTTTGGACCTAGATTTGACGCTCCGGTACCGCTTGCCATGCAGTAGCAGAGAGAATAGTCTAAGACTAGGGTGGCTGGAGTCTTTGGCAATTTTTAGGGCCTTCCTCTGACACCGCCTGGTATAGAGGTCCTGGATGGCAAGAAGCTTGGACCCAGTGATGTACTGGGCCGTCCGCACTACCCTCTGTAGTGCCTTGCGGTCGGAGGCCGAGCAGTTGCAGGATGCTCTCGATGGAGCAGCTGTAGAACTTTTTGAGGATCTGAGGACCCATGGCAAATCTTTTCAGTCTCCTGAAGGGGAATAGGCTTCGTCGTGGACCATGATAGTTTGTTGGTGGTGTGGACACCAAGGAACTTGAAGCTCTCAACCTGCTCCACTACAGCCCTGTCGATGAGAATGGAGGGGTGCTCGGTCCTCCTTTTCCTGGAGTCCACAATCATCTCCTTTGAATTGATCGTTGAGGGAGAGGTTGTTATCCTGGCACCCCACTGCCAGGTCTCTGACTTCCTCCCTATAGGCTGTCTCATTGTTGTCGGTGATCAGGCCTGCCACTGTTGTGTCGTCGGCAACTTTATGATGGTGTTGGAGTCGTGCTTGGCCATGCAGTCATGGGTGAACAGGGAGTACAGCAGGGACTGAGCACGCACCCCTGAGGGGCCCCCGTGTTGAGGATCAGTGTGGCAGATGTGTTGTTACCTACCCTTACCACCTGGGGGCGGCCCATCAGGAAGTCCAGGATCCAGTTGCAGAGGGAGGTGTTTAGTCCCAGGGTCCTTAGCTTAGTAATGAGCTTTGAGGGCACTATGGTGTTGAACGCTGAGCTGTAGTCAATGAATATCAATCTCACGTAGGTGTTCCTTTTGTCCAGGTGGGAAAGGGCAGTGTGGAGTGCAATAGAGATTGCATCATCTTTGGATCTGTTGGGGCGGTATGCAAATTGGAGTGGGTCTAGGGTTTCTGGGATAATGGTGTTGATGTGAGCCATGACCAGCCTTTCAAAGCACTTCATGGCTACAGACGTGAGTGCTACGGGTCGGTAGTCATTTAGGTAGGTTACCTTAGTGTTCTTGGGCACAGGGACTATGGTGGTCTGCTTGAAACATGTTGGTATTACAGACTCAGTCAGGGACAGGTTGAAAATGTCAGTGAAGACACTTGCCAGTTGGTCAGCGCATGCTCGGAGTACACGTCCTGGTAATCCGCCTTGTGAATGTTGACCTGTTTAAAGGTCTTACTCACATCGGCTACGGAGAGCGTGATCACACAGTCGTCCGGAACAGCTGGTGCTCTCATGCATGCTTCAGTGTTGCTTGCCTCGAAGCGTGTGTAGAAGTAATTTAGCTCCTTTGGTAGGCTCGTGTCACTGGGCAGCTCGCGGCTGTGCTTCCCTTTGTAGTCCGTAATAGTTTGCAAACCCTGCCACATCCGACAAGCGTCGGAGCCGGTGTAGTACGATTTAATCTTAGTCCTGTATTGACGTTTTGCCTGTTTGATGGTTCATTGGAGGGCATAGTGGAATTTCTTATAAGCGTCCGGGTTAGAGTCCCGCTCCTTGAAAGCGGCAGCTCTACCCTTTAGCTCAGTGCGGATGTTGACTGTAATCCATGGCTTCTGGTTGAGGTATGTACGTACGGTCACCGTGGGGACGACGTCATCAATGCACTTATTGATGAAGCCAATGACTGATGTGATGTACTCCTTAATGCCATCGGAAGAATCCCGGAACATATTACAGTCTGTTCTAGCAAAAGTCCTGTAGCTTAGCATCTGCATCATCTGACCACTTCTGTATTGAGCGAGTCATTGGTTCTTCCTGCTTGAGTTTTTGCTTGTAAGCAATGTGTGTAGCAGTGAGGAGAATGTCAAACTGATGTTTATAGCATGGTCTGGGGCAGGACTCTCCAACCCTGTTCCTGGAGAGCTACCGTCCTGTAGGTTTCCACTCCAACCCTAATTTAGCACACTTGATTCTAATAATTAGCTGGTTGATAAGCTGAATTAGGTAAGTTACAACTGGGGTTGGATCGAAAACCTACAGGACGGTAACTCTCCAGGAACAGGGTTGGAGAGCCCTGGTCTGGGGGGATACATCCAATCTCCATGGCTTCATGCAGGCAAATACAGTACCACAGAGCCACGCTATCAATCTAGTGAACCAGTTGGTCTTTAGGTAGTGCTTGAATCTTATCAACTTTCTTACACCTTGACTTTAGATCTGGACTGTCACGATCGTCGGTAAGAGATGAGGACCAAGGCGCAGCGTTGCAGACGAACATACTCTTTATTTAGCGAACACGACCAAAACGATAACGTGACAGTCTACGGTCAAACACAAACCAACTTGAACAAGATCCCACAAACACGAATGGAAAACAGACTGTTTAAATATGGCTCCCAATCAGAGACAACCAGCAACAACTGACACTCGTTGCCTCTGATTGGGAGCCACTCTGGCCAACATAGAAATAGCACCCATAGAATTTACACCATAGAAACAAAACACATAGATCTACACACCCTGGCTCAACATAACAGTGTCCCCAGAGCCAGGGCGTGACATGGACATCATGGATATTATGGACATTTGACAATCCTTTTCTGTTCAATGCAGATACACTTACAATGCATTACTGGCCTGGTTAACAACAACTGAGGAAAAAAGAGGCTAAGGGCTCTATTCAATCCGTAACGCTGAAGATCCGCTTTATAGCGCTATAGACAATTAAAGGCAAAGTTCCCGCGGTTGCGGAGACTGCATTCACAGTAAACGCTGCATATGTCGGCTCAATCGGAAATTACCTTTTTAAAGCAGATCTTCCTCGATACTTCGGCGATATGGATTGAATCCAGCCCTAAATTCAAGTAGATTGTGTAAAAGGGCTTGGTACTGACATTAGGACATGAGAGGGAAAGGTCAGAAAGAACAGGGGAATGATGAGGTTTCTGCTCACTAACACCCACACATCCCAATCTTCCCTTAAACTTCTTCAAGATTAATTAGAAAGACCTAGGGGGCTGAGATTACTTCTCAGACCACTCCAGAAAAATGAAAAATGTATTTCCACATGCTTCAACTCTCTGCTACTGCACAGAGTTCCTTGGCCATCATTATAACTTAATGAACTCATTTGAATAATTTAGGGAATGTACTTCCCTAAATCAGAGCAATTTGAGTAAGGTATATCCTAAGGACATTGCGGCATCCATCATGAAACACCATTGGTGACACCAAGGAAATAATAATCAAGAACTGTCAGAAAAGCAAATAAACCTTTTTGCCTGTCAAGACCTGAACCCAGACAGCTGTCAGTACAGGGTCTGCTAGGATCATTTCATCACTGGTAAGTCAAGTCTGATCGATTTTGAGTTTAGTTTAGCTGTTATGCTAACCAGGTGTTAACAACAACACTTAGCCAAAATTAGCTAGCTAGCTACATAGCTTGTAGTCTAGCTATTAGCATGTATCACATGAGTTTCAAGTTTTGGGGAAGCTATTTTTTCACCATAAAAATTCACCTTTATAACAAAGGATGACATGCATCTATCATCTCATTTGTAGACTAATGTAATCCTACTATTCCTAATGTGATGAGTAGATTGGATAGTTATAATTTAGGCTATTAATGAGCACATAGTGGCATCGGCCTATAGGCTATATGAGAGATGTTTACTTCCTTTGCACAGGAAAAATGTGGTCTTTGATAAACATTTTATACACTTCTACTACACTTTATATGAGTGGAGACATTAGCAGAATCTTTTTTAATACGATGTTAGCCTAGGCCTATTCTGCTGAAACTGACAACAGATCAATAAAAACGACATTGTCTTGAATGTAACCATGTAATCTAGGCCTATGAAAAGGGTCATGGCTAGAAATACACCCGTTTATGTCAAATTAACTTCAAAAGTTAATATTTGGGTATTTTAGCTAACCCTAACTATTTTCCTTACCTTAACCTAATTATCCTAACCTGCTATGTTAATTCTCCTAGCCTGCAGAGTAAATTCTTCTAATCTACTACAAAAAGGCAAATGACAAAAACTGGATCCCTTCTAGCCATGATTATGAAAAGGGGAGACATAAATTGTACAATAGGTTCATATAGCCTGGAGGAGGACATTGTCCAAAAATTCTCCAGTGGCACTGACCCAATGATCATTTGTTGAGAACTTTAATCATAAGAGGGAAAATGTATTGACATTACAGCATAGGACAAATGCCTCAATGGGATAGGACAACCTGATGTGTTGACTATTGGTTGTTCCATCCCAACAATAGATGTAATATTTATATGACACTAAAACACCTGAATGAATAAACACAACCAAACACTAAAGAGCCCTGGTGGTTTAGGTGACCTAAAGAAGTGATATTCTAACATCAGGCGTGCTTTTTATTTGTTTATGTACTGTAAGTTCACCAGCTGACCTCTATGAAGACCCCCATGTCGACTGGATTCCCCCTATTCTAGATCGTCCTTTTCCAGGTATGAAAGGAGACATCCCTCAGTTATACAAGATGGTTGTGAAATGCTGTGCTTTGGTCAATCTGAATGATTCTGTTGTGCCATTTGAGTAGAGAGCACCTTCACCTTGTTGTCATGACAAAAGAAACCGTATGAATATATGAAATGTAATTTGGACAACATGTAAAAGACTGTTTATGATATTGTAAACATACAATACTTTAATAATAGGCTATATTGTTGTATGGTTGAAATGAAAAGTATTTTGTGTAATTATGTGTCAACTCTGCTTTGACTTGCCCCATTGAATAACATGTATTTCTTATAGCCTAACTATGTATTTTACAATTTAAACATATTTAGTATAGACTATGTAATTGTTGTGGTAGTCTTAGTCAAACCATCTTCATTATCACATTGGCACCTCCAAGTGCCACTCAGACCTTCTGGGAGAAAAAGTATCTGGCATTGAACATAGTGATAGTGGTAGTAGTAGTAGTAGTAGTAGTAGTAGTCTGTAGTAGTTGTGTGCATGTTTTAACCTAAGGATCCCATCATCACCTGCTTCCAGACATTTCACCACCTGGAATACAAGGGTTGGATTTGCACTAAACAATGTCATGTCAGCACAAGGCATGTACAACATCTAGTATAATGATTAGCCTCATATACTTTGTCTACTGGTATCGTTTTTAAATTGAGAACCTATACACTACATGACCAAAAGTATGTGGACACCTGCTTGTCGAACATCTCATTCCAAAATCACGGGCATTAATATGGAGTTGGTCCCCCCTTTGCTGCTATAACAGCCTCCACACTTCAGGGAAGGCTTTCCACTAGATGTTGGAACATTTCTGCGAGGACTTGCTTCTATTCATCTACAAGAGCATTAGTGAGGTCAGGCACTGATGTTGGGCGATTAGGCCTGGCTCGCAGTCGGCGTTCCAATTCATCCCAAAGGTGTTCGATGGGGTTGAGGTCAGGGCTCTGTGCAGGGCAGTCAAGTTCTTCCACACTGATCTCGACAAGCCATTTCTGTATGGACCTTGCTTTGTGCAAGTGGGCTTTGTCATGTTGAAACTTCCCCAAACTGTTGCCACAAAGTTGGAAGCACAGAATAGTCTAGAAAGTCATTGTATGTTGTAGCGTTAAGATTTCACTTCACTGGAACAAGGGGCCTAGCCCAAACCATGAAAAACAGCCCCAGACCATTATTCCTCCTGCACCAAACTTTACAGTTGGAACTATGCATTGGGGCAGGTAGCGTTCTCCTGGCATCCGCCAACCCAGATTTGTCCGTCGGACTGCCAGATGGTGAAGCATGGTTAATCACTCCAGAGAATGCGTTTCCACTGCTCCATAGTCCAATGGTGGCGAGCTTTACACCGCTCCAGCCAACGCTTGGCATTGCGCATGGTGATCTTAGGTTTGTTTGCGGCTGCTTAGCCATGGAAACCAATTTCTTGAAGCTCCCGACGAACAGTTCTTGTGCTGATGTTGCTTCCAGAGGCAGTTTGGAACTCGGTAGTGCAACCGAGGACAGACGATTTTTAAACGCTACGCGCTTCAGCACTCGGCGATCCGGTTCTGTGAGGTTCTGTAGCCTACCACTTCGCGGCTGAGCCGTTGTTGCTCCTAGACGTTTCCACTTCATAATAACAGCATTTACAGTTGACCGGGACAGCTCTAGCAGGGAAGAAATTTGACGAACTGACTTGTTGGAAAGGTGGCATCCTATGACAGAGCCACGTTGAAAGTCACTGAGCTCTTCAGTGAGGCCATTCTACTGCAATTGTTTGTCTATGGAGATTGCATGGCTGTGTGCTCGATTTTATACACCTGTCAGCAACAGGTGTGGCTGAAATAGTCTAATCCACTAATTTGAAGGGGTGTCCACATACTTTTGTATATATAGTGTAGCTCAACAATATGTAAACAACGTGTGAGTTAAGCTATTCTCTGCTTCAGATGTACAATGTCAAGGGGTGCATTGCAAATGCCCATAAGGCTAATGCCTTCATACTGTAGGTACTGTAGGCCTATGGCTGCATTGGCGTTGCATGCCATTATCAGCTGCAAAATGGGTTCACATGGCTGATATCCTGAAAAAATTGTGACAATTAAATAAAACGAATTGGATAGCTTACACCTGAACAAAAAGTAGGTAATGTAATGTTCATTTTAGAATACAATACAGAAAAATGATATATTCCCTTACCCTCTTTATTGCAGGATTGTGAGCTGTGATTAATCAACAATGACACTAGTTCATCTTGAATAATAGTTTTATGTTATTAAAACAAGTTTAAACACTTTACTTAAAAGAATCAACACTTTATTTAATATAATTTCAAAGTGTGCAAGTAAGATAACTCATATGTACAGGTTAGACATATTAGTAACAAGTAGGCTATCATTACTAAAGCATAATTTCAGATGAACAAAAAAAAGCCAATACCAGAGGTGGCCAACCTCGCTCCACTGATCCCTGATCTACTGGGTGAGCAGACTTCTGTTCCAGCCCAGCAATAGCACACCTGATTATCAACTAATTAGGTTTGATAAATTGAATCAGGTGTGTTAGTGCTGGGCTGGAACAGAAGCCGGCACACCCAGCAGGGTTGGCCTGCTCTAGTTGTAATAGGTTTATGCATTGTGTGTGACTTTTAAAATGTATTTTTGTTTAGAAAATTTGCTAACAAAGGTACACATATAATCCATGGTATACATGGATTTACCCTTATTCTCTTGGGACATTCATTCGGACCTCTTCATCTGCAGACAGGGTTTCCGAGGACAGAAAACATCTCAAAGAAACAGGCTGCATTATTAGACAGCACTGAATATTATATTGCTATATCTCTCTGTCCTCATACAATAGTTCTTCTCGCTAAGGACTGGAACTGGATAATATTTTCAAAATGTCCTCCCACAAAGGTACCTGCCCTATCCAGAGTAGCTTACTCTCCCTTCTCTGACAGCTGGAACTGCTAGATAATCATTTCTCCCTCTTCCATGGCTGTTAGCTAGCTAGCTACAAATGCATTTCGTGTTACAACAATGAATACAGTTGAAGTCGTAAGTTTACATACACCTTAGCCAAATACATTTAAACTCAGTTTTTCACAATTCCTGACATTTAATCCTAGTAAAAGTTCCCTGACTTAGGTCAGTTAGGATCACCACTTTATTTTAAGAATGTGAAATGTCAGAATTATAGTAGAGAGAATTATTTATTTCAGCTATTATTTCTTTCATCACATTCCCAGTGGGTCAGAAGTTTACATACACTCAATTAGTATTTGGAAACATTGCCTTTAAATTGTTTAACTTGGGTCAAATGTTTCGGGTAGCCTTCCACAAGCTTCCCACAATAAGTTGGGTGAATTTAGGTCCATTCCTCCTGACAGAGCTGGTGTAACTGAGTCAGGTTTGTTGGCCTCCTTGCTCGTACATGCTTTTTCAGTTCTGGCCACAAATTTTCTATAGGATTGAGGTCAGGGCTTTGTGATGGCCACTCCAATACCTTGACTTTGTTGTCCTTAAGCCATTTTGCAACAACTTTTGGAAGTATGCTTGGGGTCATTGTCCATTTGGAAGACCCATTTGCGACCAAGCTTTAACTTCCTGACTGATGTCTTGAGATGTTGCTTCAATATATCCACATAATTTTCCTTCCTCATGATGCCATCTATTTTGTGAAGTGCACCAATCCCTCCTGCAGCAAAGCACCCCCACAGCATGATGCTGCCACCCCCGTGCTTCACGTTTGGGATGGTGTTCTTCGGCTTGCAAGCGACCCCCTTTTTCCTCCAAACATAACGATGGTCATTATGGCCAAACAGTTCTATTTTTGTTTCGTCAGACAAGAGGACATTTCTCCAACAAGTACGATCTTTGTCCCCATGTGCAGTTGCAAACCGTAGTCTGGCTATTTTATGGCAGTTTTGGATCAGTGGCTTCTTCCTTGCTGAGTGGCCTTTCAGGTTATGTCAATATAGGACTCGTTTTACTGTGGATATAGATACTTTTGTATCTGTTTCCTCCAGCATCTTCACAAGGTCCTTTGCTGTTGTTCTGGGATTGATTTGCACTTTTCACACAAAAGTACGTTAATCTCTAGGAGACAGAACGCGTCTCCTTCCTGAGCAGTATGACGGCTGCGTGGTCCCATGGTGTTTATACTTGCGTACTATTGTTTGTACAGATGAATGTGGTACCTTCAGGCATTTGGAAATTACTCCCAAGGATGAACCAGACTTGTGGAGGTCTACCATTTTTATTCTGAGGTCTTGGCTCATTTCTTTTGATTTTCCCATGATGTCAAGCAAAGAGGCACTGAGTTTGAAGGTAGGCCTTGAAATACATCCACAGGTACACCTCCAATTGACTCAAATGATGTCAAATAGCCTATCAGAAGCTTCTAAAGCCATGACATCATTTTCTGGAATTTCCCAAGCTGTTTAAAGGCACAGTCAACTTAGTGTATGTAAACTTCTGACCCACTGGAATTGTGATACAGTGAATTATAAGTGAAATAATCTGTTTGTAAACAATTGTTGGAAAAATGACTTGTGTCATGCACAAAGTAGATGTCCTAACCGACTTGCCAAAACTATAGTTTGTTAACAAGAAATTTGTGGAGTGGTTGAAAAACGAGTTTTAATGACTCCAACCTAAGTGTATGTAAACTTCCGACTTCAACTGTAAAGATAGGTAGCTAACTAGCTAATATGAAGTTAGCTAGCTGGTGATTTTTAATCCACTTGGCTAGTTATATAGTATGTAAATGAAAATTTGAGTTAGCCTGCACACAAAGTTCCTGTAGCTATCATTTTCAAAATGTATTTACTTCATTGAATAGGTTCTCCCACTGCCTCAGTTTACTGGGACCTTAGAAAAACGAAATAATGGGCAATCTTTCCGAAGTTTCCTGTGATAGCAAAATGCAGCCAGCCATGTGGATGATTGAAGGACTTCCACCAGACTGACTGATCTTCCACCAGACTGAACATGGCACCTGGTGTGGTTGCTAGGTGATTTGTGATGCAACTGCAAGCCCTCTATAGGGACCATAATGGGATATTCCCACATCTTGTCCTAATTAATTTGAGCGTCTGTTCATTAAACTGAGCTGATCCAGTTAACTTGAGATCTCCCATGGATCAATCCTCTGTAGTACACTGATGCCGGGGCCATAAATGATCTCTGTCTCCTCGCCTGCCTGCCATGCCTCAACATATATAGCCTACCTCCTCTGTAGTTCAACTCTCATGCTTCTCTGCTTTTTGACTATACCATCTCATGGATGGATGGATCTTAATGTGTGTGAATGATGATTTATAATTCATTTTCAGTCTGAAGGAGGTGGACGACACCAGAATAATCAACTACCCATTTTCCTTTTTTTGCAGATTCTGTTGTTATGGCCATCTTTGGGTTCCAACATTTCAATGTAATCATAGATTCCTTAGAAGGTTACTTAAGGGAAAAACTAAAGTAGTGTGGTTGGTTGGGGTGAATGGGTAGGCGTATAACGCAAATGTCTAGCAACCAAAAGGTTGCGTGTTTAGCTAATTAGCAACTTTTCAACTACTTACTACTTTTTAGCTACATTGCAACTTCTTAGCATGTTATCTAACCCTTTAACCTAACTCCTAACCCTAACCCCTAACCTAGCTAACGTTAGCCATCTAACTAACGTTAGCGTTAGCCACAACAAATTTGAATTCCTAACATGTCATACGTTTTGCAAATTCATAACATATTGTACGAATAATAATTTGTAACATATCAAATAAATCACAATTTCATACATACCATACAAAATGTAACATATCATACTAATCGGAGTGTCCCAGGTTTACGTTTACTATGTCTACCCCGGAGTCCAGGTTGCATTACATTAAAAATATCCAATTTCCAGACACGCTGTCACCTGGGTTTAATGAACTGTTCGTTCACTCTGTCCTTCTTTGTCTCACTCAGCCATGTTATTGGAAATGATCCTGTGAGAAGGCTGGCTGGGAGACTGGCTGTGACTTTCCCTGAGCTAGGTGTCACATTAAAATAGAAGTAAATCAACTGTCAGCAATGTTAAGCCTGCAGGCTACACCGTCTCAGAGTGCTCTGCTCAGAGCAGCTGTAGTCATGATTGGAACTCCTCTGCATGGGCTATGTTAGGCTTCCACTGGGGCACAGTGAAACTGAGACTGGGGGGATAGAATACATCCCCTTTTATATGGAGTGAATGAAGATGTCCAAAGTCATCTCAGAGAAATAGACCTCCTATTTGCTATGAACTGATTGGAGATACAGTACCAGTCAAAGGTTTGGACACACCTACTCATTCAAGGGTTTTTCTTCATTTGTACTATTATTCTACATTGTAGAATAATAATGAAGACATCAAAACTATGAAATAACACATATGGAATCATGTAGTAACCAAAAAAGTGTTAAACAAATCAAAATATATTTTATATTTGAGATTCTTCAAAGTAGCCACCCTTTGCCTTGATGACAGCTTTGCACACTCTTGGCATTCTCTCAACCAGCTTCATGAGGTAGTCACCTGGAATGCATTTCAATTAACAGGCGTGCCTTGTTAAAAGTTACTTTGTGGAATTTCTTTCCTTCTTAATGCGTTTGAGCCAATCAGTTGTGTTGTGAGGGTAGGGGTGGCATACAGAAGATAGCCCTATTTGGTAAAAGACCAAGTCCATATTATGGCAAGAACAGCTAAAATAAGCAAAGAAAAACGACAGTCCATTACTTTAAGACATGAAGGTCAGTCAATCCGGAAAATTTCAAGAACTTGTAAAGTTTCTTCAAGTGCAGTCGCAAAAATTCTCAGTTCTAAGTTCTACCGGAAGTTGATGCTGTTGCTATGCAACCTCTTGCTAGCTTGTTAGCATAACAAATTACTAGCTAGACATTTTACAACTTCGGGTGTGTTCTTAAATTCAATCTGGAGTGCCAGAGTGCACTCAGAGTGCACTCTGGGCGTTCGTAAATTCAGAGCGTTGTCAGATTGTCCGTTTGTAAATTCAGAGTGTTTCGCTCTGGGAGTGTTCAGAGCGCACACTGGACACTCTGGCCGAGGAGTAGGGTTGGTTTGAGCGTTCTGACCTTACAACGGCAGTCAAGTAGTCAAGCTAACTGGCTAACTTGCTAGCTACTTCCAGAAAACAAATGAGAGGACACCTTACTCTGACAATTTTACTCACCCTAAAACGTTGGGTAGTTATTTAGATAGCATATAGTTAATATACTGGTAAGTTTGATGTATTAGTAGCCAACTAACGTTAGGTAGCTAGCTAACATACCGGTACATATTGCTGTAATGATATGCTATGTGGTTCGTAAGGATAGCGTAGCTAACAAATTGTCAGCCAACATAACGTGTAAGGTAACTTATTTGAAAACTCATTACTTTATTACATTGCTCAACATTTGTCATAATTAGTTAAAGCAATTAATTTGAATCCGCTCTCGTTGGACTTTGGCTACATATTTTCCGCCATTTTCTTCAAATCTGACAACGATGTGAAGCCACGGCCATTTTCTGAAGAATTGCATTATGGGCCCTAAAAGCACGGAAATTGTGTCCACTGATTGTATAGTAGTACGGCGAATGTAATACGGCATCCAGGAACTTTTGGCATACTAACTATATCCATACTATGACCAATAAGCATATTATATACTCAATTTACGTCACAAATAGTGTGGTTAGTATGAGTATTCGAACACAACTCAAGTGTAATGTTTAATTTTACACGAGAATGAAATATCAGGAGGATCAGGTAAGTGTGCAAATCAGACACATTTCAGCATGAAATATAACGTCAAGGTAGGTATTCAGATAAGAATCATGTAAGTAATAAATCATCAAACAGTGCAGATATCTGCTACTACTTGCTGTTTATTATCTAGGCATAGTCACTTTATCCCTACCTACCTACAGAACATATACATATTACCTCAATTACCTCGACTAACCTGTACCCCCTCACATTGACTTGGTACCGGTACCCCCTGTATACAGCCTCGTTATTGTTATTTTATTGTGTTCCTTTTTTTTACTTTAGTTTATTTAGTAAATATTTTCTTAACTCTTATTTTCTTAAAACTGCATTGTTGGTTAAGGGCTTGTAATTAAGCATTTCATGTATTCGGCGCATGATATACAGTGGGGAAAAAAAGTATTTAGTCAGCCACCAATTGTGCAAGTTCTCCCACTTAAAAAGATGAGAGAGACCTGTAATTTTCATCATAGGTACACGTCAACTATGACAGACAAAATGAGGAAAAAAAATCCAGAAAATCACATTGTAGGATTTTTATTGAATTTATTTGCAAATTATGGTGGAAAATAAGTATTTGGTCAATAACAAAAGTTTCTCAATACTTTGTTATATACCTGTCACGAGTTACAAAGCCAGAACCCAGAAGCAGACCAGGACAAGGTAAGTTGAAACGAAGGTGAGTGTTTATTTACAAATTCAAGAGTGATGCTGAATAATCCAGGGAACAGAGCGGGCGGCGTTGATTAGTTGTTGGGGGTGCAGTGGTTGATCCCATCATGGCTCGGCAGCCGCCGACCACCAGGCAGAGGTTGGATGAAGGTTCCGGACGAGTGACTGCAGATGGAACAAAACGGAGGTAAGTAAACAACAAACCAACAAGGTGCAAAAACAACAAAACTAACGCTAGAAGCTCTAAGACTGATACTCTGGTAAACCTACTGTTCATGGCTAACGATCCGGCAGGGAATGGATGTTAGGCCAGAGCCTAAGAAGGGTGATGATCAGGACCAGGTGTGCAGATTGCTGATGGGATGCAGGTGCGGAAATCAAGAGAGCTCCCCGGAGCGTTCCAGAACCCTCGGGAAACTGGAGATCACGAGCCGAAAAACTAGTCCACAGACAGGACCCGACTCAGACTGCCGGGATCGTTACAATACCCTTTGTTGGCAATGACACAGGTCAAACGTTTTCTGTAAGTCTTCACAAGGTTTTCACACACTGTTGCTGGTATTTTGGCCCATTCCTCCATGCAGATCTCCTCTAGAGCAGTGATGTTTTGGGGCTGTCGCTGGGCAACACGGACTTTCAACTCCCTCCAAAGATTTTCTATGGGGTTGAGATCTGGAGACTGGCTAGGCCACTCCAGGACCATGAAATGCTTCTTACGAAGCCACTCCTCCGTTGCCCGGGCGGTGTGTTTGGGATCATTGTCATGCTGAAAGACCCAGCCACGTTTAATCTTCAATGCCCTTGCTGATGGAAGGAGGTTTTCACTCAAAATCTCACGATACATGGCCCCATTCATTCTTTCCTTTACACGGATCAGTCGTCCTGGTCCCTTTGCAGAAAAACAGCCCCAAAGCATGATGTTTCCACCCCCATGCTTCACAGTAGGTATGGTGTTCTTTGGATGCAACTCAGCATTCTTTGTCCTAACACGACGAGTTGAGTTTTTACCAAAAAGTTATATTTTGGTTTCATCTGACCATATGACATTCTCCCAATCCTCTTCTGGATCATCCAAATGCACTCTAGCAAACTTCAGACGAGCCTGGACATGTACTGGCTTAAGCAGGGGGACACGTCTGGCACTGCAGGATTTGAGTCCCTGGCGGCGTAGTGTGTTACTGATGGTAGGCTTTGTTACTTTGGTCCCAGCTCTCTGCAGGTCATTCACTAGGTCCCCCCGTGTGGTTCTGGGATTTTTGCTCACCGTTCTTGTGATCATTTTGACCCCACGGGGTGAGATCTTGCGTGGAGCCCCAGATCGAGGGAGATTATCAGTGGTCTTGTATGTCTTCCATTTCCTAATAATTGTTCCCATAGTTGATTTCTTCAAACCAAGCTGCTTACCTATTGCAGATTCAGTCTTCCCAGCCTGGTGCAGGTCTACAATTTTGTTTCTGGTCTTGGCCATAGTGGAGTTTGGAGTGTGACTGTTTGAGGTTGTGGACAGGTGTCTTTTATACTGATAACAAGTTCAAACAGGTGCCATTAATACAGGTAACGAGTGGAGGACAGAGGAGCCTCTTAAAGAAGAAGTTACAGGTCTGTGAGAGCCAGTAATCTTGCTTGTTTGTAGGTGACCAAATACTTATTTTCCACCATAATTTGCAAATAAATTCATTAAAAATCCTACAATGTGATTTTCTGGATTATTTTTTCTCAATTTGTCTGTCATAGTTGACGTGTACCTATGATGAAAATTTCAGGCCTCTCTCATCTTTTTAAGTGGAAGAACTTGCACAATTGGTGGCTGACTAAATACTTTTTTTCCCCACTGTACATTTCCATAGTCAACTCAATCATCTTTTTCCTACTAAGGTAGGATTTACCCTCCATCCGCCTTCTCTTCCGAACCTCTCCTTTCCACTTTGAAGGGTATTTTCTTTTTTTGTCTGGCCCATTCTCCTCCCCCTCCGTTGTGTCGCTACAAGCTGTTAATTTTAAAAAAGACACACACACACACACATCATTTTTATTTTTAGTACATGGCACAAAAAGCTTACTGAGATGATACACTGTATGACATGTGCTTATAGGCCTTGTCATAAAAACAGAATGACATTTACACACACACACACACACACACACACACACACAGAGAGAGAGAGAGTGAGAGGATGCTGGAGTGGAAGGATGCTGCACTGGACTGACCAGTTGATCATCTAGCTAATGTTAGCTAACAGTAGCTACATGGTTGACACTGCAGCTAGCTAGCTAGCTTAACCAGCTTATCTAGTGGCAACCTAACGTGATAGCTAGTTAGCTATTGCCACACATATCTGATTAATCTGTTCACTCTTTAAGCCAATGACAAGGTGACTAGTTAGCCAACAAGCAGAGATCATATGTGGAGCTAAAAATAGGAGATTAAACTTTGTCTGTCAGATTCAGGGTTAGTCAAAGCTAGTTAGCTACCTAGCCATTTGATTTGCACTCTCCCTAAAAGCAGAATTATATCTGAGAAATACTTATCTTACTCCAGAAATATAAAATAATACAAAGGCAGAAGGTAATTAAAATGCAATTTACCTCTGATCGTATCTGGCTAAGAATCCAGAAACAGTAGTAGGTGAGTAGTTGACGCAAAGAGAGAAAGACAATAATTTCTTCCAAAATGAATGAGAAGCAAAAGAGAGAGAATGAGATGTGTTGCGCATTGAAAGCCACAAGTGAGAGGAGGAGAGTGCATAGATGCGAGAATGAATACAATGTGGCTGATATGAAAGTGAACTGTGTTTATGCGTGATCAGGGGTGTATTAATTCAGCCGATTCTGTTGAAAAACATTTCTTAAATGGAAACAAAAGGAACAAAACGGGGATAAACATACCTGAATTTGTCCAATAGAAACGCTCGTTGGCAACTGTTGGCGGGAGGTAAGCTTGGCTTATATGGCTTATATGGTGTCGAGTAAAGCTTAAACCATGTATTTAGATTGTAGTTAGATATTGTAGGTAGTTATCGTAGGTTATTGTAGTTATCGTAGGTTATTGTATGTAATTATTGTAGGTAAGTATTGTATTCGACTGATCCCGGTGAAGCACGAGGCTAGCTAACCCACTACCTGGACTAGCTAGCGGGTAGCTACTGGTAACTATTAGCAACTGTGGATAGTTTATTTCATTCCGATCTCCTTTGCATTATTGTAGCCATTTTCTGTAGCCTGTCAACTATGCATCTGTCTATCCCTGTTCTATCCTCTCCTCTCCGCACAGGCTATACAAACGCCTCACACCGCGTGGCTGCTGCCACTCTAACCTGGTAGTCCCTGCACGCACGACCCACGTGGAGTTCCAGGTCTCCGGCAGCCTCTGGAACTGCCGTTCTGCGGCCAACAAGGCAGAGTTCATCTCAGCCTATGCTACCCTCCAGTCCCTCGACTTCTTGGCGCTGACGGAAACATGGATTACCACTGAAAACACTGCTACTCCTACTGCTCTCTCCTCGTCTGACCATGTGTTCTCGCATACCCTGAGAGCATCTGGTCAGCGGGGTGGTGGCACAGGAATCCTCATCTCTCCCAAGTGGACATTCGCTCTTTCTCCCCTGACCCATCTGTCTATCTCCTCATTTGAATTCCATGCTGTCACAGTCACTAGCCCATTCAAGCTTAACATCATTTATCGCCCTCCAGGTTCCCTTTGGAGAGTTCATCAATGAGCTTGACAAGTTCCTTTCCTGAGGATGGTTCACCCCTCACAGTTCTGGGTGACTTTAACCTCCCTACGTCTACCTTTGACTCATTTCTCTCTGCCTCCTTCTTTCCACTCCTCTCCTCTTTTGACCTCACCCTCTCACCATCCCCCCCCTACTCACAAGGCAGGCAATACGCTTGACCTCATCTTTACTAGATGCTGTTCTTCTACTAATCTCACTGCAACTCCCCTCCAAGTCTCCGACCACTACTTTGTATCCTTTTCTCTCTCGCTCTCCTCCAACACTACTCACTCTGCCCCTACTCAGATGGTAATGCGCTGTAGCAACCTTCGCTCTCTCTCTCCCGCTACTCTCTCCTCTTCCATCCTATCATCTCTTCCCTCTGCTCAATCCTTCTCCCTCCAATCTCCTGATTCTGCCTCCTCAACCCTCCTCTCCTCCCTTTCTGCATCCTTTGACTCTCTATGTCCCCTATCCTCCCGGCCGGCTCGGTCCTCCCTTCCTGCTCCGTGGCTTGACGACTCATTGCGAGCTCACAGAACAGGGCTCCGGGCAGCCGAGCGGAAATGGAGGAATACTAGACTCCCTGCGGACCTGGCATCTTTTCACTCCCTCCTCTCTACATTTTCTTCCTCTGTTTCTGCTGCTAAAGCCACTTTCTACCACTCTAAATTCCAAGCATCTGCCTCTAACCCTAGGAAGCTCTTTGCCACCTTCTCCTCCCTGCTGAATCCCTCCCCCCCTCCCTCCCTCTCTCTCTGTGGATGACTTCGTCAACCATTTTGAAAAGAAGGTTGACGACATCCGATCCTCGTTTGTTAAGTCAAATGACACCGCTGGTCCTGCTCACACTGCCCTACCCTATGCTTTGACTTCTTTCTCCCCTCTCTCTCCAGATGAAATCTTGCGACTTGTGACGGCCGGCCACCCAACAACCTGCCCGCTTGACCCTATCCCCTCCTCTCTTCTCCAGACCATTTCCGGAGACCTTCTCCCTCACCTCACCTCGCTCATCAACTCATCCTTGACCATTGGCTATGTCCCTTCTGTCTTCAAGAGAGCAAGAGTTGCACCCCTTCTCAAAAAACCTACACTCGATCCCTCCGATGTCAACAACTACAGACCAGTATCCCTTCTTTATTTTCTCTCCAAAACTCTTGAGCGTGGCGTCTTTAGCCAACTCTCTTGCTATCTCTCTCAGAATGACCTTCTTGATCCAAACCAGTCAGGTTTCAAGACTGGTCATTCAACTGAGACTGCTCTTCTCTGTGTCACGGAGGCTCTCCGCACTGCTAAAGCTAACTCTCTCTCCTCTGCTCTCGTCCTTCTAGACCTATCTGCTGCCTTTGATACTGTGAACCATCAGATCCTCCTCTCCACCCTCTCCGAGTTGGGCATCTCCGGCGCGGCTCACTCTTGGATTGCGTCCTACCTGACAGTTCGCTCCTACCAGGTGGCGTGGCGAGAATCTGTCTCCGCACCACGTGCTCTCACCACTGGTGTCCCCCAGGGCTCAGTTCTAGGTCCTCTCCTATTCTCGCTATACACCAAGTCACTTGGCTCTGTCATATCCTCACATGGCCTCTCCTATCATTGCTACGCAGACGACACACAACTAATCTTCTCCTTTCACCCTTCTGATAACCAGGTGGCGAATCGCATCTCTGCATGTCTGGCAGACATATCAGTGTGGATGACGGATCACCACCTCAAGCTGAACCTCGGCAAGACGGAGCTGCTCTTCCTCCCGGGGAAGGACTGCCCGTTCCATGATCTCGCCATCACGGTTGACAACTCCGTTGTTAGTTGGTTATACCTGGAGTACTTCTCCTGTCTTATCCAGTGTCCTGTGTGAATTTAAGTATGCTCTCTCTAATTCTCTCGTTCTCTCTTTCTCTCTGAGAACCTGAGCCCTAGGACCATACGTCAGGACTACCGGGCATGATGACACCTTGCTGTCCCCAGTCCGCCTGGCCTTGCTGCTATTCCAGTTTCAACTGTTCTGCCTGCGGCTACGAAACCCCCTACCTGTCCCAGACCTGCTGTTTTCAACTCTAAATGATCGGCTATGAAAAGCCAACTGAGAGACCTGAGCCCTAGGACCATACGTCGGGACTACCGGCCGTGGTGACTCCTTGCTGTCCCCAGTCCGCCTGGCCTTGCTGCTATTCCAGTTTAAACTGTTCTGCCTGCGGTTATGGAACCCCTACCTGTCCCAGACCTGCTGTTTTAAACTCTAATGATCGGCTATGAAAAGCCAACTGAGATTTATTCCTGATTATTATTTGACCATGCTTGTCACTAATGAACATTTTTGAACATCTTGGCATGGTTCTGTTATAACCTCCACCCGGCACAGCCAGAAGAGGACTGGCCACCCCTCATAGCCTGGTTCCTCTCTAGGTTTCTTCCCTAGGTTTTGCCTTTCTAGGGAGTTTTTCCTAGCCACCGTGCTTCTACACCTGCATTACTAGCTGTTTGGGGTTTTAGGCTGGGTTTCTGTACAGCACTTCGAGATATTAGCTGATGTAAGAAGGGCTATATAAAATAAAATTGATTGATTGATTGATTGATTGATCGTTGTGTCCTCCTCACAGAGTGCAAAGAGCCTTGGCGTGACCCTGGACAACACCCTGTCGTTCTCCGCTAACATCAAGGCGGTGACCCGATCCTGTAGGTTCATGCTCTACAACATTCGGAGAGTACGACCCTGCCTTACACAGGAAGCGGCACAGGTCCTAATCCAGGCACTTGTCATCTCCCGTCTGGATTACTGCAACTCGCTGTTGGCTGGGCTCCCTGCCTGTGCCATTAAACTCCTACAACTCATCCAGAATGCTGCAGCCCGTCTGGTGTTCAACCTTCCCAAGTTCTCTCACGTCACCCCGCTCCTCCGCACACTCCACTGGCTTCCAGTTGAAGCTCGCATCTGCTACAAGACCATGGTGCTTGCCTATGGAGCTGTGAGGGGAACGGCACCTCCGTACCTTCAGGCTCTGATCCGACCCTACACCCAAACGAGGGCATTGCGTTCATCCACCTCTGGCCTGCTGGCCCCCATACCTCAGCGGAAGCACAGTTCCCGCTCAGCCCAGTCAAAACTGTTTGCTGCTCTGGCACCCCAATGGTGGAACAAACTCCCTCACGACGCCAGGACAGCGGAGTCACTCACCACCTTCCGGAGACACTTGAAACCCCACCTCTTTAAGGAATACCTGGGATAGGATAAAGTAATCCTTCTACCCCCCCTTACCCCACCCCCCCCCCCAAAAAAAAGGTGAATGCACCAATTTATAAGTCGCTCTGGATAAGAGCGTCTGCTAAATGACGTAAATGTAATGTAAATGTATGATTACACCCTAGATCAGCTAGATACAGGCAAGAGTGTGCAAGGCGGTATTGAATGTGTCACTATCTGTCCATGTGTCACTGTCTGTCGTCTCATTTTTCTCTCGACCTGTTTGCACCTATGTTGTAAACTTTAATTCAAAGGCTAGGTTGTAGCAAACTCATGATGGGTCTAGGGAAAATGTGACTATCATGTAGTAGCCTAAACCTATCGCTGTTACATTGAACTGGGTGAATGGAATATGAATGACTGTCATCCAATATGCTGTAATAGAAATAAGGCCATGCTCATGAAAAAAAAAATTGTCCACCCTCATCTTAAACACCACCAATCGCCACTGATATCTACGTATCTAATATCTATGTAACTGAAGTGATTTGGTAAAATGTAAAGCAGTGGAAAGTAAGTTACTTCCTTCAGAAATTACTCGAGTAGGAGTACAAATACAGCCCACACAGAGTAAGTAGAAAAGTACTAGTTCCTCCAAAAATTCAAATGGCAGTAGGCTGGGTTCAAACCCTTGACAACTCTGGTATATGTGTGACGGGGTCAGCAGCTGTAACCACTGGACTACACAGGCACTGAGGTAGCTGCTAATTTATTCAGCCTATTGGTTGCCTTGAACATATAATAAAACAATTGATAAAAAAACGTACAGCCCTAACGACAAATATGTAACTGTATTAACAATTTATAAGAATTCACGAGATGCGCCATAGCCTGCACGTAGCCTACATGGAGCCCCTCAGTGGAGGTGTCATAATACCCATAAAACCTAGCAGTCAAACAGGAAAATGGTTCCAATAGTTTTTACACCATTCATTTTAGAAACAATTAAAATAAGGGCTGTGTTTCATGTAGGCTTACCCTGGCGTGACGTTATGATAACCACATAAATCTATCTTGGACAAGGTGACTTTTATCAATATATTCGTCTCTATTTACTCTCGGGTTCGAAAATGCTAATTAGCATCAAAGACTACATCATGCATGACTACATGCAAGCCCTGTGTAGCTCAGTTGGTCGAGCATGGCGCTTGCAACGCCAGGCTTGTGGGTACGTTTCCCACGGGGGGCCAGTATGAAAATGTATGCACTCACTAACTGCAAGTCGCTCTGGATAAGAGTGTCTGATAAATGACTAAAATGTAAAAAATCTACAAATCCCTGCAAGCTCCTGCACTCCATCTCTAGCTGACAACTTTGCTAACAGGTATTGTGTCAATTTAAAACTTGCACAAGACAGTTCACAGAATTGTTCATTAAAGAAATGTTGCCAATTTATTCTTTCCTTTGCCTCGATTCGGCAGTCTTGTCCAGATCATGGCATTTGTAGTTCATTATGATAGCCACATTAGCAGCTAATTAGCATTTCATTTTCTGGGGGTAAATACAGGCGGTCACAATCTCACCTGTTGACTGTGGAGGCGGAGCTTAATTGTTCCATTTACCTCATTTACATTTTAGTCATTTAGCAGACGCTCTTATCCAGAGCGACTTACAGTCGTGAGTGCATATCCCTTTAAGAGTCTATCCCTTTAAGAACAGAACCCCCTGTCCAGGCTGATTGCTGCTCCTATCAACTACCCTGCTCATGTTCTCTAACATTATGGAAGGACTTTCTTATTTTCCTATTAGACTTCCCATTAACCGCCAACTGACGAGGTAATGGCACTGTTTCCACTGGTTCACAGCTATTCTGATGAGGTTGAATAGAGAAAAGTTGAATACATTGGCATTTATACAGCAAATAGCATAGTCACTATGAGTGGTACTTTCTATTATTTTAGCAAAGTTGATGAAAACAAAATAAAACTTAGCAAAAACCATCAAATCATTATGAAAGCAGGCAGAGTGGTAGGCTATGCCGATCTTCTAGAGGGTTTAGTGACCCCTAGTGGAACTTATTTCACAGCTACTGTCAGTTCCATACTGTGAATGTTTTGACACCCACCAAGTTACAAATCTCACCGAACATGATTTATAGAGAATATTTCTTTATTATAACATTCATTATGACAGCAATACTGAGAGAGGACATCTTGAGAGAAACTACTGGTATGATGGCACCACAATATATCATATGCTTAGGGTATTTACATGGTATGTCATTGGTGAAACATCTAATAGTTTGCTAATTTCTACTATGGACCACACTGAGTTGATGAAATATACATGAGAACACTGTGGTTGAATGTAGTCTTTTTATAAAATGTTTTCTTGCACCTACATACATAAAGGCTAAAACAATGATTTGTCTATATCTACCTGTATTGTAGTGTTTTAACAATCAATATTGACAGTGACATTGAAATCACATGGATTTACATGTTGCATACAATATGCAACCTTGTTATTACTTAAAACAGGACAATAACTACATAGCACACCTGAATGAACTTGGCCAGTGTTCTGGCCTTTCTGCCATACTGTGTGGTATTCTAATTGTCAGAGTCCCAAACCCAATGGCACACTGATTGGCTTTGTTTTGGCTATGTTCCATAATGGCTGGTACTGTGCTTTGACTGGCTGTGTCCTATTCAGGACGGTACTTTCATTGGCTATGCTTCATAACCCCATATTGGCTGTGATTGGCTGCAACTGGTAATTAGAGTGGCTGTGTGTACCGTACTGTGAGGTACTCATGGCATAACACAATATGAGTAACAGTGTCTCCTCACAGGGAGTTTTAGGTCCCTCTGTGTATCTTCTTTACTGTGTGGCGCTGTGGTCCTTTAAGACATACAGTACTGCCAGTGGCTCTGGAGAAAGAGGGCTGAGCATCACCTGTGATGTCATAGAGTGGGTGTGTCTGACCTGGTGTGGGGCATTCCTGGCTAGGAGGAGGAGGAGGAGTCCTCCACCACAGGGTGCAGGGCGTGCCTCTTCAGGAGTGTCTGCAGTATCTCTACCTCGCGCTGCGTCTCCCTCAGCTTCTTACGCAGCATCTCGTTGTTCTTCTGAAGCTTCTGGTTCTCCTGAGAACAACATCATTCACCATTGTTGTTTATGTTTTGGAATGGTTAACCTAGCGTTCAAAACTCTAGAAATTAGAATGTAGTACATACAATGTACACAATTGAACACATATCAGTAACCCAGAGGTAGTTGTGTCTGAATCTCACAGTTTCCAGAGCATCATAGTTGGGTTTGATGTATTCGTCTGGCTCCCTGGGCTTTAGCACTGTAGAGGTTCTATTCTCCCACTTGGCGTAGGCCCGTTGTTTGCGTTGGGGCACCGGACTGGGGCATGGGGTGAGGGAGGGGGGTACGGGGGCCAAGAGAGAGGAGGGTACAGGGGCCAGGAGAGAGGGCTGTACTGGCTGTAGCCGACTGGGCTCTGGAGGGGGGGCAGGGGCGGGGGGCCCCTCTGTCTGGGTGCTGCAGTGGACCCCCACAGACATGGTCAGCCCAGGGGGGAGCCTCAGATGGGAGGGGGCCGGAGAGTCAGGGCTCCAGTCCCTACATTCCTCTGAGGGGTATGGGAAAGGCCCCTCTTCTGAGCCTAGCACAAACAACACCATAAAGATAGTCAGTCAACTCTGATCTGTTCAACCCATTTCAATCAGTTCTCTGGTTTTGAAGTGATATGTTTGCGAACAGTCTGAATCTCATAAGGTTAAGAAAAAGTCAACTGAGTGTTTGTCTGACCACAGAAAGCACATCCATTGTTACAGAAAGTGAGGCAGGTCCTTGACTTTAGAGAGCAGTATGACAGTCCACCTACATAGGGAAACTACCCAGGATGCTGTGCTACTTTTCCATAAACTAGATTAAACCTGTGCTCTCACCTGCAAAGACATACCTTTCAAATAATGATTTGGGACTTTATATTTCCTGTGTATTTGCAATATATGTGACTCCTGTCAATAATGGTTACCACATGGAATGGTACAGTTTAGGACTATCCAAGACAGGTTTTACTTTGCATACCTGTAGTAAGCACAAGTAGAGTGATATATTACTTTTAGACCAGCAGATGGCAACCTTCTGCTGCCTTAGATTTCTAGCACTAGATTTCTAGCACAACCACAAGTCACAACTCTGGTTGGTTACTGCTACACTACATGTGGTTATCACTATTTTGGTAAATAGTTTATTGAGGATGCGTGTATGTACGTGTGTATGTGTGATAAAAAATATATTTTGCTTATATTTGTGCTATTTCACACATTAATTCGGTGTGAATTGGAAATGTGTTTTTTGCATATCCCAACTCAACCTGAGACACCCTCGGAGAGTGAGATCACGGTCCACGCATATTTACTATGTGTGTATGTATGTATGTATGTATGTATGTATGTATGTATGTATGTATGTATGTATGTGTGTGTCCCTCCTCACCTTCCGGCTCACCTGTAGTGCCAGGTGTGGAGCCTGGTGTTAGTGGACCTTCAGAGGTGCTGCTGCCTTTGGCATTCTTCTTACACTCAAACGCCACCTGATCCTTACACAGCCTATGGCAGTTCATCCCACAGTCTGTGAGCAGGCCAAGAGAATGCAGACAACATGTTAGAGCAGGCAGAAGTGGAAAGGAGGTTGTTTAAAATGGATTATTGTATGGTCATGTTGGGTTGCACAGAGATTGCATGTTTTTGTTTTGTTGTCAAAAGTACCCTACTAGATAATGTAACTTCCATTCCCCTCAGTAGCCTAATGGTGCAGCTCAGCCTGTGGAACAGAACAGTTCTCAGACCTTTGCGTGCATGTTGCCATGACTATTTCAAGGGGAAGAGAGTAAAAAGCTGTTTTGTGGTTGCGACTGCAGACTCTACAGTCTTTCATGTGCTGCAGGGTTCAGCTAGCAGTCTGCATGATAGAAACCACACAATGCACCTTCTTTTCAAGATAGCTACACATTACCTGCTCCTCGCAGTCTCTCCATTATCAACAACCTCTGCTAACATTGTATTCTATCAACAATACAAAGTACTGAACTGTAAGCTACATGCAGAATGACATTTATGCAAACATTATGGAATATTCCAGTCTAGACCCAGCGACAATAAAAATAAATAATCACCTCTGCATCTGTAGCCTTGTTTTATGACGCCCCACAACTGTTATGGAGAAGAGGAATTTGATAAGGTTGTTTAGAGATAACACGTGCATATTACAATGCATATTTAAGAATGAGGAATGTGCATGTTTAAATAGTCATTTAAAGCCGTAACAGCATTGCTATTGTTGATGAGTACGCTATAACTAAGGCCCAGAGTTGTTCCTGATCAGGCCACAAGTTCAGGAAAAACTCCTGGCCAGACTAATGAGACCTACAGCTAAGCTAAGGACAGATCAGGACATAGTGCTGTAATGTACTGTTGTGACTTACGAATCCGGAGCAGTTGTCACAGAAGGTGGGCTTCATGTAGGTGGTCTCCTGAAAGTTGTGGACAAAGCCAAGACCCAGCTTGGAGCAGATGACACTAGCACGCATGAAATAGGCTGTGATCTCCTCTCTGCTGATGAGGCCTTCCCTGGAGCAGGACAACACAAAGCATATCTCATGTAAACACAAAGCATATATCATGTAAACAAACTGTCTCATAAGAAATGTTATGTTTGCAATGTACTGTATGGACATTGGGCATCATTTCAGACTTCTATATGTCACATTGAAACAAGAGGCACCAAAACTAGCAGGTTTTGGTTTCATAATTTCACTTCAACAGTTTCACTCCACTAGATAACTGGTTAAGAAGTTTGTGATTTAACCTCAGTTGACCACAGTGAGAGTTGACTATGAGGAGACATGGCTGAGACTAGCTAGCTATCTGATAGTTATGTTGCTATTTCTGTTTCCTGTAGCTACAGGCCCATATTACACTTTAGTTTCCTTTCTCTGCAGTCAAAAATAAACCAATGCAGTTAGTGTGAACTGTCAAATGTGCCAAACGAGAGCCCATGCAGCCTAAACGGAACCATACACTTACTTCTCTTTGTCCATGACGCAGAAGGAGAATGGAAAGCTAGCAGCGATTTTCTCAAAGTCTCCTTGAGAGATGAAGCCATTCTCATCATGGTCATAATTTTTAAACACGGACTGTTGAGGACAAGAGACACAAGACATCGTAATGAGATACATTAAGCATAATAGATGAACTGGAATGAGTTCTGTTCAGTTTGATCTGGTGGAATTAAAACTACAACTTCCAGATAAATAATGTATGTAGTATACAATAATATAAATAACATAAGTCATGACATAACAATATTTAAAAAATGATTACTGCTTTTATTAAACATAATACAATGCTTATGACAATACATAGGGATGGAACACGGACAACTCACATCCACCATTCTTTGCACATGTTTGCTGATGGTTTTGGGGTCAGGTTTTGGGGCCACTCCTGATGCCCACTCCACAACCACTGGAGGTCTAGAGGGGGTGGCTGGCTGATGTAAAACAAAACAGATGATCAGAACATTGTCAGCAGATGTAATTTAGAATAGGCCGTGCTGATGTTAAATGGGCCAATTAAAAAAGAGCTCCAGTCCTCATTCTCTTTCAATAGGTTTGTTAATGAGATCTGCAACATCAGACATGATTCACTGGAGCTAACTGGGTTTTTGTTAGTTTTATTAAACATGTTTGAAATTGAATATACCCCTAGCCATAACACAGTGAACTTGCTATGGCTAGGGGTATTTTCTATTTCAATCACTATGCCAACAGATTCATTTCCACAGTGTTTTTCATCTCCCCTTTTTACTCACGGGTGCTTTGCTGTTCTTGGCTTCCCTGGTGTAAGAGAGCTCATATATCTCATCATCTGTGTAGTAGAGGTCTAGGGACAGCTGAGCAGTAGAGGACAACAGGGTCAGAGACCAGGGTCATTTACCAACAGACACAGTAGTGTGAATTATTGTGTACTCAGGTGTGTACTAACCGTGAGAAGGTGGACCAGGTCTTTGTTGGCGTCGAGCTGTGGGGTAATCTGCTGTAGCTGGATCAGCTCGTTGATGTGGTTATACAGAGCCTGGAGCTTCTGAACATTCACCTTGTTGTCCTCTACGTAGTCCGACATGGCCTCGTTGACTGAGATCAGGTCCTTGAGGTGGACCCCCAGGATGGGGATCTTAAAGCCTGCACACCTGCTGTATGTCTGACGGTAGTTGTCATAGTTCCTACAGGAGGACAGGAGGTCTGTCATCTCATTCAGCACCTGTGGAGAGAAGAGATAGTGGAAAATATATTGTAGATTATTACCTTGTACAGTATCCATATCCGTATTTTAGACATACTGTTTGTCAACATACTGATCAATAGATCATGTTATGATAATGTTATAGATAATGTACCTTGGTGACCTCGTGGGACACATGCGAACTGGTCTCTTTAAGTCTGGAGATGGAGCTGTGGCACAGGCCCCCCACCACAGCCATTAGTGTGTTAAAGTTGTGCATAAGATGGAGGCTCTGGGAAACACAAACACAGACAAACATAAACAATCTAATTGAACCTTAATCAGAGTCAACCCAAAGCATTCTCCACAAGTAGCACTCCAATGTTGGTTGCATAAGGAACTCATAATACTGTCACAATACTGTTGCTTACACTCTTAGAGAATACAATTGTGCTAATCTGGCTAAATGTTTCACCAATTTTCTCAGTTCCCTTACTGATGCGATGGCCCTGCTGTGGGACACTGGAACCCATTGGTGTGGAATGCATTGAGTTAGAGTTAGAGGAGCAGCAGCTGACTATTGCATTAATTTAAGCCAGAGAGATTCTCCAGAGTTCTGCCTCTCCATCCAACTCTCTCAGCTCCTCATCACTCTTCAGGACACAGCTTTGCATGTGAATGAAGTGATGAAGAGGCATAGTAAACCAGACTTGATCAAGTAGAGTCACTAGTTATTTTTTTCCATGGTGTACACACACACATATATATATATATTTATTTATTTATTTTTACATTGTAATATAATAGTGAAGCCATCAAAACTATGAAATAACATCTAATGAATCATGTAGTAACCAAAAAAGTGTTAAACAAATCAAAATATAATTTATATTGGAGATTTTTCAAATAGCCACCCTTTGCCTTGATGACAGCTTTGCACACTCTTGGCAAATAGGCCTTACACAGCCTGGAGGTGTGTTTTGGGTCATTGTCCTGTTGAAAAACAAATGATAGTCCCACTAAGCGCAAACCAGATGGGATGGCGTATCGCTGCAGAATGCTGTGGTAGCTATGCTGGTTAATTGTGCCTTGAATTCTAAATAAATCACAGACAGTGTCATCAGCAAAGCACCCCCACACCATCACACCTCCGTGCTTCACGGTGGGAACCACACATGTGGAGATAATCCATTCACCTACTCTGCGTCTCACAAAGACACGGCAGTTAGAACCAAAAATCTCACATTTGGACTCATCAGACCAAAGAACAGATTTCTACCGGTCTAATCTCCATTGCTCGTGTTTCTTGGCCCAAGCAAGTCTCTTCTTCTTATTGGTGTCCTTTAGTAGTGGTTTCTTTGCAGCAATTCGACCATGAAGGCCTGATTCATGCAGTCTCCTCTGAACAGTTGATGTTGAGATGTGTCTTTTACTTGAAGTCTGTGAAGCATGTATTTGGACTGCAATCTCAGGTGCAGTTAACTCTAATGAACTTGTCCTCTGCAGCAGAGGTAACTCTGGGTGGCGGTCCTCATGAGAGCCAATTTCATCATAGCGCTTGATGTTTTTTTTGACTGCACTTGAAGAAACTTTCAAAGTTCTTGAAATTTTCCGTATTGACTGACCTTCAGGTCTTAAAGTAATGATGGACTGTCGTTTCTCTTTGCTTATTTGAGCTGTTCTTGCCATAATATGGACTTTTACCAAATAGGGCTGTTTTCTGTATACCACCCCTACCTTGTCACAACACAACTGATTGGCACAAACGCATTAAGAAGGAAAGAAATTCCACAAATTAAGTTAACAAGGCACACCTGTTAATTGAAAAGCATTCCAGGTGACTACCTCATGA
The DNA here is from genome assembly GCF_020615455.1 of Coregonus clupeaformis. Lineage (NCBI taxonomy): Eukaryota > Metazoa > Chordata > Actinopteri > Salmoniformes > Salmonidae > Coregonus > Coregonus clupeaformis. Next base: position 25,191,853 of record NC_059220.1, read on the forward strand.
AGCTGGTTGAGAGAATTCCAAGAGTGTGCAAAGGTGTCATCAAGGCAAAGGGTGGCTACTTTGAAGAATCTCAAATATAATATATATTTTGATTTGTTTAACACTTTTTTGGTTACTACATGATTCCATATGTGTTATTTAATAGTTTTGATGTCTTCACTATTATTTTACAATGTAAAAAATATCAAAAATAAAGAAAAACCCTTGAATGAGTAGGTGTGTCCAAACTTTCGACTGGTAGTGAATATATATTAGCATGTGTAAGTACAATTTCATCACAATACATAATACAATTAATTAAATAATACACATTTTTCATTCCCCCCCTCCCCATGTGTTGCATACACACATGTACTTGCATATCCAGTACCAAAAAAGGTACAGCAACGCATACAATCAGACAAACAAAAAACAAAACCATCAACAACAACAACAAATTAATTATAATAATAAACATGTCACTCAGTATTTATTAGCTCATATTGCCATGAATTGGATGTGGGAATGCCAGATGTTTTGTAAATGATGTGGTCTGCCTTTGAATTTATAGAAAATATTGTCCAAAGAGATGTAGCTAGATATCTCATTTAGCCAGTGTGTTAAAGTAGGGGGACTATCTGATTTCTAGCGTAATGTTATTTTTAAAAAATTGCTGTGAGCACTTACAGATCAATCAACTGCTCAAAAAAATAAATGGAACACTTAAACACCACATCCTAGATCTGAATGAATGAAATAATCTTATTAAATACTTTTTTCTTTACATAGTTGAATGTGCTGACAACAAAATCACACAAAAATTATCAATGGAAATCAAATTTATCAACCCATGGAGGTCTGGATTTGGAGTCACCCTCAAAATTAAAGTGGAAAACCACACTACAGGCTGATCCAACTTTGATGTAATGTCCTTAAAACAAGTCAAAATGAGGCTCAGTAGTGTGTGTGGCCTCCACATGCCTGTATGACCTCCCTACAACGCCTGGGCATGCTCCTGATGAGGTGGCGGATGGTCTCCTGAGGGATCTCCTCCCAGACCTGGACTAAAGCATCCGCCAACTCCTGGACAGTCTGTGGTGCAACGTGGCGTTGGTGGATGGAGCGAGACATGATGTCCCAGATGTGCTCAATTGGATTCAGGTCTGGGGAACGGGCGGGCCAGTCCATAGCATCAATGCCTTCCTCTTGCAGGAACTGCTGACACTCCAGCCACATGAGGTCTAGCATTGTCTTGCATTAGGAGGAACCCAGGGCCAACCGCACCAGCATATGGTCTCACAAGGGGTCTGAGGATCTCATCTCGGTACCTAATGGCAGTCAGGCTACCTCTGGCGAGCACATGGAGGGCTGTGCGGCCCCCCAAAGAAATGCCACCCCACACCATGGCTGACCCACCGCCAAACCGGTCATGCTGGAGGATGTTGCAGGCAGCAGAACGTTCTCCACGGCGTCTCCAGACTCTCACGTCTGTCACATGTGCTCAGTGTGAACCTGCTTTCATCTGTGAAGAGCACAGGGCGCCAGTGGCGAATTTGCCAATCTTGGTGTTCTCTGGCAAATGCCAAACGTCCTGCACGGTGTTGGGCTGTAAGCAAAACCCCCACCTGTGGACGTCGGGCCCTCATACCACCCTCATGGAGTCTGTTTCTGACCATTTGAGCAGACACATGCACATTTGTGGCCTGCTGGAGGTCATTTTGCAGGGCTCTGGCAGTGCTCCTCCTGCTCCTCCTTGCACAAAGGCGGAGGTAGCGGTCCTGCTGCTGGGTTGTTGCCCTCCTACGGCCTCCTCCACATCTCCTGATGTACTGGCCTGTCTCCTGGTAGCGCCTCCATGCTCTGGACACTACGCTGACAGACACAGCAAACCTTCTTGCCACAGCTCGCATTGATGTGCCATCCTGGATGAGCTGCACTACCTGAGCCACTTGTGTGGGTTGTAGACTCCGTCTCATGCTACCACTAGAGTGAAAGCACCGCCAGCATTCAAAAGTGACCAAAACATCAGCCAGGAAGCATAGGAACTGAGAAGTGGTCTGTGGTCACCACCTGCAGAACCACTTGTTTATTGGGGGTGTCTTGCTAATTGCCTATAATTTCCACCTGTTGTCTATTCCATTTGCACAACAGCATGTGACATTTATTGTCAATCAGTGTTGCTTCCTAAGTGGACAGTTTGATTTCACAGAAGTGTGATTGACTTGGAGTTACATTGTGTTGTTTAAGTGTTCCCTTTATTTTTTTGAGCAGTGTATATTTTTATGATTATTTTTCCATGGATCTAGTTCACTAGTCCCAAACAGACACAAGCTAGGTGTGAGAGGGACTGACATCTATAAACATTCTGAAATTGTGTTTACTGATTCCCAAAACATTCAAATAAGATTGCATGTCCAAAACATGTGATAAAAAGTACCCTTTTGCCTATTACAGTGCACGTTTTTCTGGTGTATAGTAAATTAGGTGAACGGTTGTAAACTGAGAGTGTTTGTGTCTGAGGTTGTAGGAAAATGTGTGTGCTTTCAAACATAAGATCATTCTTCTCTGCTTATTTCAACCTGTAAATATTGTTCCCATTTCAGTCTAGTAAGATCTGTGCGTACTAGCATATGATCTAACAACAATTTATAACCCTTAAGTAAATTCAGACCACCCGCCTTATATGGAAGACCTGCAGACGAATTCTGGGTGATTCGTTATTCCAAATAAAATGAGGAAAAGAGGCTCTGCATGTTTTGTTTTTTAAATGCAGAGGGGGTGAAATTGGAAGATTCTGAAACAAATAAAGACATTTTGGAAATATTGACATTTTGATGACATTAACGCTGCCCATAAGATAAATAGGAAGGAAGTCCATTCTTTTGAAGTTATTGGTAACCTTTTCAATAACTGGAATGTAGTTCAAAATTCCTAAGTACTTAATATTCGTCAAGGACCATTTCCATTGGAATTGGTCTTGTAAAAGTTTGGGTTTGAAGGTAGATATAATAATCTCTGTCTTGGCTCAATTGACTTTGCAACTAGATAGTTTACCAAACTCTTCAAGCAATGACAGGAGGACCGGAATTGAGTATGAGTGGTCTTAGAGATAGAGCAAGACATCATCCGCATACAATGATATAACATGGTATTATTTTCCAATTGTAGTTCCTTCAATTTGGTCATGTGCTCTAATCATGGTGTCAATGGGTTATATGACCAAAGCAAAAAAATCATGCACTGGCTGGACAGCCTTGCCTTGTCCCTCGAGACAACAGGAAGGGGGTTGAGTATTGGGTTTTGGTTTTAACTACTGCCATTGGTGAATTATAAAGAATTTGAATCCAAGAGATAAATATTGGACCAAAATTAAACCTTGATAATACAGACATAAGGTCCTTCCATTCCACTCTGTCAAATGCTTTTTCAGCACCAAGGGACACTACAACATTTGGGGTCTTAAGATCATTAGTATGAAAAAGAATGTCAAAATATCTACGTAAATTATCAGAGGAGAGACAACCCTGCACAAAACCAGTTTGGTCTGTGTGGATGAGATTGGGCACAGACTCTAGGCGTAGAGTTAATATTTAGCAATCAACTGATAATCAACATTTAAAAGTGACACTGGTCTATGGGAGGAGCACAGCGTGGGATCTTTATCTTTATTTTTCAGTAAAGTAATAGCTGCAAGACGTAAAGTATGAGGAAGCTGTTTTTTCTCCAGACAGGCCTTGATCATACGGAGAAAAAGAGGCATCAACCGCTCAAATAATAGCCTGTAAAATTCTATAGGAAACCCATCTAATCCCGGTACCTTTCCATTTTGGAGGGAACCAATAGCATCTGATAGCTCCTCAGTAGTAGCACTTCAGTGTCAGTGTTCCATCTGATAAATCCATTAGTGCTGATGGCCTGTACTTTGTTAATATTCAGAGCACACGTTCACTGTTAGCCAGCATCTTTGATGCACTAAAAGCCCATCATGGAGCTCTTGAGAGTCATTAGCAGCCCTCTTTTAATATGCATTATGTAACTACAAATGATGGTGCTTCTGCTGTACGGTAGTAGGTAGGTCTCACTGTACTGTACGATATGGTAGACGATATGGTAGACGATATGGTAGACGATATGGTAGACGATATGGTAGACATGCATTTGCTTAATATGAGGAAAAGGTACCAGATATAGACAATGAACAAACACAATTTAAGAGGGTACAAAACATGGGGGCTAAACACCTTGTATGTGAACATTTTGTTATTTTCTACACATATACTGTAGTGTTAGTCTACGGGGGTTCTGGAGGAGAAGGAGGAATAGTTAGGGCCATACCTGAGCCACATGGATGAACTTGGTGAAGACCTCTGCTCTCAGCTGAGCTGTAGGCCGACTCAGAACCATGAGCTGCACCCACTGGGAGATACCATTACACAACGTAATGGAACGTTCCATCATGGGGTTGTCCTTCATGCAGCAGCTGCGGATGTAGTTCTGGTAGTCTGCAAACTGGAAAAAATAATAAAGCATATGCTGACTCATTTTGCTAAAAGGACAGAGGTTTCGCAGAACACATTTGGAATGCATTGAAATACCTACAGTAGAGCGCATGTGCTATGACATTCTTCAGAATGTCATAGTGTTTATAGCGATCACATACAGGCGGATTGGGGCTCTACTCACTGATATTCTACAGAAGGACTTGAACTCCAGGTAGGTGAGGTGCTCAGCCAGCTCAATGGGCTCCAGGTGATCAAACAGCAGAGACACTTTCCTCTTCTTACTGCTGTTAGCCTTGATCCTCTGACTGGGCTTCTGAGACCAGTGCCTGTCATTTCTGGGACACAACATGGTGAACAACACAGACCGGAAATACACAGGTATTACACAGGCATAATTTGAAACCATTACTTCAGCATACCTGTAAAGCCATTTTCAGGTAAGTCTAGATGCTTTCCTCAAGAAATACATTAATTCTGTTCAATAATATACCGGGAATACTTACATCCATTTAGTCTGCAAGAGAGGGCACAGCCTCTCCTGGCCCTGATCCCTGATCAGATCCTGGAACTGCTCCATGGAGTCTGACAGGCTGCTGTGTAACCGGAACATCGTCCAGAACTCCTGGATCCAATACCTGAAAGATAAGGACAATAAGACTGTGTTTACCACAATTAAATACTATACCCCTCGATATTCAAGTCATAAGAAGGAATTCCACTCGACCACGCCCACAGATTGTGGAAAACAAACATTCTTTCTCAATGACCCCCATTGTAAAAGAGCCAACTTCGTTGTCAATTTTGTGTCATACATAAATAACAAAATATACCGAAATGCTGCTGTGTTGTTCAATGTAACCAGGTCAAAAATCCTGACCTACGATTTGCAATGCTCCCACGTAGGGAAATAGAGCATGCAAGAAGAGCCCTGTGGCTTCAGGCTATTCGGTGTGGGAGAGTGGGAAATTGTGGGGACCGGTTTCTAAGTAGGGTACACATAGCTAAGTGTGTGGAAAACATTTCATCAACAGGTAAGACTTTTAACTTTTTTTGTATAGTCCGTTAGTAATTCCTCCCACTACTTGTAGCTACATAGTCTGTTTGTTGTGTTGTTGGTCTTGGCTAGCTTAATGTTCCGGGCAGTAGCAAGCTAGCACTCACTCACTCACGTGGCTGCTAGCATCGTCATGAAAAGGGGCATGAGGGAAGCCCTACAATATTACGTTTGTCTAAGTAGTGAGAACACCTCCCGAGTGGCGCAGTGGTCTAAGGCACTGCATCGTAGCCGGCTGCGACCGGGAGACCCATGGGGCGGCGCACAATTCGTCCAGGGTAGGGGAGGGAATGGCCAGCAGGGATGTAGCTCAGTTTGCAACGCCAAGGTTGTGGGTTCGATTCCCATGAAGAAAAAAATAATAATGTATGCACTCACTAACTGTAAGTCGCTCTGGATAAGAGCGTCTGCTAAATGACTAAAATGTAAAATAAAATGTAGAACGCTAGGGAGAAGGCAATGTTGAAAAGTAATCTTTAGACATGTTTTACTTTTCTTAAATGTAGTTTTGTAATTGATTAAACAAGCAGATGACAAGGAAATTGCATTTTGAAAAAGGTCAAGTTTTTGCTGGGAGCCAATGGGGTAACCTAGGTAACTGCAGGTTGTTTTCCCCCCAAGGCGGGCGGGGCCGCAACATTCTATCTAATACCGACTGGGAGTATACTTCAAACTCTAAACCCTAGTTGTTTATTGTCTAATAAGAAATCAACGCTATAGGCTGTTGCAAATGCACTAATAGCATGGCCTAAACCATCTACCCAGTTATAGAATATTGTATTATTAGGTGTTATGTGGATTTCATAAGCCCTTTAATGTCCTTTCATAAGAATGATTGAACAGTGAGTTATTGTGTGGAGGCCTTAGTGGACCCCAGCAGGCCCAGTGGTAGTGGCAGGATTAGGATGACTGCATGGGGAACACACACTTACCTGATGAAGTAACAGATCCTCTCACACTCTGTGGACTGCTTATTCTCCAGAGCTCTTTTAAATGTAACACCTCAAGTTAAGGATACATTATGATTCACTGGTATAGTAAAACATGTCCACACTGTTTAGAGTCAGGGAAGAGACCAGGAACTGTATGTGGGATTTATCAGTGAATAAACGATCTGGATCACTGTGCAGGACAAAGTGTCTATTCAAATGTCTATTCATCTAAGTAAACAATTACAAGCTGGTGTTTAATGTATTTAGTGCAGGAAACTCATCAATAGGGAAACTAAAAGGCGAACAGATGTGACATTTGGTGGTGTGGGAGGAGGCAACCACAAAAAAGAAAACTGGTTAGGAGCATCAGCAAGTGAATCATTCTGGTGTTGTGTGGTTCCAATGGTTCAGTTGGTTGAAGCATGTTGTTTACAGGGCTATGGGTTAGATTCCTTTGTTGCTTTGGATAAAAGTGTCTGTTAAACGTGCACAACAGACAATCACTATTCCTGTAGAAGATGTGCTGGCAGAGGACCCTTTTAGTGAGTAAAAACATGTTCTCACAACCAGGTAAAAACAAAGCTGACATAATGTTACTTTTACATCTCAATGGCTGTGAGTGTGAGGACAGTTTATTACCTAAGCTGCTGTGCCATATGCTCGGTAGGTACAGAGTGACCAGAATCCCAGAGGGACTGTATTAATCCAAACTCAAAAACATCTCCATTCTCCTTATTATATAAAACAGGGGTAAAAATAGACTGACACTGTGAGCCTCTCCGCACTCTGTTGGCAGAAATCAGTTTGAAGTGATGCACATAAAAAGGCTAATTGCGTCATGGGAGCTGAAGAGCCACCCACACTACCGCAAAGCCAGATTGTTTTTACGATAAATGGCCTTAATGGCTCCAGTGCTTTCACTTGTTCCTAAGCCACTCTTAGCCATATTTTATGCTTCTGGGTCTTCGGCTCAGAATGAGCTCAGGGGTTAAAAATAGAGGGCAGGACGCACAGTGAATCTTGAGGTGTGATGTGGGTTTTGGGGAGCGAGCCTCCTTGGGCAGCTGAGAGGCTGTGTTTAAATAGAACTGAAGAGGGCTTCAGTCTGGGAAGAGGTCATTAACACCTGAAGCCCCTAGCCTTAGTGTCCTCCTCATTGTGCCAGTACTGCCTCTCCTCTGGGCTCTGTGACGTCAGAGCTCTTTATTGAATGGAGGCCTAGATTACAGACCGCTCATTCAAAACAGAAAATAGGCAACTACAGTGGCCTTTTTAAACCAGACCTGAAGTGGGGGAATTAAATTGGGATGAATCGTGCTTTTTGTGTAGCTAAGATGGTAATAGAAAAAGACTGTAAGGTACTTGGAAGACACTGGATTGGAAACAGAACATGGTGATCTGTACTAGAGCTAACAAAGACATTTAGAGTACAGTAATACGGAATTGTGGTGCACACGTATTGATATTCACATTGCTGGTAGGAGTGAGGAGTCGAAGGCATGGCACCTTGTCAGCCAAGTTGGATCTTAATTGGCCGTTGCTACTGACAACCAGATCACAAAACAGTGCTGCACAGCCATGTTTGGCACAACAGATTGGTCAGGTCTTGGTGCCAACTCGATAATAGTTTTGGCTGTAGTGGAGCAGCCGCAGATCATTGGGTCTGCTTGGTAAAGGATATAGGGAGATAAGTTTCTCCAGGAGGTCACTAGAGGACATGAGGAGTCGGTGCATGGTCAGGGTGATGTTCATCAGGTGGCTGCTCCCACACACACAACCCTCCGCGTCTGGAAGAGAGCACACAACACATGGAGCACATTAACAGACATGCTGTTGCCTATCACAATGCCAATAATGTACTATAGATGGTTGAGATTTCATATGGACAAGAAAATAATTTCTGCATATCAATGTCCAATGCTACTGTAGCTCTCTGATAACCAAATCTAGCAGTAATGTCCTGCTACAGAATAAATGTCAACAACACAAGGGGATTTAGCCATTCAAACTTCCTGATTCCATTCAGTCACAAGTCTGCAGTCATGCAATAACAGAAACAAATGATAGAAATCAACCTCAAAAGAGCATACAAAACAGTTTCTAAATGTGTGCTAGGCAACCATGAACACAATAATGTGCCAGGTATGTGTCAACTGCAAATCTCTAAGTGTATACACCACCTCTGAATGTCTCTGCTTTTCCTGTGGTGGTATTGTGACTTTTCTGTGGTCTACTTTTCTCTGTCGTATCTCACTTCCTGTCTTTGTGACCGCCTCCCTATATCTCTGCCAACACTTATGACATCACAGGAACCTTCAGCCACGATCTCTGTCATCTACTCAAACAGCTTTGTCCCTAGAGGCACTGGAGATAAAAAGGATATGACGTTGTGGAAAAGATCTCAAGGAATACATTGTTAGCTGTATCCACACAGTAGCAATTGTAGATTCCATTTCTAACTACATTAGCCTTTCTTTTACAAATTATCTGACTTGAGAAAAGCAGATCTTTTGTTGGTCCTCTGTAACATGTTGTTTATGAGTAAGTGGTTCACTATCATGTTTGTCTATTGGGTAGCAATGAGCAACCTCTTTGCTAGGCTTCTGATCTCTTCCATTCCAGGTAAACAACCTGCCAGTGATTTTCTGGAAATCGTGGCTAAGAGAGCACCTTGACGAATCCATGAAAATGGTGTTTAACTTTTGAACCTAAGCAGCTGGCATTGTCTTGATGCCACATAAGAACGGCAGTTTCCATGGGTCCCCACATATCCCATATCTCCTTGAAATACCTCAGACACCATGGCAACATTGTTATCTATCTCACTGGGCCACTTCAGCAGGCAGCTAATCCTGCCCTCGTATCCTGCACCACTGGTACAGGAGTGTTCTATTTACCCATCCCAACCAGGGCTACAACCCCCCAGCAATGACACACAGACATAACCTTACTGTATGAAAAACTGTCATGCATGAAAATAATATACATATACATGATTAGACTGTGATCTGAGGGAGACTGTTGTAATAGGTTTTAAGCTTTATACTGTTACTGTATGTTAAAGGACTGTGATGCAAAACAATTCAACTCTATCCTTCCTCTACTTCAACAAACTGAATGGTGTTTTTATTGCTGCAATCATGTAAGCAAGTCATGCTCTAAAATAACAAGGAAGCTCTTTTGATTCACTACCAGGTAAACAATTACTTCATCATTTTACAACACCTCCCTACCAACCCAGGCGGGGCTAATTGCTGAGGAAATCCCCTCCGTCTTACTCACTGTGGAAAGTTAGGAAAGCAGCAGCAGGTTGCACTGGGATAGGACAAGGGATGTGATGACAAACACAGCAAAAGGCAGGGAGTGTTGCCCTACTTTGAGGGGTTTTATTATCGTAGGCATTCATCAGCAAAGCCAAGGTGTAAGGAGTCTTTCCTTGTTTTGACAGAGAGGTAAAGTAACTGGGCTAACGGGGATGGATGATCCTTTTGTTTTGCCTCAGTCAGCCCAATGCTCATCTCTACTGTACACATGAAAGAATCGGTAAGGAACAGTCTAAGAGGCCCCAGCGATTTATATTTAATTATTAGTTGCACACTCTCCACTACATGTGCCTTATAATGTTGGCTCAACATGCTGTAGGCCTACAGTACATGTAGAACAATAGAGTACAGGAAATTGATTTAATATCCACAAACAGCCATGATGCTCTGTAAGTGTTTGAACATATGTTGACCGCCATAGGCACATAAAGGTTTTTCACATTAGTGTCTACAGTACATCCGAGCCTGCAGTGGATACTCTGACTCTGCAGTGGATATCTCTTTGTGATATTCACAGGTTGTGTGCCTGCATCATATATGGTTTACATGGGAAATGCATTTAATTCCAAAATGGCTTCCACGATTGAAGCCTTCAAATCTCTGCACTGCTTTTTGCTGTCCATTAACATTATGATTGTGTAGAGACTTCAGGCACTGTGGGTGTGTGGAACTGTGGAGCATGGACTTGGGGGTGAATGATGATGTCAAACATTATTGATCCACACCCCTTGGTGCTCTGCATTTCAAAGAGTGGTCAGCATCTGAGAAGGGCCTTTTGGGTAGCTGACCTTTGGGCTAGCAGCAGCCAGGCAATCCTTCAAATAGCGCTTACGTGTGCTCTCACATTTGAAAAGGTGCCGAAGCCCCAGGAGCCCCAGGAGCTGGGGAGTCAGCCTCTGATGTGAGACAGCAGCCGCTGGGAGTGCTTAGCCCTGTTAGACCTCTCTGTACTAAGTATCTCCATTTTGTTCCCTCATATTAACCTGGATTCAAAACACCTGCCTGTTTATCTCCATACTGTAGATTACATTTCCTTGAAAGGATCTGAATTTCTCTCAATGACCTGTGAAGTCTGATTTGGAAATTAAATTACAATTTCAGTCATTCAACAAATATTTTTAGTAAACCTAAAAAGACATTTTAAATGGAACTCTAGAAGAGAGCTAAGTCTTGCACCCACTTGATTAACTTGGCTGATATTTTTTTTATAAATCCTAAATGAACAGCCAGCCATTATTCTGCTATTCTTTTCCTTGACAGATAACTGTAAGTAAGGGCTGTCACTCTCTGTATTCAGTCCACTGTACCACCTCCTCATCACTCTCTCTTCACTCCATTTGTGTCTCCAAGCAACGGCAATCAGAATGCTTGCCTCTTCAAATACATAATCACGATAACTTTGAGAGCACTCCAGACAACTTAGTAGGGCACATTATTCTCATTTAACAGGGTTCTTGACAGGGTTTTTGACAGCTTCCATATTGCAGCCAATATACAGAATATATAAATACATGTAATTGGACAAAGTCAATGTATTACTAATGTGATATGCTTAAATCACATTCCACGTCTACTGAATCAATACTTCACAGTTGGTGAATGATTTTGTTATACTGTATCATATTCAGTGCAGGCATAGTTGCAGTAGATCCACATACAATTATATAGTCTTAGAGATATGGAATAGTCTATTGCCCTGGGCAAGTGACCTGAGCAGTCATGCAAGTGACCTGAGCAGTTGTGCAAGTGACCTGAGCAGTCGCGCAAGTTGAGCCTGCTCTGAGGTTGCCCCATTGGGCAGGTGATTTGTTTTTACTGATAACAACCAAATTGCAAAGAATTCCAGTAGTCTTGTCTTTCTGGTTCCTCCCCATGTGTGTAGGTGAAAATAGATACTTAACATTTTTGGGAAAGTGATCATAATCTTCAGGCAACCAAAAAATACTCCTGATGGACAAGTGTCTTTCAGACCTTAATGTCAGATGAACACTACAGATGGAAAGCAGCTATTAGCTAAATCTGGTGCCACGTATCATATCTCAGTGCTCTGAGACTTATGTTTTGTGGTGCATTGTACCTGCCAAATAATCTTGATAAATAAAAATAAATCCCTGTCTCATCATCTGAAATGCAAAGACTGACAACCATAGAGGTTAGACAACAAAGAGGCTAGTTCATATAAAGGGAAAGGTCTTAAAAAAAAAAAAAAAATCAGTTATTTAGCCTTTGTTCTTATCCAGAGCGACTTACAGTTAGTGAGTGCATAAATTATTATTATTATTATTATTTATTTTTTCATACTGGCCCCCCGTGGGAATCGAACACACAACCCTGGCGTTGAAAACGCCATGCTCTACCAACTGAGCTACATCCCTGTCAGCCATTCCCTCCCTTACCCTGGACAACGCTGGGCCAATTGTGCGCTGCCCCATGGGTCTCCCGGTCGCGGGCGGCAAAGACAGAGCCTAGATTCGAACCAGGATCTCTAGTGGCACAGCTAGCACTGCGATGCAGTGGCTTAGAGCACTGCGCCACTCGGTCTGTTTGTGTCAACCTAGCCCTATAGGCTAATTAGAGATACCTTGTAAATGGTAACAGTTTCATGGAGACAGGGTCTTTAAACATCAAACAGCTAGAGGCCGAGAAAAACAGGTGCTTCCAGGAAACATTCACAGTACTGATTTCAAATAAACTGAGGTTCAGCGTTCAGCACCACTTAAAAAGGAAAATAAAGTGGATGCTCTAACCTGACAAGCAGAACTAATGACAATGATCCTGACCTGCACAACCATTTTGTACTGCTCAACAACAGACTCAAATATTATATGCTGCTCATTTTCATGCAACAAAAAAACGATACTTTTTTCAAACAAAAAAGGGAAATATGTGGTTGTAACACTCAATTCAAGTCCTTCAGTATTATGAAGTCATATGGAGTCAGTCTTATCATTCAGTTACCAATAGTATTACTGGCAGAAACACAAGAGCAGCCCAGAGCACAGCGACTCACCGAAGGACTGGATACAGGCCTGGATCAGCTCTTCCCAGCTGGCCCCCTTGGCATAGTGTCCCAGAGACATCATGACCTTGCCCTGGGTCATCTGGGCCAGATTGGGCCTGTTGAACCGTTGAGGGCGAGCAGGCACAGGCGGACAGACCTTAGAGAGAGAGAGCCGTCTGGAGGGGCAGTGGAGGAGAGAGGGCATGAGGTGGAGGGAGGTGTAGAGAGCACAGCTGTGTGTGTGTGTGTGTGTGTGTGTGTGTGTGTGTGTGTGTGTGTGTGTGTGTGTGTGTGTGTGTGTGTGTGTGTGTGTGTGTGTGTGTGTGGACGTGTTTACCTATTCTTGTGGGGACTTCTGGTAAACTAACAAAAAATTTACCAACTGGGGACATTTTGTTGGTCCCCACAAGGTCAAATGCTATTTGTAGGGGGTTAAGGTTAGAATTAGTGTTAGGGTTAGAATTAGAATTAGGTTTAGGGTTAGGAGCTTGGGTAAGTTTTAGGGTTAGGGTTAGAGCTAGGGTTATGTTTAGGGTTAGGGTTAAGATTAGGTTTTTGGGTTAAGGTTAGGGTTAGGGAAAATAAGACTTTGAATGTCCCCACAAGGTTAGCTGTACAAGACTGTGTGTGTGTGTGTGGTCATTTAAAGCATGCAGTGCATACAATATTGAAGTAGACAACACAATGAAAATGCTACATGTTAATCCTAAAGTAATCACACAGGCAAATATAATATAGGTGTAAGTGTATAAATTTTTTTGCAATTAACACAACACTTTTCAGATTACTACAATACTAAAAAGTGTTTCATACCTGGTATCTTAGAGTTAAGGTAGCTTTGCTATTTTTCATTGTTCTCATTTCCTTCCTTTTGGGGAAATCATTGTTGATTGCCGACTTCTATTATAGGAATCACTAAATAAACAGTTGGCTGATAAACAGAGAGGATGCCATGCATGCCATTTGTTCTATACACTTCCCAAACTATAGGCTAACTATGGAATGAAATTCGAAAGAGAGAAGACATAGGCTATAGAGAAGCTATTTTGAGAGTGAAAAAGTTGTGCGTCCTGGTCGATGCTTTTATAAATCGCAGGGCACGGAATTGTTGCACTCATAAAGTTATTGTATGACTAAGAACCACCAAAAGTTTCTGATTTACATTCTAAATCAACAAGATCATAATGTTTATTCGGTGTCAATAAAGGTTTTATAATTGCGTATGTTTAAAATTGACAAGACGATATTTGCTGTAGGCTATTTCAACTGTCTGCGTAACGCGCTTCATAAACATCTTCAGTTCATTCACAAATACAGGAGTTCGTTATAAAATAACTTACGGATGTTCTTTTTCCTTTCCATTCGATCCCACATTTTCATTTTGTCCATTTTCTTTTGATTGGCACCCCATAGCGAGATACTGGGCAACAAGTGGTTGAACGAGACTATCCATCTGTGTCCGTTTCGATGAGAGCATTTTCATTGCGTGCTTGGTTCAGTGTGCGGCAGTGCGCCGGTGGGGAGCTCACCATTGTTTTGACTTGTCAATGAGGATGGCACAAATTAAGATGCATCGTGCTGTGTCTGTGTGGGCGTAAACGCACTTGAACAAAAGTTGTTTTGGTGATGGGCCCAATGCCACTCACTGCTCAGTAATTTATGCGCAAGAGCTCAAATGAGTAGAATGAGCAGGCCGCCTAACCCATTTCTTTATGAACCTATTGCCATTGTTTAGTGATTTGTCGTCATTAAAGCATGAGTCACGATTAAATTGCTTTTACAGTAAGTGTATGTCCAATTAGATATGAGATAACTGTTCTTACATTGATTATTTAGAATGTTAAATATATTTTATCACAATTAAGTTAAGTGTGCAACTAAATGGATTCCAGCAATAGGTTTGTGTCAGTTTGTTAATCAGAGTTGGCAGGTTTATTCACAGTATCCCTATCCTTTATGCCCATCACCCCATGACTAGTAGTTTCAGGCTCCCTGGAATTAGCCACCACAGCTTCATATATTGCCTGCAGGACAGGAAAGGTGGGGCCTTCCTTTTAGTCATAGCTTTGTACTAGACATTGGACCCCTATGAGGATGTTTCTGTAAGCCTGTTGAAATACCCTAAGCGCTGTGTTGGGACAAATCACACATGTCCAGACAGGGAGATAGATAAACGGTATGATAGAAATGTTTCCATGGAGTAGACAACATGTCACTCACTCTCTGATTTAAAGGGATAGTTTACCCAAATTACACATTGGTTTCCTTACCCTGTAAGCAGTCTATGGACAAGGTATCCCACTGGGCACAGACATAATTTCAATGTCTAGTTTTGATTTACATTTGGTTGAGATGTCAACTAACGTGAATTCAACATGAAATCAACAGAAAATGTCACCATGTCATTGGATTTTACTTAAAAGTTGGGTTAAAAAAATACAAAATTCCCTTACATTGATGACTTTTTGCTAATCCAATCAGGTTTCCACATTGAATAAACATCATCACATTGATTGTTTTTGTTGAAATGACGTGGAAACAACGTTGATTTAACCTGTCCATAGACTGCTTACAGGGTAAGGAACCAAAGTGTCATTTTGTAATTTAGGTGAACTACACGTTTAAATACATACAGTCAGGTCCATTCATAATTATCGGCACCCTTAATAAAGATAAGCCAAAAAAATGTTTCAAATCAATTACACAAATACTGAGCTATATTGTATGAAAAAAAAAGTGACATTACATTATTTTATACTAATACAATTGCTCAGAGAAAGAGATTTTGTTTAACAAGTAAAACATTTTGGCACCACTGTTTTCAATACTCTAGCACCCTCCCCTTGCGAGTATACAGTGGGGGAAAAAAAGTATTTAGTCAGCCACCAATTGTGCAAGTTCTCCCACTTAAAAAGATGAGAGAGGCCTGTCATTTTCATCATAGGTACACGTAATTTTCTATGGGGTTGAGATCTGGAGACTGGCTAGGCCACTCCAGGACCTTGAAATGCTTCTTACGAAGCCACTCCTTCGTTGCCCGGGCGGTGTGTTTGGGATCATTGTCATGCTGAAAGACCCAGCCACGTTTCATCTTCAATGCCCTTGCTGATGGAAAGAGGTTTTCACTCAAAATCTCACGATACATGGCCCCATTCATTCTTTCCTTTACACGGATCAGTCGTCCTGGTCCCTTTGCAGAAAAACAGCCCCAAAGCATGATGTTTCCACCCCCATGCTTCACAGTAGGTATGGTGTTCTTTGGATGCAACTCAGCATTCTTTGTCCTCCAAACACGACGAGTTGAGTTTTTACCAAAAAGTTCTATTTTGGTTTCATCTGACCATATGACATTCTCCCAATCCTCTTCTGGATCATCCATCATGCATAGCAAACTTCAGACGGGCCTGGACATGTACTGGCTTAAGCAGGGGGACACGTCTGGCACTGCAGGATTTGAGTCCCTGGCGGCATAGTGTGTTACTGATGGTAGGCTTTGTTACTTTGGTCCCAGCTCTCTGCAGGTCATTCACTAGGTCCCCCCGTGTGGTTCTGGGATTTTTGCTCACCGTTCTTGTGATCCTTTTTGACCCCACGGGGTGAGATCTTGCGTGGAGCCCCAGATCGAGGGAGATTATCAGTGGTCTTGTATGTCTTCCATTTCCTAATAATTGCTCCCACAGTTGATTTCTTCAAACCAAGCTGCTTACCTATTGCAGATTCAGTCTTCCCAGCCTGTTGCAGGTCTACAATTTTGTTTCTGGTGTCCTTTGACAGCTCTTTGGTCTTGGCCATAGTGGAGTTTGGAGTGTGACTGTTTGAGGTTGTGGACAGGTGTCTTTTATACTGATAACAAGTTCAAACAGGTGCCATTAATACAGGTAACGAGTGGAGGACAGATGAGCCTCTTAAAGAAGAAGTTACAGGTCTGTGAGAGCCAGAAATCTTGCTTGTTTGTAGGTGACCAAATACTTATTTTCCACCATAATTTGCAAATAAATTCATAAAAAATCCTACAATGTGATTTTCTGGAGAAAAAAAATCTCAATTTGTCTGTCATAGTTGACGTGTACCTATGATGAAAATTACAGGCCTCTCTCATCTTTTTAAGTGGGAGAACTTGCACAATTGGTGGCTGACTAAATACTAATAAAGCCATTTTCTAAAATGCTTTATGAGATTGGAGAACACTTTGGGAGGGATCTTAGACCATTCCTCCATACAGAATAAAAGATCCACCACCATATTTTACAGTAGGTATGAGGTACTTTTCTGCATATGTTTCTGTTTTTCAAAGCCAAACCCACCACTGGTGTGCGTGGCCAGAGAGCTCGATTGAAAATGTGTGGCTTGAATTGAAAAGGGCAGTCCATAAAAGCAAACCAAGGATATCAAGGATCTTGAAAGATTCAGTGTGGAGGAATGGTCTAAGATCCCTCCTAACGTGTTATCCAATCTCATAAAACATTTTAGAAAAAGGCTCAGTGTCGTTATCCTTGCAAGGGGAGGGAGCTAGAGTATTTTTCAGATTTGTTTTTATTACTTGTTAAACAAAATCTCTTTCTCTGAGCAATTGTTTTAGTATAAAATAAAATAATTTCCCAATTTCTTTTAGCATACAATATAGGTCAGTATTTCTATTTTATTCAGTCTTCTGCTCATCTTTATCAAGGGTGCCAAAAATTATGGACCTGACTGTATATTACACAGTTCTGTGCCTATTGCAGTTACAGCTGCTCAGACCTGGGTTCAAATACTATTTAGGGTATTTCAATTACTTTCAAAGACATTGGGAAGTAAGTGGATATCTTTTTTTCTTAAGCACAATTAGTTAGAAATACACTTAGAAACCATTGGCATGTTTTGGAAAATACTCAATCCTCCCATGCATTTGAACCCAGGTCTATTTGGTATTTGAAATAATGTATTAAATACTTTCAAATACTTCCAATAGAAGTAGTTGATTCAGGCCACATTATTAGAAAATACTCAAATACACAGAAAACAAATATTTAAATAACAAATAATCAAATACACATGTATTTGAACCCAGGTCTGCAGCTACTATAGAACTAACTGCTAAGAGGTTAGTTAGGATCTATGCTTGTGTTATATAGTTATCCAATAAGTTGTTTATTTTTATCTTCATGGAGACATTGATTGAGCAGGTTCTGGAGAAGCTGTCAAACATGACACAACCCAGTCCTGATGTTGACACAAGCACTAGTCATAGTATTGTGTGGTTATAGACATAAAAAAAACAGAAACTCCTGAAACTCAGAAACTCTTGTTATCTGACTGCACTCCCCTGTCCTACTCCCCTCACTCAGATACTTATTTTCCCCTTCTACCCTTAACTGAGTGATAAGGGTTCTACCTGATATGGATGGAAATACTATACTTCCCTTTCTGCCTAAGGCAAGATGGACTAACGGTTGATATCTAGCATAATTGCTAACACTGCTGCTTGCAGTTCCTTGAAATCACTTATTTTTAATGACAGAACATCATTCAACCATATGCTCTCTGACTTTTGTCAACGGATTTGATTAACTGTTTACTGGTCCTCTGTAGCTCAGCTGGTAGAGCACGGCGCTTGTAACGCCAAGGTAGTGGGTTCGATCCCCGGGACCACCCATACACAAAAATGTATGCACGCATGACTGTAAGTCGCTTTGGATAAAAGCGTCTGCTAAATGGCATATTATTATTATTATTATTACTTTTCTCACAGGGCTAGTCTCTAATTGAGTGATTGAACTAAGGCCCCAAATGCCTCAATACTGCCCCCATGTGGTTGAAGTCAACATTCACTTAATTATTTACCAGGTCAGACAAACATTACATAGCAGAAACTTCCTAGGAAAATTTATGAAAGTTCAATAACCTACTATTATTTTTGCTTTGAGGTAGCATGCTTGTCATACATTCTAAATAGTACTGAGTATATTCCATCTATAAAATTAATATTTAACATATCAGCACTCAGCAGATAGCTTAATCAAACCTAAGTGCATGTTCTCAACATCTGCTGTCTTCTCCAGATCATCAAGATTCAAGAAACACACAAAACACCCATAAGTATGTGATACTTTCCTATCTTCTGAGTTAACTGTTCTATTTTATGTACTCTCCAAATGTGAGGTGGTCTTCACACTGCATGGTTATGAAAGTGAATATCTCCTTACAGCTACAATAGTTTCCACTGTGCAGTCTGTAACACCACACCCCATAATGCTTTTGTGATGTTTGAAGTAGATTCGATTTGACTGTGCTTTAAAGAGATTCTTTGGTACTTTTGTATACTTTTTAACCAGTAGTTCTGAAAGTAGCGCTCATGAGCCAAAAGTGGTACCCACGTGGTACCCTACGTCACATACAGTGGGGGAAAAAGTATTTAGTCAGCCACCAATTGTGCAAGTTCTCCCACTTAAAAAGATGAGAGAGGCCTGTAATTTTCATAATAGGTACACGTCAACTATGACAGACAAATTGGAGAAAACAAATGCAGAAAATCACATTGTAGGATTTTTTATGAATTTATTTGCAAATTATGGTGGAAAATAAGTATTTGGTCACCTACAAACAAGCAAGATTTCTGGCTCTCACAGACCTGTAACTTCTTCTTTAAGAGGCTCCTCTGTCCTTCACTCGTTACCTGTATTAATGGCACCTGTTTGAACTTGTTATCAGTATAAAAGACACCTGTCCACAACCTCAAACGGTCACACTCCAAACAACACTATGGCCAAGACCAAAGAGCTGTCAAAGGACACCAGAAACAAAATTGTAGACCTGCACCAGGCTGGGAAGACTGAATCTGCAATAGGTAAGCAGCTTGGTTTGAAGAAATCAACTGTGGGAGCAATTATTAGGAAATGGAAGACATACAAGACCACTGATAATCTCCCTCGATCTGGGGCTCCACGCAAGATCTCACCCCGTGGGGTCAAAATGATCACAAGAATGGTGAGCAAAAATCCCAGAACCACACGGGGGGACCTAGTGAATGACCTGCAGAGAGCTGGGACCAAAGTAACAAAGCCTACCATCAGTAAGACACTACGCCGCCAGGGACTCAAATCCTGCAGTGCCAGACGTGTCCCCCTGCTTAAGCCAGTACATGTCCAGGCCCGTCTGAAGTTTGCTAGAGTGCATTTGGATGATCCAGAAGAGGATTGGGAGAATGTCATATGGTCAGATGAAACCAAAATAGAACTTTTTGGTAAAAACTCAACTCGTCGTGTTTGGAGGACAAAGAATGCTGAGTTGCATCCAAAGAACACCA
Source organism: Coregonus clupeaformis (assembly GCF_020615455.1). Lineage (NCBI taxonomy): Eukaryota > Metazoa > Chordata > Actinopteri > Salmoniformes > Salmonidae > Coregonus > Coregonus clupeaformis. The sequence goes on from NC_059220.1 coordinate 25,211,929, forward strand.
TACCTACTGTGAAGCATGGGGGTGGAAACATCATGCTTTGGGGCTGTTTTTCTGCAAAGGGACCAGGACGACTGATCCGTGTAAAGGAAAGAATGAATGGGGCCATGTATCGTGAGATTTTGAGTGAAAACCTCCTTCCATCAGCAAGGGCATTGAAGATGAAACGTGGCTGGGTCTTTCAGCATGACAATGATCCCAAACACACCGCCCGGGCAACGAAGGAGTGGCTTCGTAAGAAGCATTTCAAGGTCCTGGAGTGGCCTAGCCAGTCTCCAGATCTCAACCCCATAGAAAATCTTTGGAGGGAGTTGAAAGTCCGTGTTGCCCAGCGACAGCCCCAAAACATCACTGCTCTAGAGGAGATCTGCATGGAGGAATGGGCCAAAATACCAGCAACAGTGTGTGAAAACCTTGTGAAGACTTACAGAAAACGTTTGACCTGTGTCATTGCCAACAAAGGGTATATAACAAAGTATTGAGAAACTTTTGTTATTGACCAAATACTTATTTTCCACCATAATTTGCAAATAAATTCATAAAAAATCCTACAATGTGATTTTCTGGATTTTTTTTCTCATTTTGTCTGTCATAGTTGACGTGTACCTATGATGAAAATTACAGGCCTCTCTCATCATTTTAAGTGGGAGAACTTGCACAATTGGTGGCTGACTAAATACTTTTTTTCCCCACTGTATGTGTCGATTGTAATGAATACTCGGACAGAGTGGTAAGATCCAATCGCAGAATTGCGATGTTTTATAAAGTACAGACAAGGGAATTGCTTAATCGTGGTTGGGCGAGCTGTGGTCAAAACCGGGCAAGGCAGAGACAGGCAGAGGTACCAAGGGAGCGGGCGTAGTTGTAGTCGAGGGCACGGGCACAGGATCAGAGTACGATAATCACTGGGAGAAACAAGCAGAGGATTAAGCAATTCGGGGAGTCAAACAACGAAGCACAGGTCTGATACACTGGTAATCAAAATAACAAACTCTCTCTCTCTCTGAACAAAACGCTTAGCAAGTCACAATGGAACAATACCTCGCACCGACTGAACTTCTGAGCACACCTTATATCCTAACACTAATTACTGACAGGTGTGCTCAGAACTCAGGTGAAACAGATCGAGTCTGATGACTCCCCCTCTCTGTAGATCGGGGGAGTGTCAGACTCTGTCTAGACCCAGCCAAACCCCGATCCCTTATAGTATCCCCCTCCCCAGGGCCGGCTCCTGACGGCCTTCTTCCTCTACCGGGTGGTCTTCCTCTGGGTCGGGGTCCTGGATGATCTGGGTGTTCAGCGTGGAAAGTGGCCTTGAGAGCGGAATCCAGTATGTCTTTAGCAGGGATCCAGGACCGTTCCTCAGGTCCATATCCCTCCTAGTCCACGAGATATTCGATGCCCCCTCGTCTCCGTCTTGAATCCAGTATCTCGTGGACTGTATAGGTGGTGTCCTGTTCATCCTCCAAAGGTGGTGTAGTAGGTTGTTGAGCGATTGGGGGGTAGCATCGGGCTATAGTGGACAGGTTTCAACAGAGAGACGTGGAACGTAGGGGTTATCCTGTAGTGTCGAGGAGTAACAGACGGTAGGTGACAGGGTTAATACGTCTCAGTACCTTGAAAGGCCCGATGTACCTGGGTTGGAGCTTCTTGCAGCTCCGTCGGAGACGCAGGTCCCGGGTAGACAGCCACACTCGTTGCCCGGGGTTGATAAGTGGGAGTAGGTCTCCGGCGTCGGTCGGCGTAGGTCTTTTGCTGTTGTGAGGCCTGACTGAGATGTTGATGGGCCGTCTCCCAGACCTGCGCACTCCGACGGAACCACTCGTCTACAGCCGGTACCATCCCTGGTTCGGTATCCCACGGGAACAGGGGTGGTTGATACCCTAGAACACACTGGAAGGGCGTTAGACGTAGGGAGGTGTGAATGAGGGAGTTCTGAGCATACTCTACCCAAGGAAGGAATCGGCTCCACTCTTGCGGCTGCCGCGAACATTGTTGCCGTAGATATTTCCCAATTTCTTGGTTGAGCCGTTCTGTCTGCCCATTGGCCTGGGGATGATATCCGGAGGTTAAGCTCACCGAGATGCCCAAGCGTTCGCAGAAGGCTTTCCATACCCGGGATACAAACTGGGGTCCTCGGTCTGACACAATATCCTCCGGGAACTCCAAACTGCCGGAACACCTGGTTAAACACAGTCTCAGCCATCTGAGTGGCGTTAGGCAAACGGGTCATGGGTACTAACCGGCACATCTTGGAGAATCGGTCGATGACCACGAGAATTACAGTATGGCCCTCTGATTCTGGTAGATCTGTAACAAGTCCATTGCAATGTGCGACCAGGGTCGTTGAGGAGTTGGCAATGGCATCAGCTTACCCTCCGGTAGTGCACGAGGCGCCTTGGATTGAGCACATACTGGACAGGATAAGACATAGTCTCTGACGTCATCTGTTAGGGAATCCCACCAGTATTTTCGGCTGATGTGTCGTGTAGTTCGAGTGATTCCGGGATGACCAGATCCCAGCGACGTGTGGCACCATTCCAACAGTTGAGGTCGAAGCAGAGCTGGTACAAACACCTTTGACACCGGGGTTTCTGGAGGGGCTGGTTCCGCTTGTAGGCTCTCCTGAATAGTGTCATCGATAGCCCACCTCACAGGACCAGCACGGCAACTCATGGGGAGGATAGGTTCTGGTTCCACGGGTCTTTCTGCGCGCTCGAACCGTCGGAAAAGCGCGTCCGCCTTGCCATTCTTGGACCCGGGGATATAAGAGACCGTGAATCGGAAACGGTTGAAGAATAGAGACCACCTTGCCTGTCGGGAGTTCAGTCATTTAGCACTGTGAAGATACTCCAGGTTGCGGTGGTCCGTGAGCACTTGGAAAGGATGATCTGCTCCCTCCAGCCAATGTCTCCACTCCTCCAGTGCTAACTTCACCGCCAGTAATTCACGATTTCCCACGTCGTAGTTCTGCTCGGCCGAATTCAGTTTCTTAGAAAAGAAAGCACAGGGTCGTGATTTAGGCGGCTCACCTTGGCGCTGGGATAGCACGGCTCCAACTCCAACCTCCGAGGCGTCCACCTCCACGATAAACGGCAAGGTAGGATCCGGCTGACATAAAATGGGAACGGTCACTGGCTTCATCAATAAGTGCATCGATGATGTCGTCCCCACAGTGACCGTACGTACATACCCCAACCAGAAGCCATGGATTACAGGAAACATCCGCACTTAGCTAAAGGGTAGAGCTGCCGCTTTCAAGGAACGGGACTCTAACCCGGACGCTTATAAGAAATCCCGCTATGACCTCCGACGAACCATCAAACAGGCAAAGAGTCAATACAGGTCTAAGATTGAATCATACTACACTGGCTCTGACGCTCGTCGGATGTGGCAGGGCTTGAAAACTATTACAGACTACAAAGGGAAGCACAGCCGCGAGCTGCCCAGTGACACAAGCCTACCAGACGAGCTAAACCACTTCTATGCTCGCTTCGAGGCAAGCAACACTGAAGCATGCATGAGAGCACCAGCTGTTCCGGACGACTATGTGATCACGCTCTCCGTAGCCGATGTGAGTAAGACTTTTAAGCAGGTCAACATTCACAAGGCCGCAGGGCCAGACGGATTACCAGGACGTGTACTCCGAGCATGTGCTGACCAACTGGCAAGTGTCTTCGCTGACATTTTCAACATGTCCCTGACTGAGTCTGTAATACCAACATGTTTCAAGCAGACCACCATAGTCCCCGTGCCCAAGAACTCTAAGATAACCTGCCTAAATGACTACCGACCCGTAGCACTGACGTCTGTAGCCATGAAGTGCTTTGAAAGACTGGTCATGGCTCACATCAACAGCATAATCCCAGAAACCCTAGACCCACTCCAATTTGCATACCGCCCCAACAGATCCACAGATGATGCAATCTCTATCGCACTCCACACTGCCCTTTCCCACCTGGACAAGAGGAACACCTACGTGAGAATGCTATTCATTGACTACAGCTCAGCATTCAACACCATAGTGCCCTCTAAGCTCATCACTAAGCTAAGGATCCTGGGACTAAACACCTCCCTCTGCAACTGGATCCTGGACTTCCTGACGGGCCGCCCCCAGGTGGTAAGGGTAGGTAACAACACATCTGCCACACTGATCCTCAACACGGGGGCCCCTCAGGGTGCGTGCTCAGTCCCCTCCTGTACTCTCTGTTCACCCATGACTGCATGGCCAGGCACGACTCCAACACCATCATTAAGTTTGCCGATGACACAACAGTGGTAGGCCTGATCACCGACAACGATGAGACAGCCTATAGGGGAGGAGGTCAGAGATCTGGCCGTGTGGTGCCAGGACAACAACCTCTCCCTCAACGTGACCAAGACAAAGGAGATGATTGTGGACTACAGGAAAAAAAGAGGACTGAGCACGCCCCCATTCTCATCGACGGGGCTGTAGTGGAACAGGTTGAGAGCTTCAAGTTCCTTGGTGTCCACATCACCAACGAACTATCATGGTCCAAACACACCAAGACAGTCGTGAAGAGGGCACGACAAAGCCTATTCCCCCTCAGGAGACTAAAAAGATTTGGCATGGGTCCTCAGATCCTCAAAAAATTCTACAGCTGCACCATCGAGAGCATCCTGACTGGTTGCATCACCGCCTGGTATGGCAACTGCTTGGCCTCTGACCGCAAGGCACTACAGAGGGTAGTGCGTACGGCCCAGTACATCACTGGGGCAAAGCTCCCTGCCATCCAGGACCTCTATACCAGGCGGTGTCAGAGGAAGGCCCTCAAAATTGTCAAAGACTCCAGCCACCCTAGTCATAGACTGTTCTCTCTGCTACCGCACGGCAAGCGGTACCGGAGTGCCAAGTCTAGGTCCAAAATACTTCTCAACAGCTTCTACCCCAAGCCATAAGACTCCTGAACAGCTAATCATGGCTACCGGACTATTTGCACTGCCCCCCCACCCCATCCTTTTTACGCTGCTGCTACTCTGTTAAGTAAGTATTTATGCATAGTCACTTTAACTCTACCCACATGTACATATTACCTCAACTACCTCAACTAGCCGGTGCCCCCGCACATTGACTCTGCAACGGTACCCCCCTGTATATATAGCCTCCCTACTGTCACTTTATTTTACTGTATATATAGCCTCCCTACTGTCACTTTATTTTACTTCTGCTCTTTTTTTCTCAACACTTTTTTTGTTGTTGTTTTATTCTTACTTTTTTTGTTTAAAATAAATGCACTGTTGGTTAAGGGCTGTAAGTAAGCATTTCACTGTAATGTCTGCACCTGTTGTATTCGGCGCATGTGACCAATAAAATTTGATTTGATTTGATTTGAGGTCTGATACACTGGTAATCAAAATAACAATCTCTCTCTCTCTGAACAAAACGCTTAGCAAGTCACAATGGAACAATACCTCGCACCGACTGAACTTCTGAGCACACCTTATATCCTAACTCTAATTACTGACAGGTGTGCTCAGAACTCAGGTGAAACAGATCGAGTCTGATGACTCCCCCTCTCTGTAGATCGGGGGAGTGTCAGACTCTGTCTAGACCCAGCCAAACCCCGATCCCTTATATCGATATGTGCAATGCGTCATTGCTTTCTCTCTTTTGCTCTACTATATGTATGCATCTTGCTAGCTGTCACTCAAATGGCGAGGGAAAATGTAAGGAAAATGGCGCCGCTCAGCTTCCAGAAAACAGTGGCTTTCAAACTAGAGATTTCATGGCTAATTGAGGTAAAACAGTAATTCTGCTCATAGATTATGTGTGTATGAACTACACATCATCCCATCCAGACCTTTTTTTCAATTTTCGCCTAAAATGACATACCCAAATCTAACTGCCTGTAGCTCAGGATCTGAAGAAAGGATATGCATATTCTTGATATCATTTAAAAGGAAACACTTTGAAGTTTGTGGAAATGTGAAATTAATGTAGGAGAATATAACACATTAGATCTGGTCAAAGATAATACAAACAAAAAAACATGCGTTTTCTATTTGTTTTTTTGTTGAATCATCTTTGAAATGCAAAAGAAAGGCCAGACAGTGATGTAGGATTCTATGTGTAATTTAGATGATGTCCACAAGATAGCAACAGTTTGTGTGCCAAGTTCCGTATCACGTTTTTAATGTGTGATACATTATAAGGGAGTCTGCACTACTGTTGCAACACAGTAACTTCCTTCTGTGGACAAGGCTTTATGAAACATAAAACCATTATGAAACTAACCCAAATTAACTCTATGCAAACCACAATGCCCCAGTGCACTTCTTTCAGCTGTCCACTGTCTAAAACGTACAAAACCATTACTCTGAAAAAAGAATTAAATGGATCAATCATAATATACTATTGAAGACTCAATCCATTTAGGAAAATAGGAGGAGTACCTGACAATAATATCATTATATTTTATAAGGCTGTGAAAGCTTACTAGATAACTCTTAATTTGAGGAACTTGTCTGTCTGTCTGCCTGCAGCAATTTTGCATACACTGTACAGTGCAATCTCACTTCTAAATATACAGTCTTCTATATGTGCATGCCATGTTGTGACACCAGACGTGGCGCCACAGGTTCAAATGTGGTATAGCAAAATTTGTATGTGTCAATGTTCTCTACCTATACACTGAGTGTACAAAACAGTAGGAACACCTGCCCTTTCCATGACATAGACTGACCAGGTGAATCCAGGTGAAAGTTATGATCACTTATTGATGTCACTTGTTAAATCTACTTCAATCAGTGTAGATGAAGGTGACGACACAGGTTAAAGAAGGATTTTTAAGGCTTGAGAGAATTGAGACGTGTTGTGTATGTGTGCCATTCAGAGGGTGAATGTACAAGACAAAAGATATAAGTGCCTTTGAACGGGGAATGGTAGTAGGTGCCAGGTGCACCAGTTTGAGTGTATCAAGAACTCCAACGCTGCTGGATTTTTCACTCTCAACAGTTTCCCGTGTATATCAAGAATGATCCACCACCCAAAGGACATCCAGCCAACTTGACACAACTGTGGGAAGCATTGGAGTCAACATGGGCCAGCATCCCTGTGGAACGCTTTCGACACCTTGTAGAGTCCATGCCCTGTAGAATTGAGGCTGTTCTGAGGGCAAAAGGGGGTGCAACTCAATATTAGGAAGGTGTTCCTAATGTTTTGTACACTCAGTGTATAGTACTCTAAATACCCCAATTAATGTTGTTAAGTTCAAAAGAATACAAGATAAAATTGCTGACACCATCCAAACCAATGAGGGTTCAGAACTTTAAAGCCAATTATCTTTTTGCATATAATCATATTGCTCCTTATAGTCCCAAGCTCTCGAAGTATTAAAAAGCTGTTTAATGTAATTTAGCAATGCAAGTCATTACTCTATTCTTTAGAATTGCATTGTATTAATTGCAGTCATTTCTGTTTCAAATGTCATTTTGAGATATTTCTTTACATCTCAAAATAGGACACCGCCCCTCTAAGACAATTGCATTCCAAAAGAGATACTGACTTGGCTACACAGCCTGGTCTCATAGACTAGACCTAACATAGTAAAAGTAAATCCGGGACATTCAAATTAGTATGATATGTTACGTTTGGTACGGTTACATAAGACAAGGTTACTTAAGGCAAAAAACTAAAGGAGGGTGGTTGGTCAGGGTGGATCAGCCTGGTCTCATAGATTAGCCAAGACGAATGCTAAAGTGTATTTTTTTGTATCTTTCTTTTTGCAGACTATCAACAGTAGTCAGAAATTGATAATATGTTCACTATTGAAGGTTTCTTTTGTAAATCACTTTCCCTAAAATAAATAAACTCAGCGAGTAGATTGATGGGCGCTTCTTTTTGCTCAGGACAGCTCCTGTGTACAGTCGTGGTCAAAGGTTTTGAGAATGACACAAGTATTGGTCTTCACAAAGTTCGCTGCTTCAGTGTTATGATATATTTTTGTCAGATGTTACTATGGTATACTGAAGTATAATTACAAGCATTCCATAAGTGTCAAAGGCTTTTATTGACAATTACATTAAGTTTATGCAAAGAGTCAATATAATTTTCAAGACCTCTGCAATCCTGGCATGCTGTCAATTAACTTCTGGGCCACATCCTGACTGATGGCAGCCCATTCTTGCATAATCAATGCTTGGAATTTGTCCGAATTTGTGGGGTTTTGTTTGTCCACCCGCCTCTTGAGGATCGACCACAAGTTCTCAATGGGATTAAGGTCTGGGGAGTTTCCTGGCCATGGACACAAAATGTCGATGTTTTGTTCCCCGAGCCACTTAGTTATCACTTTTGCCTTATGGCAAGGTGCTCCATCATGCTGGAAAAGGCATTGGTCATCACCAAACTGTTATTGGATGGTTGGGAGAAGTTGCTCTCTGAGGATGTGTTGGTACCATTCTTATTCATGGCTGTGTTCTTAGGCAAAATTGTGAGTGAGCCCACTCCCTTGGCTGAGAAGCAACCGCACACATGAACGGTCTCAGGATGCTTTACTGTTGGCATGACACAGGACTGATGGTAGCGCTCACCTTGTCTTCTCCGGACAAGATGTTTTCCGGATGCCCCAAACAATCGGAAAGGGGATTCATCAGAGAAAATGACTACTCCAGTCCTCAGCTGTCCAATCCCTGTACCTTTTGCAGAATATCAGTCTGTCCCTGATGTTTTTCCTGGAGAGAAGTGGCTTCTTTGCTGCCCTTCTTGACACCAGGCCATCCTCCAAAAGTCTTCGCCTCACTGTGCGTGCAGATGCACTCACACCTGCTTGCTGCCATTCCTGAGCAAGCTCTGCACTGGTGGTGCACCGATCCCACAGCTGAATCAACTTTAGGAGACAGTCCTGGCGCTTGCTGGACTTTCTTGGGCGCCCTGACGCCTTCTTCACAACAATTGAACCTCTCTCCTTGAAGTTCTTGATGATCCGATAAATGGTTGGTTTAGGTGCAATCTTACTAGCAGCAATATCCTTGCCTGTGAAGCCCTTTTTGTCCAAAGCAAAGATGACAGCACGTGTTTCCTTGCAGGTAACCATGGTTAACAGAGGAAGAACAATGATTTCAAGCACCACCCTCCTTTTAAAGCTTCCAGTCTGTTATTCTAACTCAATCAGCATGACAGAGTGATCTCCAGCCTTGTCCTCGTCAACACTCTCACCTGTGTTAACGAGAGAATCACTGACATGATGGCAGCTGGTCCTTTTGTGGCAGGGCTGAAATGCAGTGGAAAAGTTTTTTGGGGATTAAGTTCATTTTCATGGCAAAGAGGGACTTTGCAATTAATTGCAATTCATCTGATCACTCTTCATGACATTCTGGAGTATATGCAAATTGCCATCATCAAAACTGAGGCAGCAGTCTTTGTGAAAATGTGTATTTGTGTCATTCTCAAAACTTTTGACCACGACTGTACTGTGTGAATGTAGCTACCCACTGGGCACACACTGGTTGAATCAACGTTGTTTCCACGTCATTTCAATGAAATTACATTGAACCAACATGGAATAGACATTGAATTGACGTCTAATAGACATTGAATTGACGTCTGTGCCCAGTGGGTATCAACTTCTGTACTGCTGGAGTGCTGGGGAAGTTGGGACTCTCAGGAGTGTAGGCGTGCTTGAATGAACTGCCAATCATATTGCTCAAATACAAATAGCACAACTTTTCTGTGTGTAGTCTTCAATTATGTAGTCTTCAACGGCATTCAATGATGCGCTGAGAAGGAACTGGCCTGGTCGGTGCTGCTGCTTTGAAAGTGGTGTGAAAAGTACTTCGAAAAGTACTGGTGAAAGTGCCACACGTTTTCCGGCGGCTCTGAGTGACACTAGCTAGGTTTCCATTCCATTGGCGACAGATTTTCATGCAAATATTCTAGAATCCGCATAAATAAATAAAAAATCGTATTTTCCCACCAGTTGTATGTTTCCACCAAATTAACTTGTTGCGGATAAGAATCTGTGTGTTATGACAGTGCACACAAAATGTACTTTTTCGCTTAAGTTTTCATGTACCGAATAAAAGTCCAAAATGCAATGTGTTTCCATCGCATTTTCAACTCCACCGATAGTTTTGTCACAAAAACTTTTGCATTAAATAGCAAATGTCCCTACTCTGGTCTTGGCACCTGCATAGATACAGTGCGGGTTGGCTGTGCTGGGTTGGCTAGTCTATATGATGAGATTGTTATGGATAATAGCGAGAATATTAGTATTTGTCAAACGGCAGTCAAGCGTCAATCATCATGTCACCAGAATAAGACCCTCGATATTTATTGGAAAGCGAATCAAGCTCATCACCGTGCATTTTCACCACCCTGTTAAGTTCATCATAACTAAACTAGTTATGCGGGAAATGTCGGTGGAAAGGCCTTTATGCGCAAATATTGATATAATCACCATCATATCGAAGTACATTTGGAGTCACGCGATGATATGGTGTGTGGCCCTCCCACTACGCCTCAGAAAACCATGCAGTTTATTAGACTACAGATTCAATAAATTGTATGAATGGTTTCCTGAGGCGTAGTGGGAGCACCACGTACCATATCATCGCGTGAATCCACATTTACTTCGATATGATGGTGGTGATTATATCAATATTTGCGCATAAAGGCGTTTCCGCCGACATTTCCCGCATAATTAATTGTACCTACACAAAGACCCCACCATGTCGAACGAACAAATTAGCTGCCGGCATTTATAAAATTACACCGAAACTTCCAGTTTCCATCACAGCAGTCGTGATTTTTTAAAAATACGATATGACTTTACTCGCAGGGAGGGAAACGTGGTTATTGACAACAATTAAGATTGAAGGGAGTATTTTTTCTCAAGCATCATGCAAGGTCGAGCTGACACAGTAGGTGGTGGCATGCACCTTAAACGTTTGTTCGTGGAACGCCATTATACCATAGAAGAAGAAGAAGGTCGCGCTGATGATGCCTGACCACAGTGATAGATAGAGGACTCTAGGGCCCAAAAGCCTGTTTTAGCATGGGCAGCTCCATTGAGGTCTTTCACCATTTTTAAGTATGCTGGGACTTCCTATGGGTTAAGGAAGGATCACATAATTCCATCCAGGTCATCAGGAGGGATCAGCCAATGATTTATATTCATGAGAAAACATTCCATATCTGTAAGTGGCAGTAAATCACCAACCTTGGCTTTATACCTGTTCAAACAACACACTATAGGTGGCTGTATGCAACCTTTCAGTTTGTTTACCAACTCATAGAAGTAGTAGAAGAAGACAATTGACTACTTCAAAATGGAGATTGTGCTGCATATGTGTTCACGGTTTCCACTTGTTTTCCACAGCCACAAAGTCAAAATTGGCTATATCCTAATGTGATATTATGGCTATATAATGTAAACAAACATTTGCTTTTTGTTCTTAATTTAAGGTTAGGCATAAGGTTAGCAGTGTGGTTAAGGTTAGGTTTAAAATCAGATTAAGAAGATAAATTGTAGAAAATTGGCGGGGTTTATGACTTTCTGGCTGTGGTAACTAGAACGGCTATCGCAGACGCCGTATAGGACATATACAATGTTGCGTTCTTTAGCTAACTATCTCTACATGACTATATAACCTGACCCCTCCAACCTCCCACGCTCCACCCCCTGGCGGTCAATCAATCATGTTCACGTAGTTGATTCCTCCCACCTGCTTTGGTCAAGGCACGTGTTGGTAAAAGTTTTTTTTTTTATCAACAGAGATTGATTCGCTGTCATTAGCTTTAACTTTGCTTGATACATTGCAACAACAAGCATAGCAAGTGTTGTTTAGCAAGATGACAATGGACGACTTTCAATTCATGGATAGCTTCAAGAGAAAGCGCATCAAATTGACCCTCAAGACTGCGACTTTCCTTGGCATTGTTCAGCGGATCAACGCCAACAAAACGGTGATTTTAGAGGACGGTAAGATAAAATGAATGCACTGACTTACATTATCTTGATTGAACTATTGTTCAGTTTCACATGCTCATATTTTTGCTCAAAATCTGCACGGTATCTGATCACAATCAGTTCAGCTAGTTTGCTATGGTAGCTAACGTTAGTTAGCCAGCAGAGGCAGGTTTTCAGGAAAGCTGTGCGCATGTGCCAGTTACTGACCTGGACCCGGTTTCCCAAAAGCATCTTCAATCAATCAAATGTATTTATAAAGCCATTTTTACAACAGCAGATGTCACAAAGTGCTTATACAGAACCCAGCCTAAAATCACAAAGATTTAGAAGCACGGTGACTAGGAAAAACTCCCTAAAAAGGCATGAACCTAGGAAGAAACCTAGAGGAACCAGGCTCTAAAGGGTGGCCTTTCTGAGTCAAAATGCAAGACAGATCCACTGCTAAGATTTTTTTTTTTTTACATGACTTAAAAAACTTAAGCCTATGCAACATTAAGCAATTAAAAACAGTTCTGTAGAAATTAGGTGTGTGCAGTAGGCTATAGGTCCAACACATTATCACTGCATATTGGCTATGCCTGAATTCTTTTCAGACCATTTTTAAATTATATTTCAAAATGTTAGGTATATGATCACACTGGTAATATATAATTTGTTGTATTACTTGTGAGGCATGGCTGAGTGAGCATAATATTTTATTTTTTACTGGACTGACTGCCTGTATCTGATGGCCAGTCTGAGGGGAGGGATGGAGCAGCGGTGAGGCTGCCTCTCACCTGACTCATAGTCCCTCCTCTCTCTCTCCCTCCGCTGAGAAAAGGGGACACAGTCTTCCAGCTGATGGCGAAACTTAAGTCGCACTGCATTATTTCTGCCTCATACACCAATTCATGTTACTCCTATGACCAGAGAAAGTGAAATATTCCTTGATGTAAAATACACAAGCCACAACTAATAACAATGCAAGCTTATCGAAACACTTTGCTATACTGATTCATTGCAACTGCAGTGCTGGTTATAGCATGAGTGGAAGTAGGGATAATGTGCATTTTATGGCTTATAAAACTGTTGAACAAAGTGTTGACAGTGTTGAATAACAACATGAACTTATTAAAACAGCAGCTCTTTGCTGTATTTGTTGAGTCTCTCTCTAGTCATGGTTTTAAAAGTGTTGAAATCTCACATGATCAACTTTGCTGTGCGTTCAAGGATTCTTTTTACAGTCTATTGCTCGAGGAAGGTGTGCAGACACGGTGATCTGAGCTATCTGATTGGCCAGCGGTAGGCCTATATGTGCACTTGATTTGCTCTCTGGGCCTGCCTGGTAGGCAGAGTTTTACCTTCAGATACATAGGTCCCGTGTAGCTCAGTTGGTATAGCATGGCACTTGCAACGCCAGGGTTGTGGGTTCGTTTCCCACGGGGGGGCCAGTATGAGAAAAAAAAAAAAATGTATGCACTCACTAACTGTAAGTCGCTCTGGATAAGAGCATCTGCTAAATGACTTAAATGTAATAAAATGGGAACACTTTGCCTACCCGGCGCTAGGGCTGCTGAATCAAGTGCACCTACCACCAACAGCGCGTAAACGTTTGGTGATCGACTAGGAATGTCTTGGAGACCAGTTGGTGACCGCTGTTATAGAGAATGCACCAGGTCAGCACCTCAGGAGTAAATGTCAGTGGGCTTTTCATAGCCGAGCATTCAGAGGTCGAGACAGCAGGTGCGGTAGAGGAAGAGAGAGGGTCGAAACATTAGGTCCGGGACAAGGTAGCACGTCTGGTGAACAGGTCAGGGTTCCATAGCCGCAGGCAGAACAGCAGAAACTGGATCAGCAGCACGATCAGGTGGAACGGGGACAGCCAGGAGTTATCAGGCCAGGTAGTCCTGAGGCATGGTCCTAGGGCTCAGATTCTCCGGGAGGGGAGAGAGGGATGGAAAATTAGAGGGAGCATACTTAAGATCACACAGAACACCAAGGCTAAATGAATTGTTAGAACCTTCATAGCATCATTAAATCTCTGAGTTGTTTCCCAAAACCATTGTTGTTAATGTTGCACTTGAAAACGCTCGTAATCTAATGCCTGCCTCAGACCACTTGTAGAACAGCTAAGGGAGTTGTCAGATGCTTTATACACATCTCCGCTAAACATAGAATCACATTGGTTAGCCGTCTCTCTGTGACTGCCAATAACTTCAGAACAAAGTTTACTACAAAGTTTCCAATGTCTTTGCAATTGACACAAACAAGAGACGTATAAAAAATATGATTCAAATGAAAACCGAGATGACTGTATTCAAATATAAACAGTAGGCTATAGGCTTATTTCAATAAAGCTAATTTTCAATCAAGTTTTATTTTGCTACTTGTCTGTAATTTGTCTCAATATAGTTAATGATGTGTAGCCTGATATGTGTGCAATGATGTGCCAAATCAGTGATTTAGAGCATTTTTATTGCATTAGCATAAGGTGCTGCAATATTTGCAGCCATAGGTGGTCAAATCTCTATAGGAGCTGATCCATCATCAGTATTGTGAAATAATTGTAATTTTAAGGAAAGATTTGAATGGAGAAAGCTGATCCGAGAGCAGCAATCCCTTTCTTTTGATCCTCTCAGTATCGACTCATGCTCCAACAATGCACTTAGCGACCATTCTCTCTGTGGTGTTTTGGGAAACGCATGTTACATCTTTGGCCGTTGTAGGAATGATGCATTGTAAACCCTCGTAATCCTAAATTCCATCGCTATCGGGAAACCGTCCCTGTGCTGCCAGTGTGTATTTATTCCATATAGCTAGCTAGGATTTGACTGTTGCATTAAAGTTAGTAATCTGCAATGTATGAGTTTAATCTTTTTCAGTTGTGGATGTCAAGAATGGAAGGAAATTCCCTGGAGTGAAACTATTCTTTGGACATGAAATTCTGAATGGTAGGCGGCCTGAATCATGGAAACATGCACTTTATTTCTGTCATTATCACTAGCTAGCTTTACAAGTTGAATATAATAATATCTGGTCATCTGCTATGTATAACTATTAGCTACCCTTCTATCTTTCAGTGGAATTTCCAAATGTAACAAAGACTGACCGGTATGTCCGATATTGACATAATTACAATTAGTGAATGGGTGAAAGATCATCTAACCATGGAATCATTCTTTGTATGCATCTATCATATTTTGCAATAGTTGACTTTGCTCACGGATGAATTAATGTCTCATTAGTATTGCATGCAATAATACAAAAAAACTGACACACTGCTCTTTGGCTCAGAGAGAACTCCAGTGACCACAGACCTGAAGGTCACCTGACTGTGGCAGAGTTCCAGCCTTACAGGAAGAGTCTCATACTGAGTGAGTTGACCTCAGTTTAAATACTATATTGTACAATTTTAGTTAATAGAAGCCATAGATTTGCATCATTAGCTTTTCGTTAGGTAGCTTAAATGATCTATGTAGCTCTACAAATAGATGTCTCCCAACCTCAGATGAAGATGACGAGAGCCATGTCAACTTTGTGGTCATTGATGAGTTCCATGAGAAGTTTGGTCCTGCTGTAAGTACCTAACCCTCACAATCACTGTTTCATATCACTTTGCCCCTGTGTGTAAGCTTCACATTACATAGCCTATTGGCATACAGATGTGGATAACATTTCTGAGGAAAATGAATCTGTAGTGTGAGCCTAAGGAGGTGTGTGCCCTGTGTTGTGTCCTGTGGGCGTATGGAATGAACTCTAGTACCTTGCTTGGTCATGACCTCTCCACAATAGGTGATGCTCATCCGGAAGCAGCAGGTGATTGGGATAGGAGCTGACGGGGTCGGGACGTTTCAGCACGAGAGACTCTGTTGGCTACAGGTGAGAAAAGAGACAGATCCTACCTAGGCTTTTAGATATGCATTTTCTATTTAACACAATCTATTACTTTTCATCTTTGGAAATTTGAACTACTGAACTATGTCCTATCTTCTTTGTAGATTGCCACTAAGAACACGGTGTACCTCTTTGACATCCTGTTGCTTGGAGCCCGGGCCTTCAAGAACGGCCTGTCCATGATCCTGGAAAATAGCCACATATTAAAGGTGAGTAATTTAGACAGGAGAGTTTGACATATTATCCCATTTCACTTCTACCTCATGCAATTTCACCTCTGTCTGTATATGTATGTTGTTCAGGTCACTCATGACTGCCGGAGCCTCGCTGGATCTCTGATGGCTCAGTTTGGAGTAAATCTCACCAACATCTTTGACACACAGGTTCCGTACTGTAGAGTGTGCAGACTAAACTTTGTTGTCGTTCTATGAATGAATTCTTACTGACCTGTAGGCTTCATACCAAGTGTTGTCCTGCCTGCCTTATCACTGCAACATATTCATGTTATTTCTCCATAGGTGGCAGATATCCTGTGCTTCTACACAGAGACCGGTGGCTTCCTGCCAGACAGGGTCAGTACCCTACAGGAGGTGGTGAGCCTACATCTGAAGATGTCCTCGTCACAACTCTCCTCTCTCAACATCAAGTCTCTGCTCACCAAGGTACAGAACCCTAAAGGAGGGAACATAGCACAACAGTATGAATGTGATGTTTGTGTGTATCTGTGTGTGTCTGTGTCTCAGTGGGACAGAGCGCTGTTGGAAGACTTGTATGTGTTGAAGGTGTGTCTGTACTAAACCTGTATCTGTGTATCTTTACTATACCTGTAGGAGGACAAAGCGGTGTGGTACGTGCGTCCCTGCCCTTTGTCCCTGCTGAAGGTCATGGCCCTGTCGGTGATCCACCTGCAGCCTCTGAGACTGGTGCTGCTGGATGCCCTCATGGCTGACTACACAGGCCTGGTGGACTCCTACCTCAGCGGTAGCCGGGAGGAACCTGTCCACATGCAGAACGTCGGCTCGGTGAGCCACTGAGCTTCACAAACATGACCCAACACACAACCACCCAGATAAACAAAGTACTTACATCCTCAAATGTCCAGAGTCACTTACTCATTACTGTACATTTGACAAATGGCAATGTTGAGAGAATATTTAGTGACATAAAACTGAATAGATCTCCATGGCAGTAATTATCTGAGATATAAATGTCCCAGTGTGTTGTGTTGAGATGATATAGAAGCTCATGGGCAGCTGTGTGTGTGTGTGTCTGTCTACAGAGCAGTGTTCTGGAGCTGCCCAGGGAGCTGCGGGCGTTGGAGCACATGCGTCAGGTGCGCCAGAAGTGGGCCATCGACCGTTACCCTATCACTGAGCAGGGCCTGCTGGAGCGCTCCAACCCCAGACCCCTTCCCCCTTCACAGAATGGCCAGAACACAGCCACCCAAAGACAACCAGACCCCCCTGTCCCCACAGCAGTGGAGCCTGTAGTCCTAGCACCAGTACCAGGGCAGGGCCCAGCAGAGACACCCCGTACCAGCAATACCCTGTGGGCCTCTGACCTCCATGCTATGACCAGTGCCCTGACCCAAGAGGCTGGAGTCCTCAGGCCAGTGGCTCCATCAGGAGCACCAGGACTCTTGGAGATAGTGATGGACACAATGGCAGGCAGAGGGAGGTCCCTGTTGAAAGACCCAACGCCACCCGCCCTCCCTGTGTTCCCCTCCCTGGGAAGAGGCCTGGCTCTCCCGATACCAGCAGCCCAGGTCCCCAAGGAGAGCCCCGGAGCCCTGAAGACCCAGGCCCCAGTGGGGAGGGTAGAGGTGCCTGTCCCCCCAGGCCCAAGACCCAGCCCAGTACAGCCATTTGAAAACATCCCTGGTGCAGGGAGAGGCCTCTTCATCCAGAAACCCCAAGGTCTCACCTCTCCTCTCAGTCTCTCATTCAGTTCATTTAGAAAGAGCCACCTGTGATTGTGAAGGGTTGGTTCAAAATTACTTTTGTAAATTTTTATTCTACAAAGACCACTAGATGGCGGTAAATTGTCAATTTTGTTTGCAATATAAATTGCACCAATGTTTGGGGGGGGGGGGTCTTTTTCGTTAAATGCTTTTCTATTTCAAATTAAAATAGTACAGTATCAAATTATAATTGGATGAGAGATATTTCGAAAATTGTGTGTCATGGTATCTGGTTAACCTGTTGTACATTTGTTTATTTAAGCTTCTATTTTTAAGTTTACTTAAATTGCTGTTCAGCACTTGTTCCTTTACAAAGTTAAATTAACACCAGTTCAATACTCTGCTTATTGTGATTCTGTCTTTTTCTCTTTCTGGCCTGATTTGCGTGAGTAATGGTACATTCTGAATCTGTGTTAAGTGCAGTCATTTCACTTGGTAATGAGGTCCTCGGCGTACAGGGAATATTCTGCCAGGCTACAGCCTGATATTGTCCAACTCATTCCTTTGATAACAATACAGAACATAGTGTATGAATCCATACCAGCCCACACCTGGACGATGATCTATGCAGCACCAGCAGAATTATAATTCAGCCAAATGAAGCACATGAAGTCCAAATATTCTGGACATGAAAAACATTTTATGATTAATTAATTTCACATTTTTTTCTTCTCAAAGTCCAATAGGCAGTTGTGTAGAACATACGCTACTACAGAATAAAGTACCCAATATAGCTAAATGCGTTTAGCTTAGGATGATTAATTTACTAAACTTGGCTTCTTGGTTGCTGTTAATTGATGGATATGCTGTTAATGAAAGAAAAACATTGTTTCTGGAAGGTTCCTTTGATTACAGATGACTGGAAAAGCATTAGAGCTGGCACAGAATGAATGCAGGATGTTGACATTATTAAATTGATATTGCCTGTCTGCAGCACTAATCACTCAAGAAGTTCAGACGCTGACGATCATAAGTACCCAACACCTGCCATGTTTTACACGGGAAAACAAAGCCTTGTCTAATCAATCTATCGGCTTCCTGAATTAGGATCCTGCAATGCGGATATTACACACGTGTTCCACAAAGAGACACTTTGAATTAATTTTCAGAGGTGCAGTTTGGGATCAAAACAGGATATTAAGAGAAAAACAATGCGTTCAAACCACAGGAGGGCACGCGGCACAAATGGGGCCCACATTAATCACATCTTATTGCCATGGTTATCTACATATAGCAGCTTGGGCTCATGCCAGGGACCCTCATTGAAAGCATGAAACAGATAAAGTAGTCTTTTAATTAACTAGGAGGGAGCCGAGCACAAAGACCCATCTCTCTTAGCAACTGGCTCCTCCTCAGCTTCTGCTAGGGACTGGATGGATAGTATTTTTTATATATATATATATATTTTTATATATATACTCCCCTTTATTACTTTTCAACCCCACCATCCTTTCCCTACTTGGAGTAAATTAGTGAACAACAATGCCCAGGCCTCTACTTCCGGTCTATACTTACTATCTACACCTTATGGACAGAGTTAATTTTACAATAATTCTATTATATATATATATATATTATTTTTTTATTTTTTATTTTTTTGCTCCTGAACTACTTCTACTCTCAACCTCTCCGATCATTTTCATGATGTCCATCCGGTTTGCTTCTATATGCCATTGATACAGTTACATATCAGGATATTATTTTTGACGATATATCATATAGTTTTGACAATATCGCAATATATTTGCGCTACTTGGCTGTCCCTGCACCAAAACACCAGTATTTGTCCTTCATGCCTTGTTCTCCATTTTCTTTTTAAATAGGGAGCCAATTAGTTTTTTTTAGCAAATTCCATGACTGATCAAAACTAGTTTTTTCATGGCTCTCTCTTGTCCCTCTGCAGCAGACATATGGTGAGATCCTGGATTCTTCTATGCTTCACCTCCTAGCCTCCTAGGCCTTTAGATCTTCTTTTAGATTTCAACATGAAACATTTATCTTGTTTCCAGTAATGAGACTGAAAATAGAATTCCAATCAATTTAGTATTGAAACACTGACCAGTGGCTGTAAATGCAGCAGGGTGCTCTAAGGGTTTCACAAGGCTCTCTTTACGGTTGGGCTGTGTCAGTCAGTACATATGAAGTGTACCATATATGGTTGGCAGAAAACACATGGCCCAGTCCATTGTGTGCCATACTTTTCCGGTTCCTGAAACTGCACAGGACCAGTCTGTCATTGCCTTTGGTCATAAAACACTCAACATTCCCATTGTTTATCCATCATTTTCTATAATACATGATGATGGGGATGTAGATTTGCAGGGTCTGGCTAAACACTGGTTCTAGTTGTTCTGTAGGCTATATTGTTACAGTAAAGGTCATGCTCTCCCCAGTCTTTGTGTTTTGCTGACCTGAAAACAGAAAGGGGTGCAGGAGGAGAGAGGTCTACCACAGGGCTGTACACAGCAGGGACCGGTCATTGACGGGTAGAGAGGGACCCTTATTTTAGAGGACACTGCATTTCCTGTCCGTCACAATAATGCATTATGAGCTCCACTTCCTGTTTCTCAGGCCTAAGAGGAAGGAACAGAGCACTAGTCACACGGTAGTCATGGCTTCCTACTAGAAGGACAGTCTCTGTCCTTCTGAGGGGAGATGACTACACCTTGAACATCGCAGCAGGATGTGTATGGTTATTTTTAGTGTCAGGTCGGAAAGGTAGGACATAGACAAACACAAACTTTAGAAATACCAGCTGTGTTCATTGGTTACTAGAAACTGTTGTTTCCATGTTGTGGCTCTTCTCCGGAGGAACGTGGAGGTCTACTGTTTGCTCATGGTGTCTACATGTGGGTCAGAAACAAACAATTCCTTCCACAGTTAAATAAACAACAATACAATTAATATAAACTCCATTCAGTTACTGTATGCCTTATCCATACTATAAACTCAATACACAACCTTCAAAACAGCTCATCTTAATTACATGTGAATTGATTACATGCTCCACCATCTGACCATTCTATCTCTACTTGTTGTGGGAATATTATTGGTATAAAGGACACATCCACTACACACATTCACTATTTGTGCTCAGGCAGGTTCATTGGAGGAATGCCTTTGCTCACAGAGGCATCGTGACACAACATACACAACTGCATTATTAATTGCCGGGGCTTGTATCCCTTTTGTGACAGGACCCAAAACAACTGTTATAACCCACTTTATTTACTTTCTACTATGTTACCACTATCCTGGGGGGGTCTCATTACCAGCAACAATAGTAGGTGTAGTATTGTCAATGTTCCTAGGCAACCACCATCCCTCTTGACTAGTGTTAGGTTACAGATTGGTTCATAATTCATAGGACTTCATTAATTATTAATCATAGAGGGGGGATAAATTGTCCCACCTTCTCCTTTTCTGTTGTCCCAACTATCATTCAGTTTGTTAGTTTGCTCCAATCAGCACATCTTGGCCAAAACCATCATTAATATTCACACTTGAGTTGAGCACTCGCCTGGGCAAGCGCTTATCTTGCCCACAGCTTGCCGGTCATTCAGCAGATTGAGCAGAAAGGAGAGAGGAGCTGAGAGCGGTGTTCGGGTCATTGACTTGATCATCTCTCCCCCTGTGTGTGTGTGTGTGTGCACTCTTCAAATCTGTCCCCCCATGACAGGTCTTGATCATCAGGCCTGGGTGGTTGTGGTTCCCCAAGTAAACACTTCTCAGCCGTTAGGTGTGATGACTGGAATAAGGTGTCAGTGAGAGCTTTGCTGTTGGCACCCATCATCTCCCCCCTGGGTGTCTGTGGTTTTGCCTGAGTGGCAGAGTCAGTCAGAGGTGTAGTGTTGGGTTTTGATTAGTCAGTCTTACCTGAGCACTGAGGCAGGTAGGCAGGGATGAGCATTAGCTGGCACTTCTGGACCGTGCTCAAATGTGAAAACAATAGAACTAATCATCTGTACTTTATTATCCTTGTCCACAGGGACAAACACATCATCAATCATCAGCTTCTACATTCTACAGTATTTCACACCTTCCATCTGCTTGTATAATACACTACTCTGTTATCATAAGATCCCTTTCATTCATCCTACATATATAGTCCCTCTCTGTCGCTCCCTTTTTCTCTCTAGAGTAACACGATTAGCTCCCATTGTGCAGCACTGGTCATATCCAACACGGGAATGAATAGTTAATGTGAGAACAGCCAAGCTTCCCAGATGGCCACTCAGGTAGGGCAAAAATGAAAACAAAACACAGCATTAATATTTCAGTATGCTCTACTGAAGGTATGCTGTGGTATCCCTGTGGTCACTAGTCAGGCTCCACCAGGACATGAGGAGAGCTGTGACCAAACCTAATGACCAGCCCTCAGACGTAAGGGTCTTTGAGTTTAAAGGCCCTATACTAAATGCTGATTGTACATCATGCCTAGGGCCTTGAATGTTAATATCTGCACGTTTCTCTGCAGTGCTCTCTCCCTCTCCTCTCCTGTGTACACAGGGAGGCAGCAGGCTGGAGACTAGGCTGTCTGGGGCCTTTGGCGGACTCTCTCTCCACCAGAAGCCCACCGCCATATTGTGACCTTCAGCCAGAGCAGACTGAATCAGCGACAGTGGGAACAGATTGAGTGAGCAGATGAGGCGTGTGTAGCCGGGGAGAGGGCAGGCCTGTGGAATAGCACTCAAATACCCCTGTGCCAATCTGTACCTGCCATCAAATGGACTGTTTGAGGGCACATTCGCTCCCAGGCCTTTAACCCCCTAAGGTTGATGTCTGCGCCCCCCACGGAAAACAATTAGCATAATACAAAAAATCCCAATAAGAATCTGTCCGTTTAAGCTGGAGATATCTGTTTTTTTGCATTGAATGTGTCTCAATTCACAGCATCCACTTATGTCGCACTTCCGCATCTGCGGTGAAAAGTCACAGATCTAGACTGGTGTTTGTCAGACCATGAGACATCACGAAAATTGTCTTCTCACAAAATCGTCTGTAGCGTCTGAACGGTTTGGCCTACAAACATGATGGTGTTCTCCGTTTTGCTCTACGACCTCCACAAGTGTCAGGAGACTCATCTGAAGTTGGTACAGCCGATCTGCCAACTTCTGTCTGTAGCGTCCAAACCGTTTGGGCTACACACTAATATGACCCCTCTGTGCAAAGGTGAGACTCTCACGAACATTTACATGTTAGTTGTTTTGAAATAAATTAATGGATATATATATGGAGACTGTTTAATGCCAAATATATGGGCTTAAATACATGTCAAAAAAACAATTCAGAATAAACTTCCTTTTGATTTGTTTTTTGGACTATCTGTTGTTCCATGTAGTGAATCTGTTATTCAATGCGTTTGTATGGGCTAATAGCAGTAAGACCCCAAAATTTTTTTCATCAAATAATGTTTTTATATATTTTTTTTATACTTCAAGGGGTCTTAAAATTCTAAATCAAATAGCTATATGCATCCTTAGTATGACCTTCTTAAAATAATTCCATATAGCTTCTCGTAGAAGAATGGTGTCGCTCGCATCCCTCCAATAGAGTTCCAGACACTTGTAGAATCTATACCAAGACGCACTGAAGCTGTTCTGGTGGCTCGTGGTGGCCCAACGCGGTATTAAGACACTTTATGTTGGTGTTTCCTTTATTTTGGCAGTTACCTGTATGTACATGGGGAGAGGTGGCTCTTGCCTTAGGGGGCATGAGAGGACCAGAGAGGAACCACCCATGTCTGTCAGTCTGTCTGCTATGGAGGGCTGGAGCGTGGGGTTTCATTTGGCCTTGATGATGGACCCCATGGCATGGCACCAGGAAACTCTACGCCCAGCACTGGAGGACAAGTGGTAGCCTTCCCATCCCAACCTGAGCCCAGGGTAGAGGCCAGGGACACAGTGGGACGTCAACAGAGAAGATCTAGAACAATCAGAATGCCAGCTGAATGCTCCCGATGCATTTTGGACATGAGTTTACCAACCGCTGACTTACTGGCCTCATTGCAGTCCCTTTGGTTCAAAGCCTCGTTCTAAACCAGGGGGATGACAAAACGAATAGGACATTAATTATTCACAAATATGAACATGGACATGTGTCAAAGAGATCCATGAAAATGAATGGAACCTCCACTTGATGTTCCACAGATAAGAGATCTACTGTATCTCCAATTGTACAGCACACACTGACAGCACACAATAGAATGTGCTCGTGCAGAATTCTTCTCAACATCAATGAAGATGCAAAGGCACATTTCTATGTGAGGTTTCTTCCCTTGCTAGCTCTGGGAGCCTCATAGGCTTTGCGGCTTTGAGAAGAGGGCGGTGCTGGTCAACAGAAGAAAATTTGTTTATTCACCAGAATTTCTGGTAATTAGTCATCTGGATATTGGCACCATCATCTGTTACAAATGTTTTTGATACAAAAAGGTGGGAGATTGTGTGGGAGGGTTGATTATAGCCACAGGGAAGGATTGGGGGTGGAAGAGGGCTCCCTGTGGCTGGCTGAATTAGTGCCTGCTGGTTTGGCCTGGCAGCTGTGCTCTGGTCCTGGCACACTGACAGCCTGCCTGGCAGGATGATGCCATGTTGCCAGGGCCAACCTGCAGGCTATCTAGGAGGTGCCAATGCCAGGCACACCAAACTAAAACTCCTCCAGTCCCTCCATCAGGCTTTGTCTCCAAACCTACTCACCATTCTATCTCTACTTGTTGAGAGAATATTATTGGATTAGTGGTGGATTAAGTTTGGCAATTAAAAGGGCAAATTTGATTGATCTCATGTGGGACATTGTAAACGCCACTTTAAGCCTAGCTGACATTCAGCAGTAATTAAAAAAGTCACCATACAGTATTCTTCACACCGCATGAATTTGTTCCTGGACAGTCTGGTGCCAAGACATGACAATCAGTTATGATCTGTCAGTCACACCACATACAGCTGAACTTAATGAACATACATGTCCTTATGATTCAATTCAATTACATTTCATTCAAATACATTTTAGGTGCTCTCTTTTGTCAGGAATTCTTAACGAAAGCTCTAAATTTGAAATCAAATGTGGTACAGAAAGGAATGCCATCTGTTTTAACACCAGCATTACCACCTCTGTACATACTGTTTCATTAGAGAGAAACTAAAGAAGGGATTTTAGGATTTGTACAGAGTAGCCTAATATGTTATAATGTTTCAGTGGAAAACACTGATCATTAATTTTGATATAACCTTATTGATACAGTTGACACTTAATACATGTAATTGATTGGGGATAGTTTGTTGAGCATCTGTAGTTGCTGTAAAATAATGTTTTCCTCTTCATTGTGATACACAAACACGCAACATAGTTCCTGTGTAGAGTAGTGACACAAGTGTCTTCCTGTGTCCACTGACTGGCCCCTAGAGGTGTCTGATTGAGTCTTTGACCCTCTGCGTGTAAAAGGTGTCAGCGGTGGGGTTTGGGGGAGCCTAGGCCTGGCAGGCAGGCAGGCTGGCTCGCTGTACTGTTGGCCCAGATGCAGGCGCTCCTGTCCAGGGATGGCACTGAGATATCAGCAGGGCACAAACGCACCAGCTGCTATCTCCCCGTCACAGACAGCTGTTTCTGAATATTCATAAAAAGAGCAGATTAATATGTGTTTGTTTGGCCCCACCTGGTGTGCCTTCAAACAGGCCTGTGGACGCTGTGTGTGGCTGCCCAGTACCAGAGCAGACAGCCATAGTACACCACATACTGCATGGGCACCGCACGCGTGGATGACTTCAGATCCACCCATAATACTACTAAGACAGAGGGACAGCTACTGGGATGGAGGAAGAACCAGGATGAAACCTGGAACAAACAAGAGTCAGTGTCCAACTGTCCATACCAAGCACTGGCACAGTTAGAGTGGTAGTTCATCAGCTGAAAGCTACGTGCAGTACCCCATATCAGCCCAGTTCAACAACTAAAAGTGTGTATTCCACTGAAGGCCAGTTCTAAAGCTGAACAATACATTCCAAGCCCGGCCTTCCCATTAGCTGAGTAAATGATACTGCCCATTCCAGGCCTGGAGATGGGGGAGAAGAGCAGCTGTCCATCCATTTGCCTGTCATGGCTGGTCCAGTGACACGGATGGCTGTGACCATGTGCTGTCCAACTCTCTCTGCTGATGCCATTCATTCTGTGTGAGTAGTAGATGAGCCATTGAGAGACTCCCTGGCTCTCACAGTCACACATACAAACCCATACAGACAAATTGGCAATCCCCCCTAACAGTCGCTTGACCAACGCTTGACCAACCATTCGGATAAAGGGCTCCTGTGATGGAGGGAGAGAGGGGTATTTGGTCAAGCAATCTACTTGCAAATGGTTATGAAAGTGGTGAATTTGACTTGGGCTAGGGAGGATTTTGAGGTGGGGTTTTTGTCTGAAAAGAGCAGATGGTCTTTATTTTCCTGCCTCAACAAGTTGAATGAACCAGTGAGCACACCAAGGCAGATTTGTAGGTAAACTGTTTTACCTCGCCTCTCTTTGTTTTTTCATGGGGATGGCAAAATGGCTTCTAACTGCTGGGGGACACAATGGCTGAGGACAATGAGAGCAAAGTGTTTTGGTGCTGCTAGTATAATGAGGATGTAGTGGCCAGGCTAATTATTGCCCCCATCTGATGTTGCTAGTGCCCAACTGCCTCTGCAGTCACCAACATACAGTCCATGCTGCTTGTTAATGTTTGATTACCAAACATGTCACATTAACCATGAAAATAATATGTTTTTGAGAATGTTGTGGTAGACACTTAAAGATTTTTGTAATGTAGAGTACCAGTCAAAAGTTTGGACACACCTAATCATTCAAGGGTTTTTCTTTATTTTTACTATTTTCTACATTGTAGAATAATAGTGAAGACATCACAACCATGAAATAACACATATGGAATCATGTAGTTACCAAAAAAGTGTTAAACAAATCAAAATATATTTTATATTTGAGATTCTTCAAATAGCCACCCTTCGCCTTGATGACAGCTTTGCACACTCTTGGCATTCTCTCAACCAGCTTCACTTGGAATGCTTTTCCAACAGTTTTGAAGGAGTTCCTCTTGCAGGAACTGCTGACACACTCCAGCCACATGAGGTCTAGCATTGTCTTGCATTAGGAGGAACCCAGGGCCAACCGCACCAGCATATGGTCTCACAAGGGGTCTGAGGATCTCATCTCGGTACCTAATGGCAGTCAGTCTACCTCTGGCGAGCACATGGAGGGCTGTGCGGCCCCCCAAAGAAATGCCACCCCACACCATGACTGACCCACCGCCAAACCGGTAATGCTGGAGGATGTTGCAGGCAGCAGAACATTCTCCACGGCATCTCCAGACTCTGTCACGTCTGTCACGTGCTCAGTGTGAACCTGCTTTCATCTGTGAAGAGCACAGGGCGCCAGTGGCGAATTTGCCAATCTTGGTGTTCTCTGGCAAATGCCAAACGTCCTGCACGGTGTTGGGCTGTAAGCACAACCCCCACCTGTGGACGTCGGGCCCTCATACCACCCTCATGGAGTCTGTTTCTGACCGTTTGAGCAGACACATGCACATTTGTGGCCTGCTGGATGTCATTTTGCAGGGCTCTGGCAGTGCTCCTCCTGCTCCTCCTTGCACAAAGGCGGAGGTAGCAGTCCTGCTGCTGGGTTGTTGCCCTCCTACGGCCTCCTCCACGTCTCCTGATGTACTGGCCTGTCTCCTGGTAGCGCCTTCATGCTCTGGACACTACACTGACAGACACAGCAAACCTTCTTGCCACAGCTCGCATTGATGTGCCATCCTGGATGAGCTGCACTACTTGAGCCACTTGTGTGGGTTGTAGACTCCGTCTCATGCTACCACTAGAGTGAAAGCACCGCCAGCATTCAAAAGTGACCAAAACATCAGCCAGGAAGCATAGGAACTGAGAAGTGGTCTGTGGTCACCACCTGCAAAACAGTCCTTTATTGGGGGTGTCTTGCTAATTGCCTATAATTTCCACCTGTTGTCTATTCCATTTGCACAACAGCATGTGACATTTATTGTCAATCAGTGTTGCTTCCTAAGTGGACAGTTTGATTTCACAGAAGTGTGATTGACTTGGAGTTACATTGTGTTGTTTAAGTGTTCCCTTTATTTTTTTGAGCAGTGTATATATATATATATATATATATATATACACATACATATACACATACATACATATAAATACATATATATACATATCCTTAAAAAATATATATTTCCCTTTATTACTTTCCAACCCCACCTTCCCTTCCCTAATTGGAGTAAATTAGTGAACAACAACGCTTAGGCCTCTACTTCCAGCTTATACATACTATATACATTTTATGGACACAGTCAATTTTACAATAATTCTATTTTGTTTGTTTTTACTCCTGAACTTCCTCTACCCTCAACCTCTCCGATCATTTTCATGATGTCCATTCGGTTTGCTTCTATATGCCATATCTTTCTAACTGTGCTCTTTCACAAAAGCTCTCAACATATAACCTACAGTGCCCTCCACAATTATTGGCACCCCTGTTTAAGATGTGGTCGAGGACTTCCAAAAATTCTCTTTTTTTTAAAAACAACATAGAACCCAAATGCAAAAAAAGAGAAAAATCCAACCTTTTATTTAAGTACATTACTTTGGTGTAAAAAAAATAAAATCACACATTTAGAAAAAAAAACTTGAAATCATGTGTCCCACAATTATTGGCACCCCTGATGTTAATACTTTGTACAACCCCCTTTTGCCAACAAGACAGCACTTAATCTCCTCCTATAACATTTCACAAGATTGGAGAACACAGAGAGAGGGATCTTTGACCATTCTTCTTTGCACAATCTTTCTAGATCATCCAGTGTCCTGGGTCCTCTCTTATGCACTCTCCTCTTTAGCTCGCCCCACAGGTTTTCGATTGGGTTGAGGTCTGGGGACTGAGATGGCCATGGGAGGACCTTGAGTTTGTGACTGCTGAACCATTTTTGTGTCGATTTTGCCACATGTTTTGGATCATTATCCTGCTGAAAGACCCAATGACGACCCATCTTCAGCTTTCTGGCAGAGGCCATCAGGTTTTTATTTAAAATGTCCTGGTAGTTCAAAGCGTTCATAATGCCATGCACCCTAACAAGGTTCCCAGGGCCTTTGGAAGAGAAACAGGCCCACAGCATCACAGATCCTCCACCATACTTCACGGTGGGCATGAGGTGCTTTTCGGCATACTCATCTTTTGTTTTACGCCAGACCCACTTAGAGTGTTTGTTGCCAAAAAGCTCAATCTTAGTCTCATCTGACCAAAGCACACGATCCCAGTTGAAGTCCCAGACGTTTACGTTTGTGAGTGTTAGTGAGAAAAGGCTTTTTCCTTGCATGCCTCCCAAACAGCTTGTTGGCATGTAGAGAGCGTCTGATGGTTGTTTTGGAGACTTTGTGACCCCAAGATGCCACTCTTTGATGCAATTCTGTGACAGTGAGCTTAGGACTTTTTTTTTACTTCTCTTACCATCCTCCTCACTGTGCGTTGTGGCAAGATAAACTTGGGACCTCTTCCAGCCTTGTTTGTCACTGTTCCAGTTGTTTTAAACTTCTTAATGATTCCTCTGACTGTAGATACGGGCAAGTTAAGGCGAGTGGCTATTTTCTTGTAGCCATTGCCTGACTTATGAAGGTCGACACAAATCTGCCTTACTTGATGGGTGTGTTCTCTTGTCTTTGCCGTGTTGACAAATGGGTAAGAGAATTAGGCCTCTGTGTCACGTCATATTTATACCCCAGGGAAACAGGAAGTCATGAATTACTAATTAAAAGTTCCTAGATACCCTGACCAACTTTAGCAACTACAGAAAAATATATTTTAAAAAAAATCAATTCAAATTTTCAGCGGAATTGTTAGGGGTGCCAATAATTGTGGGACACATGATTTCAAGTTTTTTTTTTTCTAAATGTGTGATTTTTTTTTTTTACCACCAAAGTAATGTACTTAAATAAAAGGTTGGATTTTTCTATTTTTTTGCATTTGGGTTCTATGTTGTTTTTAAAAAAATGAGAATTTTTGGAAGTCCTCGACCACATCTTAAACAGGGGTGCCAATAATAGTGGAGGGCACTGTATATACTTATTATGGACACAGTATGCTTTACATTAGTTATCTTGTTGTTATTAGTTGTTGTTTGTTGTTATTAGTCCCATCCTTCAGCTCCATTCAACACCTCCCATCTATCTCTTAACACCATCCATATTTGATTTCTATTTGCCATATATTTTTCAACTGTACTGTGATGTTTCACAAAAGTTCTGAACCCTTCTGTTCTCATTGTTTCTACAGATTGTAAATAGAAAATAAACATTTTTGCTAAAAGTATTATTATATTATTGATTGATTGACTATGACTTTTCAGATTGCCCAGTAGTGCTATCTGCAGGGTTAGCTCCAGGTAAATATTGCAATCCTTCAGCCATTCCTGGACCTGTGTCCAAAAACAAGCTACAAATGTACAGTACCAAAACAAATGATCTAATGATTCTGTCTCTTCGCAGCCAAATCTGCAGAGCTGGGAAGATTGTATCCCCCATATAAATAACATTCTATTGGTAGTAAGAATTTTGTAGAATAATTTAAATAGAAAAATTCTAAGTTTTGAATCCGGCATCGTTTTGCATATCAGTTCATAAACACTATGCCATGGAACCGGTACATCAAAAATCCCTTCCCAACTATTTTGCAATCTATATGGGATGGCTGTCAATCCTTTGGTCCTTAAATGAAACTGGTATACTTTTTTATTTATCACAATTTTCTTTAACCAATTATGTTCTTTAATGCAGGGCCGACAGACAAGTTCCTTACTTTTCCCCCTTCCATTTACCTCTTCCATTTTCGCGGTAATGCTGCAATTATTTGGTTGTAATTTTGGGTAGAGCAGACATTTCCATATGTTTTTGTTAGCTGCAAGTGCGACATAACTCCACCAGTCCTACCTATGATATCATTTATGAAGATTATACCTTTAAAAAAATAAAATAATAATAATAATGTTTTTTATCAATTAGTGTATTTGAGTTTAACCACAATATTTGTTGCATTATTTGTTCTGTAGTTTCTGGAGGATTAAATTGAAATTGAAACCAACTTTCTATGGCTTGTTTTAGAAATAGTGATATTTGGGAGATTATTTCCTATTCAATTAACTGAAAGTCAGAGGTTGTAATCTGAATAAAGGGAAAAAGGCCATTCTTGAACATGGGGTGAGACAATCTTACTAATTTGCTAGAGAACCAGTTCGGATTTAAGTATGACTTTTGTACAACTGAAGCTTTTAGTGATAGGTCTAATGCTTTAATATTTAATCATTTCTGTCCTCCGAATTAATATTCATTATATAAATAGGGACGTTTAATTTTGTCTGGCCTGCCGTTCCAAATAAAATGGAATATTTTTTTCTCATATAATTTTAAAAACTGTTCGCTAGGCGTAGGCAAGACCATAAGCAAATAGGTAAACTGGGATAATACTAAAGAGTTAATCAGGGTAATTGTTCCACAAATAGACAGGTATTTACCATTCCATGGTAGCAAGATCTTATATATTTTTGCTAACTTTCTATAAAAATGTATTGGAGTGAGATCATTTATTTCATTTGGGATATGTATTCAGAGTATATCCACATCACCATCAGACCATTTTATTGGTAAACTATATGGTAATGTAAAAATAGTATTTTTTAGTGATCCAATACGTAATATAGTACATTTATCATAATTTGGTTGTAATCCAGAGGTTAGAAAATATATCTAGATCCTCTATGAGGCTGTGGAGGGATTCAAGTTGTGGATTTAAAAGAATCATGAATCATCAGCATACAATGACACCTTTGTTTTTAAGCTCTGGATTTCTAATCCCTTGTTGTTATTGTTGGATCTGATTTTAATAGCTACCATTTCGATGGCCATAAAAAATAGATATGCCGACAGTGGACAACCTTGTTTTACTCCTCTTGACAGTTTAAAACTTTCTGAGAAATAGCCATTATTTACTATTTTACACCTAGGGTTACTATACATGATTTTAACCCATTTTATAAGAGATTCTCCAAAATTGAAATGTGCCAGGCATTTATATATAAACTCCAGTCGTACTTTATCAAATGCCTTTTCAAAGTCTGCTATGAATAGCAGGCCTGGTTTCCCAGATTTTTCATAATGTTCTATTGTTTCCAGTACTTGCCTTATATTATCTCCAATGTATTGTCCATGTAAAAAACATATCTGATAAAATGAATAATGTCCAACAATACCTTTTTAATTCTATGCGCTATACATTTTGCCAGAATTTTTGCATCACAACACTGAAGTGTAAGGGGCCTCCAATTGATTTAATGGACTGGATCTTTATATTTCCCACTTGTATCCTGTTTCAGTAATAATGAAATCAGGCCTTCTTCTTGAGTGTCTGATAATCTACCATTTACATAGGAGTGGTTAAAATATGCTAATAACAGTCCTCTGAGTATATCAAAAAAGGTTTGGTACACCTCGACTGGTATGCCATCCAACCCTGGAGTTTTCCCGGACTTAAAGTCTATAATTGCATCCAGAAGTTCCACCTCTGTAATTTCACCTTCACATGAGTCTTTCTGTGTGGCTGTTAATTTGACATTATCAATAGAAAAAAAATCGTTACAATTAGCTTCAATTATAGGAGATGGAGCCGACTGAAATGAAAACATATGCTTAAAGTACTTTGCTTCCTCCTTCTAAATATAATTTGGTGAATCATGGGTGACTCCGTCATTTGTAACCAGTTTCAGTAAATTATTTTTGGTAGCATTTCTATGTTGAAGATTTAAAAATAATTTGGTGCATTCTTCCCCATATTCCATCCAGTTTGCTTTATTTTTTATAATACATTACACTTGATCTTTCTTGAATAAGTTTCTCAATTTCTTTTAGTTTTTCCTCTAATTTATTCTGAGCCTCTATGTTATTATTGTTTTTTATTGTAATCTATCTGTTCTGTTAGACCTTCTATTTCCTTTGTTGGTATGGACTCTTTTGACCGAAATTGCTTTTGTTTTTGAGATGAGTACTGAATTGTATGGCCTCTAAAGGCACATTTAAAACTTTCCCATACAATAAGGGGATTTGCTATACCTATGTTATGTCGGTGAAAATCTGTTATAAATTCCTCTGTCCTAGTTAAAAACAAGTTATTATCCAAAAGGCTTTGATTCAATTTCCAATAACCTCGCCCATGTGGAAATTCAGTAAGAGTAATGTATATGCCAATTATTTGATGGTTCGAACACATTCTGTCCCCTATCAACACTTTTTAAACTTTTGGTGCCAACGAGAATGACATAAGAAAGAAGTCAAGACGACTAGCTTGATTGAGTCTTCGCCATATATATCTCACTAGGTCAGGATATTTAAGCCTCCATATATCTACTAGTTCTAATGTATCCATGACATTCATGATTTCCTAAAGAGCATGAGGGTGATAGTTTGTAGTGTGATTTCCTTTACGTCCATTGAGCTATTTAAAACGGTATTATAATCTCCCACCATAATAATAGAGTATTGTATTGCTTGCAGGATTGATAATTTATTATATATATTGTCAAAGAAGTGTGGATCATCATTATTTGGTCCGTAAAGGTTAATGAGCCATATCTGTTTATGGTCCAATAACATATTTAAAATCATCCATCTACCTTGCGGATCTGTTTGGACAATTTGCACATTCGGATCGAAATTACTGTTAATTAATATCATCACCCCTTTTGCGTTTCTTTGCCCATGGGAGAAGTATATTTGCCCCAGAGAACACCAAGATTGGCAAATTCGCCACTGGCGCCCTGTGCTCTTCACAGATGAAAGCAGGTTCACACTGAGCACATGTGACAGACGTGACAGAGTCTGGAGACGCCGTGGAGAACGTTCTGCTGCCTGCAACATCCTCCAGCATGACCGTTTTGGCGGTGGGTCAGTCATGGTGTGGGGTGGCATTTCTTTGGGGGGGCCGCACAGCCCTCCATGTGCTCACCAGAGGTAGCCTGACTGCCATTAGGTACCGAGATGAGATTCTCAGACCCCTTGTGAGACCATATGCTGGTGCGGTTGGCCCTGGGTTCCTCCTAATGCAAGACAATGCTAGACCTCATGTGGCTGGTGTGTGTCAGCAGTTCCTGCAAGAGGAAGGCATTGATGCTATGGACTGGCCCGCCCGTTCCCCAGACCTGAATCCAATTGAGCACATCTGGGACATCATGTCTTGCTCCATCCACCAACGCCACGTTGCACCACAGACTGTCCAGGAGTTGGCGGATGCTTTAGTCCAGGTCTGGGAGGAGATCCCTCAGGAGACCATCCGCCACCTCATCAGGAGCATGCCCAGGCGTTGTAGGGAGGTCATACAGGCACGTGGAGGCCACACACACTACTGAGCCTCATTTTGACTTGTTTTAAGGACATTACATCAAAGTTGGATCAGCCTGTAGTGTGGTTTTCCACTTTAATTTTGAGGGTGACTCCAAATCCAGACCTCCATGGGTTGATAAATTTGATTTCCATTGATACTTTTTGTGTGATTTTGTTGTCAGCACATTCAACTATGTTAAGAAAAAAGTATTTAATAAGATTATTTCATTCATTCAGATCTAGGATGTGTTATTTTAGTGTTCCCTTTATTTTTTTGAGCAGTGTATATTATATTCCTTCTCGTTGAGCCATGTAAATATTGTTCTTCTTTTGTTATTATTTGCTAAGCCATTACAATTATAACTGGCTATACTTATTTCACCACATACCATAATGAGATACAAGTTTAAAATCTATTTATCATAATATATGTTTGTAAATTTACCAATAAAAAATACTATAGTGATTGAGTGTCCATATAGCTGTACCATGATATTTGCATTCCTACTAAGTAACCCTCCAATTGTTCTCCACTATTCCCCCCGCTAAAGCCCCTCCCCATCCCAAGTTGGGTTGTCATCCCAGTGATCGGCATACCACCCCCATCCCCCCGGATCCCTAGGCCCCCCGAGAGGCCAGAACCCATCCTTCGAAAACAGCACACATTTTAGCAACAATTATTGTGGTTCATCCTATATTCTCCCTAACATCCTTACCCACACACACACACACACACATACTCTAACACACTCAACCCCTTTCCTCCACAATCAACCATAAGCTCAGATGCTCAACGGTTGTTACATCCCAGAGCCCAACTCAAGAAAGGACCTGATTTACGAATGCATATACAGTTACAGCTGTTTCAGAAAGCATGCAATGCAAAAATTGACAAAAATGTGAGATTTGATTAACCTATGTCAAGTCCTAGGTGATGGAGATCAGATCCACCCTCTTCCCCTGAGACACAAACACTCTGGTCCCCCGTTGTAACCATTTTCCCCAAGCATCTCTGTGCAGTCAGACCTTTGATTATTTTGTGCCACCAGGGCCACAATAATATGCCCCCTCTCTGATTGTTCGAGTGTGACCCACTCCCCATGGGTTACTGCAGCCAGTGTTGCCAGCACTGCCACTACCTGGGTGGGGGTACCCCACCGGAATCCCCACCGGCTAGGTACAAGGTCGTCAAGGTTCTCATTAGCAGCTTTGAGAATTTCCAATATATTATGCTCTCCCATCAGGTGGCTCTGGCTTTCTAGCACCAACCCTGCCAGGCAGGCTCAGAATCTCTTATTATTATTGGTGTCCTTTAGTAGTGGTTTCTTTGCAGCAATTCGACCATGAAGGCCTGATTCACACAGTCCCCTCTGAACAGTTGATGTTGAGATATGTCTGTTACTTGAACTCTCTGAAGCATTTATTTTGGCTGCAAATTCTGAGGGTGGTAACTCTAATGAACTTATCCTCTGCAGCAGAGGTAACTCTGGGTCTTCCATTCCTGTGGCGGTCCTCATGAGAGCCAGTTTCATCATAGCGCTTGATGGTTTTTGCGACTGCACTTGAAGAAACATTCAAAGTTCTTGAAATGTTCCGTATTGACTGACCTTCATGTCTTAAAGTAATGATGGACTGTTGTTTCTCTTTGCTTATTTGAGCTGTTCTTGCCATAATATGGACTTGGTCTTTTACCAAATAGGGCTATCTTCTGTATACCACCCCTACCTTGTCACAACACAACTGATTGGCTCAAACGCATTAAGAAGGAAAGAAATTCCACAAATTAACTTTTAAGAAGGCACACCTGTTAATTGAAATGCTTTCCAGATGACTACCTCATGAAGCTGGTTGAGAGAATGCCAAGAGTGTGCAAAGCTGTCATCAAGGCAAAGGGTGGCTATTTGAAGAATCTCAAATCTCAAATATATTTTGATTTCTGTAACACTTTTTTGGTCACTACACGATTCCAAATGTGTTATTTCATAGTTCTGATGTCTTCACTATTATTCTACAATGTAGAAAAGAGTACAAAAATAAAGAAAAACCCTTGAATGAGTAGGTGTGTCCAAACCTTTGACTGGTAGTGTACTTCCATGATTTATATGGGAAAATAATCTACCTAGCCATTTCCCAGACAAAATCACTAAATCTATGTCTTGCTCAGTCTTCCAAAAGCAGAGCTAGACTACCTTAAAGCATTTAAGGCTATCAAGCATGTCTTAATGTGTAATTTGAGCCTCATGCTATCTGAGCAAACTCGTATCTTCTTAATCATCAAAGAAAGCACTACACTGGGAACGCAGCGAGAAGAGTAGCATGACTGATATTGAATTGAGTGCTCCAAAAAATGATTCCAAAAGGGTTCTTCTGCTGTCATTGTAGGAGAACCCTTTTTGGTTCCAGGTAGAACCCTTTTTGGTTCCAGGTAGAACTATTTTGGATCCCATGTAGAACCCTCTGGGGAAAGGGTTCTACCTGGAACCATAAAAAAGAATATTCAAAGCGTTCTCTTATGGCGACAGCCAAATAACCCTTTTAGGTTCTAGATAGCACCTTTTTTTCTAAGAGTGTCGTTTTCAAAGACACCCTGAAAGGTCTGGGGATCCAGTCAACCCTTATCACATAACTTAATAACCTCACCCCCAGACATCCACCCAGCTAGCCACAACAGGGAAAAAAAGCCATCGAAGGAGGGATGAGAAGAAGGCCCAGCCAACCCTGCGGTCCCTGGAAACATTCTCAGTTCTCCATCACAATCGCAAGCCTCTAAATTAGCAGAATGCTTCCCAGTCCCCTCCCACCCACAAGGCAAGCAATACGCTTGACCTCATCTTTACTAGAGGCCGTTCGCCTGCTAATCTTACGGCAAACCCCCTCCAGGTCACTACTTTGTTTCCTTTTCTGTCTCCCTTTCCTCCAACCCTAGCCACTCAGCCACTACCCAGATGGTCATGCGCTGTCGCAATCTTCGCTCTCTCTCTCTCCCACTACTCTCTCCTCTTTTATCCTATCATCTCTTCCTCCCGTTTCCTGATTCTGCCTATTCAACACTACTATCCTGCCTTTCCGCATCCTATGACTCGCACTGTCCCCTTTCCTCCTGGCCGGCTCGGCCCTCCTCTCCTGCTCCGTGACTGAGTGACTCTTTGCGAGCATACAGAACAGGGCTGTTGGCAGCTGAGTGAAAATGGAAGAAAACTAAACTTCTGGAGGACGTATCATCCTTTCACTCCCTCCTCTCTACCTTCTCTTCCTCTGTATCCACTGCTAAAGCCATATTATATCACTCTAAATGTCAAGCTTCTACCTCTAACCCTAGGAAACTATTTTCCACCTTCTCCTCCCTCCTTACACCTGCACCCCTTCCCTCATCCCTCTCTGCGGACAACTTTGTCAACCACTTTGAAAATGAGGTTGACGACATCTGCTCCTCATTCACTCAGCCTATTGAATCCACTGGTCCCACTCACACAGAACTACCTTACGCCTTGATCTCTTTCTACCCTCTCTCTACATATGAAATCCTGCGACTAGTGAGGTCCGGCTGCCTGACAACCTGCACGTTTGACTCCATCCCTTCCTCCCTTCTCCAGACCATCTCTGGAGACCTTTTCCCATTCCTCACTTCCCTCATCAACTCATCCCTGACCACTGGCTGCGTCCCCTCTGACTTCAAATTGGCCCATGTCGATCCCCTCCTCAAGAAACCAACACTTGACCCCTCGGATGTTAAAAAATACAAACCGGTAACCCTTCTTTATTTTCTTTCCAAAACACTTGAGTGTGCTGTCTCTGACCAACTCTCTCGTTATCTATCTCAGAATGACCTTTTTGACCCTAACCAGTCAGGCTTCAAGACGGGTCACTCAACTGAGACTGCTCTTCTCTGTGTCATGGTGGCTCTCAGCACTGCCAAAGCTGACTCTCTCTCCTCTATTCTCATCCTCCTAGATCTATCCGCTGCCTTCGACACCGTGAACCATCAGATCCTCTTCTCCACCCTCTTAGGGCTGGGTGTCTCAGGCTCTGCACACTCTTGGATTGCATCCTACCTTGCAGGACGCTCCTACCAGGTGATGTGGCGAGGATCTGTGTCTGCACCACATACTCTCACTACTGGTGTCCCCCAGGGCTCGGTTCTAGACCCTCTCCTCTTCCCGCTATACACCAAGTCACTTGGCTCCGTCATATCCTCACATGGTCTCTCCTATCATTGCTATGCGGATGACACTCAACTACTTTTCTCCTTCCCCCTTCTGACACCCAGGTGGCGACACGCATCTCTGCGTGCCTTGCAGATATCTCAGCTTGGATGTCGGCTCACCATCTCAAGCTCAACCTCGACAAGACGGAGCTGCTCTTCCTCCCAGGGAAGACTTGCCCTCTCCAAGACCTCTCCATCACGGTTGACAACTCCACAGTGTCCCCCTCCCAGAGTGCAAAGAACCTTGGCGTGACCCTGCACAACACCCTGTCATTCTCTGCAAACATCAAAGCAGGTTCATACTCTACAACATCCGTAGAGTACGACCCTACCTCACGCAGGAAGCAGCGCAGGTCCTAATCCAGGCACTTGAGATGGCAAGATGGCGCCGACAGACATGGCAGCTCTGCTTCTAGCTCCTAAGCAACTTTGCAGTATTTTGTTTTTGTGTGTGTTATTTCTTACATTATTAGCCCAGAACGTTTTTTGTGTTATTACATACAGCTGGAAAGAACTTTGGGTATCAGAGCATTAGTAACTCACCAGCATTACGACCAGGAATACGACTTTCCCAAATTGGATCCTTTGTTCGTACCCCCCAGGGCAATTGAACTTATCCCAGAGGCTTCTCCAAGACGGCGGAGAAGAGGTATTCAGAGTGGACTTCTAGTCCGACTCAGGAGGTGGACACACCATCCACCGCTTCCGAGTATATTACTCGCTAATGTTCAGTCTCTGGACAATAAAGTAGACGAGCTCAGGGCGAGGATCTCCTTCCAGAGAGACATCAGGGACTGTAACATACTCTGTTTCACGGAATCATGGCTCTCTCGGGTTATACTGTCCCATCCATACAGCCAGCTGGGTTCTCAGTTCATCACACAGACAGGAATAAAGAACTCTTCGGGAAGAAGAAAGGCGGGGGTGTATGTTTCATGATTAACTACTCATGGTGTGATTATGATAAACTACAGAAATTCAAGTCCTTTTGTTCACCTGACCTAGAATACCTCACAATCAAAATGCTGACCGTATTACCTCCCAAGAGAATTCTCTTTGGTTATAGTCACAGCCGTGTATATTCTCCCTCAAGCCGATACCATGACGGCCCTCAAGGAACTACACTGGACTTTATGCAAACTGGAAACCACATATCCTGAGGCCGCATTTATTGTAGCTGGTGTTTTAACAAAGCAAATTTGAGGAAAACGCTGCCGAAGTTCTATCAACATATTGACTGTAGTACTCGCTTAGGAAAAACACTAGACCACTGCTACTCGCCTTTTTGAGATGCATACAAGGCCCTCCCCCGCCCTCCCTTCGGCAAATCAGATCACGACTCCATTTTTCTCCTCCCTTCCTATAGGCAGAAACTCAAATAGGAAGTACCCGTGCTAAGGTCTAGTCAACGCTGGTCTGACTAATCGGAATCCATGCTTCAAGATTGTTTTGATCACGCGGACTGGGATATGTTCCGGGTAGCCTCTGAGAATAGCATTGACGTTTACACGGACATGATGACTGAGTTCATCACAAGTGTATAGGGGATATTGTTCCCATGGTGACTATTAAAACCTACCTAAACCAGAAACCGTGGATGGATGGCAGCATTCGTGCAAAACTGAAAGCGCGACCCACCACATTTAACCATGGCAAAGTGACTGGGAATATGGTTGAATACAAACAGTGTAGTTATTCCCTCCGTAAGGCAATCAAACAGGCAAAACGTCAGTACAGAGACAAAGTGGAGTCGCAATTGAACGGATCAGACACGAGACGTATGTGTCATGGTCTACAAACAATCACGGATTACAAAGGGAAAACCAGCCACGTTGCACAGATACTGACATCTTGCTCCCAGACAAGCTAAACACCTTCTTCGCCCGCTTTGAGGATAACACAGTGCCACCGACACGGCCCGCTCCCAAGGACTGTGGGCTCTCGTTCTCTGTGGCTGACGTGAGTAAGACATTTAAGCGTGTTAACTCTCGCAAGGCTGCTGGCCCAGACGGCATCCCTAGCTGCGTCCTCAAAGCATGCACAGACTAGCTGGCTGGAGTGTTTACGGACATATTCAATCTCTCCCTATCCCAGTCTGCTGTCCCCACTTGCTTCAAGATGTCCACCATTGTTCCTGTACCCAAGGAATCAAAGGTAACTGAACTAAATGACTATCGCCCCGTAGCACTCACTTCTGTCATCAGAAAGTGTTTTGAGAGGCTATTGAAGGATCATATCACCTCTACCTTACCTGACACCCTAGACCCACTTCAATTTGCTTACCGCCCCAATAGATCCACAGATGATGCAATCGCCATTGAACTGCACACTGCCCTAAACCATCTGGACTAGAAGAATACCTACGTCAGAATGCTGTTCATTGACTATAGCTCAGCCTTCAACACCATAGTACCCTCCAAGCTCATCATTAAGCTTGGGGCCCTGGGTCTGAACCCTGCCCTGTGCAACTGGGTCCTGGACTTCCTGACGGGCCGCCCCCAGGTGGTGAAGGTAGGAAACAACACCTCCACTTCGCTGATCCTCAACACAGGCGCCCCACCAACAATGACGAGACAGCCAACAGGGAGGAGGTGAGGGCCCTGGCAGAAAGGTTTCAGGAAAATAACCTCTCCCTCAACATCAACCAAACGAAGGAGCTGATCGTGGACTTCAGGAAACAGCAAAGGGAGCACGCCCCTATCCACATCAACAGGACTGCAGTGGAGAAGGTAAAAAGCTTCAAGTGTGATAGAAGGAGTCAGGCGCAGGAGGGTAATCACCGAATGCAGAGTTTATTCTGTCGTACACAAATAGAGCAGGATAGCGACAAACGAAACAGGCACAGGGGAAAATCTACCCTGGCAATACAAGGTAACGGTAGCTTCAACAATAACAGGCACCGGGGAAATATCTACCCCGGCAATAACAAGGTACGAGTAGCTCCACCGAGCTACACTACTCTCACAATTAAACAATCACCCACAAGGACAAGGGGGCAGAGGGAACACTTACACACGGACTAATGAGGGGATAAGAACCAGGTATGTGTGATTGACAAGACAAGACAAATGGAATGATGAATAATGGAGTGGCAGTGGCTAGTAAGCCGGTGACGACGAACGCCGAAGCCTGCCCGAACAAGGAAGGGAGGCAGCCTCGGCGGAAGTTGTGACAATCACTGACAATCTGAAATGGTCCACCCACACAGACAGTGTGGTGAAGAAGGCGCAACAGTGCCTCTTCAACCTCAGGAGGCTGAAGAAATTCGGCTTGGCCCCTAAGAGCTTCAGAAACTTTTACAGATGCACAATTGAGAGCATCCTGTTGGGCTGTATCACCGCCTGGTACGGCAACTACATTGCCCGCAACCGCAGGGCTCTCCAGATGGTGGTACATTCTGCCAAACGCATCACCTGGGGCACACTGCCTGCCCTCCAGGACACCTACAGCACCCGATGTCACAGGAAGGCCAAAAAGAGCATCAAGGACATTAACCACCCGAGCCACGGCCTGTTCACCCAGCTATCATCCAGAAGGCGAGGTCAGTACAGGTGCATCAAAGCTGGGACCGAGAGACTGAAAAGGTAGGGGAGGGAATGGCCGGCAGGGATGTAGCTCAGTTGATAGAGCATGGCGTTTGCAACGCCATGGTTGTGGGTTCGATTCCCATGGGGGGCCAGTATAAAAAAATATGTATTCACTAACTGTAAGTCGCTCTGGATAAGAGCGTCTGCTAAATGACTAAAATGTAAATGTTAATGTTAGGTCCATAAGTATTTGGACAGTGACACAATTTGCATCATTTTGGCTCTGTACGCCACCACAATGGATTTGAAAGGAAACAATCAAGATGTGCTTTAAGTGTTGACTTTCATCTTTAATTTAAGGGTTTTGTCAAAATTATTGTACGAACCGCGTAGGAATTACAACAATTTTTATACATAGCCCCCCAATTTTAGGGGCTCAAAAGTAATTGACAAACTAACATAGTCATAAATTAAATTGTGAGTTTTAATACTTGGTGGAAAATCCTTTGCAGTCAATGACTGCCTGAAGTCTGGAACCCATAGACATCACCAGATGCTGGGTTTCTTCCCTGGTGATGCTCTGCCAGGCCTTTACTGCAGCTGTCTTCAGTTCCTGCTTGTTCTTGGGGTGTTTTGCCTTCAGTTTTGCCTTCAGCAAGTGAAATGCCTGCTCAATTGGATTCAGGTCAGGTGATTGACTTGGCCATTGCAGAACATTCCACTTCTTTGCCTTAAAAAAGTATTGGGTTGCTTTCGCAGTATGCTTCGGGTCATTGTCTATCTGCACTGTGAAGCACTGTCCAATGAGTTTTGAAGCATTCATCCTGCTGCTTTTGTCAGCAGTCATATTATCAACAAATACAAGGGAACTAGTTCCATTGGCAGCCATACATGCCCACGCCATAACACTACCTCCACCATGCTTCACAGATGAGGTGGTATGCTTTGGATCATGAGCAGTTCCTTCCCTTC
Source organism: Coregonus clupeaformis (assembly GCF_020615455.1). Classification (NCBI taxonomy): domain Eukaryota; kingdom Metazoa; phylum Chordata; class Actinopteri; order Salmoniformes; family Salmonidae; genus Coregonus; species Coregonus clupeaformis. Next base: position 25,254,813 of record NC_059220.1, read on the forward strand.
TCTATACTCTTCTCTTTCCATCATTCTGGTACAAGTTGATCTTTGTCTCATCTGTCCATAGGATGTTGTTCCAGAACAGTTGTCACGAACGTTGACTGGTGACTCGTGGAACCAAGGCGCAGCGTGATAAGCGTACATTTTATTTAGTACACAACACACGAACAAAACGAACGATACGTGAAGTCCTGAGGTTACAACAACACAAACCTTTACGGAACAAGATCCCACAAACTAACTGGTGCCAACAGGCTGCCTAAGTATGGTCCCCAATCAGAGACAACGAGCTACAGCTGTCTCTGATTGGGAACCACCCTGGCCAACATAGATCAACACGATCTAGAACAAAAACATAGAAAACGAAACAATGAAAATCCACACCCTGGCTCAACATTTAAGAGTCCCCAGAGCCAGGGCGTGACAACAGTACAGGATTTTTAAGATGTTTTTTTTGCAAACTCTATTCTGGTCTTCCTGTTTTTGAGGCTTACCAATGGTTTACATCTTGTGGTAAACCCTCTGTATTTACTCTGGTGAAGTCTTCTCTTCATTGTTGACTTTGAGACAGATACGCCTACCTCCTGGAGGGTGTTCTTGATCTGGCCAACTGTTGTGAAGGGGTTTTTCTTCACAGGGAAATAATGATTCTGTCATCCACCACAGTTGTTTTCCGTGGTCTTCCGGGCCTTTTGGTGTTCCTGAGCTCACCAGTGTGTTCTTTCTTTTTAAGAATGTACCAAATAGTTGATAATGTTTTTGCTATCTCTCTGATGGGTTTCTTTTGATTTTTCAGCCTAATGATGGCTTGCTTCACTGGCAGTGACAGCTCTTTGGACTTCATAGAGGGTTAAATTCAAATGCAAATGCCAAACTTGAAATCAACTCTAGACCTTTTATCTGCTTACTTGTAAATGAACTAATGAGAGAATAACACACACCTGGCGATGGAACAGTTGAGCAGCCAATTGTCCAATTACTTTTGGTCCCTTAAAAAGGGGGGGACCACATGAAGGTCAGTCAATATGGACAATGTCAAGAATTTTGAAAGTTTCTTCAAGTGCAGTCGCAAAAACCATCAAGCGCTATGATGAAACTGTCTCTCATGAGGACCGCCACAGGAAAGGAAGACCCAGAGTTACCTCTGCTGCAGACGATAAGTTCATTAGAGTTACCAGCCTCAGAAATTGCAGCCCAAATAAATGCTTCTCAACATCAACTGTTCAGTGGAGACCGTGTGAATCAGGCCTTCATGGTCGAATTGCTGCAAAGAAACCACTACTAAGGAGACCAATAATAAGAAGACACTTGCTTGGGCCAAGAAACACGAGCAATGGACATTAGACCGGAATAAATTTGTCCTTTGGTCTGGAGTCCAAATTTGAGATCTTTGGTTCCAACCGCCGTGTCTTTGTGAGACGCGGTGTGGGTGAACGGATGATCTCCGAATGTGTATTTCCCACCGTAAAGCATGAAGGAGGAGGTGTTATGGTGTGGGGGTGCTTTGCTGGTGACACTGTCTGTGAGTTATTTAGAATTCAAGGCACACTTAACCTGCATGGCTACCACAGCATTCCGCAGCGATACGCATTCCCATCTGGTTTGGGCTTAGTGGGACTATCAATTGTTTTTCAACAGGACAATAACCCAACACACCTCCAGGCTTTGTAAGGACTATTTTACCAAGAAGGACAGTGATGGACTGCTCCACAATCCCCCGACCTCAACCAAATTGAGATGGTTTGGGATAAGTCGGACCGCAGAGTGAAGGAAAAGCAGCCAACAAGTGCTCAGCATATGTGGGAACTCCTTCAAGACTGTTGGAAAAGCATTCCAGGTGAAGCTGGTTGAGAGAATGCCAAGAGTGTGCAAAGCTGTCATCAAGGCAAAGGGTGGCTATTTGAAGAATCTCATATATAAATATATTTTGATTTGTTTAACACTTTTTTGGTTACTACATGATTCCATAGGTGTTATTTCATGGTTTTGATGTCTTCACTATCATTCTACAATGTAGAATATAGTAAAAATAAAGAAAAACCCTTGAATGAGTAGGTGTTCTAAAACATTTGACCGGTAGTGTATTTCTTAATTCCATTATTTTACTTTTAGATTTGTGTATTGTTGTGAATTGTTAGATACTGCTGCACTGTTGGAGCTAGGGAAACAAGCATTTCGCTACACCCGCCATAACATCTGCTAAATATGTGTATGTGACCAATAACATTTGATTTGATTTAATTTGTCATCTCCCGGTTTGGACTTCTGCAACTCGCCTGCAACTTATACAGAACGCTGCAGCCCAAATTCTCCTATGTCACCCCACTCTTCCGCACACTCCACTGGCATCCAGTCGAAGTTCGCATCCACTACAAGACCATGGTACTTGCCTACGGAGCAGCAAGAGGAACTGCCCCTCCCTACCTTCAGGCTATGCTCAAACTCTGCACACCAACCCGAGGACACCGTTCTGCCACCTCTGGTCTCTTGGCCTCCCACTCCTACGGGAGGGCAGCTCCCGCTCAGCCCAGTCTAAGTTCTTCTCTGTCCTGGCACCCCAATGGTGGAACCAGCTTTCCCCTGAAGCTAGGACAGCAGAGTCCCTGCCCATCTTCTGAAAACATCTGAAACCCTACCTCTTCAAAGAGTATCTTAAATAATCCCACAGCACCCCCCTTTGGCAAATTAACACTCACACTTGATGCTTTTCCCTCTTACTAGCTCTGATTTAGCTGATACCGTGCCTTGCAAAAGTATTCATCCCCCTTGGCATTTTTCCTATTTTGTTGCATTACAACCTGTAATTTAAATGGAGTTTTATTTGGACATACACAAAATAGTCAAAATTGGTGAAGTGAAATGAAAAAAGTAACTTGTTTCAAAAAATGCAAAAAAATGTATAATGGAAAAGTGGTGCGTGCATATGTATTCACCCCCTTTGCTATGAAGCCCCTAAATAAGATCTGGTGCAACCAATTACCTTCAGAAGTCACATAATTAGTTAAATAAAGTCCACCTGTGTGCAATCTAAGTGTCACATGATCTGTCACATGATCTCAGTATATATACACCTGTTCTGAAAGGCCCCAGAGTCTGCAACAGAACTAAGCAAGTGGCACTATGAAGACCAAGGAGCTCTCCAAACAGGTCAGGGACAAAGTTGTGGCGAAGTACAGATCAGGGTTCGGTTCACCATTTGCAGAGGTGTGTAAGCCTGAAGAAAATGGCTGACTGTTTATTTGCTCAAGCTGGTGCTAGCCTTTATCTGACACTTGCAGTCTGCCTCCACCACCGGCCCTGAGACTACGTCTGGCCGCAAACAATACTTGACAAGAAACACCAGCTGTAAAAGCACAGGTTGGTGAAGCTACAGTGCTTTGTTTTACACTATTCACTTTGATGAGGGACAGTGTGGCTGAAACATTAGCCTGATCACTGAGGAGGAAGAAGTGGTGTGTGGTAGTTCCTCTCTCATTATTCCCTGTGTCCTCCTCTCTCCTCTCTTCCACAGCTGGAGCGCTGTCTCTCAGGTGGGAGGAGAACGTCCTCAGTGTTGGGGCTCAGAAGAGCAAATGCAAATCACATTGAATGAGTTGTTACAAACCCAGAATAACGTTGTTTTGTTCAAATCTGTGATGGATTGCATCTGGCCCCACTGTAATGATTCTAATGTTCTCCATTAATGAGCTGGGTTTAAACAGGGTTCCATTCCCCCACCCCTAACCACAGAACATGATCTCTGCTAGTTGATTATGGAGGAAATCCATGGAGTTATAATCAGCAGATAGTCTACTGATTCACATTGAGCTACGGGTGATTATTGTACTAATGCCCAGCCAAAACCAAATTCAGTAGTGCTGATTTGGAGGACTGGTTGCCTCTGTTATTCAAGCCTGGCATACACAAGGCTTTCCAGAGGAAGTTCCACATAAACATCTTTGAATAGGTTCATGTAGTACTCACTAACAACACACTAAACACAACATTTTTGTAGAAATACGGGAAGTTGTAATTGCAAATCCCATAGAGTTTTGTAAAGACTTTTCACCGTTAGTTCCCTTGGGCTCCAGGTGCCAACCATGTCTCTGCACCTGCCAGACTGAAGCCCTTATGCCCAAATGTGCCAATGTGTGCATTAACATGCCAGACTTCCCAGTGTGAAAAAAGGTTTGAATAAGCACTCTTTTGTTATGAACCTGTCACCACCCAGCTAACAAACGTTCCCACAACTTTAAAGAACGTTCCCTTAAGAGTCTCTTTAGGTCATTAACTAGCGTTTTCATAGGAATGTTCCCATGATGTGCAAGGAATGTTTCCAAGAACGTGGTTACCATGTTCTCAGAACTGAAGATATAAATGTTCTCGACACATTTCATGGGCACTTTGCAAGAACATGCGTGTCCAGTTTTCTGTGGGTTGGGAGAATATTCCATCAATGTCCCACCAAACAACATACACATCACGTAAGATATTAATGTTCTAGACACGTTTCATGGGAACATTGCAAGAACACTTACAGTGAGGGAAAAAAGTATTTGATCCCCTGCTGATTCTGTACGTTTGCCCACTGACAAAGAAATTATCAGTCTATAATTTTAATGGTAGGTTTATTTGAACAGTGAGAGACAGAATAACAACAAAACAATCCAGAAAAACGCATGTCATAAATGTTATAAATTGATTTGCATTTTAATGAGGGAAATAAGTATTTGACCCCCTCTCAATCAGAAAGATTTCTGGCTCCCAGGTGTCTTTTATACAGGTAACGAGCTGAGATTAGGAGCACACTCTTAAAGGGAGCGCTCCTAATCTCAGTTTGTTACCTGTATAAAAGACACCTGTCCACAGAAGCAATCAATCAATCAGATTCCAAACTCTCCACCATGGCCAAGACCAAAGAGCTCTCCAAGGATGTCAGGGACAAGATTGTAGACCTACACAAGGCTGGAATGGGCTACAAGACCATCGCCAAGCAGCTTGGTGAGAAGGTGACAACAGTTGGTATGATTATTCGCAAATGGAAGAAACACAAAATAACTGTGAATCTCCCTCGGCCTGGGGCTCCATGCAAGATCTCACCTCGTGGAGTTGCAATGATCATGAGAACGGTGAGGAATCAGAACTACACGGGAGGATCTTGTCAATGATCTCAAGGCAGCTGGGATCATAGTCACCAAGAAAACAATTGGTAACACACTACGCCGTGAAGGACTGAAATCCTGCAGCGCCCGCAAGGTCCCCCTGCTCAAAAAAGCACATATACAGGGCCGTCTGAAGTTTGCCAATGAACATCTGAATGATTCAGAGGAGAACTGGGTGAAAGTATTGTGGTCAGATGAGACCAAAATCGAGCTCTTTGGCATCAACTCAACTCGCCGTGTTTGGAGGAGGAGGAATGCTGCCTATGACCCCAAGAACACCATCCCCCACCGTCAAACATGGAGGTGGAAACATTATGCTTTGGGGTTGTTTTTCTGTTAGGGGGACAGGACAACTTCACAGCATCAAAGGGACGATGGACGGGGCCATGTACCGTCAAATCTTGGGTGAGAACCTTGTTCCCTCAGCCAGGGCATTGAAAATGGTTCTTGGATGGGTATTCCAGCATGGCAATGACCCAAAACACACGGCCAAGGCAACAAAGGAGTGGCTCAAGAAGAAGCACATTAAGGTCCTGGAGTGGCCTAGCCAGTCTCCAGACCTTAATCCCATAGAAAATCTGTGGAGGGAGCTGAAGGTCGAACCTCCACGTCAGCCTCGAAACCTTAATGACTTGGAGAAGATCTGCAAAGAGGAGTGGAACAAAATCCCTCCTGAGATGTGTGCAAACCTGGTGGCCAACTACAAGAAACGTCTGATCTCTGTGATTGCCAACAAGGATTTTGCCACCAAGTACTAAGTAATGTTTTGCAGAGGGGTCAAATACTTATTTCCCACATTAAAATGCAAATCAATTTCTAAAATTTTTGACATGCGTTTTTCTGGATTTTGTTGTTATTCTGTCTCTCACTGTTCAAATAAACCTACCATTAAAATTATAGAGTGATCATGTCTTTGTCAGTGGGCAAACGTACAAAATCAGCAGGGGATCAAATACTTTTTTCCCTCACTGTATGTGCCCCCAAAAAATGCCATTACACATCACGTCTTGTTACTGTTGCCGAGCCAATCTAGGCCCTGATTGGTGAACCACTGATCCATTCATATATATTTTTCTGTTGGCAAGGAAAGGTTTTCACAAGGTTTCCAACTTACATATTTTACACACCTTGGGACAAAAATGTTCTATCTGCAAAAATATTTTTCTGAGATGATTGGCTTTAATAAAGTTCCGAACCCTCATTGGTTTTAATGGTGTCAGCAATTTGTATCTTATATTCTTTTGAACTTAACAACATGAATTGGGGTACTTAGAGTACTATATAGGTAGAGAACATTGAACAGAACAAGGCTATGTCAATAACTCAATTTTGACAAAAATACATAACCTTATAGTCCCAAGCTCTTGATATGCTTCTGAAAGTAATGTACGGGTTACTTGAAAAAGTAACTAATAATATTACAATATTTGAAGACAGTAACTCTTTATATTACTCCGTTACTCATACAAGTAATACATGTAATATATCACTGGTCCTGAGTGATTCTGTTGCAATTTGTCTATTTTTCCACATTACAGCTTAGAGATGGAACTCTGTATTGTTCTGGTATAACTGGCATCATCATTGCTTAAATGGCAAATGTGAGAAAGTACAGACATAAATACACACATTTCTGAGAATATGGCCACTGTCCTGGGTATGTTTCTATCAGAAGCAACACTACCACCTGGGCCATGTGTCGGCAATGAATTAGGAATGATACAGATAGAAAGGCAATGACGAGAGCTGATGTGATTCCTTATCAGAGACATGTTTGAGCACGATAGAGACATGTTTTATACACGATAGAGAGATGCTCAGCTACCTTTCAATTAGAAACTAATTTCAATTGTATAAGATAGAAGTGTTGTAACTGTTGCCAAATAATGACATTAACATACACTGAGTGAACAAATCATTAGGAACACCTCCCTAATATTGATTTGCACCCCCTTTTGCCCTAAGAGAACAGCCTCAATTCATCAGGGCATGGACTCTACAATGTGTCGAAAGCGTTCCACAGGGATGCTGGCCCAAGTTGACGCCAATGCTTCCCACAGTTGTGTCAAGTTGGCTGGATGTCCTTTGGATGGTGGACCATTCTTGATACACACGGGAAACTGTTGAGTGTGAACAACCCAGCAGCGTTGCAGTTCTTGGCACGAACCGGTGCGCCTGGCACCTACTACCATACCCCGTTCAAAGGCACTTCAATCTTTTGTCTTGCCCATTCACCCTCTGAATGGCACACATACACAATCCATGTCTCAATTGTCTCAAGGTTTAAAACTCCTTCTTTAACCCATCTCCTCCCCTTCATCTACACTGATTGAAGTGGATTTAACAAGTGACATCAATAAGGGATCATAGCTTTCACCTGGATTTACCTGGAAAGAGCAGGTGTTCCTAATGTTTTGTACCCTCAGTGTATTTGACCCCTGTGCACTTGACCTTTTTTGTGTTTTTACAGTCTGTTTGGTTTACTTGATGTTCTGACAGTCTCCAAGGTCCAAATAGGTTTTATTTTATTAATATCTTTACCTCTTACTGTACATACTCTACATACTGTAAATTCATTTTTGTTAGAGCTCTGTTGTAGTCCTCCACAGGAAAGTTCACTAGAAATCCTACTCTGACTGCATATGAAAGGGAAAGTGCCCTATGTCCACGGCTGTTTAGTTAAATGTGTGTAAAGAGTTTGCTGTCATCAAGCACATATGCCTTATGCATCAGAATTAATATTGACTTAGTTATTCTCAATCAAATGTTATCTGATCTAGGATTGACCTCATAAGAGCTATTTTTTTTTTTTTTTTTTTTAGTCATTTAGCAGACGCTCTTATCCAGAGCAACTTACAGGAGCAATAAGGATTAAGTGCCTTGCTCAAGGGCACATCGACAGATTTTTCACCTAGTTGGCTCGGGGATTATAACCAGCAACCTTTCGGTTACTGGCACAACGCTCTTAACCACTATGTGTACATACACACTTATACAGTGCAGGATACAATAGGCCTCCTGTAGCTCAGTTGGTAGAGCATGGCGCTTGCAACGCCAGGGTTGTGGGTTCGATTCCCACGGGGGGCCAGTCTGAAAAATTTATGCACTCACTAACTGTAAGTCGCTCTGGATAAGAGCGTCTGCTAAATGACTAAAATGTAAATGTAAAATGTCGTGAGCCTTTGTTAAATAATAGTATGCTTCAGCTCGAACCTCATCATGCATTAAGCCTAGCAAATACTATACACTGTTGACGAAATGTAACACGGCAGATTTTCACAGTCAATTAGAGTCCCTGTCCAATGGGCAGGCTTCATGCTGAGTTTGCTATCATTCAGGCTGTATGTTGGTGCTTACTCAGCCGCACATTAAGACAACAGGAGCTGTCTGACTCTCACCTGATAAATGCTCTCTATGGGACATCTCTGTGGGACGTCAGTGGAGAGGCAGAGGTGGGTTAGCTGCGACCCAGGGTGTTTGTGTAATGAGGCCTATATGAAACTGAGCGGTCTCTGATGAGGGGTGGGTGGAGGGAGCTAGGCTTCATGATGATTAATGGCTCCTCACAGGGCCTCTGTGACTGGAGGACTGATGCATTTGCCCCACTTTGGAGACCCTGGCCCAGAGTTCACTCATTGACAGGGTTGAAAGCTACGGTGTGTTATTCTTAGATTTTCCACCTTTCCCTCTAGGGCACTTTACCATGTCTCTACCCACCAAGCTACACCGCTGAGAACCACACATCCAAATAATTAACTGAGGGCAGGGTGCCAACTCTTGTACTTTGCTACACTTCAATCCAAACATGTTCATTGATGATGTTTTCTCACTAAATGCAACTATTTCTTATGTCTGGAGTTGCAATGTAAACCACACAGTGCTAATTCATCTTCATGCAGGCCCAACTTCCTCACACACCCCGGGTGATTTATTATCCCTAGTGATGAATGACATACAAAGATACTGTCATTGCAGAGCTAGCACATTGAACCCCTATCCCCTCCACCAGCCAGCCATGTAGTTCTCTTACCTAGGAGAAGCAGCTCTATGCACTTCCACTTCCTCTTTTCTGACCTCTCTAGCGGAGGTGGACTGTGTTATGTAAGGCTGGCCTGGGAGAGTTTTACCCAGGGAGAAAGCCATCTTTGCACTGATAGACTCTGTCTGCAATGCACTTACTGGGTTTTGCAACTGCAGGGGCTGCAAAGGAGGTGTTCTGGAAGTCTCCTGGGAAGTCATATAATTGCCTGTCCAAATAGTGTAGTACTTTTATCTTACAATAGGTAAGTCAATATTAGTTCCCTAACCAAGGGCCCTTATTACTTTTATTTACTGTTTTTCTTGTCATCTTTTTGCGTCAGGTCACTTTGACACCAGGACTTCGCTCTTCCCTAACATATACCCACCCAATCCCTATCAACATAATGCATCATTAGCATAATGTCACCTTTGTGGTGGAAGAATGCATTTAGCTCTGTCCAAATGTAGAAGTGTAATTTGGGAGTGTTTGTTAGAACAAACAAGCGTGCGCTGCAGGCAGAGCTGTGTGCTGCCGTCCAAACTTTGTATGATATGTTGGTGCTGATAAGGCTCTGAGAGAACAGCAGTGCCTACCCTCTCACGGTAATTACAAACACAGAGCAATGAGCCCATTATGTAATCCCAGCTGTCGCACATGCCCCGCTCCACTCAAACACACTTTCATCTGGTCAGGCTGGCTGGCCAGACCACGGCTAGTTCCACCCTGGTACATGCAGAACTGTACAACTGACATGGCATGGAACTAGTGTTTAGAGTCACCGTACTGCTTCAGTTCCTTCAATCATCACTATGTCGTGGTGAGTTGCTTCTATGAGTTCCCCATATACATTATACAGTAGTGAGAACATGAAGGCCCTACTGGATGAAGGGTTTCAGCTCCCCAACATTAAATTCTAATTTTAAAAAAGAATGAGGAACTATAAAGGCTTTACTAGGCCTTCATAACTTTAATATCTCCTCTAAAATGATCATTTGGAGCAAATGTGTTTCCATAGACACAGCACAGTACTTGTGGTAACAAGTGTTCATTGGTCAGCTCGTGTCACTCTCTCCCCTACCAACCATCACCCCCTCCCCCCACCGCCCCTTCGCCCTCACCCCATCCTCAGCCTTACCCCGAGCCTGGGAGCGGAATTCTGGGAACATTTTTCCATGTGAAATGCCGAAGTCCAGTGGAGGGGTGTGACGCCGCTGCATTGTTCGAGTAGCAAAAAGGGAACCGCTTGTGATGAGGCCAATTCCTGTTGGTCCCAAAAAAACAGGCACTTTCTCACACCGGCTTCCTTCCTCATTGGACAGCACAAAACAATCCCAGACTGGCCAGCCGAGCAGAGAGAGAGAAAGAGAGGTGGAGGGACAGAGAGCGAGGTGGGGAGATAGAGGTTTGCTATCAGTCTGGGCAGACAGTTTATCAGTAGCTGAAAACACACAAAGCGCCTCTGTAATCTCTTGCATCCACCTGATACTGACACCCAAAGGTAGAGGGGAATTAGCCCTTTATCAGTCAGCACAGACACCAACAAACACTGTGTATGCCATTTTAGTGGCGCAAGCAACCCTAGCGACCAGAAAGCAGCGGCAAGCTGTTCTTATCTCTACTGGTGGTAGGAAAACACACCACATGATGTCAATGCTCAGAGGATTGTATAGCTATCACAATTTGCCTTCCAGAAATCTCACCCCTTCACCTCCAACCATCTGGCCAATGCACTTTGCTTTTCATAGTAACCCAATGTTTTCAACATCATCCTGCTGTTTAGAAAGGTTTACATCAATGATAGAAAGATAGAAAAACAATTAGTGGATGCAGGTTATTGTTTGCCTGAGAACACTAGGAATTAGATTGTAATGTGCCCTTACACAGAGGAGGGTAGGCCTTCTCATGGAAATGCTGGTGAGAGAGTGACAGAGAGAGAGAGAGAGAGAGGTTGAACTGATTGATAGTGCAGGACTCAGGAAGCACCTGTCTGTGTGGCGGCCTGTGCGTTTAGCTGACCCTGCACACATCAGGTGGTTTCCTTGTTTACGTTAGCCCCCCCCCCCACCCCACTCTCAGTAGCCCAGTCCTCATTGGCCACCCTGGGCCACTCCTTTTTCCACCACATTCATTGATCTTAAGAGAGTTCTGCACTTCCCTGCTTCTCCTTTCCCACTGTACTGGCTGTAGGGAGAAAGGTTTAGAGAGAGAGTAGGAGAGGTCTTATTTGAACCCCATGCCCCTAGACCTCCTCTCCACATCCCTTGGCTCTCTTTCCACTGGCTAATGGATCTCTGCTCATCTCCCAAAGCCCTGCGCGACCTCTCGCCTCTGTCCTCAGAAGGTAAACACAATGGCCTTAAGTACGGCTTTTCCGCCTATAGTTGGGCTCAGTGAAAACAATTAATCAGACTGAATGATAGTCCTGATCTCTGTGTGCCTCCACTTGTCTGCTGTATTGCTCACCCTTACCCAGTTGCAGTGATTTAAACAGCGATGAGGCTTTGTGTCCCAAAATCTGAATGGTTTTGTGGCAGTAGCAATACCGTTGATGTCTATTTTCTCTCAATGAATATTAGCACCATTTATGGGAAATGTAATTGGATAGTATTTATAGAGCTGTTAGTCAGTGTTGTATTCCCTTTAGTGTACTTGATGATGGCAAATTGCTGATTGTTGTCTCTCATAGATTACAGGTGCCGCTGGTAATTGGAAAAAGGATCAAGGAAATCAGGAGCCAAAAATCATTACCTATGTAAAGCAACATCTGCAGATGTGACAGTGTGTGTATTTGTATAGTGAAGCTGCGTGCATATAAATGTGCATTGGGATTTGCATGTGTCTCTTTTTGTGTGTGCATGCATTTTCTCTGTGTGTGTGTGTTTATGTATGTGTGTGTGAGAGAGAGAGAGTGAGAGAGCGAGAGTGTGCTTGTTTGCGAGGGTCCTGCTCTGCCCTTCATGTCAAAGGAGATCTATTTATCCTGGCAGGGCCAGAGAGCCAGTGATGTCACGGGACCAGAGATGACGCTTGCTCGCAGAGCATGTCCAAAGTGGAAGGCCTGCATCCTCTGTACTGTACCTACTTTACCTTGCCTTATCACAACCCCATTTAGGCTGCACTAGCTTTGTCAAATCTAATGTCAGGCTGATAGACAGATTGTCCTTCTGATTGGTCTACACTACAGCTGCTCATATAGCCCCTGTGTAGCCAGTCCGGAACACAGCTGAGCATACTGTCACAAACAGACCCCTCTCTCGGTCCCCTCAGTGTGCACACTTCCCCTCCCCCGAACCCACCCCTCTCTCCCTCTTCCTCTATGTGGGGTGCTCCATGGCCTTTCAGAGGCCCTGCTTTCCTTACTATCTTGTTATCTCAGCAAGTGTTTCCTGAGAGCACCACTCTCTTCTGTGGGACATGGCGTGGAACTCGCGCTGTGTTACGTCCGAGGGGTGTTGTTCTCCCGCACTCTAAGCATTGTAAATGAGCTGGAAAGGATTTGTCAGACATGAGAATGGGGTTGAGGAGAGAGATAGAAAACAACATAGGTACAGAGCCCTGATGTACCCCTGCCGTTGAACCGTACCGCTCAGATATGGTAATGTTGCTCTCTAATTGCCGCAATTCAGGCCATTACGAAAAACATTATCCAGATCCCCCAAATATAGGCTAATTGGATGGAATTTTCTCATTTTATGCCTCCATGAGAACATTTGAAACCGTTACTTGTAGTGAATGCCATATGGTTGGTATTTTCTATATTGTTCATCCCCTGAGACACTGGCTGAAATTATGCCATGTTTCAACTGCTGTTCAGTCCACTAGCCCAGTCCAGGCAGCTGAAATACTGCATGGTAATCTAATGTTTATAATGGCACTTTGAATTAATGAATGAGAAGCATTTTTGACTGATTATTATTTCCCTCAAACATCTCACAGAACATTCCTTTCATGTATTTTGAATTTACACTTTTGATTGGTGACTGTTTATTTCTCACCTTTTCGACCATTGTCATGGCTTCATCCATTCAGTATGAAAATGTATGCACTCACTAACTGTAAGTCGCTCTGGATAAGAGCGTCTGCTAAATGACTAAAATGTAAATGTAATGTCATATGATGAATGAGTCCCATGTTTATTTAGCTTCAGTGAGGACCACTCCTCTGTTTATTCTGTCACTGATTCCTATTGACCATCAACATGACCTTCTTTAATGAGAGAATTCCTGAAACATCAGAGGATGTCCACGCACATCCTGGCCCTTAATCAGCGCATGCAGGGAGTCTCACCTTCGCTGTTAAGGTCACACAGGGGTCACACCATTTAGAGAGGGGCCGTACATCCTTCTGAGACACTACTCCCTATTCCTCCTAAAGAAACAGCAACACATGGCCTTGCCATATAGGGACCCAGGTTGAGTGTCCACGCCCCACATGTCCTCTCTGGACTGCTGCAGAACATTCTTCATGTTAAAAGTAGCTTGTGCCTTCCTCTGCTTTTCTGTCAGCCTCTTCTCTTCCCTGGGCTGTGTACGTCCACTGGGTTCCCAACGTGATCCCAGCCAGTGTTCCCATGGATGGGGCTGACCCCTGGGAGTCAGGGAGTGACACAGAGCTGAGCGTGACGAGAAAATAAAGGTCTCCAAACATCTATGAGACCTGACAGAGGAGCAAAAAGGAGAACATGCTATAAAGCATGCCAACAACATTAGCATGGCTCTGACATGGGAACCCTGACTCCCTCCCTCTATGACCTGGCCTGTACTCCCTGGACAGAGCTCACAGGTCACACAAGGGGCCCAGCTCAGGCCCATTATAGAGCTGAGCCAGCTGGATCCCTCTCTGCTGCTAGCTACCTCATGCCATGTAAAACAGGGCTGGGAATGGCCTAAGTTGAGCCCTAAACCTTGAGATTGGCTCTGATATATATGGACGTCTGTCAATACTCTGCCTCACTTTTGATTTGAGTTCAAATAAATAACGGTCGGAACAGACATTTTCTGTAATTGCTTTGATAAGGAAATGTTGCAGGGCCAGGGAAAAGGACGTTGGCCATTGTCGGGAGCATGAAATATGGCTCTGATTCAGTAAGAAAACGACTTCCCCCACCATAAAATGTCTGTATCCCCGCAACTGTAGAGGAAATCAAAAGTAAGTTCCTCTCCAATAAGAGATGGGATTGTTTCCTAGCATGGATTGTTTATGCAAAGCCAGGCATGTGTTTGCTTTAAATTATGTCACAATGTCTGTTTGGTTTATCGCAGCAATAGTATATGTCATTGAGAATGAGTGTGTATTTGTTTAGCCAAGCATCTCTTGGTTGATTTCCTGAGGAGCACAGCCAAACACAAGCAGACTCAGGGCAATTATAAACTGAGACACGTTGAAACAATACATCTATACATCTGACTGAATAAATTACAATAGCTCATTTTGACCTCAACCATTGTTGTTTTTCACAAAGATTTTGTCAAGCGGTTTGTTCTTCCTGCCTTTGTACAGCAGTATACATTCCCATTTGCCATAATAAACACCTGCGAGGGGTCAATGAGTCTCTCAGTTCCTGCACCTGTACCTCTTACCTATCTAAAATCCTTAGCTCAGGTCTCTTACTTTGTGGTAAACAGGGACTGTACAGATAGACTCAGTGTTGACCATGATGAAGAGTGGGGCAGTGTCCTACATTGGGATGGCAAGGCAGAGTAGAGCAGAATATGGCCACTACCCAAGAGCAGGCCCGGCTCCTACTGGCCAGTATTGTTCCCAAACGTCTGCTTATTGGAACCATGAGTGCACAGTTACCATGGCACCATATATTCTGGGAGGGGGAATGATGGCAGGAGGAAAATATTAAAGGGTTGTTGTTTTGTGTGTGATGTTGGAAGCTCTAGATGTTTTCTGGCTCCTTGTTCTGCAGGTGTGTCTAGGGGATGACAAACAGATTCAAATGAAAGGGGAGCATGAGCTTGGGTTGGTACATGCTGGACAGCCTGAGCGTGCGATGTGGACGGTTGTCTGTCTGCCTCAGATCTGGCCAACTAACAGAAACACTGCACATGCAAATGTGGATGGACAACAAAAGACAAGGCAATTAAGGGCGAGGAAATACTATTTTGATTGGTTTTTTCTTGGTTCTTTTTCAGAATAACAATTTAAAATCCAGGTTTTGATCATTTAGATTGAGAGCATCAGCCCATCTTAAATTATTTCTATTTGAAGATATTGGCAGTTTTAACTAAGTCTTTAGTTTGACCAGTGTCCAAAATATATGTACCGTGAGATTTTTTTTTTTTTAGAAATTCCACTGGTGGTATTTTTCTTCTTAAATGCAGCCATCTATCACTCTCAGGCAATGATTTCCCTTTGCTCTAAAATGGAGCTTGACTGCAATCTCATCAGCTCTAACTCATTTTTCCTATCACTGCCTATACATCTAAATTATGTGCTGTGGAACTGCATTATGTCTGCTCTCATTTCATTCCCCACCACAGCTCTCTCTCCCTCCATGGGGTGGCTTGTGAGGGGGAGATAAGCATCACCTTCATGTTCTGGTCGGTTCCTCTTTGTCCTGTGAAATAAGAGGAGAGAGGAGAGGAGGCTCTGTGCTGCTGTTAAACCTATTAGGGTACATACTGTGTACTACAGGAGAATGGGACCTTCACTAGACAACATGGCTCCTCAGCAGACAATAAGGCTGTCCTCTGACAGTGCATTGTGCCTGCTCAGACAATGTGGGTCTGCTGCTAGAAGGATCATGTAGGGTGGGAGCATACAGTCTATAGACTGGTGAGTAAAGTTGCTTACTGTAAATGCAAAAGTTCAGTTCACATTGTCAGCTTGGTTGATTTTCTAAAGCTATTTGGTATTTCAAATGTCATCATTAGTTGAATGACGAAGGTTTTCACATCATTATTTTCCCATAGTGCCGGTTATGATGTGTAACACAACTCTGTCAGATGACAAATCCCCTACCTTGACCAACAGGACCACATGACATGAAACACACTGACCAATCTCTGAGCGCCAGTGCTCCTGTGTTCACCATGACACAATCAATTCATCTGGACAGCCATGTCATTTCCCCCTGACCTACACCCCCCACCCTCCAGCCCATTCATAGAATCACAGGACTTTGTCACTGTCATGGAGCACAATGTCCTTTGTTCTCATTGGTGCCCCTGGCTGACAACCAGATACAAATGGACTACAATTTAAGATTTCTATTGAATTTTAATGGGAACAATTCTTTATTTCCATTTTATGGCAATTACAACATTACATCGGCATTGTAAATAGATACACATATCCTTAATTTGAGACAACCTGTGCTTGTGGGTGTGTGCGTGTGTGCATGCATGAGTGCATGTGTCCCTTCGTGTGTGTTCGTGCAGGAAAAGGCAAGGAAGAGCTAATTCTGTGTGATGTTATTATGTCATGGCCCACCCCTGCTGGGTCCCAGTTCCCTCTACCCCTGTGTTTCCACTGTGTTCCCCGTTTTCCCACAGTCCCATGTCACCCCATCTCAGAGGGGCCTGCCTCGCACTGTGCTTCCAACCTGATTTGAAGTAATACCTGGAAACCATTCGCCTTGCTATTTCCCTCTCTCCACCTCATAATAATGGGAAAGTGGTCTGGCCCTGCTGCGACTGGGAATAGAGGCAGAGAGCTTATGGGAAACTATGTGTCACAGACAACAAATGTCTCCTTTCAAGGCTCTATGTACACTACCGGTCAAACGTTTTAGAACACTTACTCATTCAAGGGCTTTTCTTTATTTGTACTATTTTCTACATTGTAGAATAATAGTGAAGACATCAAAACTATGATCCAATTAGTAAGTCGCTCTGGATAAGAGCGTCTGCTAAATGACGAAAATGTAAAAAATGTAAATGTAAATAACACAAAGTTTTAAACAAACCAAAATATATTTTAGATTTGAGATTCTTCAAATAGCCACCCTTTGCCTTGATGACAGCTTTGCACACTCTTGGCATACTCTCAACCAGCTTCACCTGGAATGCTGTTGGCTGCTTTTCCTTCACTCTGCGGTCCGACTCATTCCAAACCATCTCAATTTGGTTGAGGTCGGGGGATTGTGGAGGGCAGGTCATCTGATGCAGCACTCCATCACTCTCCTTCTTGGTAAAATAGCCCTTTCACAACCTGGAGGTGTGTTGGGTCATTGTCCTGTTGAAAAACAAATGATAGTCCCACTAAGCCCAAACCAGATGGGGTGGCATATCACTGCAGAATGCTGTGGTAGCCATGCAGGTTAAGTGTGCCTTGAATTCTAAATAAATCACAGACAGTGTCACCAGCAAAGCACCCCCACACCATAACACCTCCTCCTCCATGCTTTACGGTGGGAACTACACATACGGAGATCATCCGTTCACCCACATCGCGTCTCACAAAGACACAGCGGTTGGAACCAGAAATCTCAAATTTGGACTCCAGACCAAAGGGCAAATTTACACCGGTCTAATGTCCATTGCTCATGTTTCTTGGCCCAAGCAAGTCTCTTCTTCTTACTGGTGTCCTTTAGTAGTGGTTTCTTTGCAGCAATTCAACCATGGCCTGATTCACACAGTCTCCTCTGAACAGTTGATGTTGAGATGTGTCTGTTACTTGAACTCTGTGAAGCATTTATTTGGGCTGCAATTTCTGAGGGTGGTAACTCTAATGAACTCATTGTCTGCAGCAGAGGTAACTCTGGGTCTTCCATTCCTGTGGCGGTCCTCATGAGAGACAGTTTCATCATAGCGCTTGATGGTTTTTGCGACTGCACTTGAAGAAGTTCAAAGTTCTTGAAATGTTCCATATTGACTGACCTTCATGTCTTAAAGTAATGATGAACTGTCGTTTGTCTTTGCTTATTTGAGCTGTTCTTGCCATAATATGGACTTTTACCAAATAGGGCTATCTTCTGTATACTCCCCTACCTTGTCACAACACAACTAAGATGGAAATAAATTCCACAAATTCACTTTTAAGAAGGCACACCTGTTAATTGAAATGCATTCCAGGTTACTACCTCATGAAGCTGGCTGAGAGAATGCCAAGAGTGTGCAAAGCTGTCATCAAGGCAAAGGGTGGCTATTTTGAAGAATATAAAATATATTTTGATTTGTCTAACACTTTTTTGGTTACTACATGATTCCATATGTGTTATTTGTAAATGTAAATTTCATAGTTTGATGTCTTCACTATTATTCTACAATGCAGAAAATAGTAAAAATAAAGAAAAACCCTTGAATGAGTAGGTGTTCTAAAACTTTTGACCGGTAGTGTAGGTGAACACAGCTCACCCACACTCTCCAATGCAAGTTGCAACACAAGTTACAGTAAACTGATGAAATATGATGTGGGTGTTATCTGTATTTAAGTACTTTAATGGATTCCTGTTAATTTAGAGAGCATGAGAATGAGCTTGTTGATACAAGTCCACTCTTACAGATTGTCAGTGTCCTTGTACATCCTCTAGACTTCGCTGAAAAACACACCAGTTTAGAAAAGGGATAAAAACATACACACTGCTCAGCTAACAATTCTAGGGAGAGAGGACATTTTTGTAATGATAACAAAAGGTTCCTGTAATGTTTGGGTGTCCAGTTTCCCATTAGTTAGGGGAACATTCTATCTATGTTAGCAAAAACCTTCTGAGAACCTTTTTAGCATGTTTTGATGTTAAAGTTAGGAGAACCTTTAACCTTTATTTAACTAGGCAAATCAGTTAAGAGCACATTCTTATTTACAATGACGGCCTACCAAAAGGCAAAAGGCCTCCTGCGGGGACGGGGGCTAGGGGTTAAAAATAAAAATATAGGACAAAACACACATCACGACAAGAGAAACACCACACTTAATGTCAAGCAAAACGTATCTAGAATGTGGTTACAATTTTCTCAGAACAACATTAATGTTCTAGACGTGTTTTATGGGACGTTGTGAGAGCATTCATGTGTCCAGTTTTCTGAGGGTTAGGAGAATATTCCAACTTCACATCAAACATACACAGAACATGGTTGCCATGTTCTCAGAATGTAAAATATTTATGTTCTAGAAATGTTTCATGGGAATGTTGCAAGAACACCTCACACCATGTTACTGTTGCCAAGCCCATCAAGTCCCTGATTGGTGAACGACTGATCCGTTCACAGCTCTTTTTGTCTGTTGGCAAGGTTACAGTGCTTTTAACTTACATATTTGACACACTTTGACATACAGTACATGATTGCATGTTCATTTATACAGTCATTATTATTCAACATGTCTTCACCTGGGATTTGAACTCACAACATTTTACAGCATTCAGATCTTCCTGCTACGCTACCATGTCTGTGTCAGTTATCGGTTAATTTGACTATTCTCTCATCATTGATTTGATTGACTTATTTCAACAATTTAAATGTTTTTTTGTATAGTTGCCTAATGTTAGTGGGGCATAATAACCTGTTTTAATTATACTCCTGAATCACTATGATCAAAAAAGGTTTTTCTTGAGTGTCCTTTATGTTGTATTTTCTTATTTTTTTAAACTGCATTGTTGGGAAGGGCTCGTAAACAAGCATTTCACAGTAAAATCTACACCTGTTGTATTTGGCGCATGAGACATGATTGGATTTGATTTAACAGAGTTGAGATTTACTTCAAAGTGCATTCACCGTATTGCTTACACCTATCAAGTTGTTTCAGATCTACACAAGAGCTTAGGGAGGAGGGGTTAAGGTTTCTTCTGGACAGGGCGTAACTATACTGGCCCAATAAGCACATGCCCTAGAGATATCCCTTATTGGGTCAGTGGTTAGGGTATTCGTCATTGGTGTTGTTGGCCTGGGTTTGAGACCTGCTAGGGGAGTCGCCCTACTCTCACATTCTTAGCAATATACACTGAGTGTACAAAACATTAGGAACAGGGTATGGTAGTAGGTGCCATGCACACTGGTTTGAGTGTGTCAAGAACTGCAACACTGCTCGGTTTTTCATGCTCAACAGTTTCCCGTGTGTATCAAGAATGGTCCACCACCCAAAGGACATCCAACCAACTTAACACAACTGTGGGAAGCATTGGAGTTAACATGGCCCAGCATCCCTGCGGAACGCTTTCGACACCTTGTAGCCCCGACGAATTGAGGCTGTTCTGAGGACAAAAGGGGATGCAACTCAATATTAGTGTTCCTAATTTTACATTTTAGTCATTTAGCAGACGCGACTTACAGTTAGTGAGTGCATACATTTTTCATACTTTTTTCATACTGGCCCCCCGTGGGAATTGAACCCACAACCCTGGCATTGCAAGCACCATGCTCGACCAACTGAGCTACAGGAGGCCTAATATTTTGTACACTCAATATATATCTTCACAGCCTTACTGCCAATTAAACTTGGGGACAGAGACCTCTACTGTGCAGCACATGGAGGGAACGCACCTGTTTCGGTGTCACATAAACTGGTAGGTTTGAGTGTAACCTGCAGTCCAGTAAGCCTCAGGGGCCTGTGTTCTGTCAGAGTGTAAATCTGAGAAGCTGCCTGGGCTGATGTGATCTTAAAGTGGCACTCCAGTCTCCTTTTCACCTCATTTAACACCTGATTTATTTAACAAAAGGCACATCTCAATAGGTGATCCAGGTAAGTCATGACATAGTACAAGTAGGGGGGTGGGCCTTTCCTCTTTTGTTCTCTATTGTTCCTCAAGCAAGGAGAAGGCCGATGACATCACAGATTCCCATCAGACCAACCATACACTCTTAGAAAGAAAGGTGCTAAGTAGAAACATACATTTTGTTCTTCGATTTGTCCCTATAGGGGAAACCTTTTTGGTGCTAGGTAGGACTCTTTGCAGAGGGTTCTCCCTAGAACCCTCTAGGAAGGGTTCTACCAATGACCATTTGATTTACTTTTTTATTTTACCTTTATTTAACTAGGCAAGTCAGTTAAGAACAAATTCTTAAAAGTACTGCCATTAAACTAATTGAGGTTAACTGCTGGATTTAAATATTTTATATAAACAATATCAAAATGAAAACTCTACTCTGCAGAGGATTTGTATTTGCAGCATTGAATAGCTACATGTGCAGTTTCAGATGAAACATGGCAGTATATTGCAGTGGTGAGGACAAACAGCACTGGGTTCTCTAGTTGGGACAGCAGGTGACTTCTCTTCGTATAGGGCAACATGGTTAGATGCCTCAGAACCATTGGCAGAGCACATCAAAAGCTCCATTGAGTCGTTGGATTGGAGCATAGAGATCAAATGTGCTGTTAAGAAGTGTTAAACTGATGTGCCTTAAACAAGGGCAGGTTTTTGGACTAGAGGGGCCACCTGTTAACACTGTAGCTAATTTCCCATTGCACATGCCCAGTGTGTTGATACTACATTTACATTTTAGTCATTTAGCAGACGCTCTTATCCAGAGAGACTTACTGTTAGTGAGTGCATACATTATTATTGTTCATACCCCCGTGGTAATCGAACCCACAACCCATGCGCCATGCTCTACCAACTGAGCTACATCCCTGCCGGCCATTCCCTCCCCTACCCTGGACGATGCTGGGTCAATTGTGCGCCGCCACATGGGTCTCCCGGTCGCAGCCGGATACGATACTGTTGGAACAGTGAATAAAATAGGCACACATCAGACATGACACAGTACTGACACTGGCAAGGAGACAATTGAAGAAGGAGTTAAAATCAAGGGCTATATAATTTCTCAAAATATATTTCAGACACACCCCAATAATGTAAACGCCCTGTTTATTAATTAAGTGTATATCGGATTGTCTATCTATGACAGTATCTTGATTTAAACGACAAGCCTACATAAAAAACTGAAATATTGAGCAGCAAGGTATATTTGTTATTTGTCCTTTAACTGTGGCCGCCATTATTCTTTTTTAGCAGCTGCCTGTCATAATCTAACATTTAGAAAGTAATTTGAGTAGCATAGTCATTTGAGCCATGTCCCATGTCATTGTATTTGACATTGACCTGATGCCAAATACAGATTTACAGTTTTAAGAAATGTGGACACACAGCTGAAAGAAATCCAGTTATGAAAATGTGATGATCCCCCTTGACTTGACAGGTGTTGAAGGGTATCTTCATCTTCTAATATGTTTTGTAAATATATTAGCATTGATAGAGGCTTATAAAGACGTGTAACGTCAGTGTTGTGCTGGTACACTCACACATGACCGCTAAAAATCATATAAGAACTGGTGTCTGTGCCCAGTGGGAAGATGTTGATTTAGGTTGGATATTTGTAATGGGATGTCAAGGGAGTTTCATTAATTAATGATGAATTCTACTCATATAGACATGACACACTTCCCATTCTGACCTAAAGGCTATATAAGATAGCCTGGCCAAAGAAAACATTACATCAGGCAATTTAACATTAGTAGAAACTATTAGTAGCAGCAGCGCTTAAAGCTAAATCGAAATGCACTTTCGTATCTTCTGTTTACCAATGAAAATGTTATTTCTAAGGGTTTCAGATCCAAGCTAAAAGGCAGGAGAACAATCAGAGGGAGGGCAGCCTTACAAAACACTGCCACAAAGAAAAATGACGTGCAATAAAGGGCTGCTGCAGATGGAATTATGGACGGCCTATGTCTTGTTTCCAAAGCTGTGTTTACACAAGGCCTGCAATGAGAGAAGAGAATAGAGCCAGTTAGGTTATTGTTTGCATTGGCCGAGTGTAAATAAAACTAGGAGTAGAGGCTGAAATGTCATATTATTTCAGGCTATGTTTTGAATCTTAAAATGCAAAAAGAAATAAGGGCACAAAAAGAGTGATAAAATGGGATTGGGGTAAGAGGTGATGGGTAAATATTGAGAAAGTGTAAATACTGGAGATTCAGCTCCATATCTGATGCTGTCTGTTTTTGTTTGTCATACTTAGAAGATGTAGGTTACAAATCCAGGCAGCTTAACACGTACTGCTATACCTTTACAATGGATCGCGAAGGGATCACCGGTAACTCCAGTGTGACGAAGTGTGAATGAAGGAGTCATGCACAGGAGGTAAAATGCCGAAGTCCAGAGTTTATTCCGTTTACATAAATCAAACGCCCCAAGCATCAAACAAAACTATACAAGGGAAAACATCCACCTTGGCAATAACATAGTGAAATGTAGCTCAACCGAGCTACACGCTCTCACAACAAACAATCACTCACAAAGACAAGGGGAACAGAGGGAACACTTATACACATACTAATTAGGGGAATGAGCACCAAGTGTGTGTGATTGACAAGACATGACAAGTGGAGTGATGAGAATGGGATCGGCAGTAGCTAGTACTCCGGTGACGACGAATGCCGAAGCCTGCCCGAACCAGGAGGGGGGGCAGCCTCGGCGGAAGTCGTGACATCCAGAGGTATTAATTTACCACCTCTTCAATTATTCATGTATATAGATGTTTTGAAGTGTGTATGAGGGGCCTTGGGTAAGACTCGTTAGCACAGTACTGAAGCTCACCAGTTTCCTTCATTCAGTCAGAATCAACAGGCTTTTTACTGATTGCATCCAAATGCTATTAGTTAGAAAACAGGAACATAACGCTACAGTAGTCTGGCTGAGCTCAGGGACTATGACTCTGATCTCATGACATTCTGAGCATCACTACTAATGTACCTGTTGTGTTAACCTGTCCTCCACACCGACCAGTCTGAGGGACTCCAGCGATTCTCCACAGGACCAGTCCAGTGTGCCACGGTGAATGGTGGGAAAAGGGCTCCAGTGCAGTGGAGATGTGAGATGTGCGGGCCTACGCACATGGCTGTTCAGACTCAATAGTCCATTGTCCCTGTGCTCAACAGAATCGGCATCCACTAATAAGTCAAAGGTGGGGGGTTTAGAAGAGGTAATCTCTGCAGGAGTGTTCTGCCGTGAGACGCCATCTGGCAGGAATATCAAAATCCTGCAGGTTTCGGTCCTGCAGGATTCCTGCAGGAATTGTCATGGTCCTACAGGACTTGCCATATCCTGCACGAATACTAAAATCCTGCAGGTTTCGGTCCTGCAGGAATTGTCATGTTTGTGCAGGATTTTCAACATTTCTGCAGGACAAGTCATAGTCCTGCAGGTGTCTTGCAAGAGCATCAGGGACTTTTCCTGCAGGATTGTGTCTGGCA
Source organism: Coregonus clupeaformis (assembly GCF_020615455.1). Classification (NCBI taxonomy): domain Eukaryota; kingdom Metazoa; phylum Chordata; class Actinopteri; order Salmoniformes; family Salmonidae; genus Coregonus; species Coregonus clupeaformis. Next base: position 25,279,104 of record NC_059220.1, read on the forward strand.
GGTTGAATTCCTGCAGGATTCCTGTAGGACTTTTTTGTAAGGGAAATCCTGCTGGACAAGGAGGTCTGCTCAATAAGTGATAAAGCCAACAATGCTGCTACCCAGCATGAGTCTATGTGTGATAAAACAGTATAGAGGGTTTCAGAGATTTGTTCAAGTCCAACATTTACTTCATTGGGTTCATTTTATTTTCCATCTCTGAACAATCATTTGATCTTAAAAAGGAAAGAGAGAAAGTTATTTAACAGCTTGCATGGATATTATAAGTTCAATAAACATAGCTGTTTAAGCTCCAGACTACCTACACTTCAATTTCCAGAATTGGCTGTCTTCCAGTGAAGATCATATAATGGAGTTATTGGATGGTTGAGCAGGTGGCTGTGGTATTTTACAGGACATTTATTTCATAGAAATAAACAAAACATGAACAGAGTAATTAACACTTAGTTTACATGAAACACACAACCACAATCAAATGCATCAACAAAAAAATGCATAAAGTAAAAAAAAAAATATATATATATATTGATTTAATGCACTAATAAAAGTGCATTTCTTGATAACCTCTGTTTCAAAAAGTATTTGAGAAAATTAGACTGTCAGTTTGCATTTGAGCAGTTCTTCACATCTCCGAAGAGCGGGTGCATTCAAAGATTTCTGATTTCATTATCTTACATCTGTGTGGTCATCTCCCACTTCGCCTTCACTATCTATGTGACATGAAAGGCAGATGTGTGGCCGGTGTTAATGTGAGGCACGCAACCAAAGAGGCACGAGGCATCTTTGGGGAGAAGGGCCCCATGACTCACCACCAATTAAAGGTAACGAGCACAAAATGTATGCACACGCAGGTAGAAAATGTGAAAGGGTAATCCATACAACGATTATCAGGAATGTATAGTGCAAAATAAGCCACACTAACTATATCAATGGTAAATAATAGTCATCCAATGTTAAAGGTGCAATCTGGGAGAGATTAATTAGAGCAGGGTAAAATAGACAGGATTTTGGTACAAATGTTATTATATTCATTTCGTAATTAGGCTACTGATAATAACATCAAATGAAGAGGGCATGAAAAATAATAGCTATTCATTCATAAAATAATAATTTACTTAAAATATAATTGGAATAAAGTGTTTAATCAAATGTGATCATTTCTGTTTGTTAGACAAATTCAAACTTGCTGTTAGGCTACACGTGCTGAAAAAAAAAACTTGAATTGAACCAAAAACATATCAACAGATGCCGAATTGTTGATAGTCAGAAGTCTGTCTCCTGCAAGAGACAATGGCAGGACTATTACAATTCAGCCCATTATCAGCCTCAAAACATCATCCTGTCACATTTCTGCAAAGAGTTAGGCTTCAACCTATTTATGCTTACAGTATGTCAATTGGTCATGCTCCCAGCAGGCTTTACATGCCAATGGGAAAAGATGAGCTTCAACCAATTGAGGTTTATGTCAATACATTGCATTCAATGAGAAAAGATGAGTGCCACAGGTTTGACACTTATGTCAATACATTTCAGTCAATGGGATAAGATGAGTGTCTTCCAATTTACGCTTATTTCAGTACATTGCAGGTAATGGGAAAATATTAGTGTCAAACTATTTATGCTTATGTCAATACATTACATTCAATGGGAAAAGATGAGTGTCACTGGGTTGATGCTTATGTCAATAAATTACAATCAATGGGAAAAGATAAGTGTTATAGTGCAGACACTATATACATAATCACATTGAATATGTATTGTACTTACCTGATTACTATTCGTGTGTGCATGGTTATTATTGGCATTGGCATTGACTGTGACCTTTCCCCTTTGATGATGTCATCACCCAGAGTCGGAACTGTACAATGCGACTCTATCACATGTTGAGTTGGCTGTATCGTTTTGCTGTATTTGTAGCGTTTCTACATGGCTGTACACCTTTTATTTCTTAGGTTGAAAGTAAAGGAAAGTAATATTGAAATGTGTGTGGGCATTCCTTGTCAAGTTACTACAATAAGTGTCACAGGAATGATGCTTATGTCAATACATTTAATTCAATGGGAAAATATGAGTTGTCATCCAATTGACGCTTACAGTTGAAGTCGGAAGTTTACATACACCTTAGCCAAATACATTTAAACTCAGTTTTTCACAATTCCTGACATTTATTCCTAGTAAAAAGTCCCTGTCTTAGAAGTCAGTTAGGATCACCACTTTATTTTAAGAATGTGAAATGTCAGAATAATAGTAGAGAGAATTATTTATTTCAGCTTTTATTTATTTCATCAAATTCCCAGTGGATCAGAAGTTTACACACACTCAATTAGTATTTGGTAGCATTGCCTTTAAATTGTTTAACTTGGGTCAAATGTTTCGGGAAGCCTTCCACAAGCTTCCCACAATAAGTTGGGTGAATTTTGGCCCATTCCTCCTGACAGAGCTGGTGTAACTGAGTGAGGTTTGTAGGTCTCCTTGCTCGCACACGCTTTTTCAGTTCTGCCCACAGATTTTCTATAGGATTGAGGTCAGGGCTTTGTGATGGCCACTCCAATACCTTGACTTTGTTGTCCTTAAGCCATTTTGCCACAACTTTGGAAGTATGCTTGGGGTCATTGTCCATTTGGAAGACCCATTTGCGATGTCTTGAGATTTTGCTTCAATATAACCACATAATTTTCCTTCCTCATGATGCCATCTATTTTGTGAAGTGCACCAGTCCCTCCTGCAGCAAAGCACCCCCACAGCATGATGCTGCCAACCCCATGCTTCACGGTTGGGATGGTGTTCTTCAGCTTGCAAGCATCCCCCTTTTTCCTCCAAACATAACGATGGTCATTATGGCCAAACAGTTATATTTTTGTTTCATCAGACCAGAGGACAATTCTACAAAAAGTACGATCTTTGTCCCCATGTGCAGTTGCAAACTGTAGTCTGGCTTTTTTATGGCGGTTTTGGAGCAGTGGCTTCTCCCTTGCTGAGCTGCCTTTCAGGTTATGTCGATATAGGACTCATTTTACTGTGGATATAGATACTTTTGTACCTGTTTCCTCCAGCATCTTCACAAGGTCCTTTGCTGTTGTTCTGGGATTAATTTGCACTTTTCGCACCAAAGTACGTTCATCTCTAGGAGACAGAACATGTCTCCTTCCTGAGCGGTATGATGGCTGCGTGGTCCCATGGTGTTTATACTTGCGTACTATTGTTTGTACAGATGAACATGGTACCTTCAGGCGTTTGGAAATTGCCCCCAAGGATGAACCAGACTTGTGGAGGTCTACCATTTTTATTCTGAGGTCTTGGCTGATTTCTTTTGATTTTCCCATGATGTCAAGCAAAGAGGCACTGAGTTTGAAGGTAGGCCTTGAAATACATCCACAGGTACACCTCCAATTGACTCAAATTATGTCAATTAGCCTATCAGAAGCTTCTAAAGCCATGACATCATTTTCTGGAATTTTCCAAGCTGTTTAAAGGCACAGTCAACTTAGTGTATGTAAACTTCTGACCCACTGGAATTGTGATACAGTGAATTATAAGTGAAATAATCTGTCTGTAAACAATTGTTGGAAAAAGTACTTGTGTCATGCACAAAGTAGATGTCCTAATCGACTTGCCAAAACTATAGTTTGTTAACAAGAAATTTGTGGAGTGGTTGAAAAACGAGTTTTAATGACTCCAACCTAAGCGTATGTAAACTTCCGACTTCAACTGTACGTCAATACATTGCAGTCAATGGGAATAAATGAGTGTCACATTAATGACACTTATGTCATTACATAGATTTCAATGGAAAAAGATTAGTGTCACAGGGTTGATGCCTATGTAAATACATTGCAGTCAATTGGAAAGGATGAGTCTCACTGGGTTGATGCTTATGTTGATACATTATAATCAATGGGAAAAGATGAGTGCCAACTAATTGACACATGTAAATACATTGCTGTCAGTGGGAAAAGATTAGGTCACAGTGGTTGATGCTTATGTCAATACATTGCAGTCAATGGGGGGGAAAGTTGGTGATACAGCTGCAATAGGTAAATTGGTGAAAGACTCAGACAGACAGACAGGCAGGCAGGCAGACAGTTTCAAGTGCAAAATTGATCTGAACTGCAAGACCATTGTGTCCAATGGAGGTAAAAAATGATTTTGGGTTGGTTGACTTCAAATTTCATATGCCGGGTCATGACGGTCCCCAGGTCACAAATATGTAAAATTTGGGACAATTCAACATTTTTAATCCTTTGGAAAATTCCTATGACCCCCAATTAAGTCACTTCCTGTAATCGCAGGAAGCTGAAATTCAATATACGGCCACTTGGGGACAAGCCTTTACGTTAAGAATTGACCGTTCTACAGAGGATGGAAGACAGTTTTTGTGTAAATGCAGGGAGAGAATGAAGGACCATGTTGAGGAGGAATTAAGCCACAGGGCTTCCCTATAAGCCAGTGTTCTTCAATTCCGGTCCTGGAGGGCCGAAACACCTCTGTTTTTCATCTTCTCCTTCTAATCAGGGGCTAATTCAGACCTGGGACACCAGGTGAGTGCAATTAACTACCAGGTAGAAATAAAAAACAGAAGTGTTTCGGCCCTCCAGGACCGGAATTGAAGAACCCTGCTATAAGCTCACGATGAGTTGTGTGGAAGGACGGTTAGCTAGCTCAGTCGCATGGTTATGTGAGGGCTGTAGGTAATGCTTTTCTGTGGAAGAAAGGCCTTGTTCTCTGTGGGACCAAGTTTTCACTGTGAAGAGTTCATTTCACATGGTTAAGTGTAGGCTTGCATTCATGAATTTTGTTTCTAGCCTCAACCGTTCTGCCGATGTCACTCAAAAGCACATTAACTCTAGGTCAGGCTTCAAGTGAGGCCTCCCTTTCTGCCATGTAGCGGGGGAGGGGCAAATTAATGAATTCATTGGATTTAGGTTAGGGTTATGTCAAGGGTTGAGGCCCTAACCCTAGCTTCATGTCCACTCCCAGCTCAACCCTAACCCTGACACTAACCCTAACTCTAAATTAATGTCCACATCAGGCTTCAAGTGACCCTAAACCTAGCCTCAGGTTGAGACAAGATGTGGAGAATAAGCGAGGGTTAGGGTTGTGCCGGGAGTGGACATGAAGCTCGGGTTAGGAAGAAGTGGCGGTTACATTGATGTAAGCTACAATTACATTGATGTAAGCTACAATCTATCTGCAGTATTAAAGCTGACCTACCCCCTAAATTTTTTTATTAGAAAATAAATGTAAAAAATAAGCAGTGGTAGAGCGAGGGCTGTGGGTGGAGATTTTTAACCCTGTGAGACCCAACGTTGTAAAAATGCAAAGTTTCCTAAATTGCATCCTGTACAGGTCCTAAACTCAAAATGTCAAACACTACATAATGCATCTCTTTAGCTCCAGATGTATCTCTCAGTAGTATTTGTTGTGTGTTGGTATGATTATTGTGGCATCAGTAGCCTCTGAAACCGAAGCCTGTCCACTCATCTGAGACCATACTGGTCACCTACACAAGCCATTAAGGAAGACTTCGTTTTTGATCGCCTGAGTTAGAATACCTCATGATAAGCTGCAGACCACACCATTTACCAAGAGAGTTTTCATCTACATTGCCTATAGAAAGTCTATACCCCCTTGAACTTTTTTTCTGATTTTGTTGCGTTACAAAGTGGGAATGAAATAGATTTAATTGTAATTTTCTTGTCATTGATCTACACAAAATACTCCATAATGTCAAAGTGAAAAGAAAATTCTACACATTTTTACAAATTAATACAAATGTAATAACTAAAATATAGTCATTGCATAAGTATTCACCCCCTTTGTTAAGACAAGCCTAAATTAGTTCAGAAGTAACATTTGGCTTAACAAATCACATAACAAGTTATATGGGCTCACTCTGTGTGAAATAATTTGGATTGACATTGTTTTTTTATGACTACCCCTTCCTCTGTCCCCATACATACAATATCTGTAAGGTCCCTCAGTCAAGTATTGAATTTCAACTACAAAGACCAAGGAGCTTTTCGAAAGCCTCATAAAGAAGGGCAACTAGCCCTCCTGTAGCTCAGTTGGTAGAGCATGGCGCTTGCAACGCCAGGGTTGTGGGTTTGATTCCCAAGGGGGGACTCACTAATTGTAAGTCGCTCTCGATAAGAGTGTCTGCTAAATGACGGGGAAAAAAACTATTGGTAGATGGGTAACAAATCAGACGTTGAATATATCTTTAAGCATGGTCAAGTTAATAATTGTGCTGTGGATGATGTATTAAACCACCCAGACACATCAAAGATGCAGTTGTCCTTCTGAACTGAGCTGCAGGACAGGAAGGAAACTGCTTAGGGATGTCACCATGAGGCCATTGGTGATTTTAAAACAGCTACAGAGTTCAATGTCTGTGATGGGAGAAAACTTAGGATGGATCAACAACATTGTAGTGACTCCACAGTAATGACCTAAATAACAGAGTGAAAATAAGAATAAAAATATACAGAATAAAAATATATTCCAAACATGCATATGTATTCAACAAGGCACTAAAGTAATACTGCATAACACGGCAAAGGAATGTTTGGGGCAAATCCTGAGCAAATAACTGACCCTAACCCAATAACTGACCCTAACCCAACTCTAGATTCACTTCCACATCCCGGCTCAACCCTAAACCTAGCCTCAACCCTAACCCTAAGCCCAACCCTAACCCTAACCCTGACCCCTCACCGTAACTCTAACCTAGCTTTACATCCATTCCCGGCTCATCCCTAACCCTAACCATAGATTCATGTCCACATCCCAGCTCAACTATAAACCTAGCCTCGACCCTACCCTAACCCAACAGCAATTTTAACCCTAACCCTAGCTTCATATCCACTCCTGGCTCAAACCTAATCTAACTAATGGTTAGGGTTAGGGTTGAGGTTGGAGTTAAGGTTGAGACGGGATGTGGACGAGAAGTTAGAGCTAGGGTTATGGCTAGGGTTGAGCCAAGATGTGCAGATGATGCAAAGTTTAAGCTAATTGTAGGGTTGAGCCAGGAGTGGACATGAAGCTAGGGTTAGGGGTAGGAAGAAGCGGAGGTAGCGTGAGGGCTATGGGTGCGACCGCCCTAGGGCCCAAGCACCTACGGGGCCCGTAAGGGGCCCCCTGTTCCTGGAGATTTTTAACCCTGTGAGACCCAACATTGTAATAATAATATACCATTTAGCAGATGCTTTTATCCAAAGCGACTTACAGTCATGCGTGCATACATTTTTAGGTATGGGTGGTCCCGGGAATCGAACCCACTACCCTGGCATTACAAGCGCCATGCTCTACCAATTGAGCTACAGAGGACCACGTTGTAAAAATGCAACGCTTCCTAAATTGCATCCTGTACAGGTCCTAAACTCAAATGTAATGTCATACACTACATAGTGCATCTCCTTAGACCCAGATGTATCTCTCAGTAGTATTTGTAGTGTGTTGGTATGATTATTGTGGCATCAGTAGCCTCTGAAACCGAAACCTGTCCACTCGTCTGAAACCATACTGGTCCCCTACACAAGCATTTGTTGTAGGCCATCCATACAAATACATTACTTGAAATATGTGTTCCTCTTCTTTAAGATGTAGTGATCATGTAGAAAAAATGAAATTGATTAACAAATATTCTGTGTCAGAGCTAGAGGTAGTTTTGTAGGTGTTACAAAAACATAACATTGGGCTTAAAGGGTTGACAAACTGAGACCTTGGGCCACATTCATATATTAATAGACAAGTTAGAGAGACTGTTTTCCTTCCAAATTCTGCAAATATGGACAACCAAATACATTAAGAGTAACTGATGTTCCCTCTACCCATCAAATTTATAGTTTATGAGGTCAGAATACTGCCATTGACGACCATTCATTTGAACATGTGAACTTTTATATGCCTTAATTATAAACTTGTATGGATAAAATATGGATAAAAATTAATAATTATGAGCCTAGTTTAGCCAAGGAGAAAGCACTGAGCTATGTAGGGAGAAAGGCAGGATCCATGATTGACTGTTATAATGAAGGGAGATAATAGACTACTTTCTGGAGGACAACGTCATGCTAACTCATGCTTTTACATGTGAATTCTTAAAGAGATGGGTGGGGCTGAGGCATAAGAGGTTGAGAACAATGCTAAATAGGGGCGTAAACAAAGAAGAGTGCTCTAGAAAGTGTGAAAATCATTCAAGGGCATTTCTCCTACTTACATTTACATTTACATTTTAGTCATTTAGCAGACGCTCTTATCCAGAGCGACTTACAGTTTTAGTGAGTGCATACATTTTTCATACTGGCCCCCCGTGGGAATAACAAGTTTATCAAATTTCAAAGAATTCCAGTGTATGATATACCATTTTGAAGCTCTGAGTCTGTACCTTTATAAATGAAAAAACGGTTGACCCTCATCTTTTCCCATTGACTGCAAATGTATTGACACAAGCATCAACCCTATGACACTTTTATTTTCCCATTGAATGCAACGTATTGACAAAAGCATCAATTGGTTGACACATCTTTTCACATTGACTGCAAATGTATTGACATAAGCTTCAACCCTGCTCATCTAGTTGCCTAGATGAGCATCTACCAATTGACACTTATTTCAATAAATTCCATTCAATGGGATAAGAAAAGTGTCAACCAATTGATGCTTATTTCAATATGTTGCAGTCAATGGGAAAAGATGAGCGTGAACCTATTGATGCTTTTCCCATTGACTGCAATGTATTGACATAAGCATCAACCATGTGTCACTTGTATTTTCGCATTGAATGCAATGTATTGACATAAGCATCAATTTGTTGATCTCATCTTTTCCAATTGACTTGAAATATATTTACATAAGCATCAATTGGTTGACACTCATCTTCTACCATTGACTGCAATGTATTGACATAAGTCAACTCTGTGTCACTCATTTTTCCTATTGACTGAAATGTATTGACCTAAGAATCAATAGGTTGACACTTTTCTTATCCCATTGAATGCAATTTATTGAAATAAGTGTCAATTGGTAGATGCTCATCTTTTCACATTGGCACCGCAAAGCCTGCTGGGAGCATGACCAATTGACATATATTTTGGAAAACGTGTCATCATGACGTTTTCCTATGATATGATTTTGCAAAACTTGACATGAGGGTTGGTTGCAATGGGCACGGATGGAAAGGGGCGGCGTTTATTGATTAACAGTATTCACAGTAAGTACACAAGTATATAATGTAAGCGAGACATCAAACACCCTTCATTAAGAAACAGTCTGCTTTGTGACTGATGTACTGCCACATTTTCACAACAATATTGGCGCCACCAGAAGCGTGTTTCTGTATAAGCAAAGCGCAAGAGTTGCATCAACACGCCAAGAGAAAACACTTTTTCAGCAGGATCATGATGGAAGGTCAAGGTAAAGACAGAAGGATGACTAAACTGTGGATATTGACGTTACTGTTATGCGTTTAACCTGCATCTCACTTTCTGGATAAAAAGGTTTCTCAACTACTGCGCGTTTTGGATTGCGGAGCTGGGTTTCGTCCAAAAGGGTTTTGAAGAAGGATTTATTTCTCTTTTCCTAATTTCATATTTCCTCATCATCCCATCACTGCTTGGAATAGCAGCTCTCTGATGAGAACAGGTTATTTTTCAAAGGATACGAACCGATCTGTGGAAAAGAATGGCAACTTGGTTTACCTTTATCATCGCAATTGTTATAACGATTTTTACGCAGGTAATTTTACAGTTAAACTATTTTTGGAATCGTTCATGCCTGGATGTGACACAGCAATAGTGTTGTAATGCACAATATAATATCATATAATACGCCTATAATAATGCATAAAGTAAATGCTTGCAAAGCAATATTGTTTTATATGCATTAATTGATTATGCTCCTTTAGGTTCTGGGATCTGGTGTATTCGAGCTTGATCTTCATCAGTTTCAGAATAATAGAGGTTTGCTGGCAAACGGCATAGCCTGCAGTCCAGCCTGTAGGACTTTTTTCCGAGTTTGCTTGAAGAACTACCAGACCATAGTGTCACCAGGTGACTGCTACTTCGGCAGTGTCGTTACACCTGTACTAGGCAACAACTCGTTCAGCGTTATGGAGGACGGCACGTTCACTAAACCTATTCGCCTGCCACTCACCCACTTTGCATGGCCGGTAAGACGTTATGCACTGCCTATAATTGAAGTGGTTGAGAATATACAGTATCTGCCTATTGATACATGGAACAACGGTGTTTGCAATGAGATAGATGGTGAAGAGCGTCCATAAGCATAAATCCAAGGACTGCACTAGACTATATGGATGTATGTAATATGAAATATTAGGATTTATGAAGTCATAACATGTTATTAGCCTAGGCTACACATATCATGCAATAATGTTTTTTAATGAAAAAAAGTAACAAAATGATGTGCAACTGTAACAATGAAATAGTTTAAATGGTAGACCCTTATTTTTTCCACATGTCCTTCTAGGGTTCGTTTTCTCTAATAATTGAAGCATGGTATTCTCCTTCAGCGGATCTACCTGAAGGTGAGTAGTACGCAGCATACATGACCACCGCTAGGTGGCACTGCTATATATGCATGACAAATACTCCCTATGCCAGGGGTCGGCAACACGCGACCTGCGTGCCAAAACCAGCCCCCTAATCATATTGTCTCAATGTAATCAAGTCATGAAATGATTGTTATTTTAAAATACAATCTATTTTTTGGTTTAGCTGTGGTCAATTTGCAGTGTACAAATTATTATAATTAATTTACGGCCCCCCAACCATTCACTCGGACAAAAATCACCCCACGGCTGAATCTATTTGCCTAAACCTGCCCTATGCACTAGAATGATATCATTAAGCAGTATAAATACATGCAAATTTATACAGACATTTTGCAGTTACATAAATGTGAACGTGTTGATGTCCATGTGTAAGGATGAGTTACGTGCAACAGAGCACTTCTTTTATGCTCTGTCTTCAACACAATCGCACTTCCTTTGGTTTATTTTAAGCGTGGGAAAGTGTGCAAGTCTTTAGTGAGGATATCTAAACCTTGCCAAAAGCCTCTGACGGCCTTTCCTGTATTTTACACCTTTTGCTGTTCCGCCCTTTGGAAGGGGAATAATGGATTGAAAATGTTTTGCTGACATAAAGGAAGAGGACATTTCAATCACAGCACACTTAAACCATTTGAAAGAATAGCGCACAGGCCTTGATACACTATATATACAAAAGTATGTGGACACCTCTTCAAATTAGTGGATTTGGCTATTTCAGCCACACCCGTTGCTGACAGGTGTATAAAATTGAGCACACAGCCATGCAATCACCATAGAGAAACATTGGAAGAAGAATGGCCTTACTGAAGAGCTCACTGACTTGCACCTTCATGGGATGCCACCTTTCCAACAAGTCAGTTCATAAAATGTCTGCCCTGCTAGAGTTGCCCCAGTCAACTGCAAGTGCTGTTATTGTGAAGTGGAAATGTCTAGAAGCAACAATGGCTCAGCCGCGAAGTGGTAGGCCACACAAGCACACAGAACGGGACCACCGAGTGCTGAAGCTCGTAAAAATCTGTCCTCGTTTGCAACACTCACTACTGAGTTCCAAACTGCCTCTGGAAGCAACATCAGCACAATAACTGTTTGTCGGGAGCTTCATGAAATGGGTTTCCATGGCCGAGCAGCCGCACACAAGCCTAAGATCACCATGTGCAATGCCAAGTGTCGGCTGGAGTGGTGTAAAGCTCGCCGCCATTGGACTCTGGAGCAGTGGAAACGTGTTCTCTGGAGTGATGAATCACACTTCACCATCTGGCAGTCCGACAGACGAATCTGGGTTTGGCACATGCCAGGAGAACGCTACCTGCCTCAATGCATAGTTCCAACTGTAAAGTTTGGTGGAGGAGGAATAATGGTCTGGGGCTGTTTTTCATAGTTCGGGCTAGGCCCCTTAGTTCCAGTGAAGGGAAATCTTAACACTATAGCATAAAATTACATTCTAGACGATTCTGCGCTTCCAACTTTGTGGCAACAGTTTGGGGAAGGCCCTTTCCTGTTTCAGCATGACAATGCCCCCATGCACAAAGCGAGGTCCATAAAGAAATGGTTTGTCGAGATCGGTGTGGAAGAACTTGACTGGCCTGCACAGAGCCCTGACCTCAACCCATTCCAACACCTTTGGGATGAATTGGAATGCCGTCTGCGAGCCAGGCCTAATCGCCCAACATCAGTGCCCGACCTCACGAATGCTCTTGTGGCTTAATGGAAGCAAGTTCCCGCAGCAATGTTCCAACATCTAGTGGAAAGCCTTCCCAGAAGAGTGGAGGCTGTTATAGCAGCAAAGAGGGGACCAACTCCATATCAAGGCCCATGATTTTGGAATGAGATGTTCGACTAGCAGGTGTCCACATACTTTTGGTCATGTAGTGTATACCATAAACTGAAAACTTGCATTAAATTTACTTTCTATATATCCTTTAGAGATAAATAATTCAAGACAACAATGTGCATTGTTTGTTTTGACCTTTTTAACAAGCATAGACTGCATGCATGCAATGATACCTATTTGATAAGGCAATGAAAAAAAGGACGTTAGGCCACACTATCTTGATGGATTTGTTTTGTTCTCTATTCCCGCAGATACAAACAACCCTGCCTTATTGATTAGTTCTTTTTGCATCCAAAGAAAGTTGGAAGTAGGGGATGAGTGGTCCCAGGATGTGCAGAGTGGGGGGCAGACAGAGTTAAGGTACTCATACCGGTTCATCTGCATTGAAAATTACTACGGGGACAGTTGTTCCAAAATATGTGCTCCAAGAGACGACCGTTTTGGCCACTACACCTGCAACCCTGAAGGGCAAATATCATGTCTACCGGGCTGGAAGGGAGAATACTGCGAAGAACGTAAGCAATCAGAGTGAAATGTTCTGGGTTTTTGAAGATTTTTCACATTATGTAGTAGGATGTTATTTATCAAATTAGGCCTATTTGCAAAATGGGGTCTATAGTGTCAAGATGCTGCTGCTCTAGAAAGGCTTGGATCATATTTGTATTTTGGAGTGACAAGGATGAGAGAAAAAACTGTAGCTCCCTCCCAACCCAACCCCTTCATCCCTAGATGTTTTACCACTTTGGCCACGTGGGTAGAATAATCCCGGGTATCGTTCTGGAAAAGCAGCACGCGCCGAGTTAATCGCGGCATTATTATCCGCCACGCGCCGCTAAATTGCGGGCTATTTTGTTGAGCGGGAGGGCAGCAGCTGCAAACAGGGTTCTAACAGCCTACGAACAACAATGGGGCAGCTGTCCTCTTTTGAGAGCAAGCATCTGCTCAGACTTAACCAGCCGTTAAACACTAGTCTTGTAACCATGCAAAATCAATGTCACATATAACACAACACAGAAGCAGCAAATTAAGGTTTCTTTATAAAAAGACAGGTAACAGGTTTGATGCTACAACAGTGGAAATGTGATTCCTAATCCAAACCAGAAGCTTATGATGTATTGTTGCATGAGTTGACAAAAAATGTAGTTAATGTTTTGTCTCAATTTTATATGCAGCAATTTGCCTTGAAGGGTGCAGCAAAAATAATGGAAATTGCTCAAGGCCAGGAGAGTGTGTGTAAGTATACAATAGTAATTATAGTGTGTGTGTGTGTGTGTGTGTGTGTGTGCCTGCATGTGTATATGCCTGCATGTGTGTATGCACACAGTGCTAAAAGTGTGGTGTTTTTTCTGTGACAGATGCAGAGAGGGTTGGCAGGGCAACTTCTGTGATGAGTGTAAGAGGCATCCGTCCTGCAAACACGGCACCTGTCATCAGCCCTGGCAGTGCACCTGCAATGAGGGCTGGGGAGGCCTCCTCTGTGACCAAGGTTAGTGTTTCAGGCTCCTCTGGGTCATGCTGTGAAACAATACAGAAGTACAGCAGTTCAAAAGCCCTTAGGAGGAAAACACAGGACATCCTATATGAGTAGAAATATGACATGTTCCTATGATATTGCAAGAACAAGAGTCATCAGGCGTTCTGATTATGAAAGGAGAAGAGAGGCGGGGAATAACTGTTTTTCATATAAACATTTGTCCACAGATCTGAACTATTGCACCCATCACAAGCCGTGTCGTAACGAGGCCACCTGTATGAACACGGGCCAGGGGAGCTACACCTGTACCTGCCAGCCAGGCTTCACAGGGGACAAGTGTGACAGCGAGGTCAGGGAGTGCGACAGCCAGCCCTGTCGGAATGGAGGCCTGTGCTTGGTAAGCCTATCCGTTTCCCACAACACACAGCACACACAGGCTTTCCTGTTTTTGTTTTTCCTGTATCCACATCTCTGGGCCAGTATAGAAAAATGCAACAGACAGACCTTTAGCCAGATCACTGACCCAGTTCACAGACTCTCTCCTGTAAATTAATGTTATTCAAACTGGGGCAAAGGGGGCATGATGAGATAATAATGTAGAGTCAAAAAGGCATCGAAATGAGAGGCACAGCAACAAACCTACAGTGGTCTTTGCTGGAATTGTTTCCTATGACAGTGGGCTGTGATAACCTCTGACTCTCTGTGACCCACAGGACCTTGAGAACGGTTATAGGTGTGCATGCCCACAGGGGTACGAGGGGTCGCACTGCGAGCACAGAATGCTGACTTGCGCTGATTCACCCTGCTTCCACGGGAAATGCAGAGAAAGAGACAACGGGCGGAGCTACTTGTGCGAGTGCCCAGGGGGCTTCACTGGACTCAACTGTGAGAAGAAAGTGGACAAATGCACCTCCCTGCCCTGTACAAATGGTATGTGATAGTTTCCACTCTCTCTACATCTCAACAACAAGGATTGTCTTCGAGTTATTTTCTACACTGTCAGTACAGCGCCTTTACTCAAACAGATCCATTTGGAATGTTCTCTCTAGAGACATCTGCATTAGAGCTAACTTAAAGTGAATGTGATGTGCACTTTTTGATAACGCTGGTCTGCTCTATTCAGGTGGACGTTGTGTTATCCACGGCACCACACGCTGGTGCAGCTGCCGCTCAGGATTCACCGGCCCACGCTGTGAGATTAACATCAACGAGTGTTCCATGAACCCCTGCGCCAACGGAGCCACCTGCATGGACCGCATCAACGACTACACCTGTATCTGCCCCCTGGGCTACAATGGCCGCAACTGTGACAAGCCTACTGACCGCTGTGCCCCCAAACCCTGCCGAAACGGTGGGACATGCACCGATGGGGCCAAAGGCCAGCCCGCTGCCTGCACCTGCCCAGCACACTTCAGTGGCCCCCAGTGCCAGTACTACAACGTGCCTTTACTCATCTCCCCCAGCCCCAGCCCCAGCCCCGTCAGAGAGCCCCTGGACAGGCTCCACTGGGCAGCCATCTGTCTGGGTGTGGGCCTGGTGGTGCTCCTGGTGCTGATCTGCATGGTGTCCATGGTCCTGCGCCACATCCAGCAGCAGAGGAAGAGGGAGCAGGCCTCAGAAACCATGAACAACCTATCAGATGTCCAGAAGGAGAACCTCATATCTGACCTGCAGCTGAAGAACACCAACCAGAAGGTGGACCTGGACCTGGAGGTGGATTGTCTCAGGGAGAAGTCACAAAACCATAAACACATCAACTACCACTTGGACTACAAAACCTCCAAGGACTACAAGGATGAACCATCACAAGAGGATAAAGATGACAACTGTAAAAAGACCATAGAGGAGAAAATGCCATTGACTAGAAAATACAGGTAAGTTCCCAATGGGGACAGACGACAATTCAACGTCTATTCCATGTTGGTACTGAAATGACGTGGAAACAACGTTGATTCAAACCAGTGTGTGCCCAGTGTGTAGAAATGCTGCTTGCAGATGACAACCTGGATAGATTTAGAACCTGGATAGATACTATTCTCCAGTGTTTGATAAATGACAGTGGTTTGGATTTGTGCTTGAGTGTTGACATGTTTTCCTTTTCATTTACAGCGAAAGGCCAGAGTGTAGGATATCAACGATATGTTCTCCAAGAGATTCAATGTACCAGTCTGTGTTTGTGATAGCAGAGGAGAAAAATGAATGCGTCATAGCAACTGAGGTAAGCTTTTATTTTCACATTTCCTCTGAACATGTTCCTGCAACTCTTGACACCATGTCATTAACAGTTATCAATCAGCAATGCCAAAGTTGATCAAGGTTTCCATTACATTGCTCCGATGATTAAATGTATTTCCTTTTTTTCTTCTCCTAGGTATAATACATGGATGGTATCAGACATTCTGAAGAATGGATATCTTCTGGACTGTTTACAGCTGTAGAATTAGACTGGGATTTATTTAACTGCAAATTGCTGCTCTTGAAAACTTGATAACTGGTCCGAGCCTGTGTGCTCTATGAATGCAATAGGACTCAAACTACAGACCTTTGTTAATATGTAAGGACTGAACAGACTGTAATTGAGAAATAATGTAGACTTTTGGACGTTTCACCCTCAGTGTGTACTGACAGATTCAGCCCCTTGACAGAACATCCCACCATATCCATGGGGAAAAACGCCTATGTTAATGCCAGCATGCCCATTAGCAGGAGGAGAGGGCTCTGTCTGGAGATACTCCACCTTATTGTGATAATCAGCAACCAACCAATCAACTTACTGCCAACAAGCCTGTGGAAGGAGCCAACTACTTCAATTTCTCTACCCTGGTGAAGTGATATGTAATAAGGCAGACTTTGTTTAATAAACTTTCAAGGAGAGGAAAAAACAAAATTCTGGAAACGGTTCATTTTATGAGAATATTTGAGACCCAGGCCTATGTCAATTTTGTAAATTAAATTTTAAACTTTTATAAACAATGTATGCATCCCGAATCACAGAGCCTTAAGTATGGGTTAAAGAGCTAAATTGGTGCCCAGCTTCTTCTTGGATCCAGTGCACAACAAAAAATGAAGGGAAAATACTTTGAAGAGAAAACAACTGATGCAATACATGATGCAGTGCCAGGGGGTTTCAAGAATAAGCAATATTTACTTCTTATTATGCAACATTGCCCAGAAATGAAGACAAAGGAAAACAAAAGTGACTATCATACCAAGGACGCCTTTAATTAGAGTTGACTTCACTGAACCAATAATGTTATTTTTAAGATGAGTATTTCACTAGTTATTTAAATATTTTTAAGCACTGGCCTTTCTATGTTTTATAAGATTATTTTGTATATAATGTATATTTATAAATGTAGAAGTCTGTGTACAACTGTTTTTTATTTTATGGCCAAAAAGTTGAATTTAAGTTTTAATGTTGTTGTGATTGTTTTTTAAACAATGAACAAATATCTGGTACACTGTCGTTTGTTGGCTTCATGTTGAGTAGATGTGGTCAACTATAGAGCTATAAATATGCCTAGATATTGGAATGATCAAGAACCTTCAGTTGAAGTCCATCACCTGTTGTGGAAATGGCTTCATTGTCTAGATAATGTATGACGTAGCAGTTCTAATAATCACATGTATACGGTGGTGAGAGGCATGTGTGTCAATGTGATGTTAAATCAATGTGCTCGCAATCATTCAGTGGACAGTTTTGTATGTGACAGCAATGTGAGAAATCTGGACAAAGTTATATATTAAAACATGTAATGTTAAAGTACAGTACACAGATTGGTCAGTATTTGAATGGAAGTGTTTCTTTCAAAAATAACACCAATCTCATCGCTATGCCCCTTGTTGTTAAGCATTCAAGTCGCTTTCAACTGACTTCAAATTTCAAGCTGTTTTCTTGGATGTCCGCCCCATAAGCTAAAATACTGAGATGAGGAGAGGGCACAATCTAGAAAAGAGGCTACTTAACAAACCAGGCAGATGCTTTAGGGTGTGACCCTACACCACTGTGAAAATCAGTTCATGCCTCCTCTCTAACTAAGCATGAATGCAGCAAATTGGGCCCCAGGAGTCCAGTGGCAAGTTACCAGCAGCCTTGAAGGGTTGCAAAAGCCAACACAACACCCTGGCCAGTCCTGATCTCCCAACAAAGACATGTAGGCTATCACATGCTTGCCGTGACACACACATGCCCAAATGGAATGACTTTAACATATCTAGACTGAAAAAACACCTGATTATCCATCTCTAGTATTATATTGATTAGTTTGATTAATTATTTTGTCCCAACAACCCTAACACCCACACATTTTTCTTTTCCACATATTCTGTCCCATTTTACAACCTCATCAGACATCTACCACAAAGCCATGTATTTTCATTGTGTTATAATAAAAGCATCCCGTTCGTGGCCATCATTTCCTGCTTCCCGTCAGATTAAAATGCACAGGACAATGGCAAACAACTTTTCTCACACATCTGTTATGAAAAGTCTTTATGTTGATAAAATGAACATTCTCCCATTCCTACAGTTAAAAACATCATGATCAATTGCTCTATGTATTTCACAAGTATCAGATGCTTGATTATAAAGGCATTTATTCATCAAAAAAATCTTAGAAGAACTATATAGAACAAACATACATTGTGAATGACTGCTTTACAACACTCAAACAATGAGAATGAAATCTAAATTAAACCTTTAAAAAGTTATAAAAGTAGAATGTGTAAAAAAAAATACATGCCAGTTTCCTTTCTTTTTGTAATGTTCTTAATTAACACTTGGCGGCAGTAAACCATACACGGAAGGAAATTGTAATTGAGACAGACTGAACTTTCAATTTTTACACACTTGAAACACAAAGTTACTTCCAACATTTCTTTAAATACTTAAAATGAGAATTGGCTAACTAGAGGCTTTGAGAATCACAATGAGGTCATAACAAACAATTTAGTAAAATAATAATGGCTTCTGCAAAGCAAAATGTTATGATTTTGTGATGATATCAAATATAGTACATGGAATACCATTATCAGACTGTGTTGTCCATGGCATGGTAGGACCAAAACATAATTGTCCTAGTCAGAGGCCAATGAGGGCTGAAGGTAAATCGCCTGCTTAAGAGTCATTCATTGACCATGTATGATACAAGCTTATAGGGTGCTAGAGAGGCAACGACGAAGAGAACAGACATTTAATGGGCTTTACAAAGCTTGGATCTTTATGGGAACGTTATAAAGTCCGGAGGTTGTGGGTGGAGCTAGAAGTTGGCTGTATTACAATGTAAACGTACTTTTAATCCGTCTGTCTGCATATTTCAAGACATGGCATATGGGGGTGTAGTGAGATACCCAATGGGCTGGACGATTCTCTTCTCATCACTCATCTTGAAAAAACGTGTACTAAAAACTTGGAAATCAATCAATCCGCCATCATTAACACAATGGAAAAATCTATTGATTTATTACTGAAATATTGAAATAGCATGGGCGACCGAGAAAAACAAATTGATACAATTTAAGGCCAAGTGGCAAACAATAATGCCGGCACTAGGGATGAGGGTGTGAGCATGCAGGTCTGGGCAGATGAGACATAGTCATTGTTTGTGTGCGTTTGTAAGTTGTTGTTCGTATGTATAAGTTTGAATATGGAGTAAAAACATAATAATAATACATTAATTAATTAAAATTAATTAAAAAATACAATGCTTGGATCTTATTTTCCAAACTAATGCTTCTATTTATAGCTAATTTTGTTATCTGCTGCTGCAGTATCAGACTATTTGACTCTAAAGGATATAAAGGGAGATCCATTTTCACATAGGATTAAAAATAGACAGGATTGCTGCTTTCCTTACTTTCCTGACTGTGCAGAGCAACAAGGCAAAAAATGATATACCAACAGTACTTCAAAGTGAGTAAACACTGATTTTTCACACACACTACTATCGCCAACAACGTCCATGGTGGAATTGCAAGATCTCAAGCAAAGCATTTTTACAGGATATACTAAATTCAACTTAATTCAACAAGTTTGGACATTGGACAGCCAGTGTCACTGTCAATCTATGTCTAACCAGGGAGCATAATGCTCAAACATAAGCTTTCAAAATCCTGTGAATGGGGCAAAAATAACTTACAGTTTCTGATAATGTGTTACATAAACTATCTTCTGACATACAACGAATGGATGGAAGAATGAATGAATGAATGAATTAATCGATATTTGTGTTTCTTTTATGTGACTCAAGATTATTAGACACCATTTTCAGTCAATCAAATGACTACAAGATTGCATTTACAGTACATTGTACATTACTTCAAGTGGCACCTCAAGTGAAGACTAAATTACACACTTAATAAATCCCCTTTCTTATCAAAACAGTTGTGATGTTCAAAATCAAAGTAGGCCTATGTTCAGACAGTACATATCTCTCATATTGTCGCTTGTTATGGTTGTCAGTCTGTTCAATCTTGAGATACAATGTTGCAACATTGTAACATTAATTCGAAAGTTGGATTCCTGAGAATGTTTTGCTCCCGAAAAGGATACGAATTGGTCGGCTTGTACTTATCGTACGACCTATTCTCTGATATCATTGGTCAGAAACGTCTTGGTCTGACGTCTTAACACAACAAATACACGTGTCAGTACACCAAGATAATGTTGCTAGTACTGTACATTGTCTGACACACGAAAACGTATAGTAGGCCTACTTATAGAAGTTGCACAGTGAGAGATACTAGACCTATGCATCAGTTCTTTCACATTTTATCGACACCTTGGGATAGGCTATAATAGGCTTATTACGCATCAGCAAGACTAGTCGAAATGCCTAGGAAAAAACGTTGATGGCGATGATAGGCTTTTACAGCGAATAGGTCTGAAAAGTCTCATGCTTCGGAATGCATCTACAAAAAAGAGTGAGCTGCATCGGTAACATCTTAGAACAGTTATTTATTGACAGAAGAACATAGGCAACACTTTACGTCTACTCTTACATCTTACCTCAACCCTAACTAACCATAATGAAGCTTCTGGCCATTACTACATCAGAAAAACCCAGCCTGTGGATATTCGGGTATGGCTCCTTAGTCTGGAAACCAGACTTCAAATACAAGAGGAGTGAAGTCGGTTATATTGAAGGATATAGTCGACGCTTCTGGCATGGGGACAATTTTCATCGAGGAGACAAAGACATGGTAAGTCTTTACCTTAAGAAATGAAATTCATGTATTTACTGCTGCTGTAGACAGACACAATATTATCTCAGATCAAACTGCAGAGCTTCAGAAAGTGGGAAGTCTAAGGAAGTCAAATAAAAAAAGTTTGATTTGTGATGCAAACATTTTGGATATGGAAATGTCGATGTAGCCTACTGTAGCCCATCTGGAAATGAAATGGTTAAAAATGCTGAGTGTGCATTTATCCTCATGCACTCTCTCTCTGTCCACAGCCAGGTAGAGTGGTAACTTTGGTGGAAGATCATGATGTAAGTGGCCTTGTTTCAAAACAACCCAGAACACACCTACAGCTCACATTTGATTTGATCCTGTCTACCATGAATAAGTTCTGTACTGTATGTTGTAAAATACATTGACATTGGTAAAGTCCATCTTGTTGATAAACTGAACTTTGTTGACTATTGACTTGCTCCTTGAAGTTGAACTCCTGTCCCAGTCTAACATCCACCTCTTCTTCTCACTGCAGGCTTCCACCTGGGGGGTAGCCTACGAGGTCACTGACTCCCAGATGGAGGAGTCTCTGCAGTACCTGAATGTGAGAGAGGCTGTGCTGGGGGGCTACATCACCAAGATGGTGGAGTTCACTCCCAGAGAGAAGTGCCAAGGGTCTCTGCTCGCCCTGGTCTACATCGCCACCTCTGACAACCCCATATACCTCGGGCCTGCCACTCCCACAGAGATAGCTGCTCAGATTGCCATCTGCAGAGGCAACACGGGCCACAACATAGAGTACCTCCTCCGCCTGGCTGAGTTCATGAGGCTGTACTGTCCCGAGGTAGAGGACGACCATCTCTTCTCCATAGAGGCAGCTGCCCTGGCTCTGATTATCTGAACTACCAGGGCCAAGGATACTCACATCAGACCAACGATACGACACTCAATGCTATGACACTCGCTAATGTGAACAATGTGAAGACAGTGTGAGTCACTCCACCTCATAAAAAGGGTCAACATGTCACGATCACTGTTTTTGTTGTCCATTGTCAGTGAACGCCCATGACATTGACATTTTTTAAGCTAAAAGGGCAATGAGATTAGAATTAAGGTGCAGTATGTTTCTCTACAAGGTGTGTAAACATTCTAACAGTCTAATAAATACATTTCATATATGGTATCGGAAAGATAAATAATATTTTGGTTGTGTTTATGAAGGTCTTGGGTAACATTAGAATATGAAAAAGTCATTATTTAAAAGAACAAAATAGCATTTTCATTAGTTTGTGTTACTGTAGGCTATATATTGCCTCATGCTCAAGTGTGGAGCTCATGGAACAGTGGTTATTTTGAAATAGAGCTCATCTCTTACATTTTAAGAGTTATTTGGCAATGGAAGCCTCAGAATGTGCTCTTACCTGCATGTGACGCTGTAGGACGATTTGAAAAAGTAACTTTGTGGCTCTCCAAGAAAAAAAAAAGACGTCCTCTTAAAACTGCATATAACACAAATTCTGTTTGTGATATCAAAATTCAAACAAACACCTCTGTGTATTAAATGTACTTATTTAGGAAAAGTCAAGAACAGAAGGGGGACATTTTAAATTCATATTGAGTCAAAATGACTCACTAGGCTTTTTGGTGTTAACATGGCTGTTGACCTTGTGCAATAATGGTGACAGATTTCACCTTTCCGGGAATTTGTTTGATAAGGACTACGTTTGTACACAACTCTGCTTTCTAGTATAGCCATGAACAGCATTTAAAGGTGTAATATGCAGAAATCTCTCTGCCATTTCCTGGTTTCTAAAATTCTAATAGTTCGCCTAATTTCAGTTTAGGTGACAAAGCAAGCAATGTACAGTATAGTGTAGAGAATCATTTTACTATCGAAGCCACTGTGAAATATCTTTTCAATAACCAGAAATATTGTACTTTCAGCTGTTTGAAGCTGGTGTACAAAACCGAAAGTAAAAGACGCAAAAACTAAACTTAAGATCGGGAAGCATAGAAATAGCGCACATAGAACATATCTACCACTTCTTAGGCTTGCTTTCAATGAGAATGACATATCTAAAACTCACATTTCTATGTAAATTTGGTCGGGTCGCCCATACGCTACATATTGCAGCTTTAATGTATACTTCTAAGGCACTGCATCACAGTGCTAGCTGTGCCACTAGAGATCCTGGTTCGAATCCAGGCTCTGTCGTAGCTGGCCGCGACCGGGAGACTCATGGTGCGGCGCACAAGTCGTCCAGGGTAGGGGAGGTAATGGCCGGCAGGAATGTAGCTCAGTTGGTAGAGCATGGCGTTTGCAACGCCAGGGTTGTGGGTTCAATTCCCATGGGGGCAAAAAATGAAAAAAATAATGTATGCACTCACTAACTGTAAGTTGCTCTGGATAAGAGTGTCTGTTAAATGACTAAAATGTAAATGTACTTTGATTACAAAGCAGAAGTTAATCATAAAGTAGCCTTGCGTTGCCATACTGTTACTCCTAGGGCTTCTTACTATGAAGACACAGAGGCTGGCTGATGGAAGAAAATATTAATAAAAAACAGGATATTTAACCTTTACCTGTTTCTGGTCTGACTTTAAAAACTGGTTTTGATATAGATGGGTCATGCATGTCTCAGGATTGAGTCATGCAAATACTTATCCTGTGTGGAAATAAGATTATTATTATTATTATTATTATTATTTTGTATTACATATATATTTTTTTAGGGGGTAGATCAGCTTTAATATTGCAGATATATTGTAACTTCCATCAATGTAATTGTCAGCATCACTTCCAATCCCCCATATGTTTTAATTTTCTTATTTTCTCGCATATATATATATATACAGTGGGGAAAAAAAGTATTTAGTCAGCCACCAATTGTGCAAGTTCTCCCACTTAAAAAGATGAGAGAGGCCTGTAATTTTCATCATAGGTACACGTCAACTATGACAGACAAATTGAGATTTTTTTTCCAGAAAATCACATTGTAGGATTTTTTTGATTTTATTTGCAAATTATGGTGGAAAATAAGTATTTGGTCACCTACAAACAAGAAAGATTTCTGGCTCTCACAGACCTGTAACTTCTTTAAGAGGCTCCTCTGTCCTCCACTCGTTACCTGTATTAATGGCACCTGTTTGAACTTGTTATCAGTATAAAAGACACCTGTCCACAACCTCAAACAGTCACACTCCAAACTCCACTATGGCCAAGACCAAAGAGCTGTCAAAGGACACCAGCAACAAAATTGTAGACCTGCACCAGACTGGGAAGACTGAATCTGCAATAGGTAAGCAGCTTGGTTTGAAGAAATCAACTGTGGGAGCAATTATTAGGAAATGGAAGACATACAAGACCACTGATAATCTCCCTCGATCTGGGGCTCCACGCAAGATCTCACCCCGTGGGGTCAAAATGATCACAAGAACGGTGAGCAAAAATCCCAGAACCACATGGGGGGACCTAGTGAATGACCTGCAGAGAGCTGGGACCAAAGTAACAAAGCCTACCATCAGTAACACACTACGCCGCCAGGGACTCAAATCCTGCAGTGCCAGACGTGTCCCCCTGCTTAAGCCAGTACATGTCCAGGCCCGTCTGAAGTTTGCTAGAGTGCATTTGGATGATCCAGAAGAGAATGTCATATGGTCAGATGAAACCAAAATATAACTTTTTGGTAAAAACTCAACTCGTCGTGTTTGGAGGACAAAGAATGCTGAGTTGCATCCAAAGAACACCATACCTACTGTGAAGCATGGGGGGTGGAAACATCATGCTTTGGGGCTGTTTTTTCTGCAAAGGGACCAGGACGACTGATCCGTGTAAAGGAAAGAATGAATGGGGCCATGTATCGTGATATTTTGAGTGAAAACCTCCTTCCATCAGCAAGGGCATTGAAGATGAAACGTGGCTGGGTCTTTCAGCATGACAATGATCCCAAACACACCGCCCGGGCAACGAAGGAGTGGCTTCGTAAGAAGCATTTCAAGGTCCTGGAGTGGCCTAGCCAGTCTCCAGATCTCAACCCCATAGAAAATCTTTGGAGGGAGTTGAAAGTCTGTGTTGCCCAGCGACAGCCCCAAAACATCACTGCTCTAGAGGAGATCTGCATGGAGGAATGGGCCAAAATACCAGCAACAGTGTGTGAAAATCTTGTGAAGACTTACAGAAAACGTATATAACAAAGTATTGAGAAACTTTTGTTATTGACCAAATACTTATTTTCCACCATAATTTGCAAATAAATTCATTAAAAATCCTACAATGTGATTTTCTGATTTTTTTTCTTCTCATTTTGTCTGTCATAGTTGACGTGTACCTATGATGAAAATTACAGGTCTCTCTCATCTTTTTAAGTGGGAGAACATGCACAATTGGTGGCTGACTAAATACTTTATTTCCCCTGCTGATTTGGTACGTTTGCCCACTGACAAAGAAATGGTCAGTCTATAATTTTAATGGTAGGTTTATTTGAACAGTGAGAGACAGAATAACAACAAAAAAATCCAGAAAAACTCATGTCAAAAATGTTATAAATTGATTTGCATTTTAATAAGGGAAATAAGTATTTGACCCCTCTGCAAAACATGACTTAGTACTTGGTGGCAAAACCCTTGTTGGCAATCACAGAGGTCAGAGATTTCTTGTAGTTGGCCACCAGGTTTGCACACATCTCAGGAGGGATTTTGTCCCACTCTTTGCAGATCTTCTCAAAGTCATTAAGGTTTCGAGGCTGACGTTTGGCAACTCAAACCTTCAACTCCCTCCACATATTTTCTATGGGATTAAGGTCTGGAGACTGGCTAGGCCAGTGCTTCTTCTTGAGCCACTCCTTTGTTGCCTTGGCCATTTGTTTTGGGTAATTGTCATGCTGGAATACCCATCCACGACCCATTTTCAATGCCCTGGCTGAGGGAAGGAGGTTCTCACCCAAGATTTGACGGTACGTGGCCCTGTCCATCGTCCCTTTGAAGCAGTGAAGTTGTAATAATAATAATAATAATAATAATATGCCATTTAGCAGACGCTTTTATCCAAAGCGACTTACAGTCATGCGTGCATACATTTTTTGTGTATGGGTGGTCCCGGGGATCGAACCCACTACCTTGGCGTTACAAGCGCCGTGCTCTACCAGTTGAGCTACAGAGGACCAAGTTGTCCTGTCCCCTTAGCAGAAAAACACCCCCAAAGCATAATGTTTCCACCTCCATGTTTGACGGTGGGGATGGTGTTCTTGGGGTCATAGGCAGCATTCCTCCTCCTCCAAACACGGCGAGTTGAGTTGATGCCAAAGAGCTCGATTTTGGTCTCATCTGACCACAACACTTTCACCCAGTTCTCCTCTGAATCATTCAGATGTTCATTGGCAAACTTCAGACGGCCCTGTGTATGTGCTTTCTTGAGCATGGGGACCTTGCGGGCGCTGCAGGATTTCAGTCCTTCACGGCGTAGTGTGTTACCAAATGTTTTCTTGGTGACTATTGTCCCAGCTGCCTTGAGATCATTGACAAGATCCTCCCGTGTAGTTCTGGGCTGATTCCTCACCGTTCTCATGATCATTGCAACTCCATGAGGCGAGATCTTGCATGGAGCCCCAGGCCGAGGGAGATTGACAGTTCTTTTGTGTTTCTTCCATTTGCGAATAATCGCACCAACTGTTGTCACCTTCTCACCAAGCTGCTTGGCGATGGTCTTGTAGCCCATTCCAGCCTTGTGTAGGTCTACAATCTTGTCCCTGACATCCTTGGAGAGCTCTTTGATCTTGGCCATGGTGGAGAGTTTGGAATCTGATTGATTGATTGCTTCTGTGGACAGGTGTCTTTTATACAGGTAACAAACTGAGATTAGGAGCACTCCCTTTAAGAGTGTGCTCCTAATCTCAGCTCGTTACCTGTATAAAAGATGCCTGGGAGCCAGAAATCTTTCTGATTGAGAGGGGGTCAAATACTTATTTCCCTCATTAAAATACAAATCAATTTATAACATTTTTGACATGCGTTTTTCTGGATTTTTTTGTTGTTATTCTGTCTCTCACTGTTCAAATAAACCTACCATTAAAATTATAGACTGATAATTTCTTTGTCAGTGGGCAAACATACAAAATCAGCAGGGGATCAAATACTTTTTTCCCTCACTGTATATATACATATATGCATATACAGTGGGGAGAACAAGTATTTGATACACTGCCGATTTTGCAGGTTTTCCTACTTACAAAGCATGTAGAGGTCTGTAATTTTTTATCATAGGTACACTTCAACTGTGCGAAACAAAAATCCATAAAATCACATTGTATGATTTTTAAGTAATTAATTTGCATTTTATTGCATGACAAAAGTATTTGATCACCTACCAACCAGTAAGAATTCTGTCTCTCACAGTCCTGTTAGTTTTTCTTTAAGAAGCCCTCCTGTTCTCCACTCATTACCTGTATTAACTGCACCTGTTTGAACTCGTTACCTGTATAAAAGACACCTGTCCACACACTCAATCAAACAGACTCCAACCTCTCCACAATGGCCAAGACCAGAGAGCTGTGTAAGGACATCAGGGATACAATTGTAGACCTGCACAAGGCTGGGATGGGCTACAGGACAATAGGCAAGCAGCTTGGTGAGAAGGCAACAACTGTTTGCGCAATTATTAGAAAATGGAGGAAGTTCAAGATGACGGTCAATCACCCTCGGTCTGGGGCTCCATGCAAGATCTCACCTCGTGGGGCATCAATGATCATGAGGAAGGTGAGGGATCAGCCCAGAACTACACGGCAGGACCTGGTCAATGACCTGAAGAGAGCTGGGACCACAGTCTCAAAGAAAACCAATTAGTAACACACTACACCGTCATGGATTAAAATCCTGCAGCGCACGCAAGGTCCCCCTGCTCAAGCCAGCGCATGTCCAGGCCCGTCTGAAGTTTGCCAATGACCATCTGGATGATCCAGAGGAGGAATGGGAGAAGGTCATGTGGTCTGATGAGACAAAAATACAGCTTTTTGGTCTAAACTCCACTCGCCGTGTTTGGAGGAAGAAGAAGGATGAGTACAACCCCAAGAACACCATCCCAACCGTGAAGCATGGAGGTGGAAACATCATTCTTTGGGGATGCTTTTCTGCAAAGGGGACAGGACGACTGCACCGTATTGAGGGGAGGATGGATGGGGCCATGTATCGCGAGATCTTGGCCAACAACCTCCTTCCCTCAGTAAGAGCATTGAAGATGGGTCATGGCTGGGTCTTCCAGCATGACAACGACCTGAAACACACAGCCAGGGCAACTAAGGAGTGGCTCCGTAAGAAGCATCTCAAGGTCCTGGAGTGGCCTAGCCAGTCTCCAGACCTGAACCCAATAGAACATCTTTGGAGGGAGCTGAAAGTCCGTATTGCCCAGCGACAGCCCTGAAACCTGAAGGATCTGGAGAAGGTCTGTATGGAGGAGTGGGCCAAAATCCCTGCTGCAGTGTGTGCCAACCTGGTCAAGACCTACAGGAAACGAATGATCTCTGTAATTGCAAACAAAGGTTTCTGTACCAAATATTAAGTTATGCTTTTCTGATGTATCAAATACTTATGTCATGCAATACATATACAGTGGGGAGAACAAGTATTTGATACACTGCCGATTTTGCAGGTTTTCCTACTTACAAAGCATGTAGAGGTCTGTAATTTTTATCATAGGTACACTTCAACTGTGAGAGACGGAATCTAAAACAAAAATCAAGAAAATCACATTGTATGATTTTTAAGTAATTCATTTGCATTTTATTGCATGACATAAGTATTTGATATACATTTTTTACTCCTGAACTTCCTCCAATCATTTTCATGATGTCCATCTGGTATGCTTCTATATGCCACATCTTTCTAACTGTGCTCTTTCACAAAAGCTCACAATATATAACCTATATACTTATTATGGATAAAGCATGTCTTACACTAGTTATCTTGTTTTTATTAGTTGTTGTTATTAGTCCCATCCTTCAGCTCCATTCAACTCCTCCCATCTATCTCTTAACACCATCCATATTGGATTTCTATTTGCCATATATTTTTCAACTGTACTGTGATGTTTTACAAAAGTTCTGAACCTTTCTATTCTCATTGTTTCTACAGTTTGTGAATTGAAAATAAACATTTTTCTAAAAGTATTATAATATTATTGATCGATTGACTATGACTTTTCAGATCACCCAGTAGTGCTATCTGCAGGATCAGCTCCATGCAAATATTGCAATCCTTCAGCCATTCCTGGACCTATGTCCAGAAACAAGCTACAAATGGACAGTACCAAAACAAATGATCTAATGATTCTGTCTCTTCACAGCCAAATCTGCAGAGCTGGGAAGATTGTATCCCCCATACAAATAACATTCTATTGGTAGCAATAATTTTATATAATAATTTAAATTGAAAAATACTAAGTTTTGAATCCGGCGTCGTTTTGCGTATCAGCTCATAAACACTATGCCATGGAATAGGTACGTCAAAAATCTCTTCCCAACTATTTTGCAATCTATATAGGATGGCTGTCAATCTTTTGGTCCTTAAATGAAACTGATAAACTTTTTTATTTATCACAATTTTCTTTAACCAATTATGTTCTTTAATGCAAGGCTGACAGACAAGTTCCTTACTTTTTCCTCCTTCCACTTTCCTCTTCCATTTTTGTGGTAATGCTGCACTTATTTGGTTGTAATTTTGGGTAGAGCAGACATTTCCATATGTTTTTGTTAGCTGCATGTGCAACATAACTCCACCATTCCTACCGATAATATCATTTACGAAGATTATACCTTTTTCTTTTTTTAAATTCTCAAAAAATAACGTTTTTTTAATCAATTAGTATATTTGAGTTTAACCACAATATTTGTTGCAATATTTGTTCTGTAATTTCTGGAGGATTAAATTGAAATTGCAACCAACTTTCTACGGCTTGTTTTAGAAATAGTGATATTTGGGAGATTATTTCCTTTTCAAATACCTGAAAGTGAGAGGTTGTAATCTGAATAAAGGGAAAAAGTCCCTACTTGAACATTGGGTGAGACAATCTTACTAGTTTGCTAGAGAACCAGTTCGGATTTAAGTATAATTTTTGTATGACTGAAGCTTTTAGTGATAGGTTTAATGCTCTAATATTTAATAATTTCTGTCGTACTTTATCAAATGCCTTTTCGAAGTCTGGTTTCCCAGATTTTTCATAGGGTTCTATTGTTTCCAGTACTTGCCTTATATTATCTCCAATGTATCGCCCATGTAAAACCCTGTCTGATTAGAATGAATAATGTCCGACAATACCTTTTTAATTCTATGCGCTATACATTTTGCTAGAATTTTCGCATCACAACACTGAAGTGTAAGGGGCCGCCAATTTTTTTAATGGACTGGATCGTTATATTTTCCACTTGTATCCTGTTTCAGTAATAATGAAATCAGACCTTCTTCTTGAGTGTCTGATAATCTACCATTTACATAGGAGTGGTTAAAACAATCTAATAACGGTCCTCTGAGTATATCAAAAAAGGTTTGGTATACCTCGACTGGTATGCCATCCAACCCTGGAGTTTTCCCAGACTTAAAGTCTTTAATTGCATCCAGAAGTTCCTCCTCTGTAATTTCATCTTCACATGAGTCTTTCTGTATGGCTGTTAATTTTACATTATCAATAGAAAAAGAAATCGCTACAATTTGCTTCAGT
The DNA here is from genome assembly GCF_020615455.1 of Coregonus clupeaformis. NCBI lineage: Eukaryota > Metazoa > Chordata > Actinopteri > Salmoniformes > Salmonidae > Coregonus > Coregonus clupeaformis. The sequence continues at coordinate 25,309,855 of NC_059220.1, forward strand.
TAGAGGAGATGGAGGCGACTGAAACGAAAACATATGCTTAAAGTACTTTGATTCCTCCTTCAAAATATCATTTGGTGAATCATGGGTGACTCCGTCATTTGTAACCAGTTTCAAGAAAATATTTTTGGTAGCATTCCTATGTTGAATATTAAAAAAGAATTTGGTGCTTTTTTCCCCATATTCCATCCAGTTTGCTTTATTTTTATAATATATTACACTTGGTCATTCTTGAATAAGTTTCTCCATTTCTTTTTGTTTTTCCTCTAATTTATTCTGAGCCTCTATGTTACAGTTTTTATTGCTATCTATCTGTTCTGTTAGACCTTCTATTTCCTTTGTTAGTGTGGACTCTTTTGACCTAACTTGCTTTTGTTTTCGAGATGAGTACTGAATTGCATGGCCTCTAAAGGCACATTTAAAGGTGTCCCATACAATAAGGGGATTTGCTGTACCTATGTTATGTCTGAAAAAAATCTGTTATAAATTCCTCTGTCCTAGTTAAAAACAAGTTATCATCCAATAGGCTTTGATTAAATTTCCAATATCCTGCCCCCGTGGAAATTCAGTAAGAGTAATATATATGCCAATTATATGATGGTCCGACCGCATTCTGTCCCCTATCCACACTTTTTAAACTTTTGGTGCCAATGAGAATGACATAAGAAAGAAGTCTGTCACGATCGTTGGTTAGAGAGGACCAAGGCGCAGCGTGTTGAGCGAACATACTTTAATAGTAAAGTGCACACACGAATACAAAACAATAAACGATACGTAACGTCCTCAGACAATGACTGACAAGGAACAAAAACCCACAACACTAAGGTGAACACTGACAGTTTAAATATGGCTCCCAATCAGAGATAACGAGCCGACAGCTGACACTCGTTACCACTGATTGGGAGTCACACGACCAAACAAGGCAACACAACCAAATACAACACAACCAATACCAAACACAACCAAATGAACACACCCTGGCTCAAAATACACAGTCCCGGAGCCAGAGCGTGACAGTACCCCCCCCTAAAGGCGCGGACTCCGACCGCGCCTACCCCAAATAGGGGAGGGCTGGGTGGGTGTTGCTCCTCGGAGGCGGCTCCGGCTCGGGCTTGACCACCACCCTTCTTCAATCCCCCCAGAGCGCCCCCGGTCCGATCTGACCCAGCTGGTAGGATCTGGACTGACGACGCGCACCCCCTGGCTTGGCCGCGTGAGGCAGGAACGGACCGGACCTGGCTGACGATACGCACCCTAGGCTTGATGCGTGGAGCCGGAACGGGCCTCACCAGGCTGACGACTCGCATCCCTGGCTTGGTGCGAGTAGCAGGAATGGGCTGGATCAGGCTGACGGCTCGCACCCCTTGGCTTGGTGCGGTAGCAGGGACGAGCTGAACCAGGCTGACGACTCGCACCCTTGGCTTGGTGCGAGTAGCAGGAACGGGCTGGACCAGGCCGACGACTCGTACCCCTGGCTTGGTGTGAGTAGCAGGAACGGGCTGGACCAGGCTGACGACTCGCACCCTTGGCTTGGTGCGAGTAGCAGGAACGGGCTGGACCAGGCTGACGACTCGCACCCTTGGCTTGGTGCGAGTAGCAGGAACGGGCTGGACCAGGCCGACGACGCACACCGTAGGCTTTGTGCGTAGAGCAGGGACAGGCCGGGCTGGGCTGGCGACGCACACTGTAGGCTTTGTGCGTGGAGCAGGAACAGGCCGGGTCGGGCTGGCGACGCACACCGTAGGCTTTGTGCGTGGAGCAGGGACAGGCCGGGCTGGGCTGGCGACGCACACCGTAGGCTTTGTGCGTGGAGCAGGAACAGGCCGGGCTGGGCTGGCGACGCACACCGTAGGCTTTGTGCGTGGAGCAGGAACAGGCCGGGCTGGGCTGGCGACGCGCACCACTGACTTGGTGGGAATGGCAGGAACAGGCCGGGCCGGGCTGTCGACGCACACCACAGACTTGGTGGGAATGGCAGGAACAGGCCGGGCTGGGCTGACGACGTGCACCACTGCCTTGGTGGGAATGGCAGGAACAGGCCGGACCGTACTGGGGACACACACCACTGGCCCCACGCAGGGATCAGGAACGGGCCGGACCGGACTGGTAACACACCCCAGTACCTCTCGCCGTGCCTCCACACTTTCCCTCTCCTCTGTGCCCAGTGGCCCCCCTAACCTGGCGGCCTTCTCTGCCAACGCTTTGCACCGCTCTAACCCGCACACCTGCTGCCCCGACGTCGTGAGCCCCCCCCTAAAAATTTCCTGGGGGTCTCTCCTCCCCGTGGCCCAGGCCTCTCTCCCTCTTGCCAGACTCGCAATCATCTCCTCCCACGTCCATCCTCTCTCCTCGTCACGCTGCTTGATCTGGTTAAGATGGTTTTCTGTCACGATCGTTGGTTAGAGAGGACCAAGGCGCAGCGTGTTGAGCGAACATACTTTAATAGTAAAGTGCACACACGAATACAAAACAATAAACGATACGTAACGTCCTCAGACAATGACTGACAAGGAACAAAAACCCACAACACTAAGGTGAACACTGACAGTTTAAATATGGCTCCCAATCAGAGATAACGAGCCGACAGCTGACACTCGTTACCACTGATTGGGAGTCACACGACCAAACAAGGCAACACAACCAAATACAACACAACCAATACCAAACACAACCAAATGAACACACCCTGGCTCAAAATACACAGTCCCGGAGCCAGAGCGTGACAAAGTCAAGACGACTAGCTTGATTGAGTCTCCGCCAAGTATATCTCACTAGATCAGGATAGTTAAGCCTCCATATATCTACTAGTTCTAATGTATCCATGACATTCACGATTTCCTTAAGAGCATGAGGGTGATTGTTTGTAGTGTGATTTCCTTTACAGTCCATTGAGCTATTTGAAACTGTATTATAATCTCCATATAATAATAATAGAGTCTTGAATTGCTTGCAAGGTCGATCATTTATTATATATATTTTCAAAGAAGTGTGGATCATCATTATTTGGTCCGTAAAGGTTAATGAGCCATATTTTTTTATGGTCCAATAACATATTTAAAATAAAATTACTGTTAATTAATATCACCCCTTTTGAGAAGTATATTTGGCCCCCAACCCCCCCCATTCCTTTTCCACGCAACTTCATCTAGAAATAAGATTATTGCATTGCTCAATGTATTGTATATACTGTAGCTATTTCTATTTCTATATGAAGTCTATTTACCTTTGTTGTTAAAGGAACAGGGATTTTTTATGATTTTGTTTTCTAATCAACTGAAATAAATAACATTGATCTTGAGTTCTTTCCAAGACCCCCTGGTTCTTTCCAATTCAGTATGAGTATGTGATTGTGTCTCACGTGTTTCATTCTAATGGTAAAGGCTGCTTATTCAAAATCTGTTCCAACTATGTACAGTTGAAGTCGGAAGTTTACATACACCTTAGCCAAATACATTTAAACTCAGTTTTTCACAATTCCTGACATTTAATCCTAGTAAAAATTCCCTGTTTTAGGTCAGTTAGGATCACCACTTTATTTTAAGAATATGAAATGCCATAATAATAGTAGAGAGAATGATTTATTTCAGCTTTTATTTCTTTCATCACATTCCTAGTGGGTCAGAAGTTTACATACACTCATTTTCCTGACTAATGTCTTGAGATGTTGATTCAATATATCCACATCATTTCCAAACATAACGATGGCCATTATGGCCAAACAGTTCTAATTTTGTTTCATCAGACCAAAGGACATTTCTCCAAAAAGTACAATCTTTGTCCCCATGTACAGTTGCAAACCGTAGTCTGGCTTTTTTATGGCGGTTTTGGAGCAGTGGCTTCTTACATTTCCTTGCCGAGTGGCCTTTCAGGTTATGTCGATATAGTACTCGTTTTACTGTAGATACTTTTGTACCTGTTTCCTCCAGCATCTTCACAAGGTCCTTTGCTGTTGTTCTGGGATTGATTTGCACTTTTCGCACCAAAGTATGTTCATCTCTAGGAGACAGAACGTGTCTCCTTCCTGAGCGGTATGACGGCTGCGTGGTCTCAAGGTGTTTATACTTGCGTACTATTGTTTGTACAGATGAACGTGGTACCTTCAGGGGTTTGGAAATTGCTCCCAAGGATGAAACAGACTTGTGGAGGTCTACACATTTTTTTCTGAGGTCTTGGCTTTTGATTTTCCCATGATGTCAAGCAAAGAGGCACTGAGTTTGAAGGTAGGCCTTGAAATACATCCACAGGTACACCTTCAATTGACTCAAATTATGTCATTTAGCCTATCAGAAGCTTCTAAAGCTATGACATCATTTTCTGGAATTTTCCAAGCTGTTTAAAGGCACAGTCAACTTAGTGTATGTAAACTTCTGACCGACTCGAATTGTGAAGTGAAATAACCTGTCTGTAAACAATTGTTGGAAAAATTACTTGTGTCATCCACAAAGTAGATGTCCTAACCGACTTGCCAAAACTATAGTATGTTAACAAGAAATTTGTGGAGTGGTTGAAAAACAAGTTTTAATGACTCCAACCTAAGTGTATGTAAACTTCCGACTTCAACTGTAGATCATGTGCAGTTAAAGGATAGAGGGTTGTGTTAGAGGAAATAATCCCTTTTTCTCTAAACTCTCCTGATTTCAATACATAAAGGCATCCCAATGCCTAAAGGTTTCTGAATTCCTCAAGAGTATGTTTCCTGGTTATGTGCCAAACCTCATAAACTATTTTACCCCTGCACGCTTTTATATCACTTGGCCATATGCAGATATTTTATTTATTTTTATTTATTTCACCTTTATTTAACCAGGTAAGCCAGTTGAGAACAAGTTCTCATTTACAACTGCGACCTGGCCAAGATAAAGCAGGGCTCTCCAACCCTGTTCTTGGAGAGCTACTACCCTGTAAGTTTTCGCTCCAACCATAATCTAGTGCAGGTGATTCTAATAATTAGCAAATTGATATGCTGAAACAGGTTAGTTACAATTGGGGTTGGATTGAAAACCTACAGGAGGGTGGATTGAAAACCTACAGCAGGGTGGCACTCCAGGAACAGGGTTGGAGAGCCCTGGTCTAGACTATTCTGTAGCAAAGGAGAGAAACGTGAGGTATTCTTTATTTCTATCATTCCAGGAAATAGTAAGCTCACAGGACCATTAGAGTGCCTTTGGACTTTATTCAATCAACCCACAATGCACAACAAAGTCAAACTGCATGGAGGAAAGGAACGTTTACACTAAAAATCTATATTTGTTTCCCCCACTGAACATATTGTTGTAATTTTTGGAACAGAAACCAGTGTTTTTTTTAAATGCAAATGCACATCCTGACAATCATGCAGTGCCAGTTTAATGGAGTTCCAACTTAGATCACTATGTCCTGTGACCTGAACCGCTAACTTTACCAGCATACTCACATTTAGGTGTTGTACTGTAGGTACATTAATCATCTGTTAAGTAAATGCCCACAGTACCAGGGTTGGCAGGAATACTAAAATCTAAATGGCACACTAGCCAGTCTTGTCCATATACAGCATGTAAACACTGTCTTAAAGCGACAGTCTGCGATTCGAAAAACAACGACAAGGTATCCCTGCCACTTGTTTTGGTAAACAACTGAGAGATGGGGCTAGGTAAATGTAACCCTTCTCAAATTCAGACAGCACTCCAGATGCAAGGACTGAAACTGATGTCCACATGCCACATGAAGATATTGTTTGTTAAAATGCTTGTTGAACAACAGAGTAATATAATAGGGTAAGCCATGAGGGATTTATAAGTTACAGTATATTCTTCGAGAATCAATGTGTATATCAATAATTGAAAAGACCACTGAACAGATTCCCAGATCACAGACTGTAACTTTAACATTTGGAGCACAGCGTCACTGTCACCAAAACAGACCTGCCCTTTTTCGTATGCTCTAGCATTGTGAGGTGTCAGTGGCTACCAGGGTGCTATACAAATACACACCATGCCGGCAGTGTCAGTCAGTACATTCTTTTCCTGGGAGAGCCACTACACTCACTCACATGAGAAGTGCTATCTGTGTGTTGAGAGTGAGACACAGGGGGCAGATGGGGTTCCCTTTCCCTGCATGTGGAGTTTGATCATGTTGTGAGAACACGTGCACACCCAACAGAAAGAGGTCTCGGCAGTACATAAACATTTTGGGCTGAGCGCCTTCAGTGGCACACTGGTCCAGATTCCAAGAAAGCCCTCTCTAACTGGGTGAAAGGTTAGAGCCATAGAAAATGTGCTCTCTGCTAGGAAAGGCAAAGGCAGTTAAGACAGTATAAATGGAAGTATAGGCCAGTATGAAGAATTGGACGAATGGAAACTCAGTCAGCAACAGTGACTGGACCCCTCTGCGTGCCAATAGGCCTTCACACTTACATTTACATTTTAGTCAGTTAGCAGACACTTCAATCAGAGGCCAACAGCATATTCATATCAGAGTATGAAATCCTCTGCACTATTTTCAATCATAATGCATAACTATCAGATGACTCAGGAAACAACAAAGCATGACCTGAAAACCATTTGGGCTCTATTTCAACTAAGTGCAAAATGCAGTTGAGTTGACTCATAAATCCACACCATAGTTATAAAGTGTTTAGAAAATATCCTCTGTAGTCAAAACACTTAACTTGGCTTTGGAAATAAAATAACCAGTTTGAAGACCTGGATGTATGTGATACTTCCAGGTTGTTATTGTAAAATATAATGTGTACTCAATAACCTACTCATGTTCTACTAATATGTACCTACTAAAGGCAATATAAACGCACTACACTAAAATATGAGCGGTTTCTTCTAGCATTTAATACCTTTATGCATCTGTTATAAAGTCGAAACAGGACAGTAATATGGCTAGTACAGGAATACGGTACAACATGAATGTGTACATTCTCATGGACAGTAAACAGAGAGCAATCGCTCTGTTAGATCACTGATTAATCTTTACATGATGGCCAGTTGGTTTTCCAGAATTTATTGAGCTGTCAAGCTAACAGCTCTTAGAAGACCTGATAATAAGGGATTACCAATCGATAGAGCTCTCACAAAACCTCCATGAGGGTTACTTGGAGGGGTAAAGGAGTGAAAACATGACCCAGGGGTCACTCAATTAGAGCATGGGGATCAGGCACAGGCCATGTCATCATCTCTGACCATCTCCATTACATAACCACATGGCCACAGCTCACTGTAAGTGGTCATTTAAGACAAAGTGAAAACCTAATCAAATCAAATAAAAATTAAATTGGTAATGAGGGGCGGACATTTCTAGTTCTGAAACCCATTATTTTGTCTAGTTTGATTTTCAATTGTTTCCCCTCTCACACCCAATGACTCCTGTTTTCCATATGATGGTCATCTGACGTAGAAAAAGATGTCACACCTGCTCTGACCTGCATGTGCATTGATTACAAGGAGTGTGCATTAACAATGCTGAGGAGGAGCAAAGAGCGAGGTGACACATCCTGACGATAATAACAGTCTGTTGGGTTCATTGTCTCTCAATGAGCAGAACAGGAGGCACGCTCTAGAAACAATGTTCCTTGCCAATCATCCCCTCAGCCTCCACCTGCATGCGAATGTGTACTCTGGCTGAACCCCGACCCTTGACCTTCTGTGGTCAGCAGGATGTTGAAGGTCACCCTGAGAGTGCTTTAAAGAGAAAGTGATTAGGGCACTAATGGAGTCTGGGCACTTAAGAGCTACTGGTCCCCAATACTGGGGTAACCCCAAACCCCAAGGTCCGGACTAGTGTCCACTGAGGATCAACTGACCCCACCACAGACTGGTTCCACTGGACATGAGAGAGAAAAAAGGTTTCACACTAATCTAACACTTACAATGATGGCTAATGGGCTGGCAGAAAATCTGCAACCACATATCAAAGCTAATTTGTTCATTCTAACTGAAAAGCTATATCAACCTTTTAGCTCACAGTACACAACATGCCCGAGCACACCAGAAAAGGGTCCAGCTCTCCTTTGCAACAGTCAGAACTTACAGTAGGCATACGTGTTGTTGTTGATGATTTAGCTACCTGATTCTGCAAACAGAGACAAAAACCTAATAACAATCATCCATCATCACAATGATAAAACCCAAACTTCAATCGATCCCATCTATCACACCTTCATACAGAGCACAGCACAACCTCTGGCTGTTATAATCCAATCTGTGGGGACCTAGGGCTCTGGGGGCTGGGGCCTGTACCAGGAATGACCTGATTAGCCTACCAGCCAGAGAGCTGCCCCCTGCTTCATTAACCCAACCCACTACTGTGGAATGGCACTTTCACTGCTCTTAATTTCATTTCCCTAATCAAATTTTCACTCCGGCGCACCATGATCACCGCATCTGGTTGAGGGGTGTTTTTGAGGCCTTCTGGTAAATAGCATTGTGAGATCATCTCTGGGAGGCCTTCTAGCTTTCACTGATGGATGGGTGGGGGGACGAGGGAATCAAATCAATGTGTAGTAATCAAACAGTCTGGAGAGAGGGCTGATTGTGTGTTGGTAAACATTACAAAGACTTCTGGACCATATGGTACTCTCACTGAGTGACGCTATCTCACACTATCATCAATATTGCACAATGTTGGTTGTCAACACAAAGCAACATGGAGTGCTGACATGGAAAAAGTTTGTGTCTGATTTTCCATACCAGAGCTGGTTTGAGAGTTGTAATGGTAGACATCAGACCATGTAGCACACACACACACACAAACATCACAAATGCTGCTACCAGATTCTTATTTACCATTGCTAATACTGCACAATTTAAACCCTTGCCCCCCAAAACGTGTAAATATTGGACTATAACTTGTGCCTTCCTGTATTATACTTATGCTACAATGTTTATTCTATTCTACTGAGACATTTACTTTATGTTCGTATTCTTATCTTTTATTATTTATTTTTGTTGTTGCATTGTCGAGAAGGAAGCTGCAAGTAAGTATTTCATTGGACGGTGTATACCATGTATATCCTGTACATACTGTATGACTAATAAAACATGAAACTTGAAACTGGGGGAGGATGAGCTAACAGCTCCCCCTGTTGGCTGTGTGATATAGGAGAGAGGCATGAACAAGAGAAAAGAGGATGGGAAAATAAGAGAGGTTGACATAGTAAATTGTCAGAGTACATTGCAGAGAGGGCAGATTATGGGTGACCTATCCTGAAAGTCAAGAACATTCCATCTCCATTCTGGCATGCCTGGGTACCAACCCTTTGAGGACCACTGCCTCTTCAGAACTGAACGCTGGGAGAGGAAATAGTATTACCTTCAGAGGCCTGTCTGGCCCCACATACAAGGTCTGGAACATTTCCCCTTCCAAGGGCCATCCCAAACTCTGAGAAATGCAACATAAATCGTACTCCTACGTATTATTTACAAGCAATAAATAATGTGTAATAACTCATATCTATGTGTGTTTGACTTTCCTTGAATTATTTTCACCAAAGGGCAAAGATCCTTGGTATAGATAGAGATGTCCCTGACATATGCACACTGTAAACACTTATGTACCAAACTCACTTAGCAAATATCAAAAGGCCCTGGATGTTTCCTGCCATTTTTCTGCAGAGTGTTTTCTCTCAAAGAACAGGATGCAGAGCCTAGTTTTCCCACAGACCAGCAAAGGTTGGATCTCAATGCCGTTCCACAGCGGTTCTATGTTGTATTTACAGAGGACAATAAAGGAGAAGCTAACCTATTGTGAGAGGGCCTCTGTGCCGGGGCTACTTGACCTCCAAATTACAGGTAAGGAACATAAAAGCCCTTTAACTGTAACTATGTCTGCAGATTGTTTCAGCCATACCATCGTTTCAGTTCATCAACAGCACATTTTCTATTTATCTAGCATAAAGCTTCACATCAATGGAAGCATAGAAAGTCAAACCACTTTGCAATTTGCAAGTGGTGTGGTTAGACAGTGGAACTGATATTGGCCAGAATTCCTCTAATGCAAAAAAAAAGGATAGGCTGGGAAGTTTAGCTTATTGTCAGCTAGGCATAGGCAAGGCACATCAGACTATTAACAGAGCTTCTCAACATTTAGATTTAAACCAGGCTCATCTTTGCAGAGAGTTCATGTCGGAAAGTTTCTGCACTTCATGACAGTTTGTTCCCCCATAGCTGCCAGCCTTTCCATAGTAATTTTGAATTTTTTAAGCTGATTTCCTGCAATTCAATTTTTTTTGCAGTTTTCTAGCTAATCCTCATACAACTCTACACATTTTGCAATAAGGCTGAGAGAGTTTTGCATTTTTAGAAGTTAATTTCCTGCTATTCTACACATTTTGCCATGAGGAGGGGGCTATGTCATAAATATGACCATATGACCATAGAGATCATATTCAATTACTAGAGGGGCTATGTCCTATACCTTCGAAGTTCCAGAATGGGGTGAAAATGGCAGCCATATTGGTCAGGGAGAAATCCAAACCAGTCTAATTGGAATGGCAGTGGAGGCATAATCCTAATTTTACTTATGCAGGAAAATAAAACAAAGGCATGCGAAATATCAGAAATAGTGAAACTGAATTATTGTCAACCTAAAATATTTTTCTGGTCTCTCCAGAGATGTTCGATCAGGTTCAAGTCCGGGCTCTGGCTGGGCCACTCAAGGACATTCAGAGACTTGTCCCGAAGCCACTCCTGCATTGTCTTGGCTGTGTGCTTAGGGTCGTTGTCCTGTTGGAAGGTGAACCTTCGCCCCAGTCTGAGGTCCTGAGCGCTCTGGAGCAGGTTTTCATCAAGGATCTCTCTGTACTTTGCTCCGTTCATCTTTCCCTCAATCCTGACTAGTCTCCCAGTCCCTGCCTGTGAAAAACATCACCACAGCATGATGCTGCCACCACCATGCCTCACCATAGGGGTGATGCCAGATTTCCTCCAGACGTGACGCTTGGAATTCAGGCCAAAGAGTTCAATCTTGGTTTCATCAGAACAGAGAATCTTGAGAGTCCTTTAGGTGCCTTTTGGCAAACTCCAAGCGGGCTGTCATGTGCCTTTTACTGAGGAGTGGCTTCCGTCTGGCCACTCTACCATAAAGGCCTGATTGGTGGAGTGCTGCAGAGATGGTTGTCCCTCTAGAAGGTTCTCCAATCTCCACAGAGGAACTGGAGCTCTGTCAGAGTGATCATCGGGTTCTTGGACACCTCCCTGAACAAGGCCCTTCTCCCCCGATTGATCAGTTTAGCCAGGCAGCCAGCTCTAGGAAGAGTCTTGGTGGTTCCAAACTTTTTCCATTTTAGAATGATGGAGGCCACTTTGTTCCTGGGGACCTTCAATGCTGCAGAATCTGTGCCTCGACACAATCCTGTCTCGGAGCTCTATGGACAATTCCTTCAACCTCATGGCTTGGTTTTTGCTCTGACATGCACTGTCAACTGTGGGACCTTATATAGACAGTTGTGTGCCTTTCCAAAATATGTCCAATCAATTGAATTTACCACAGGTGGACTCCAATCAAGTTGTAGAAACATCTCAAAGATGATCAATGGAAACAGGATGCACCTGAGCTCAATTTTGAGTCTCATAGCAAAGGGTCTGAATACTTATGCAAATAAGGCATTTCTGTTTGTCTAAAAACCTGTTTTCGCTCTGTCATTATGGGGTATTGTGTGTGGATTGATGAGGGAAAAATTTTATTTAATCAATTTTAGAATAAGGCTGTAACGTAACAAAATGTGAAAAAAATAGAAGGGGTCTGAATACTTTCCGAAAGCACTGTAATCATAAATGCAGTTTATACCGGTTTTATACCAATTTTCTGCATAAATAGCCTCTAAAATATATGTTAAAAAAAATCATGAAAAGCTGAGAGTGCTATCATATGATACAATATCAGTACTTGTTGCGTTTACAACTTGTCTAACTCCTATCATCTACTGATTTCAGCCAGTGTATGGCTGTGGATTGAGTACATTGTTTGAATGGGATGTTTGCATATTGGCAGTTAATTTGAAAATGTTTATAGAATCACTCCTCTAAAACTGTCTGGCTAGTTGACTAAGAAACATATAGTGCATATAAATTCTTCAAATTAATTATTCGACACAATATCTGATCACAGCACTGGCAAACCATGGTTGACCAACTCCCTGACCAAAATGGCTGACCTTTATCCCATCATAAGAAGGTTCATTTCAATTCTAGTATTGTAATTCTATTAAAAAAAGGTGTGTGTGGTACACCAGTGCCTGGTTCATCTGTCACGTGTCATTGGCTAGTGATCCATCATGCTGTTTTAGAAGTTAATGGGGTTCCTTTTTAACCCAACAGTTGTAGGAACCGGGCCAGCCATTGTGTTGTTTTTCAATGTTTTGCTAATAATATTCAGCCAACCTGACAACTACAGCTTGTTAAAACATGTACAAGTAACCTGTTAAAGATTTGGCTTCCATTTTGAGGGTAATGGTTTGGCTGATGAGCCATGAGTGAAGCATCGTTTTTCAGCATTAGATAGCGTGAATTTGATAGAGGATCAACAATCTGTCTCCCTGACGATAAGAGCGTTCAAAGTGGGCTGCTTTGGTCCAACACTATCTTTTCCTCACATGTCAAACAGTGATGCTAGATAATGCTGCTAGGACAAATCCAGCTTTGAAACGTGCCAAAGGGTGCTGTGTGGACTCAGGAAACCTCACTTCACTTATGCTTTGAAATAACTGCCTCCAAAAACTTGATACAATCTTGTATTAACTGAAATCATCCGTTTTTTATATGGATTTCCCATTGATGTTCTGATCGTGTTTTAGCTTGGGTTCCTTAATCTACAGCCCATTCTCATCCTCTGGAACCTTTTGATTCAGGTTCCTTGCCACGACTTTCATTCTTCACTTTTACCTAGCCGAAAAAACAGAGACATGTCTGTGTCCAACATTATCATTGCTGTGATCTAACATGTGCTTGTTACATATGGACAAGGCTGGTCTAACGTATATAATATCTCTCTATCACTACCCCAGAGACCAAGGTCTCACCCTTCCCACTGTAGGGCCTTGGCCAAATATTCCTGACTCATTCTTGTTGAATTACAGGGAGCTATTTCCTGACGTGGTTAATGAAATCAGTCATCACTGCATTGCAGAAATCAATTATGCATCTTATGTGTTTGTTTGGACTTCTTTAATCCTTTGAAAAGTAAAGTGCATGTTTTATAGTTTGAAGTCTTGCCAGATTTTTCCTGTTGTTTTTATTGATGCTAATCATGCTTCAAAATACCACATGTTGGAGCTTGAACTGATCTGACAGGGACAAACACAGATGTTTCAAAGGCCAAAATAATATTTATTAAGTTTCCCAAAATGCATCAGTTCAACAAATGTCCAATCTGATGTTGAGGCACTAATGACATAAGAAACTCTGGTCCAATATGGATATGTCATTGTATTGAGGCTAATGTCACAACATTACTTTAATAAACCCCTTTTTGAGACCAAGGTCACTCTCCCTCCAGATATTGATATATAAAAATGGCAATCTGACATGATGGGGTATGATGGAGGGAAATATTAACCGCATAAGGGAAGGGGAACACTGAAGACAGCCCTCTGCACCAGGGGCCCTCTACAGAGCTGACAGGCAGACAGACAGGGGTGGGATAGGGGATTCCTGGGGGATCCCAGAGAGAGCTGGACATCTGACACACTGGGAGACAGGGATAAAACCAAACAGTCTGAATTTCCCAACATAGGAAAAATCAAATGGAATTACATGGTCAGGTATGCATGTTAGGGAACATGCATTATGGGGACAAATGCTGTGGTGATGACAGGCAAGGACTATAGGTGCTTTCATGTATGAAACTGGTTCCATCCTTGGTGTTGTTTCAAGAACTACATTACATTTCATAATGGGATTTACCACACAAAATCAGCTGACTAGCACAATACAACATTTAACGTGACTTGTGCAGCAGACAGAGCTCACAACGTTCTAGTTAGACTTGTGGTAGTAGAGGTGCTCACAGACAGAGGGAAGAGATTCAACTTCCCTCAGCGAAGAGAGGAGCGCTCCAGCAGATCCAGCTGACTCGTGGGCCCAGGGTCCGACAGGAGAGACGCTCTGGAGGTGTCATGTTCCAGGACATGCTAGGCTTGAGCTGGGAGACGCACCCACAGGGGGAACCAGCCACCAGGACCCACTGAACAAGAGAATAGAGTTTCACCTTCAGCCAAAAGCCCCCCTCACACCCCTCCACTCGCAATGTGCTGACAGAGGACTGACAATGTTGCGGTGCAGAGATACTTTATGCCTACGGTGGTTTTGTTTGATTTGTTCAGATACAGTTTATTCTGTACCGTACAATATGATGGTGGATGAGTTGTTTTTCCATGATCCCTCACTGGAAGCATATTAAGCAAGTGATCCAATATATTCCCATCTTAAACCTAACTCCACCAGCCTTAATACATTAATGATAAGGCTACCTATGATATGGACCAGGCATGTAGGCAAATGAGGGATTCATTTACCCGCCTGGACTAAATCTCCTATGGCCATCCAACAAGCAGAGTGATGAACATTAACCTTACTTTTAGTTTTTTTGGAACAGGGGTTTTTGTAATCGGGGACAGACCCCTGTGGCTTTCTCTTGAGGGCAAAGTGGGATTAGGGAACACCCCCCCTTGTTTTCTACCCGATTTGACCCTACCCGATTTGACCCTATCTATGCCAGTGGCACCTTCATCTCCATTTTATGATATGTAATCCTTTAACACCTTTCTGACAGATTTTTTATTGTGCTCCAATTCGCTCTAAGAAATGAACTTGGGTCAGTTACTGTGTTTATTCTTTAACAGATTGTAAAGAATTGGTTCAAATGTATTTAGGTTGGCTGACTGTTGTATATCTTTTCTAAAGCTGCTTCACAGACCAAAGCTTGGATAGCCCTGTAAATGGAGCCCTGCATGCTAGTGCACTGTAGGCTCTGTTATGGTGACCTGCAGATATCCATTCAGAGACCATTACTAAGCAGATTACTCCTTCAAATCTGTGTCAGGACATAGTTCTCATGTCTGGTGATGCTGATACAGAGCTGTGGAATACTAATGATTTACCCTTTTTATTTAACCTTTATTTTGACAGGGAAGACATATTGAGACCTAGGTCTCTTTTCCAAATGTGCCCTGTATAATAAAATATAAAATACACATTAAACACAAAATATATACACTACCGTTCAAAAGTTTGGGGTCACTTAGAAATGTCCTTGTTTTCGAAAGAAAAGCAATTTTTTTGTCCATTAAAATAACATCAAATTGATCAGAAATACAGTGTAGACATCGTTAATGTTGTATTGGGCTCCCGAGTGGCGCAGCGGTCTAAGGCACTGCATCTCAGTGCTTGAGGCGTCACTACAGACCCCCTGGTTTTATTCCAGGCTGTATCACAACCGGCCGTGATTGGGAGTCCCATAGGGCGGCGCACAATTGGCCCAGTGTCGTCTGGGTTTGGACGGTGTAGGCCGTCATTGTAAATAAGAATTTGTTCTTAACTGACTTGCCTAGTTAAATAAAGGTACAAAAATAAAAAATAAAAATCTTATAGGCAGAGTTGCAAAGAAAAAGCCATATCTCAGACTGGCCAATAAAAATAAAAGATTAAGATGGGCAAAAGAACACAGACACTGGACTTTTTCTTTGCAACTCTGCCTAGTTCAGCATCCCGGAGTCGCCTCTTTACTGTTGACATTGAGACTGGTGTTTTGCGGGTACTATTTAATGAAGCTGCCAGTTGAGGACCTGTGAGGCGTCTGTTTCTCAAACTAGACACTAATGTATTTGTCCTCTTGCTCAGTTGTGCACCAGGGCCTCCCACTCCTCTTTCTATTCTGGTTAGAGCCAGTTTGCACTGTTCTGTGAAGGGAGTAGTACACAGCGTTGTAAGAGATCTTCAGTTTCTTGGCAATTTCTCACATGGAATAGCCTTCATTTCTCAGAACAAGAATAGACTGATGAGTTTCAGAAGAAAGTTACTTGTTTCTGGCCATTTTGATCCTGTAATCGAACCCACAATTGCTGATGCTCCAGATACTCAACTAGTCTCAAGAAGGCTTCTTTAATCAGCACAACAGTTTTCAGCTGTGCTAGCATAATTGCAAAAGGGTTTTCTAATGATCAATTAGCCTTTTGAAAATGATAAACTTGGATTAGCAAACACTACGTGCCATTGGAACACAGGACTGATGGTTGCTGATAATGGGCCTTTGTATGCTTATGTAGATATTCCATTAAAAATCAGCCGTTTCCAGCTACAATAGCCATTTACAACATTAACAATGTCTACACTGTATTTCTGATCAATTTGATGTTATTTTAATGGACAAATAAATTGCTTATCTTTCAAAAACAAGGACATTTCTAAGTGACCCCAAACTTTTGAACGGTAGTGTATATACATAAGAATACAAAAACACAGTCATGGTAAGCACAAATAAAACATCACAAATCACCCAGAAAAACAGTTACATTCATCCACAAATAAATCCCCAGTCAATACTTTAAATTGCCCAAACGGCACCAGAACAGCAAGATGAAATGTATTTTGAATTTAGTTCCAGCAATATGGTGCATTAAAACTAAAAGCAGATTTACCTAGCTCGGTGGAGACCCTAGGAACCTCAAGAGAACCAATCCTGTGAACGGGTTAGGCAACTCAGGTGTCTATACTTCCACAGTAAAGTTAGATAAGACAGAAGTTTATGAAGTAGGGACTTGTAAACACAAAGGGAGTAATGTACAGATCTACGGGTCTTTAGCGAAGTCCAGCCAACCTTTTGATACAGGATGCAGTGATGAGTATCAAAGCTGTCGCCGGTAACAAAACGAAGGGCACTATGGTAGATGGCATCCAAAGGTTTAAGAGTAGTTGCAGCTACACTTTGATAAATAATTTCACCATAATCAAGAACAGATAAAAGGTTGACTGAATCATCTGCTTCCTGCTGCTTAGAGAAAGGCACGATCTGTTTCTGTAGAAAAAGCCAACTTTAAATCTTAGCTTTTTAACCAGCTCATCTGTATGTTTTTTTAACGTCAAATCCATATAAATCCAAATGCCTAAGTATTTATATGCGGGAACACGTTCGATTGGAGAACCATCTAATAAGTGAACATTTAGTTCATCTGAAACATTCTTATGAGAGTTTAAAAACAACATGTATTTTGTTTTGCCTGTATAAAGCCCAAGTTTTAAATCAGCAAAGGATTCCTGCATAGCTATAAAATCTGACTGTAGTTTTGAAACAGCCAGATCAACAGTTGCGGCAATAGCATACAGTCGCAGCAGTATCATCCGCATATAGATGAAGTTTTCAATTTAAACCAAACAGGAGGAATACAGTAAAGGTACAGTACAGCGTATCAAAAACATGTTTACATTAACTGAGGCATGGGAACTATAAACACTAAGCAGCTCTACACTGTGCAGTACAATGAAGCCTAACTGTCAAATCATCCTGAAAACAGAGGGCTGCTGACCCCTACAGCACAGGTCAGTACATGCTGCAAATAGCAATAAATAAGGGACTCCATTTATACAAAAACTATTCTTTGTCACTAACTTCATGCAAGCTATATAATCACGCAAAGCTTGCAGGCAGGTTAAAAAATGTTAAGAGCAGCTATTTCGGAAAAAGGAAATTGGAAATCCAATGATAACGGTCTGTGTCCTGTGTATGGCAGTGTTACCTTGGATGTGGGAATGAGCCCTGTGAATCACTGGTGGCAAAGTGCAGTATGGGGACTGGGTAACTGAGACTAGGGGACTGGTGATACCATGAAAATATGTTGTCCTGCTACGGGGGGGAATACAATCCCTAACACACACTGCAGGTGGGAGAAAGAGAGGGGGAGAGAATGAGGAACAATGGCAAACAGGAAATAGAGAACTTACAACACAATGCTCCCAGAATTCCCTGCAGGCTTCAACAGATAAGGAAGTCCATCTAATTCTATATTTCCCCCCTAAATATATTCCTACTGTCCCAAGTCACATCTTGTACTTTCTGCACAGTAGGCATATCCTAGGACATTGTGGTGAAATAACTTCATAAATACATAATTATGTCTCTCACAGACTGAAAAGCCATTGTAGATATTCAATAGAATGTGCATTCAAAATATGTTTTATTCATTAACCAACTCTTCCTTATTAATATATATCATCCAATTATCTGAATCAGGTAAATCAAAATGCTAAGAAATTGTAATTGTAGTCTTTCATCGAGAGAATGATTGCATACACAACCTTGAGGGCTCTAACACATTTATATTACCTGGCAAAAGTGCAAGACCATGTAAACACCTGCAAGGGCTTGGTTTATGCATGTATCGGGTGCATGTATTTACATTGTGTGCGTGTGCTTCAATCAAATGATGAACAAACAAACCGTAAGAGACCAGTGTTTTGAAGTCAGTTTAATAATACTTTCCTGTGGATATTTTGTCTCAAATTTCCAATGGCATAAGGACGAACTCAGTGGACCACCGGCAGAGTACGTTCAAATGGCATTCGTGGAGCCTAACACAGGTGATCCTCTATTTATTTGTCAGACTAGCTAATCACACCAAAGAAGATTCCACCACTGCAGTGGAACGTGGCACATGCTGCTGTAGCAGAGGATCCTGCACCTGCATCTGACAGCTGTGCTGAGCAAAAAGCAACTGTCCAGCTGTTGACAGCGCCACAATGTCCACTCAACTGGGCTATTTATTTCAGAGGACAATCAGACCTGGCAGAGGAGAGGAAGCCACAAGCAGGTCTGGAACCACAGAGGGAGCTGGCCACACAAACAGGGTTGGAGATGCAGACTATAGCTGACAGTGGTACAACACCGCCTCCTACAGAGACGGGTGACAGTCACACGTTATAGGTCTACATGACACTGTCGATAAGTAAATCAGTAGGCATTATTAGCTTGTAACAGGACAGTATGCACATTGAGTGATGTGAGGACCTTTTCCGTAAACTTTTAAACTGCATTCACAGGTCACCTAAAAGGTTAAATATGTAGGCCTGGTTTAATAACTGTGGGTTATCTGTTTAAAGATGCACTATGCGGAAATCGCTCCGCCATTTCCTGGTTGCTAAAATTATAATAGTTCGCCTAATTTAAGTTTATGTGACAAAACAAGCAAGTATAGTGTAGAGAATAATTATACAATATAAAGCGCTGTTAAATATATTTTGCATAACCAAAAATATTGTATTTTCAGCTATTTTCAGCTGTTTGAAGCTCGTATCTATAACTCACATTTCTATGTGAATCTGGTCAGGTCACCCAAAAAGTTACATATTGCAGCTTTAAAAGTTATTGTTTTTATAGTTTGTTCTATTAGAAATTCAGCAACTAGAGGACATTGGATGTTGACCGTAGAAACGTAAACAAACCATCTGTCCCAACAAACCATCAGTATCATAGGTTGTAGCTAGATGGAGTAGGCCTACAGCTCCATCTAGTTATCACGTCGAGGACAACAGTTGTTGACAACTGTAGCATTTTAGCTAAGCCTAACCCTTACGCTTTTCCTAACCTTAACCTCATTCTCCTAACATGCTACATTAATTATAATATCCTAACCTGCTACGTTAATTCTAACCTTGTATGTAAACAAACCATAAATCCTGACAAACCATCAGTTCCTAACCTCACTCTCCTAACCTGCTGTGTTAGTTCTCTTAACCTGCTACATCAGAGAGCAAGAGTTGAAGCGGGATTGTGGGATTGTTTGTATGGAGGTCTATGAGAATGTCGATTTTTGGGCAAATTTTCTACGTGAGGTTTATTTGATCGAACAGAAGTTTCATAATGTTTAAGTTCAAATAAAATTGTATTTGTCACTTGCTTCGTAAACAACAGGTGTAAACTAACAGTGAAATGCTTACTATGCTACAAATGTAGGCCTACTGATATAAGTTGACACACATGGCTTTCTGGCAACTTTGATTAAAAACGATTTTATATTAGTGATGGGCATTCCGAGTCTTTTTGGTGAGCCGGCTCATTTGGCTCCGTTCACGTAAAAGAGCCGACTCATTTGGCTCCCAAACAGCTCTTCGTTCAAAATGTTTTTTTTATTTTTAAATCGACCTAGAACCATGAAAAAAATTGCACATCTCCAATGTAAAGCCCAAAAGGTAGCCTGCCATTATGTCAGATCGTGAAATGCGGCAAATTATTAGATGGCCTGCAAAAAAAAGACGCACTGAAAAATCTGCATGGACCAGATTGACGCGCTCTCCCCACTATTGATTGTTTCTGCTGTGAGGATTCACCCTCTTTAGAGAATTTGTAGTGTCTGAGGGTCTATGATTTTGCTATGTAGAGGCCAGGGATTGGTTTATTAAAATCACGCCATATTATGTTACATAGGATATAAATACTTGGTTGAGACAAAGGAGGGAGAGACAACAGATTGGGCCGTTGTTCTCCAGATGCTGGCAGATATCTGTAAATTGATACTGTGATCTTTGATACAATAAAATCTTTATAATCAAAGTACAGTGTAAGCGGACTTCTTATCATCACAGCATAATTAGCAACGTTGTCTTGGACACCACATTAAATGGCGACGAGGTATTTGGGACGAATTAAGTCTTTTCTCAGCATTCCATTCATGGGCTGCGAAGTGACTCCCGCTCAAGACGCCGGCAGATAAGGTGAGATTTCTCACAGTTTTGGGGCGCTGGTCAGTTCGTGTGCTTGTGCATGTGTGTGCGTTCAGACGTACCGTTAAAGGACTTGTGTGTGCGCTTTGCTGTTATTTGCTGTGTGATGGGAATCCGTTCTAAATTCTAAATTTGTTTGCGTTGGGAACAACGCAAACAGGGGGGAATGTATATAGGAATTATTAACACTCGGCACACATATTTTGGCTTGGAAAAAAAGTGTGAGAGAGTGTCCAGGAAAAGCATGAAGGAATAAGGCCAGGAAATAAGGAAAAAGTATACTTTTAGGACGTCGCTGATTAAGGAAGCCCTCAAAGAGGCGATCATTAAGATGGGCCATAAATCCTGGGAGTCATTAGATTGACTGTCGGGTCAGTTCTGGGAACTGTCAGTTGTAGAATATACATTCAATTGCACGTTACCTCTCAGAATATATTTGACGAAGTATATATCCGAAGTAACCTCTCATTGAATTTTCTGCAACTCGAGGTAGCAGAAATTTAGTAAGGTACAAAGGAAATAAGGAGCGACGGTAGCATGCTTAATGTATTGTATGAACGGATGCATTCCTCTTGAATTGTGTGTGTGAAGAGGAGAGCCTATGTCTCTCTGTGTGTGTGTGGGAGAGAGAAAAATAATAAAATAAAGACGTCTCTGTTGTGTTTAAACTGTGTGTCGACTCATGTTAGGATAAGATTTATGTTACAGATATATACATATATATGTTTTGGTTGAGAACAGGGATTCTTGTTTAAGTTAAGGTTAAAAATCGTATGAGTCTCCGTTGGTGAAAACGTTAATAATTGTTAACTAAATATGAGCCCCCTGGAAGGACGGTAAGGTTAAAAATCTTATGAGTCTCTGCAAAAAGAGAACGTTCACTAACTATTAGAATATCATGAGCCTACAGGGAGGACTTTTTAAGAGTGTATAGAGATGTTTTGTAATTGATAACAACATAACTATAAATCTGCAGATTAGAATAATTGAAGATAAGAGGCTTCTAAGTGGGATTTGTGTTCTGTGTTGGTTTGTGAGTTTTGTTGGGTGTTGCTGTTTGTCAAGGGGGGGAGCAAGTGGAGCGACAGCGGGTCTGTTTGCTCTGTTGTTTGGACTTGGAGGGAGCTGCTTGGGAGCTCTCTCCACTCTGAAATCACACTGGTGAATGAACTACGCACGCGTGGGATTTTATGTGTTTAGAGTTACGTAGAGCAAATATGCCACTCCCCTGCTTGCACTGAGCTGCTGTGACATGCAGACAGAGTAGAAAGGGAGAGAGAGACTTACATACGATTAAGGTATTCTGTTTGATAAGTGGCTGTTGTTTAACTATGAAACTATTTGATTGAATAGATAAATGAGAGATATGTTGACGGATTAAAAATAATTAAATAAATAAATTAAATTAAATGTTATTGAGCTATTTATAATATTCCTGAGTTAAGCTGTTTGCTTATTTCTTAGCGCGAATGTGAACATAGGTATGCATAAAATACTAAATTCTTGTCTGTTTCTTTGTTCTTCTGTGATATGAGAGACGATAAGAAGGAGGAGAGAGAGAGAGCGAGGAGGTGCTGACAACGGATCAACTCCAACTAAGGCCAGTACTGATTTATCCACAAAACCCACTTTCCCTTACAGGATATAATAGATACATTGTGTATGCATAGAATATTTCATGTTGTGACCATTTCACAGGAACTTGGCAACAGACTGATGAATTGATGTAATTGATAATTCCACATTAGGTTTTTTTTGTGAATGAGTTGTTTTGATTAGAGTTGTGTTGGAAATCCAGCACTGACATTATTCTGTAAAATTAAGGTAATTGGGTGATTATTAAGCAATTGGGTTGTGAGTGCTGTAGTGTTGCTGGATTAGAGGTCTTTATTTTTTTGGATTGCTCTGAAGGTGACTACTTTCATTTACTTTCCTGACCGGATGTGGTAAGATTGCCACTAATCAATAATTTGGTAAAATAAAATAAAATAAAATGAATAAATAAGTAAATTGATGAATAAATAAATAAATAAATTGATTAATTAATTAATTTGGGGAAAGAAAGAAAAATCAAGAGGGAACTATAAGCTACATACAGTGGGGGAAAAAAGTATTTAGTCAGCCACCAATTGTGCAAGTTCTCCCACTTAAAAAGATGTGAGAGGCCTGTAATTTTCATCATAGGTACACGTCAACTATGACAGACAAATTGAGAAAAGAAAATCCAGAAAATCACATTGTAGGATTTTTAATGAATTTATTTGCAAATTTGGTGGAAAATAAGTATTTGGTCACCTACAAACAAGCAAGATTTCTGGCTCTCACAGACCTGTAACTTCTTCTTTAAGAGGCTCCTCTGTCCTCCACTAGTTACCTATATTAATGGCACCTGTTTGAACTTGTTATCAGTATAAAAGACACCTGTCCACAACCTCAAACAGTCACACTCCAAACTCCACTATGGCCAAGACCAAAGAGCTGTCAAAGGACACCAGAAACCAAATTGTAGACCTGCACCAGGCTGGGAAGACTGAATCTGCAATAGGTAAGCAGCTTGGTTAGAAGAAATCAACTGTGGAAGCAATTATTAGGAAATGGAAGACATACAAGACCACTGATAATCTCCCTCGATCTGGGGCTCCACGCAAGATCTCACCCCGTGGGGTCAAAATGATCACCAGAACGTTGAGCAAAAATCCCAGAACCACATGGGGGGACCTAGTGAATGACCTGAAGAGAGCTGGGACCAAAGTAACAAAGCCTACCATCAGTAACACACTACGCCGCCAGGGACTCAAATCCTGTCCCCCTGCTTAAGCCAGTACATGTCCAGGCCCGTCTGAAGTTTGCTAGAGTGCATTTGGATGATCCAGAAGAGGATTGGGAGAATGTCATATGGTCAGATGAAACCAAAATATAACTTTTTGGTAAAAACTCAACTCGTCGTGTTTGGAGGACAAAGAATGCTGAGTTGCATCCAAAGAACACCATACCTACTGTGAAGCATGGGGGTGGAAACATCATGCTTTGGGGCTGTTTTTCTGCAAAGGGACCAGGACGACTGATCCGTGTAAAGGAAAGAATGAATGGGGCCATGTATCGTGAGATTTTGAGTGAAAACCTCCTTCCATCAGCAAGGGCATTGAAGATGAAACGTGGCTGGGTCTTTCAGCATGACAATGATCCCAAACACACCGCCCGGGCAACAAAGGAGTGGCTTCGTAAGAAGCATTTCAAGGTCCTGGAGTGGCCTAGCCAGTCTCCAGATCTCAACCCCATAGAATATCTTTGGAGGGAGTTGAAAGTCTGTGTTGCCCAGCGACAGCCCCAAAACATCACTGCTCTAGAGGAGATCTGCATGGAGGAATGGGCCAAAATACCAGCAACAGTGTGTGAAAACCTTGTGAAGACTTACAGAAAACGTTTGACCTGTGTCATTGCCAACAAAGGGTATATAACAAAGTATTGAGAAACTTTTGTTATTGACCAAATACTTATTTTCCACCATCATTTGCAAATAAATTCATTAAAAATCCTACAATGTGATTTTCTGGAATTTTTTTCCTCATTTTGTCTGTCATAGTTGACGTGTACCTATGATGAAAATTACAGGCCTCTCTCATCTTTTTAAGTGGGAGAACTTGCACAATTGGTGGCTGACTAAATACTTTTTTCCCCCACTGTAGTCTAAAATAATGAAATAATTCACAATAAAGGAATATAAAATAGTTGTTACAATGGGGAAAAAGGACATCAAAACTACTAAAGTCATTACTCCTGTTGATGTAGTACAAAATAGTAATCCTTTAGTTAAGATATGACTCTGTGATCAGAAGGAAGTTGGAAAGAGAGGAAAGAAGAAGGATACTAGATATTTGATCTCTGATGGAAGTTGAAGGAAGAAGGATACTAGAGATTCGATCTCTGAGGAAAGTGAAGATGGAGAAAGCAATGAAGATTTGGAGATTAAAGGTGCTTTATGTTAAGGAGGATTTTATCCTACAATGATTAGGAAAGAAGAAATAGAAAAGATATAGACTGATGCGTATTATGCCTGGATAAGGGAAATAATTTAGAAGAGACAAAGAGAACTGGAAGAACAACTCAAGAAGCTGAAGATACAGAAGAGAAAAAACTGCTGAGAAAAGGATCCCAAGAATTGGAGAAGAATAATACATTGAGGAAAGGAAAGAGAGCACAAGTAAGAAGATGATGCAAGATGATATTTCGAGGACAGAACCTAGAATATAAGCCTTTGAAGAATACCGATATGTCAGATATACTTGAGAAGCTGCCTACTCTTCAAGATGGAGCATATCCTTGGATTTCAAAGTTGGAAGAAATTATGGTGGGAACATAGTCAGCCATAGGAGACATTTAGAGACTTTTGGCTAATCTCTTTGGGATTCCAGATATGGAAGAAATATTTCAGAGAGCGTGACTTCATAGATATGTGGGGACTGCAGTGAACGACCCTGAATTGTTGGCTGCAAGTAGAAATCGGTTGTGGAGAGCACTGAAAGATACGTTTCCAACAAATGTGCATTCTGACAACATTCTGATTGACCCACTAGGACAACAAGAAAATCAGAGAGCCTACGTGTCAAGAGTTCATCAAGTGTGGAGAAATATTACCGGAAATGATCCAGATGTGAGTCAAATTGAGCAGTCAATTTTGAGAGCTAAACTGCAGATGGGACTGCCCTCACCAGTAAGGAGCAAACTGGCAGAGGTGGTTGGACTTGGAAGCATGACAAAAGGTGTCTATAGAGATTATATAGCTCATCAAGTGGATCTGTACCGGAAAAAGGAACACAACCAGAAAGAACAGGACCAAGAAACTCTCCGAAAACTCAATGAAATACAACTGGGGGAGAATAAGAAGGAGAAGAAAAGCTTTGGTTATGAAGAATCAGTGTGAACCAAATCAACAATCACTGCTACAGCTTCAACTGAACAAGGTCAAATGCAATTGTACCAGCCACAACTAGTGGTACAAGTTGTTTCATATTCAATAACCAGTTTCTGGACAGAGACAGAATTGGAGAGGAAGAGGACGAGAAGGTTTAGGAAGAGAAAGAGGAGGAAAATTTAAGCCATACTTCCAGCAATCTTCAGAAGTGTGTTATGATTGTGGACAGGTTGGTGACTTTGCTGTGAGTGTAATGGGCCAGAAGGAAACACAAGAGGGAATTTCAGAGGAAGATACAGGAGCAAGTGAAGATCATCTGGAAGACAGGTGAACCCCTATAGGGGAAAGGAGCAAGGATTCTAGAGGTGCCCAGAAGATCCGAAAGGGGGGTGTCAGCTGGTAGCACCAGTTAGGGAAAAAAATCCAACAATTGAAGTGAAAATAAACAATGGACCATTGGAAGTGATGATGGATAGCGGAACAGCTTTTATCTGTGTTCAGCCTGAAGAGGTTACACATCTCACTATGTCAAATCAACTAATTAGGATAGGGATTTGAGGGAGTGAAACAGTTGATTACTCTTAAGGAACCAATTGAGCTCTGCTATGAAAATGAGAAAATTACAATACCCATACTGGTATCAGAACATATACCTATTGCATTGTTGGGAAGAGATGCATTGTGGAAATTGAATTGTACAATAAGATGTATACCAGACTGCTGTCTGGTAGAAGTGCCAAATGAAAAGGTTTACCAATTGTTAATGATGAAAGAGAATTGGGGGATTTGGAGGAGTGAAGATCAGCGATTTCTTAAAATCATGATTTCGGCTCAAGGACAAGGAGAGCCACAAGCTGTACGGATGACACATGAATCTATCTGCAGTGTGAAGATGGATTGAGACCCTATTAAAGAGGAGATGTTGCAAAAAGTTCAAGAATGTTTGTGATATCAAAGTAGTACTGATATTGGATTTGTGAATTCAGCACAATTGAGGTGAAAGTCGAACTTCAACCAGGAGGCAGACCTCCTTGGAAGAATCAGTATCCATTGAAAGATGAAGCAATCCAAGGGATTGAACAAGGAATTGAAGGACTTTCAAAAGCAGGTGTTTTGAAGACAATAGAAAAAATCGTTAGAGTAGGAATCAATTGTTGTTTTGGGAGAAACCATGAGGGGTTGATAGTAGCGCCTCTGGACCTATTAGGTCTGATGATTTAGGAAGCTATGGGTTAGCTCATGTTGCAAGGGGGAGTTTAGGAGAAAGATCACAAAGGAGTATGGTTTTTGGGAATCATATTTGCTTGAATAGGTTGACTATGTCATAGGCAGGTGCACAATCTGTCTGAAAAATAATGTTCGCAGGGGTGTGACTGTTATTCTTGGTTACATTCCTACACCAAGAGGTGCATTAGATGTCCAACTAAGCTAAAAGATGCTCAGTCAGTTGCAAGGTTTTTGTGTAAAGAAGTCATAAGCAGGTGGGGAAAAAATTAGTGGGAAAGGAATTTGTGGATAAATCAGTGAAATGGTTTTTGAAAAAATTGGAAAAACAAAAATTAAGACTAAAATGTTATGAAAACTAGGGTTGAAATAACTCTAGGAAATTTTTAATATCTGATTGTGGGATAATTATATTATTGTGATATTTAGTATTTTCTTATGAATCAAAGGGGGGAAATGATATGTGATTCATTTTATATATAATTGTATATATCATTCTTATATTATTGTTGATATTGATGTTTTAATTTGCATGTGTTGTTTTGCAAAAGATACTGTTTGGTCTTTTCTTTTCTTCCAGAAGCATATGGGGGAATGTGTAGAGGGGATTCAAATACTCAAACAAGGACAATATGAAGGGACAATATGAAGGGACAATATGAATGGACTGGAGGAAGTGGAACAAGGAAGGTGTGGAGATGTTCAGATTCCATCATCGAAGTTGCATTGGAAGTCGACACTGCTGAGGAGATGAAGTGTAGTGGACTAGATTCCAGTGTCTGCAATGATATATAGACATATTTGCATGTGTAATACATAATTTGTGTCATATTCTTTCTGTATTAATGTTTTGAAGAATTATGTTTTCTGTTGTTGGGTACATGTGGGGACCTCAGATGTTTTTGTTTATTTCGTTGAAGCTTAGGGATATTGGGTCTAGGCAGGGACAGAGAGAATCCACAGGAGGGTCCGATGGGTCGACCAGCCTGAATGTGGACATTTTTATTGTATTTTGTTTGCTTAGGTTTTCATGTGTATTCAATTGCATCATAGCTTAAAATGCATTGATAAAGATTTATAGATTGATCTGGAGTACTTAGGTGGTTGCCTGGGGCAGAGGGGCCGTGAGAGAATTTTCCTGTCTTGATTGATAGATGGATATTTGGAATGAAAGCTGCCAGACAGGTTTTTCGCTCTTTCACTCCATAACAATTTATTTACATTCCATAACAATTTATTTACACTCCATAGAAAAAGGTGTTTACTCTCCATAAAATTTGGTTTATTGTTGAAGTTACTCAATAAGAGACATTTTTTTATTTGTCATAATCCTATTCTTTTTGTTTTCGAGACTTAATTAGTCTCGAAGGGGGGAAATATGTAGTGTCTGAGGGTCTATGATTTTGCTGACATTTGCAAATGGTGTAATGGATGAACTTGGCTCTGCTTGCGGAAACATCTGGAAAGCATTACTACATAGGTTTCTTGGAATAGAGGACATTGGGAGAGTCTGCTATGTAGAGGCCAGGGATTGGTTTATTAAAATCACGCCATATTATGTTACATAGGATAAAAATACTTGGTTGAGACAAAGGAGGGAGAGACAACAGATTGGGCCGTTGTTCTCCAGATGCTGGCAGATATCTGTAAATTGATACTGTGATCTTTGATACAATAAAATCTTTATAATCAAAGTACAGTGTAAGCGGACTTCTTATCATCACAGCATAATTAGCAACGTTGTCTTGGACACCACAAATTATTTTGTAATTTATCTGCAGAAAAACGTTGTTTTGAGCAAAAAAAAAGCAGCACTAGCAGTATGCAAATCAGGGAGCCAAATGACGGCTCTTTCACCGATGCGATTCAGCTCCCGACGTTCACCAAAAAGAACCGTTCAAAAAGAGCTGTTCGTTCGCAAAAGACCCATCACTATTTTATATCGGAGTTTGGTCTGCACCCATATCTGCCCTTTCATAGAAGCGAATTCACCATTCATTTTCTGTATAAAGCACCACAGTGGACATGTCATAATATCCATACAAATTTAAATTAAGTATTGTTTTGTTGAATAGTCATGACTGGTTCGAGGTATCTGTCGACGGTAGCGAAGGACATAATTGCTACTTAAAGAGGATTCCCAAGTTCAGTTTTGAGATCCACTGGCGTCATTGGCGTAGGGTTAGCTGGACGTTTCTGACTGGTCTTGGAACTGTGACAACGGGAAGCCCCTCCCCACTTCGTACGATGGGATATGTAGTGATTTTGCTAACACAGCTAGATATGTACACAGTCTTGTACCCTTAACCTTTTTTCAACTGACTATCGTACTTGTTGATTAAATCGGACTTTATTAATATGAGTAATCCAGGAATGACACGAGAAAATAGCAACTCTACAGATCGCAAAGACTACAATGAATGGCTAAATTACTTTCGGACACTAAAGGTCCGCGGAGCTACTCCTCCTCACCACTCTATTGGCTATAATGTTCCCACCTGATCCCGCATCCTCCCGCCTGCCTTTCGCCTTTGTAGACATGTATTTCTATTGTTAGAGCGGTCAGTCGACTATCTTATATAATAGATCATCTTCGGCTACGTTCATTCTCCTAACCTGCTATGTAAACAAACCATGAGTCCCGACAAACCATCAGTATTAAGAGAACTCCCTCATTGGTAAATGTGTTCACCTGACCTTGCAACTAATTTACCGATCACATCATTTTGCGATTGTAATTTGTCCCTGAACCCATAGGCCATTTCTGAAATATATAAAAGCCTCCTTCATTTCTCTGCAAACTTTGACAAATAGCCGAAACAATAAAGAAGCCCTCATCAGGAGCGAGGTCTCCGAGCTGAGCTAGAGTTGATTTGAGACTTTCCGCGGATGCGGCTGGGTTTTGAAATCGGCGTTTGCGCACGTGGAAGGGGCGATGGAAGACGCAGGCCAAGATGTCGACACAAGTCCAGAGGATAGAATAGACGCCGGAAGGGAAAGGAGGGGGAAATGGAGTCCTTTGAGAAGGCAAGAAACCGATGTTGGTTAGGAGAAATGCAGTAATATCGTAAGGAGATGTATACTTGGATGAATGAGGAGGAATGGAGGGGAAAAGAGAGGCAGAGGAGGTCTAAGAGAGAGAGGGAGGAAGACTGTGAGTTTGAGTCGGGGGAAAATGGCGGGAAAAGGGGAGGTTTGTTAAAGAAGAGTGGTAGGAAATGTAAGCAAAGTGACCTGAAGACAGGAGGAGAAATGGAAGTGAATGAGGGTGAAGTATCGGAGGTGGTAGGTGTGGTGAAGTGCTCGGAGCCAGAGGCTTGCACAGAGGGTCAGGTTAAAGATGAGTCTGTGACAGTAGGAATGAAGTTTGTGGAAAAAGTGGATCCTTGCCTTTTGGCTGATCCATTTGTGGTTTTAATATGGGTGAAAAAAAGCGTTGGGTATAGTGAAATCGGTGAGGGTAACCAGAAGTGGTCTAGTGATACTTTTTTGTGTTTCTGTTGGGCAGAAGGAGAAGGCGCTCAGAGTTAAACAAATGGGGGAAAGAATTGTGAATTGTTTCGCTCTCAAGAAAAGGGTGCCATTGAAAGGAGTGATTACTGGGGTAGCAGTAAAAGTGGATCAACTGAAGGAGAAGATTCCCGGTGTGTGTGATGCTCTTCGTTTGGTGCGATGCAAACAGGGTGGCGAGAGTGGGGAAACAGAATTGTCATTGTCTGTTCTTTTGAGTTTTGAAGTTGAGTCTTTGCCTGACAAAATGAAATTAGGATCTATAAGTTATCTTGTGCGAGCTTATGTGCCGAGTACATTACGATGTTACAGGTGTCAAATTTATGGGCATGTGGCAGCAGTATGTAGGAGGGAGATTCCAAGGTGTGAGAAGTGTGCAGAAGGGCTTGAGACAAAGGAGTGTGAAGCAGTGGGGAAAGTGGTGGTATGTGCTAATTGTAGAGGTGGCCATGGGGCTGGGGATCAGACATGTCCAGTGCGAGAGAAGCAGGTTGAGGTTTCCAGGGTAAGAGTAGAGAAGAAATTGTCATATGCTGAGGCAGTGAAGAAAGTAGAGGAAGAGGGGTCGGGAAGTGGTGAGAGTAGGAGATATGTACCAGTACAGTGGGATAGGCAAGCAAGTGATATATGTTTCAGTAGGATTGGATTTTTAGCGTTTATAGCGTTGGTTATTAATTGTACTGCAGGGATGGAATGTAAGTCGAAGAAAATTGAGGTTGTGGTGGCAGCTGCAGAGAGATATTTGGGTGTGCGAGACTTGGACAGCAGAAGAGTTACAGGGAGTGTTAAGTGGTGATGTCCCATCATTTCAGGTTGAGGGCATGAGGTAGGAGTGAGTATATTTAAATAGTGGAGAAGGGTGGGGTTAATTATTAGTAATCGTTTTGAGTGTAATGTTAGATGGTAGGGTATTTCTTTGCTTTGTTTTATTTTATTTTTCAAGGAAAAGATAAGGGAGCTGTACTCCAGTCTAGTAGGTGGCGGTAATGCAACAAATTGGATGCCAACCGCCGTTAAACCTCATTGAAGAAGAAGAAACCCTCATCAACTTCCACTGGCAGCAAAGCGTTGCTGAATTACGTTTTAATAATATAATATAATGCCATTTAGCAGACGCTTTTATCCAAAGCGACTTACAGTCATGTGCGCATACATTTTTACGTATGGGTGGTCCCGGGGATCGAACCCACTACCCTGGCGTTACAAGCGCCATGCTCTACCAATTGAGCTACAGAGTACAACTTAAGTTTTCACTTAAGTTTGCTTCTCAAATCATGCACCTTGGTTGGAGAGGTAGGTAGCCTTTCGCGCTGAAATTCGTACAGTAGGCTATCCTTTGCACTGAAATTCATAAAGTAGCCAGGGCATCGATCACATGATTTGGCATTTTGTCAAGTGGCGGATGGCAGCTGTGGGAGTGACTATGCAAATTCAAGCATGTGAAAATAAGTTTGCGTTGAATTGAGGGCTGTAACCTGATTGGGCGGCATTGTTCGTTCAAACTGGAGGTGACAAAGTATCTGCTACATTTGTTTCCACCATGTGCGCTTTGATGTCCGTTTGCCGACACTGTAGCTATTGATGCAGCATGAAACCGTGCTAGCGCTCACATGGATTTAAGTTTTTTGCTGAAATGCCACCAGATAGTGAACGCAGTAGCGGAGATAAGATGACGCAGGCCCCTGATTCCCAAGAAAAGCACCAGGAGCCAATCATTAGTTGTATGTTGGTTGGAGATGGTGCCGTGGGGAAAACAAGCATGATTATAAGTTACATCTCAAATGGATACCCAAACGAATACCGTCAGACGGCCTTTGATGTCTTCACCGGTGAGTTACATCTTTTGCATCCTTTACCTACCATACAGTGGCAGTAATTTGGGCGAGCGAAAGAGGGTTTGAGACTGCATGTGATGAAATGTGCTCTATCCTACAGGATTGGTTCGAGTAGATGGGATTCCAGTACGAATCCAGTTGATGGACACTGCAGGACAGGTAACTAGGCCAATTAATTTTTTTACATCAATAATGCATGAGTATGCCTACCAAATACAGTATGGCAACATATGCACTAAATGTAGGCTACAGTGAATATATATTTATACCATGAATTAATCTGCCATTTCCTTATTTTCTGCAGGAGGAGTTTGATAACTTTTCCTCCATGTACTACAATCAAATAGATGTCTTCATCCTTTGCTTCAGTGTTGTCAACCCAATGTCTTTCCACAATATCACTTCAAAATGGATCCCCCAGCTCCGCACCTACAATTCTGCTTCACCCATAATTCTAGTGGGGACCCAGTCGGACCTCCGACATGATGTTAGCATCCTTATCCATCTGGACCAGCTGAGGGTCAAGCCAGTGGTGAACTCCCAGGCCAGGCGGCTGGCAGAGAAGATCAGAGCCCATGACTATGTGGAGTGTTCCGCGCTGACCCAGAAGAACCTCAAAGAAGCGTTTGACTCTGCTATCTTTGCTGCCATCAAGCACAAGGCCTGTCAGAAAGCAAAGAAGCTCAAACTATTTGATCGTGCAAAGACTTTCTCTAGCGGCAGGTGGAAGAAATTATTCTGCTTCATGTGATCAAATGGCATCACTACCTCAATACAGGACACAAAACCCTCATGTGTTGAATACTAGGGGGTTGCAGTAGAAGCTGTGTGGAATGGATTATGCACCTTGAAAGTGGTACTGCTAAATTAAATCACATGGATTAGATATGTTGTGCCTATTGAAGCTCAAAAGCCAAAGGTTCCCCCAGCAACCTGTGACAACTTCCCACCATTGTATGCACTGTGGAAAGTCTTTCTTATTCACAGGATTCAGACAGCATTGTATTGCAGTTGGTGTCACGGCCTATTTGCGACCTGGCAATCACTTTTCTAGCACAGAGACACTATGCATTGTTAAATATTTTTGTTCCTAGGCTCTATCAAATGTGAATATCTTCTAGCCTTATATGCTTCTTGTGGAAGCCACATGTTTTAACCAATGTTTGCGTTGTCATTTTATGTCACGTCTACTTGTCTCGTTACACATTTCACCTTTTTGAAGTGTTATTTTTTGTTGTTTATTTTAATGAATTAGGAGTTCATAAATGTGAAAATTGCAGAATGCATGCATATTGACTAGAGAACCATCAAGAATGTAGATCAGCTGATGACCCTCATTAGAGTAGTTGTAGAAAATTATATTCACTAATGCCTTGGACATTATATTCCAGTAGGCAGTACTCTATCATTTAATGTTATCTTGTGAGCTTTGACTCCATTTTATGGTAAGGTCTGTTGACCACTGAGGGAGGCCAACAGTCGGGGGTAAATCCACAGAGAAAATGGAAGGAAAGACAGAGCTGAGAATATTTGCACCACAGGGTTTTGTTACCCAGCTCACAGACAAGGGACTATGGTCACCTGCTGTCACATTGAGGCTCCAATTTACAAGACAACTCCTCTCCATTAAAGCTGTTCCCTTAGCTTTTGTAATATAGCACATTGGTTCCACTGTCTCATCAACCCAGTCAGGCGCTTTATAAACTTTATCTCCACTATAAAAAGCATCTAGACATTCTCACATTTCTTTTAGACTAACATTTAGTTTTCAACAGTGGAGATTTGTTTAAACCTTGCTATCTGTCCGACATTTGCAACAATATTCAAATTCGATCTCCTGCTGACCCATAGTATTGAACGTGTCAGGACGAGACAGAGGCAGGCAGCGTTTCTCAGCCGGTCAAAATCACGAATCAGCTGGCATCATTTTTATGGTTATATACAAAAACATGTAAGTTGAAAAAAGGTAAAACGAAACGCAGCTAATTTGCAGGCTTTCCAGCTTCAGTTTGAAGTGATTGTGTTACTGTAGCTGTGTTGTTGGGTAGCTCCTCTGAACAACAGTGTCCTGACGAGTGAGCACATTCTCTATGCCAGGCGAAATCGCGCCTCATTAGCTCATTGTTATGGATGTATCCAAATAAATGTCACTAGAAAACAGCTTAAACAAATACAGATGCAGCTACTTTGTTGTTATTCTGGCGGAACTTTTTGACGTGACTGTAAATTAGCCGTAGTTGGCTAGCTAGCAAGCAAGGGATAAGAACGTTGCCAGCCAGTATGGCAATAGAACATTTAAGACTGGGTCGCGTCCATAGATACAGAACATAAAGAACGAATGACTGGGTCGCGTCTCTAGCAACTCTAGATTTGTGTCGGGACTATATCTTGTTGAAGGATGAAATAGTACGAATAGATTAACGTTTTGAATGAAAATATGTCAATCATTATTTGAATATGTTGGTAACCCGTTGTATAAAAGTGATAGTGCCCTCGGGTGTTGTTAGGCCCCGGCATTATCACTTAATTAGAAACCTGGGGCGTATTCATTACGGAAACCGTTGAAGAATCAAACGGAACCAAACAAAACAGGGAGGGACCTACCTGAATTTGTCCAATAGAAACTTATTTGCGTTTGCCGTTTGGAGTAAACTTTCTGTTGAACATTTTGCAACGGAATAGGCGTAATGATTACAGACCTAAAAAAAAAAAAGCCCAAAGTGCTTTGCATAAGACAGAACATTCTTCTTTATTTGTATGATAAAACAGTGGTAAAATGAATGTGATATAAAGGAGCCAACAATTGAACTACTGAGAATGATTATACTATATAGCCTGCATACAAGGCCTAATGTGGCTGCTGGATAAAGTTGTGTGTGTCAAATGAAAGGGTGCCCATGTTGCTGGGGATCG
The DNA here is from genome assembly GCF_020615455.1 of Coregonus clupeaformis. Taxonomy (NCBI): domain Eukaryota; kingdom Metazoa; phylum Chordata; class Actinopteri; order Salmoniformes; family Salmonidae; genus Coregonus; species Coregonus clupeaformis. The sequence goes on from NC_059220.1 coordinate 25,344,939, forward strand.
GAAGTGTCCGGTGTCCTGACGAGTGAGCACATTCTCTATGCCAGGCGAAATCGCGCCTCATTAGCTCATTGTTATGGATGTATCCAAATAAATGTCACTAGAAAACCACTGAGGGAGGCCAACAGTCGGGGGTAAATCCACAGAGAAAATGGAAGGAAAGACAGAGCTGAGAATATTTGCACCACAGGGTTTTGGGGCAGGTTGAAGTGGTCAGAGTAGTGCAGAAGGTGTCATATGCTGAGTCGAGGAGGATGGGTCAAGGGTGAGGGATCCTGAGAGGATCTAAGTGAGTAGTAGATTTTTGCCAGCACAGAGGGATAGGCCAACGAGTGATACTGTATATGCTTCAGTAAGTTTCGCTTCTTAGTGTTCATAGCAATGGTTATCAACTGTACCGCATAAATGGAACGTAAATAACATAAATATATGTTGTGGTGGTAGCTGCAGAGAAGTTTTTGGGTATACGAGATTTGACTTAATAATAGTTACAGGGTGTGTTGAGTGGTGGTGTCGCGTCCTCCCATGCCATTTGCATGGGCAGGAGCAGATAGGATCAAAGTAGTGGAATGGGGCAGTGGGTTTTTAATGAGTATAGGTTGCAGCTGCAGACAAGTACCTGGGTGTAATAGATTTTACTGCAGAAGAGTTATAAGATGTTTTGAGATCTTAATGAAATAGTGGTGTGTATATAGCTGTAGGGTTGGTTTGTGCTGCACATTTTTATCCCCCCTTTTTATATCACAAATGTTAAGTAATTAAACACACACTACCGCACAGTAGGTGGCGGCATGCACAAACAAAATGTGATAACACCATGATACCAAAGAATAAGTAATCCGGCTGCCTGAAGTTGTAATCTCTCAGAATTTTGTATTTCCTCAGCCTGCTGTGTTGACGAGACATCTCAGTTATCCAATCTTTGGAGCCTGTCAAACTAGATAAGTGCCTACTTTCCAGCTATCCCAGCACACTGCTGAGATCTGGGGTGTATTCATTACGCCTTGTAACTGAAACTGTTTACTGCGTAAGAACCAAATGGAAGCAAACAGGGAAAACAGAACGCAACGGGGAGGGACCTACCTGAATTTGTCCAATGCAAACTCTCGTTTTCGTTGCAAAACATTTTCAGTTTGGAGTAAACTTTCTGTTGCAAAATGTTTTGCAACAGAATCGGCGTAATGAATACACCCTTGGTGAGCTTCTTCTAAGGTTTTCTGTTGGATCAATCAATCTGTCAATTCCTGAACATCGTCAAAGAGATCATTAACATTTATAGTGGGGTGAATCCCTGCTTTCTCTCCTAGGTATTAATTAGCATTCTGATAACAATGGTCTCCTCACTCACAAAGGCTTCTCTAGTAGAAAACATAATGTGGTGACTATAAACTGTATCTGGTGGAATTGACTTGGAATTAAGGAGTGGTAAAATCTAGTACAAGTTCATCTTAAAAATGTCTGTGCTGAAATTCACATTCCCAGGATAAACAAATAAACTTGATTCAAAACAGTAAATCAGATGACACCTCCATATGAGAAAGAGAACACAAAGACACTTTTTTGGGTTTATCATAACCTACTTTATTTTGTAGGGAAACCACAGCTACTAAGGTTAAGCAATATGGCTACGTTTACACAGGCAGCCCAATTCTGATCAATTTTTCCACTAATTTTGACCAATCACAACAGATCTTTTTCAGAGCTTATTAAAAAAAATATATATCAGAATTTGCATCATCTGTCTGAAAGTGTATAATTCACTAAACTGTGCATGTTGGTTCATGCCGCCAGAATTACATTGTGGACATCTTCAAACCCACTGAAATGATCAAGCCATTGAAAAATAGAAATGTATTATGAAGTTGAACCAAGGATTTGAACAATTAGTTATACAGTATACTGCCCTCTACGGGTATGTTGATGTACTGAATCTTACAGAAGCTACTGAGATTTTAAGCTATTGAGATTTTAGTTGCGCAAACCATACAAATTGTATAACAAATATTTTTTGGGGTAATTCTGTCCAGGAAAATCAATTATTAATTATTATCAAATTCAAGGTCTTTCAATATTAGTGGTAGTTTGAAAAGTAGTTCCCTGTTCTCAGATTTTAACAATACATCCAGGTTGCATTATCCAATATCTTTCTGATACTATTTTCTACATTGTATAATAGTGAAGACATAAAAACTATGAAATAACACATATGGAATCATGTAGTAACCAAAAAAGTGTTAAACAAATCAAAATATAGCCACCCTTTGCCTTGATGACAGCTTTGCACACTCTTGGCATTCTCTCAACCAGCTTAATGAGGAATGCTTTTCCAACAATCTTGAAGGAGTTCCCACATATGCCTAGGCACTTGTTGGCTGCTTTTCCTTCACTCTGCGGTCCAACTCATCCCAATCCATCTCAATTGGGTTGAGGTCGGGTGATTGTGGAGGCCAGGTCATCTGATGCAGCACTCCATCACTCTCCTTGGTCAAATAGCCCTTACACAGCCTGGAGATGTGTTTTGGGTCATTGTCCTGTTGAAAAACAAATGACAGTTCCACTAAGCGCAAACCAGATGGGATGGCATATCGCTGCAGAATGCTGTGGTAGCCATGCTGGTTAAGTGTGCCTTGAATTCTAAATAAATCAACGACAGTGTCAACAGCAAAGCACCCCCACACCATCACACCTCCTCCTCCATGTTTCATGGTGGGAACCACACATGCGGAGATCATCCGTTCACCTACTCTGCGTCTCACAAAGACACGGCGGTTGGAACCAAAAATCTCAACTTTGGACTCATCAGACCAAAGGACAAATTTCCACCGTTCTAATGTCCATTGCTAGTGTTTCATGGCCCAAGCAAGTCTCTTCGTCTTATTGGTGTCCTTTAGTAGTGGTTTCTTTGCAGCAATTCGACCATGAAGGCCTGATTCACGCAGTCTCCTCTGAACAGTTAATAATAATAATAATAATAATATGCCATTTAGCAGACGCTTTTATCCAAAGCGACTTACAGTCATGCGTGCATACATTTTTTTTGTGTATGGGTGGTCCCAGGGATCGAACCCACTACCTTGGCGTTACAAGCGCCGTGCTCTACCAGCTGAGCTACAGAGGACCACAGTTGATGTTGAGATGTGTCTGTTACTTGAACTCCGTGAAGCATTTATTTGGGCTGAGGTGCAGTTAACTACAATGTAGAAAATAGTAAAAATAAAGAAAAACTCTTGAATGAGTAGGTTTTCTAAAACTTTTGACCAGTAGTATAACTCTGGGTCTTCCTTTCCTGTGGCAGTCCTTACGAGAGCCAGTTTCATCATAGCGCTTGATGGTTTTTGCGACTGCACTTGAAAGAAACGTTCAAAGGTCTTGACATTTTCTGTATTGACTGACCTTCATGTGTTAAAGTAATGATGGAATGTCCTTTCTCTTTGCTTATTTGAGCTGTTCTTGCCATAATATGGACTTGGTCTTTTACCAAATAGGGCTATCTTCTGTATACCACCCCTACCTTGTCACAACACAACTGATTGGCTGAAACGCATTAAGAAGGAAAGAAATTCCACAAATTGACTTTTAACAAGGCATAGCTGTTAATTGAAATGCATTCCAGGTGACTACCTCATGAAGCTGGTTAAGATAATGCCAAGAGTGTGCAAAGCTGTCATCTAGCCAAAGGGTGGCTACTTTGAAGAATCTCAAATATAACATATATTTTGATTTGTTTAACACTTTTTTGGTTACTACATGATTCCATGTGTTATTTCATATTTTTGATGTCTTCATTATTATTCTACAATGTAGAAAATATTAAAAAGAACGAAAAACCAATACCACTATATACAGTGCATTCGGAAAGTATTCAGACCCCTTGAATTTTTCCACATGTTGTTACGTTACAGCTTATTCTAAAATGCACTAAATAATTTGTTTCCCTCATCAAATCTACACACAATACCCCATAATGACAAAGCAAAAACAGGCCTTTATACATTTTTGCAAATTTGTAAAAAATAAACAACTGAAAAATTACATAAGTATTCAGACCCTTTACTCAATACTTTGTTAAAGCACCTTTGGCAGCGATTACAGCCTAGAGTCTTTTTGGGTATGATGCTACAAGCTTGGCACACCTGCATTTGGGGAGTTTCTCTCATTCTTCTCTGCAGATCCTCTCAAGCTCTGTCAGGTTGGATGGGGAACGTCGCTGCACAGCTATTTTCAGGTCTCTCCAGAGATGTTTAGATCGGGTTCAAGTCCGGGCTCTGGCTTGGCCACTCAAGGACATTCAGAGACTTGTCCCGAAGCCACTCCTGCGTTGTCTTGGCTGTGTGCTTAGGGCCGTTGTCCTGTTGGAAGGTGAACCTTCGCCCCAGTCTGAGGTCCTGAGTGCTCTGGAGCAGGTTTTCATCAAGGATCTCTCTGTACTTTGCTCCGTTCATCTTTCCCTCGACCCTGACTAGTCTCCCAGTCCCTGCCGCTGAAAAACATCCCCACAGCATGATGCTGCCACAACCATGCTTCACCGTAGGAATGGTGCCAGGTTTGGTGCCAAAGAGTTCAATCTTGGTTTTATCAGACCAGAGAATCTTGTTTCTCATGGTCTGAGAGTCCTTTAGGTGCCTTTTGGCAAACTCCAAGCGGGCTGTCATGTGCCTTTTACTGAGGAGTGGCTTCCATCGGGCCACTCTACATTTTACATTTACATTTACATTTTAGTCATTTAGCAGACGCTCTTATCCAGAGCGACTTACAGGAGCAATTAGGGTTAAGTGCCTTGCTCAAGGGCACATTTACGTCATTTAGCAGACGCTCTAGTCCAGAGCGACTCACAAATTGATGCATTCACCCTATAGCCAGTGGGATAACCACTTTACAATTTTTTTTTTTTTGGGGGGTAGAAGGATTACTTTTATCCTATCCCAGGTATTCCTTAAAGAGGTGGGGTTTCAAATGTCTCCGGAAGGTGGTGAGCGACTCCGCTGTGTGTGGGGGGGGTAGAAGGATTACTTTATCCTATCCCAGGTATTCCTTAAAGAGGTGGGGTTTCAAATGTCTCCGGAAGGTGGTGAGTGACTCCGCTGTGGGGTGGGGGGGGGGGGGGGGGGGGGGTAGAAGGATTACTTTATCCTATCCCAGGTATTCCTTAAAGAGGTGGGGTTTCAAATGTCTCCCGAAGGTGGTGAGCGACTCCGCTGTGTGTGTGGGGGGGTAGAAGGATTGCTTTATCCTATCCCAGGTATTCCTTAAAGAGGTGGGGTTTCAAATGTCTCCGGAAGGTGGTGAGTGACTCCGCTGTCCTGGCGTCGTGAGGAGCTTGTTCCACCATTGGGGTGCCAGAGCAGCGAACAGTTTTGACTGGGCTGAGCGGGAACTATGCTTCCGCAGAGGAAGGGGAGCCAGCAGGCCAGAGGTGGATGAACGCAATGCCCTCGTTTGGGTGTAGGGACTGATCAGAGCCCGAAGGTACAGAGGTGCCGTTCCCCTCGCTGCTCCAAAGGCAAGCACCATGGTCTTGTAACGGATGCGAGCTTCAACTGGAAGCCAGTGGAGTGTGCGGAGGAGGGGGTGACGTGAGAGAACTTGGGAAGGTTGAACACCAGACGGGCTGCGGCATTCTGGATGAGTTGTAGGGGTTTAATGGCACATGCAGGGAGGCCAGCCAACAGCGAGTTGCAGTAATCCAGACGGGAGATGACAAGTGCCTGGATTAGGACCTGTGCCGCTTCCTGTGTAAGGCAGGGTCGTACTCTCCGAATGTTGTAGAGCATGAACCTGCAGGAGCGGGTCACCGCCTTGATGTTAGCGGAGAACGACAGGGTGTTGTCCAGGGTCACGCCAAGGCTCTTCGCACTCTGGGAGGAGGACACAACGGAGTTGTCAACCGTGATGGCGAGATCATGGAACGGGCAGTCCTTCCCGGGAGGAAGAGCAGCTCCGTCTTGCCAGGGTTCAGCTTGAGGTGGTGATCCGTCATCCATACTGATATGTCTGCCAGACATGCAGAGATGCGATTCGCCACCTGGTTATCAGAAGGGGAAAGGAGAAGATTAGTTGTGTATCGTCAGCGTAGCAATGATAGGAGAGGCCGTGTGAGGATATGACAGAGCCAAGTGACTTGGTGTATAGGGAGAAAAGGAGAGGGCCTAGAACTGAGCCCTGGGGGACACCAGTGGTGAGAGCACGTGGTGCGGGAGACAGCTTCTCGCCACGCCACTTGGTAGGAGCGACCGGTCAGGTAGGACGCAATCCAGGAGTGAGCCGCGCCGGAGATGCCCAGCTCGGAGAGGGTGGAGAGGAGGATCTGATGGTTCACAGTATCAAAGGCAGCAGACAGGTCTAGAAGGACAAGAGCAGAGGAGAGAGAGTTAGCTTTAGCAGTGCGGAGAGTCTCCGTGACACAGAGAAGAGCAGTCTCAGTTGAATGACCAGTCCTGAAACCTGATTGGTTTGGATCAAGAAGGTCATTCTGAGAGAGATAGCAAGAGAGTTGGCTAAAGACGGCACGCTCAATGGTTTTGGAAAGAAAAGAAAGAAGGGATACTGGTCTGTAGTTGTTGACATCAGTGGGGTCGAGTGTTGGTTTTTTGAGAAGGGGAGCAACTCTCGCTCTCTTGAAGACGGAAGGGACATGGCCAGCGGTCAAGGATGAGTTGATCAGCGAGGTGAGGTAGGGGAGAAGGTCACCGGAGATGGTCTGGAGAAGGGAGGAGGGGATGGGGTCAAGCGGGCAGGTTGTTGGGCTCTACCATAAAGGCCTGATTGGTGGAGTGCTGCAGAGATGGTTGTCCTTCTGGAAGGTTCTCCCATCTCCACAAAGGATCTCTGGAGCTCTGTCCGAGTGACCATTGGGTTCTTGGTCACCTCCCTGACCAAGGCCCTTCTCCCCTGATTGCTCAGTTTGGCCGGGTGGCCAGCTCTAGGAAGAGTCTTGGTGGTTCCAAACTTCCTCCTTTTAAGAATGATGGAAGCCACTGTGTTCTTGGTGACCTTCAATGCTGCAGACATTTTTTGGTACACTTCCCCAGATCTGTGCCTCGACACAATCCTGTCTAAGGAGCTCTATGGACAATTCCTTCGACCTCATGGCTTGTTTTTTGCTCTGACATGTCAACTGTGGGACCTTATATAGACAGGTGTGTGCCTTTCCAAATCATGTCCAATCAATTGAATTTACCACAGGTGGACTCCAATCAAGTTGTAGAAACATCTCAAGGATGATAATTGAAAACATAAAAACCTGTTTTTGCTTTGTCTTTATAGGGTATTGTTTGTAGATTGATGAGGAAAAAACTGTATTTAATCCATTTTAGAATAAGGCTGTAACGTAACAAAATGTGAAAAAAAGAGAAGGGGTCTGAATACTTTCCGAAAGCACTATATATATATATATATATATATATATATATATATATATATATATATATATATATACACACACACAATATTCAATTAGGATAAAAAACACAATCATTTGGACATTTTGAAACTATAAAAACGGTTTTAAGTCAAACTCCTCGTTAAGACCAAGAGGAGACAGTGTGTTGAGCCTTTGGATCCAGAAAGATTCCCTTTGAAGAAGTTTCCTCTCAATGTCCCCTCCCTTGCGTGTCATCTTGACCATTTCTATTCCAATGTATCTCAGATAACTAATAGGATGTCCAGCTTGTACAAAATGAACTGCAACCAGATTTTTTGTCTCACCTGTCCGTTTATTGCTCCGGTGCTCACTGATCCGGGTCTTAATGCTTCTACGGGTTTTCCATATGTAAGACTTACCACAAGGGCATTTCAACATTTAAACAACATTGGTGGACATGCAGGTAATTAGGCCTTTGATCTTAAATCTTTGTCCTGTGCGGGGGTGGGTAAATGAGTCACATTTGTACTGTACTTGAAACTGCATTGAGCACATTGGCCACATTTGTAATCACCCTCCGGAACCTTGTCCAAGAATGTTTCCATTTTCTCTGGTGGATAATCAGATTTTACCACAATGTCTCTCACGTTTGGGGGTCTTTTAAAGACCATACGTGGGGAATATTTAAAGATGGGTGTTAATTGTTTGTCAGTATCAATAATGTACCAGTGCTTCCTGATAATGTCCTTAAATGGCTTCCCCAATGGTGAGTATTGGGTGACGCATGAGGGGACATGTTCTGCTTTTTCTTTCACTTTTGGTTGAAGTCTTTCCAACTGTATTAGCCCTTCAAAACGATCATTGGCATGGTTTACCCAATTGTCTTTGTACACCCTTTCCTTAAACCTTTTTGTGAGGTCCATGGTCTGTTTCTGGTAAGAAGCATCAGAGCTGCATATTCTTCTGATGCTACTGAATTGACTTACAGGGAGACTTTTAATAAGTGGATGTGGATGAAAGCTGTCACGTCTAAGGAAGGTGTACCTGTCGGTAGGTTTCTTATATAGATCTGTAGAGCGGGAGGTTTTGTGCTTAATAACCATCACATCAAGAAAACTGATTTGCGACAGGTCATAGTTAATGGTGAAACGAAGGTGCTCATTCATAGAGTTTAGATAGGCATGGAATTCCAAGAGTTCTTCCTGGATCCCTGTATAGATCACAAAAATGTCATCCAAATATCTCAGAATATTGGAGAGAACAGGTTAAAGTCTGGATTCAGCACCACCTGTTTTTCAAACATTCCTAGATATACAGTGAATTCGGAAAGTATTCAGACCCCTTCCCTTTTTACACATTTTGTTAAGTTACAGCCTTATTCTAAAATGGATTAAATAATTGTTTCCCCTCATCAATCTACACACAATACCCTATAATGACAAAGCAAAAACAGGTTTTTAGAAATGTATAAAAAATAAAAAACAGAAATACCTTATTTACATAAGTATTCAGACCTCTTGCTATGAGACTCGAAATTGAGCTCAGGTGCATCCTGTTTCCATTGATCATCATTGAGAGGTTTCTACAACTTGATTGGAGTCCACCTGTGGTAAATTCAATTGATTGGACATGATTTGGAAAGGCACACACCTGTCTATATAAGGTCCCACAGTTGACAGTGCATGTCAGAGCAAAAATCAAGCCATGAGGTCGAAGGAATAGTCCGTAGAGATCTGAGACAGGATTGTGTCGAGTGACAGATCTGGGGAAGGGTACCAAAACATTTCTGTAGCATTGAAGGTCCCCAGGAACACAGTGGCCTCCATCATTCTTAAATGGAAGAAGTTTGGAACCACCAAGACTCGGGGGAAAAGGGCCTTGGTCAGGGAGGTGACCAAGAACCCGATGGTCACTCTGACAGAGCTCCAGAGTTCCTCTGTGGAGATGGGAGAACCTTGCAGAAGGACAACCATCTCAGCAGCACTCCACCAATCAGGCCTTTATGGTAGAGTGGCCCGACGGAAGCCACTCCTCAATAAAAGGCACATGACAGCCCGCTTGGAGTTTGCCAAAAGGCACCTAAAGGACTCTCAGACCATGAGAAACAAGATTCTCTGGTCTGATGAAACCAAGATTGAACTCTTTGGCCTGAATGACTAGTGTCAAGTCTGGAGGAAACCAGGCACCATCCCTACTGTGAAGCATGGTGGTGGCAGCATCATGCTGTAGGGATGTTTTTCAGCGGCAGGGACTGGGAGGCTAGTCAGGACCAAGGTAAAGATGAACGGAGCAAAGTACAGAGAGATCCTTGATGAAAACCTGCTCCAGAGTGCTCAGGACCTCAGACTGGGGCAAAGGTTCACCATCCAACAGGACAACGACCCTAAGCACACAGCCAAGACAATGCAGGAGTGGCTTCGGAACAAGTCTCTGAATGTCCTTGAGTGGCCCTGCCAGAGCCTGGACTTGAACCTGATCGAACATCTCTGGAGAGACCTGAAAATAGCTGTGCAGCAACGTTCCCCATCCAACCTGAAAGCTTGAGAGAATCTGCAGAGAAGAATGAGAGAAACTTCCTAAATACAGGTGTGCCAAGCTTGTAGCGTCATACTGTGGTCCTCTGTAGCTCAGCTGGTAGAGCACGGCGCTTGTAACGCCAAGGTAGTGGGTTCGGTCCCCGGGACCACCCATACACAAAAATGTATGCACGCACGACTGTAAGTCGCTTTGGATAAAAGCATCTGCTAAATGGCATATTATTATTATTATTATTATTATACCCAAGAAGACTCGAGGCTGTAATCGCTGCCAAATGTGCTTTAACAAAGTACTGAGTAAAGAGTCCGAATACTTATGTAAATGTCATATTTCCGTTGTTTTTTTTTACAGTTTTTGCTTTGTCATAATGGGGTATTGTGTGTAGATTGATGAGGGGAAAAAAACAATTTAATCCATTTTAGAATAAGGCTGTAACGTAACAAAATGTGGAAAAAGTCTAGGGGTCTGAATCCTTTCAGAATGCACTGTAGGTTAGCGTAATTAGGAGCTATAGCTACATTGCTGTCCCTTTGCTCTGGAAGAAAAAATATCCTCTGAAGAGAAAATAGTTGGAGTTCAGTACCAGTTCAGCAAAGTTCACAATACAAATGGTGCTGGGAAGAGCATTAGGTGTCCACTGAGTTAATTGAGGTAGAACTTGAGGGCCTCTAGGCCTCCCTGTTTTCCATGAGTTTGCCTACAACTCCTGCACCTGCGGGAAGTACCTGGATGTGAGTATGTTCTTTAGCTTTTGTTTAGAAGTACAAATAATATCAAAGACACATTTTATAGATTTGTGACTACAACGCTTAATTGTTTCATTCAAAACAACTTCATTTCCCAGCATGCTCCTTATGCCCTCCCCTGACCCTTGCCTCAAAATAATCTGATCAGCTGATTTGAACATGCAACAACATAGCACACAGAAATCCACCAGGGAGGGTGCGGCTGATGAACAGAAAGTTACGAAGGATTTCAACGCAATAACATATTCTAAAGACTTCTGAAACGTATTGTGCCATTTTTCTTCGTATGTTTTATTTTATTGTTGACGGAACCGCTGTTATCTTAGCGTTTGGCTATGATATTATTGACGAGTTTACCTAAACTGGCTAACTAGCTTGGATAACAGCTATTTCAGACAGGGTGCTTGGTATTTGTGTAACGTTAAACATAATATTTTGTCCAACGAAACCCGTTATAGTTAGGTTGTGTCACATTGACGGAATAACGTTATTTTAAACGAACTATTGCTTTAAATGTCAAGCTACATGCAGCTAACTAGCTTGATAGTTAATGTACTGTTATATTTTGCACAACTAAACCAAGGCAAGGCAGCTGTCAGCTAGCTAACGTCACCTAGGTTGTTTTCTTTTCGAGCTAGCCAGCTACTGTAGCTAACAAGGGAAGTGGTTTATGTTTGATTATTGCAAGTAAATTAGCTAAACAGCTGGCTAGTTCTTCCAACTGTGGTTTAAAATATTGGTGAGAGTTTGCAGATTATGTATCCAGTGGCGGCTCCTGAAAAAATTCTCAGGAGGGGCAATTTTTCTGATGATTTAGGTGACCTACACACATTTAAAAAAAGATATGTCCAGCAACAACATGAAGACAGGGGCAGCATATAAGTCAATACCAGAAGCATTTATTGACTGATCTCAAAAGTGTTGGCTTACCAGGGTTGGTGGAGCCCTCAGTTTCATCTTTGCCTCGAAGCTAACTCAAACACTCCGCAAAACTTCACACACTGGATTAGCCGGCTGAGGATGTGGCGGTTCTTGCTAATGTCGTAGTAAATATATTTGTTATAGTGAATATGGAATATGATATGTTGAGTAAAATGTTGTGCTAAGATCTATTTAGGTCAGGAGCTGGTTATAAGTTCTGTTCCTATCCAATAACAATGGACAAAAGGGTCCTATCTTGTCAGCCTTGTCAGCAGGTGGCCAAGGACAACACCCACGCCATAGGCCTCTCAGTTCTTCCAACTCACGAGTTCTTGCTCTGAGGACACACACACACACAAACACACACACACACACATCATCACTGTTAAACACACACACACACACACACATCATCACTGTTAAACACACACACACACACACACACACAAAAAATCCCTCTCTTAGGCTGAACATTTGAAGACAGAGAACCCGACTCAGAGCCAATGCAACAGTGACAGTAGCCTGCAGGGGACCTCGCCCAACTCATCAGGACCAATCAGAAGATCAGAACTACTAGATTGAACCTACTTCATTTATTGCATAAAATGTCTGCACACAATGTTTCGGGGCTCTCTTCAGATAATAATAATAATAATAATAATAATAATAATAATAATAATATGCCATTTAGCAGACGCTTTTATCCAAAGCGACTTACAGTCATGCGTGCATACATTTTTGTGTATGGGTGGTCCCGGGATCGAACCCACTACCTTGGCGTTACAAGCACCATGCTCTACCAGCTGAGCTACAGAAAGTGGATACTCATGGATGCGCATTGCAATTGTAAAATGTCAACACAATTGGAGACACCACGTCATTTTTGGAGACATGTTATTGACAGTAAACTATTGTAGATGCGACTGCTAACTAACTAAAACATTTTAGCTGGCTAGCTAATCATCTTAGCTAAATGTGGGGCAAACAATTCAGTTATTTACCGTTAATTTGAGGGATTGGGGTGAAAGAAATCGAGTTACATAGTGATACTTTACGATATACTGTATTGACAATATCGCAATATTTTAGCGCTAGTTGGCTGTACCTGCACCAAAACACCATTATTGTTCCTTCATAGCTTGTTCTCAATCTTTTCACATTGGGAGCCAATTTGTTTTCAGCACTTTTATTTCCATGACTGATCAAAACTCGTTCTCATGGCTTTCTGATCCCTCTGCAACAGACATATGGTGCGCAATAAAATCACAGTATCGAATCGCAATACGTATAGAATCATGAGACTCGCAATGCTGATGCATATATCTTATCGTGAGGTTCCTGGCAATTCCCAGCCCAAGTTCATTTGCCACAACAAATCTCTTCGCTAGCAAACGCGATGTCTTCTCCAAAACGGCAATGTGTCTCCAGCAATGTTTACTTTTTGACGTTCTATGGCATCTCCACTTTCCAAGCATATATGACCACATGTAATATTTTGGTAAGTGATGCAAATAGTGAACTATGTAGGGCCAGGATGTAAAATATATGTAGCTGCAGCAATTTCTCTTATCTGATATGGTAAGTAATGGGGCTTAATTTATAGCTCCCTAAGAGTTTGACGAACGGGTCCGTGAACGCGATTCCAGATATATTTACCTCTGAATAAACTGCCTTTATTACACCATATCCACATCCAGTAAACTTGTGATTATCAACACTAACCTCATCGTTGTGGCGGCGGACAGCTAGCCTGTATCCCTCGTCATCCAGTTGAGTGAGTGGCAATGTCTTTTTTCGTTCGTACCAATTTTTGGAAAATCCTCGGGTGTAGGACTTTCCGCCTTTAGTAGAAACCTGTTGAATTATTAAATTTGGTCTGGGAGGTCCTAATTGTTTCGTTGCCAATTTATCTTCATTTGTTCGCCGACAAAAAGGAACTTCTTTCAAACAATCCACTCTTTTCTCAGTTACGTTCATGGTTACGTAACGTATGACGCAAAGCGCGTAAGTGCAAGCCCACAGACACCCATTGAGATTGTATTGAAGGCTCTGAAATTTGAAAAAATAGATTTTACATGGGAGTCTGACAGAAGTTCTGGGCGATTTTCAATCTGACTGAAATCGCCCCAAAAGGGGGTGGAGCCATTTGAAGCACGACTTTAGCCTGATTCGACATTTAGTGGCAGTGTGGCACTGTGGCAGATCAGACGTATAGATTACAACACTGATAACTACTGTTGCCGTGATATAATTGATTAGAAAAAAAATCCCTTCCTTTTCCCGTTTGGCAGTGCGTCGCCCATATCGCCCTATTGAACAGGCCGTCCCTGTATGTATCAGGGAAGTTGTCTTGTTTTATTGCGTAAATTTGAGTTTTCAGCCTTACTCTGCTGACTTTATTGTAAAATATCTAATTCTGGCAGCTAAAAGTTGATTTTTAGGGTGTGTTCGTAAATTCAATCTGGATTGCCAGAGTGCGCTCTGGGCGTTAGTAAATTCAGAGCGTTGTCAGATTGTCCGTTCGTAAATTCAGAGCGTTTTGCTCTCGGAGCGTTCACAGCGCACACTGGACGCTCTGGCGGAGGAGTAGGGTTGATCCGAGCGTTCTGCCCTAATGGCAGTCAAGCATCCAAGCTAACTGGCTAACGTTGGCAAGCTACTTCCAGAAAGAAATGAGACCACCTCATTCTGACCGTTTTACTTGCCCTAGTAGAACTGGTATGAAAATGTATGCACTCACTAACTGTAAGTCGCTCTGGATAAGAGCGTCTGCTAAATTACTAAAATGAAGAAAGAAAAAAAAAAGTAAAATGTTATGCTGTTTTCATGTCATCCAGAGCATTGGTGACTAACTGCTGCTGGCAACAAGTTAATTACGCTTTTTCGCCGAGGTTTACTGACACCGGCCATATTCAAGGGGTGTTGAGCGTTCATCAGTTATTTTGGGCTCTTGCACAGTCAGACGAGAGTGCTCTGAAATCGGAGTAGATAGCCAGAGTGAATTTGTGAACGCACCCTTAATGTTCATGAAGCGAGTCATAAAGATAGTGTATTTTATTGTCAAGAGCAGGTTGACTTAAATAGCCAGAACATATTCAACCAGATTGCCTCGCTGTAATGTTAACGTTATTATATTTGAAATGTCACATATTGACATTATTTTCACATGATTCATTGTGTTGTCTAAAAGCTGTTGAAAATAGTGGACCTGAACCTTTTTAAAGGTCAATAGGAGCACTCACCATACAACCTTGTTAAGTCTACTTGCATCAACTTGTCTATGTTCAAGGGTTTGTGTAGGGGTAGCCTATATAACACACAATATTTAACACTAAGGTCATGTGTGTTTTATCAATAAAACTAGTTGATTGATATTTATTCAATCTGCTATTGGGAATATTTGGCGTTATAGTCAAACTACTCCAGCTAGTGTAACACTGTTCAGATTAGACTTCTGAGAAACAATGAGTGACCATGGTTCATCAGAAAAGGGAGTTAACACCAGTCTAATTTGTCAAGAGAGCTGTACTTGTGGGGGCACAGAAGAGGCTGCTTTTGAATGTGACGAGTGTAGAAGCTTGCAGTGTGTTTGCTGCAAGCAGGAAATCCATAGTCAAGAGCGCCTGCAGAACCATGAACGGGTCAAGATGGGCCCAGGGCATGTACCCTACCGTGACAACTGCGAAGGAAGGAAGGGACAGTAAATGGCTGCCGCCACAGGTCTGTCGTCCGCTGCCAGAACTGCAAACTCAACTTGTGCCAACAGTGTCGGAAAAGCACCCACAATGGAGGTAACAAGAAGAGGCACCAACTCACTGCCTATCCTCTTCCACCCAAACCTGCAGAAATCAACTCGACCCCTCCACCAAAACTCGTAGAGGTCAAATCAACCCCTCCACCTAAACCTGCGGAGATCAACTTAAGCCCAGTGGTAGATGAGGCAGAGGTCCAGAAGGCAAAACTTCTGGAAAAAGTCTGCAGTTTTCTTCTAGTTGACTCGAATGAGGAGATGCAGGTGGGTAGTGAAGGGAGTCAAAGGCCTTTGAGTTTTTGCGTCCTGTCAGTTAAATAGCATTTTGGGTCGTTTCATTTCAATCACTTTTTGGCCACACCCCTTTTGATTTGAAAAACATTTTCCATGCATACAGTGCATTTGGAAAGTATTCAGACCCCTTCCCTTTTTCCACATTTTGTTACGTTACAGCCTTATTCTAAAATTGATTAAAACATTTCTCGTCAGGTTCAAAAAAACAAAACAAAAACAGAAATACCTTGTTTACATAAGTATTCATACCCTTTGCTATGAGACTCGAAATTGAGCTTAGGTGCATCCTGTTTCCATTGGTCATCCTTGAAATGTTTCTACAACTTGATTGAAGTCCACCTGTGGTAAATTCAATTGATTGGACATGATTTGGAAAGGCACACACCTGTCTATATAAGGTCCCACAGTTGACAGTGCATGTCAGAGCAAAAAACAAGGCATGAGGTCGAAGGAATTGTCCATAGAGCTCCAAGACAGGATTGTGTCGAGGCACAGATCTGGGGAAGGGTACCAAAAAATATCTAAAGCTTTGAAGTTCCCCAAGAACACCGTGGCCTCCATCATTCTTAAATGGAAGAAGTTTGGAACCACCAAGACTCTTCCTAGAGCTGGCCGCCCGGCCAAACTGAGCAATCGGGGGAGAAGGGCCTTGGTCAGGAAGGTGACCAAGAACCCGATGGTCACTCTGACAGAGCTCCAGAGTTCCTCTGTGGAAATGGGAGAACCTTCCAGAAGGATAACCATCTCTGCAGAACTCCACCAATCAGGCCTTTATGGTAGAGTGGCCAGACTGAAGCCTCTCCTCAGTAAAAGGCACATGACAGCCCGCTTGGAGTTTGCTAAAAGGCACCTAAAGGACTCCCAGACCATGAGAAACAAGATTCTCTGGTCTGATGAAACAAAGATTGAACTCTTTGGCCTGCATGCCAAGCGTCACGTCTGGAGGAAACCAGGCACCGCTCATCACCTGGCCAATACCATCCCTATGGTGGAGCATGGTGGTGGCAGCATCATGCTATGGGGATGTTTTTCAGCGGCAGTCCTGGGAGACTAGTCAGGATCGAGGAAAAGATGAACGGAGCAAAGTACAGAGAGATCCTTGATGAAACCTGCCCCAGAGCACTCAGGACCTCAGACTGGGGCGAAGGTTCACCTTCCAACAGGACAACGGCCCTAAGCACACAGCCAAGACAACGCAGGAGTGGCTTCGGGACAAGTCTCTGAATGTCCTTGAGTGGCCAAGCCAGAGCCCGGACTTGAACCCGATCTAAACATCTCTGGAGAGACCTGAAAATGGCTGTGCAGCGACGTTCCCCATCCAACCTGACAGAGCTTGAGAGGATTTGCAGAGAAGAATGTGAGAAACTCCCTAAATACAGGTGTGCAAAGCTTGTAGCATCATACCCAAGAAGACTTGAGGCTGTAATCGCTGCCAAAGGTGCTTCAACAAAGTACTGAGTAAAGGGTCTGCATACATATTTAAATGTTATATTTCCTTTTAAAAACTTGTTTTTGCTTTGTCATTATGGGGTATTGCGTGTAAATTGATGAGGGGGAAAAAAGCAAACAATTTTAATCTATTTTAGAATAAGGCTGTAACTAAATGTGAACAAAGTGAAGGGGTCTGAATACTTTCAGAATGCACAGTTTTTGCCCATGGTGGAAGTGGTCAGAAAGTGACATTTTGGACCTTAATGCCAAAACATTCAGGAGATAAAGGTGCTCAGTTGACCCATTTTGCATACCCCCACTATACCATGAGACATCCATGTCTTCATCACTGGAAAATATAAACTGTTGCGTTTTGATATAATTTAAAAGCTTACAAACAGGGTTGTCCCAAACAATTGTTGTACCTTTTTTTAAATGTAGACTGATGTCAACCATCCTGTATTCAAGAGTATGTAGTGTCTCTCAACCGATGGCTTGCACAACACAAACACTTCAGATTATGTAAATGAGGGTCTAAACTACAACATATACGATTTTTATTTATTTTTATAAATACATTTTGGAAGAATTTGTAATATCGTTTGACAACCCTGATTGTAAGCTGTTTAAATTATGTTAAACCCAACCGTTAATATTTTCCAGTGATGAAGACATGGATGTCTCATGGTATAGTGGGGTATGCAAAATGGGTCAACTTTAAGCACCTCCTTCTCCTGAATGTTTTGGCATTCAGGTCCAAAATGTCACTTTCTGACCACTTCTACCATGAGCAACTAAGTATTGGAGGTTTTGTTCAAATCATCAGGGGTGCGGTCGGGCCTCCCGAGTGGCGCAGCGGTCTAAGGCACTGCAGTGCTTGAGGCGTCACTACAGATCCGGATTCGATCCCGGGCTCTGTTGCAGCTGGCCGCGACCGGGAGACCCATGAGGCGATGCACAATTTGCCCAGCGTCGTCCGGGTTAGGGGAGGGTTTGGCCGGCCAGGATGTCCTTGTCCCATCGTGCTCTAGCGACTCCTGTGGCGGGCTGGGCGCATGCACGCTGACACAGTCGCCAGTTGTACAGTGTTTCCTCTGACACATTGGTGCAGCTGGCTTCCGGGTTAAGCGAGCAGTGTGTTAAGAAGCAGTGCGGCTTGGCAGGGTCATGTTTTGGAGGACGCATGGTTCTCGACCTTCACGTCTCCCGAGTCCCTATTGGAGTTGCAGCGATGGGACAAGACTGTAACTACCAATTGGATATTACGAAATTGGGGAGAAAAAGGGGTAAAAAAATATATAATAAAAAGGTGTGCGGTCAAAAAGTGATTGAAATCAAATGGAACAACCCCTTTGTGAAATGAAATCACCTCATCTGCCCACTCTACTCCCTGTTTTTAGATAAAGGACGAAGGTGCGTTTGTGAAGAAATTGAACTGCAAGCCTGACAAGCTGATCAAGGTGGTGTCCATCTTCGGCAACACAGAAAAGGGCAAATGCTACACTCTGAACCACACTTTCTTCATGGGCAGGGAGGTGTTCAAGACCTCCCCCACGCAGGAGTCCTGCACGGTGGGGGGGGTGGGCGGCATTTGACCCCATCCACAAGGTGGTGGTCATCGACACAGAGGGCCTGCTGGGTAACAGCTCCAACCAGGGCCAGAGAGCACGTCTCTTGCTCAAGGTGCTAGCTATCTCCGACATCATAATCTACCGCACCCATGCCGACCGCCTCCATGACGACCTCTTCAAGTTCCTGGGCGACGAGTCGGACGCCTACCTGAAACATTTCACCAAGGAGCTGAAGGTCACTATGGCCCGCTGTGGCCTGGACGTGCCTCTGTCCACCCTAGGGCCGGCCATCATCTTCCATGAGACCGTCCACACCAAGCTGCTGGGCTCAGGTCAGTGCTGAGAAATACTGTAATCAACACTTACCATAGTGTACACAAATCGAACATTGATGTGGTTACTTGCTGCACTCTCATTTTTATTTCACCTTCCTTGACAGAGTGGAAACATTAGAGATACAGTAGATTCATCCATATTGTCATGACTGTTGCTACAGAAGATCATATTACATGTAATTTGATAATTACCTGGTGCAGAATCCCCGCTGACTCTTTGACACGCTAAGACTAGTAATTGTCATTCCAACAGAGCTGTTTTGAAATGGTGTGAGCATGGCCAGTCAGTTAATTGGCCAGTCAAGCAGTTTGAGTAATCTATAGACATTTTCCTTTCAAAGTATGTGGCTGTTAAACTGTATAAATAGATTTTCTATCAATTTTTAATGTTTCTCCTCTTTAGAGTAGAATTTGACTTATTTTTCTTAGAAATAATTGTTTGCGTGAGGCATCTTCCATCTCAGTTTTGATTGATCTATAAAAGGTTGAAGACTCCTGATCAAAGTAATCTGAAGTGAAATGTCATTTTATGAAGGGTTATATACCAACTCAAAGTTAAGTCTGTCTTCTCATCCTGTTCCATTTGATCCCTTCTTCATTCTCTCTCATTCTAACAGGAAACTCATCAGAGTCTGTGGATCGGCTGCTACTTGAGCGCTTCATGAAGCTGGCCCGTTTCCCAGAGGCTTTCAGCTCCATCCGGTACCGTGGCACACGTACCTGTAGCCCCCCAACGGACTTTGGTGGCCTGCAGCACACCCTGGAGCAGCTGCTAGACAACAACTCCACCCGCTCCCCAGTCGTCATCTTCAAAGCCCTGCAGGTAGTAGACATTATAGCTAAGTCAACTGTCAGCTGAATGTAAACTGGTTTCAAACAGGCTTACATTTACATAAGGCAAACCATGACAGTCAAAGAAGGGTGTCAGGGTGTGTTCAAGAATGGAATGTTTTAGCATTGCTATCTACTTGAACATTTGATATTAATTAAAGGGGTCTTATGGTGTAGAGAATCAAGCACATACAAAGTTACAAACAAACATTGCTATTCAATAGGTGACAGTTTTATTTTTTTACTGTTTGAACAATCTAGTCAGACTACATCAATGTAATTTCTGATCTGTGGTTGTTCCTCTCTGGCTAGGCCCTAAGTGTGCGCTTCAATGGGGAGATTTCTGATGAGCTTATAGCCCACAACTGCTTCTTCCCTGATGAGTACTTCACCTGCTCCAGCCTCTGCCTCAGTTGCGGGTAAGTCCTCTGTTGCCTTTTCTTCAATTATTTCATTCTCTCCATCTCATGCCACTGACTATACGATGTACAAGTGACGTCATCCTAAGTCATACTTCCTGGTGAGTGACAGAGGGCCTGCCCCACCCATCAGATGTGGAACAGCAGAGTCGACACTTTCCTGTCCAGGGACCTGTTTACTGCTCTTCACTGCTGTTCAGCTGGGTGCCAATGTTACACAGCACATGTTTGCAGGTCACAAGATAAGGCTCAGATCGACCCCTCGTCCTAGAGGCCCTGGCCAATAACTGCCTCTTGTTTTTGTTTTCCCCCTGTAATGTTCAGACATGCCTTAAGTGCCAAGAGGTCTTCCAAGACAACGACACCAAGCATCACTGCCGTGCTTGTGGGGAGGGGTTCTGTGACACCTGCTCATCCAAAGCCACGCCCGTCCCAGAGAAAAGCTGGGGTCTGGCCCCCGTGAGAGTCTGCGATGCCTGTTATGAGCAGAGGGATAAACACACAGGTACCAACACCACAGAGCCAAAATCAGCCTGTATGTATTTGTTTTTAGCCATGCTGTACAGTGGTAAGAGTATATTTAGCCTGTACATCTGTTTGTAGCCACACTGTAGCCATACTTAGTCTGCATATGTGTTTATTTTTAGCCATACTACACAGTGATAACAGTTGTATGCTTTGTACAGAGATGTTGGATGCAGAGGTTGAAGATGAGGAAGGTGGAAACCTAGCTAGAAAGGTTGGAGAAGCAGTGTCCAACACACTGGGCGTCGTGGTTACTGTCATTGACATCCCACTGGGTGAATGTTATGTAATAAAAGACCCAGATATAATTGTGTAATGGGCAATATGACTGCAGTAATGTAAACCCATGGACAGGCTGCCATCTGGTGGCATACTAATAATATTTCTACATGTATTTTCAGATACTGCATTAGGATACTTTTACTGTTCAACATACACTATATATCACAGGATGTTGGTGGCACTTTAATTGGGGAGGATGGGCTCGTGGTAAAAGCTGTAGTGGAATACCATTCCATTTGCTCCATTCCGGTCATTATTATGAGCCATCCTCCCCTCAGCAGCCTCCACTGCTATATATACAAAAGTATGTGGACGCACTTCAAATTAGTGGATTCGGCTGTTTCAGCCACACCCGTTGCTGACAGGTATAAAATCGAGTGCACAGCCATGCAATCTCCATAGACAAACATTGGCAGTAGAATGGCCTCACTGAAGAGCTCAGTGACTTTCAACGTGGCACCGTCATAGGATGCCATCTTTCCAACAAGTCCGTTCATAAAATGTCTGCCCTGCTAGAGCTGCTCCGGTCAACTGTAAGTGCTGTTATTGTGAAGTGGAAACGTCTAGGAGCAACAATGGCTCAGCCGCGAAGTGGTAAGCCAGACAAGCTCACAAAACGGGAATACTGAAGCACGTAGCACATAAAAATCGCCTGTCCTCGGTTGCAACATTCACTACCGAGTTCCAAACTGCCTCTGGAAGCAAGGTCAGCACAATAACTTTTCCAAGAAATGGGTTTCCATGGCCGAACAGCCGCAGAAAGGCATAAGATCACCATGCGCAATGACAAGCGTCGGCTGGAATGGTGTAAAGCTCGCCGCCATTGGACTCTGGAGCAGTGGAAATGCGTTCTCTAGAGTGATGAATCACGCTTCACCATCTGGCAGTCCGACGGACGAATCTGGGTTTGGCGGATGCCAGGAGAACGCTACCTACCCGAATGCATAGTGCCAACTGTAAAGTTTGGTGGAGGAGAATAATGGTATGGGGATGTGTTTCATGGTTTGTGCTAGGCCCCTTAGTTCCAGTGAAGGGAAATCTTAACGCTACAACATACAATGACATTCTAGATGATTCTGTGCTCCCAACTTTGTGGCAACAGTTCGGGGAAGGCCCTTTCCTGTTTCAGCATGACAATGCCTCCGTGCACAAAGCGAGGTCCATATAGAAATGGTTTGTCGAGATCGGTGTGGAAGAACTTGACTGGCCTGCACAGAGCCCTGACCTCAACCCTATCGAACACCTTTGGGATTAATTGGAACGCCTTTCCAGAATAGTGGAGGCTGTTATAGCAGCAAAGGGGGGACCAACTCCATATTAATGCCCATGATTTCGATGAGCAAGTGTCCACATACATTCGGTAATGTAGTGTATGTTATTGGGAGTGCAATGCTAAACCATTATATTCTAACAGTTATTCTTCACTGTCTCCTCTCTCTTCAGGCCTGGTGAAGGATGCTGCGTGTCCTGCCTACTGGGTGCCTGACCAGGATATCCTCGTGACTTCACTGCCAAGCTGTCCAAGCACCACTGTCGCGCCTGCGGGCAAGGCGTGTGTGTGACGAATGCTCCCCGGAGCGTCTGCCGGTCCCCTCGCGAGGCTGGGACCTCCGTGTTTGTGCTAACTGCAACCAGAAACCTGGCGACCTTTAATGGGGCTGGCCCTCACCTCTCAGAACACTGGACTGAACCACTTTCTCAAACCTCCACCCTCCCACTCCTTATATACCTCCATTATTGAAATGGATCTGTCCAGTGTCTGTGGCAAGGATATTGTTAGTAAATCTAGTTTTGGGGTTTCTGATGCCTTGAAGAAAGACCTTATCCGCATTCACCCAAATCAGTGCTTTTTTGTTGGATGATGGTTGTGAAATATTTTTCTACCATGGAAGAAAATTACATTTGTATCATGTAAACTGTTTGTTTGTTGAGAACCCTGTTTTGTTTTTTGTTTTAATCAATTCTTGCCACAAGGCATTGTTTCACTGATGTCATGTAATGTTGAGGGGATAATGGCGTCAGTGCAGTTACCACTGCAGGTTCATTGCATGCTCTACTACACTATTTTAACTTTGCACTAAGTCTGTTGCACCTGTACAAAGCCGCTGCATATCATGGCCCCAAAAATTAAACTGAGACCGAAGTTAGGTTTGATTTGGGTATGCATTTTTAAACCGGTCTGGTTGTCAAGATTTTGTCAACATCAGATTTAGGTTTAGATTTAGGATGGAAAATAAACTTTTTTGTAGAAAACGTTTGTTCAGCTTGAAAGTCTGAAAGATGCATTGCCTTTGAGATGTTTAGAGGTAGTCTGGGTACCAGTCTCTGTAACAGTCCACTCCTTGTACGCCATGTCGTGTGCCGAATTGGCAAATGACACGGCGTACAAGGAGTGGAACGTAATAGCTGAACAGAGACTGGCAACCAGGCTAGTTCAGAGGCTGATCTCTGAAAAAATCTGTACTTAACCTCATTGTTGATTATTTAACTTATACTGGGTGGTCTTTTTGTAATGTATCTAACCGTTTCTGTTACTTGAGTGTGCACCTAGAACTGAATTGAGTGGCAGTATCTTCCATTTGTTTGAATGTTGTTGAACTGCTGTTTGTTGAACATGCAGATTCTCCTCTAACCCAGTTTAACATAACAAATGCAAGCCTCCAGATCACCATAAGCATAGGCTGATGGGACAATGAACCCAGCATTTCAGTTTCAACACATTTAATGATATGTTTTGAGCCCTTTGCTTCTGTGGCATTATCTGTCATCCACGCTAAAGACTCCATTGTCAAATAGATTTCATGCTTGTTCTTTCATATATTGTGCTTTTTAATCATTGAGATGTACCTCATTAAGGGAGTTTTTATGGGGTTTTATTTCTGAATAACTTATTGGTCTTTGAGTTTACTTGACTGGAATCTGTTGTTCTTCGCATACAACACTTGGATACGCACAGTCAGCTGGCATTTATACCTGAACCATTTCACATATTTGATGGTTATATGAATAAGTGGCTGAAATCTATTGGATTAATTAAAGCTTTAACTAACTTCCTTATATCCACATCTCTTTTAAAAGTGTGTTTTGAAAGAGTACTTTTAAAAGTTCAACCAGGGGAACAGTTTTACCTGGATGTATCAAAAGCAAGCACATGGAAATTCTGTTGCCTTTACATTGGTGTTTGTAAAAAAGAAAAGCGAA
This sequence comes from Coregonus clupeaformis, assembly GCF_020615455.1. Taxonomy (NCBI): domain Eukaryota; kingdom Metazoa; phylum Chordata; class Actinopteri; order Salmoniformes; family Salmonidae; genus Coregonus; species Coregonus clupeaformis. The sequence goes on from NC_059220.1 coordinate 25,369,141, forward strand.
TTTAAAAAGAGTTGTCCTGTAAGCCTTTTAGATACAGTTGAAGTCGGAAGTTTACATACACCTTAGCCAAATACATTTAAACTCAGTTTTTCACAATTCCTTATATTTAATCCTAGTAAAAATTCCCTGTTTTAGGTCAGTTAGGATCACCACTTTATTTTAAGAATGTGAAATGTCAGAATAATAGTAGAGAATTATTTATTTCAGCTTTTATTTATTTCATCACATTCCCAGTGGGTCAGAAGTTTACATGCACTCAATTAGTATTGGGTAGCATTGCCTTTAAATTGTTTAATTTGGGTCAAACGTGTCGGGTAGCCTTCCACAAGTTGGGTGAATTTTGGCCCATTCCACCTGACAGAGCTGGTGTAACTGAGTCAGGTTTGTAGGCCTCCTTGCTCGCACACGCTTTTTCAGTTCTGCCCACACATTTTCTATAGGTTTGAGGTCAGGGCTTTGTGATGGCCACTCCAATACCTTGACTTTGTTGTCCTTAAGCCATTTTGCAACAACTTTGGAAGTATGCTTGGGGTCATTGTCCATTTGGAAGACACATTTTCAACCAAGCTTTAACTTCCTGACTGATGTCTTGAGATGTTGCTTCAATATATCCACATAATTTTCCTTCCTCATGATGCCATCTATTTTGTGAAGTGCACCAGTCCCCATTTTTCCTCCAAACATAACGATGGTCATTATGGCCAAACAGTTCTATTTTTGTTTCACCAGACCAGAGGACATTTCTCCAAAAAGTACGATCTTTGTCCCCATGTGCAGTTGCAAACCGTAGTCTGTCTTTTTTATGGCAGTTTTGGAGCAGTGGCTTCTTCCTTGCTGAGCGGCCTTTCAGGTTATGTCGATATAGGACTCGATTTACTGTGGATATAGATACTTTTGTACCTGTTTCCTCCAGCATCTTCACAAGGTCCTTTGCTGTTGTTCTGGGATTGATTTGCACTTTTCGCACCAAAGTACGTTCATCTCTAGGAGACAGAATGCGTCTCCTTCCTGAGCGGTATGATGGCTGCGTGGTCCCATGGTGTTTATACTTGAAAACTATTGTTTGTACAGATGAACGTGGTACCTTCAGGCATTTGGAAATTGCTCCCAAGGATGAACCAGACTTGTGGAGGTCTACATTTCTTTGCTGATTTCTTTTGATTTTCCCATGATGTCAAGCAAAGAGGCACTGATATTGAAGGTAGGCCTTGAAATACATCCACAGATACACCTCCAAATGATTCAAATGCTGTCAATTAGCCTATCAGAAGCTTCTAAAGCCATGACATCATTTTCTGGAATTTTCCAAGCTGTTTAAAGGCACAGTCAACTTAGTGTATGTAAACTTCTGACCGACTGGAATTGTGATACAGTGAATAATAATATAAATAATCTGTCTGTAAACAATTGTTGGAAAAATTACTTGTGTCATGCGCAAAGTACATGTCCTAACCGACTTGCCAAAACTATAGTTTGTTAACAAGAAATTTGTGGAGTAGTTGAAAAACAAGTATTAATGACTCCAACCTAAGTGTATGTAAACTTCCAACTTCAACTGTATACACCTGTTCTGAAAGGCCCCAGAGTCTGCAACATCACTAAGCAAGGGGCACCACCAAGCAAGTGGCACCATGAAGACCAAGGAGCTCTCCAAACAGGTCAGGGACAAAGTTGTGGAGAAGTACAGATCAGGGTTGGGTTATAAAAAAATATCCGAAACTCCAACCTAAGTGTATGTAAACTTCCGACTTCAACTATATAATTGTCATTTTGGAGTGTTTTATTTTTGTGTGTTTTTGCTCTTTTGTCCAAGCTGTAACCCTAGGTAGTGATGTATCAAAATTACAATGAATCTGCCTTGGCTGCTGTCAAAATATGTTTATCTGGTTGAATGATGTCTGTGTTGCTAATATTGCACCGAATAATAGCCAGATAATGTAATTTGTCCCCAGCAAGTCCTGTTTCCAAAACCCATTACTTGAACGAGAGATGACACACCTTTGTGACATAAATGAAGAAAATAGACCTAATTCTCCTATCGACACTCCTAATGCACAGACTTAAGAATAAGAAAAAGGTATGAAACACTTATGTTATGCTGATATTAAGCATGAGAAAGTGTGGATGTCTGCAAATTCACAATGTCTGTTAGTGGTAGGATAACTTTAAGACTTCAATGATAAAGAAATGTGTGAGTAAGATATGATTAAAATGTCACACCCTCAGTTAAACTAATAATGTATGACTATTAGAAGACTAGAGCTTAGAGAGTAATCATATGTGCTTATATAAGATGCATATTTGCCCAGCAACAGAGTATTTGTGTCTTGTAATTAGGCAAGCAGAAGTGCAAACGTTGAAACCAAAAAACAGATGTCCCCACACAGGGAGGGGGAGTGAGAGGCTTGCAGAATATTGTGAGAACAGCGATAACTATGTATGGGAATGCAGCAAGGAGTAGGCTATGATAAGAACGTGTGTGTGTATGTACAGTGAGGGAAAAAAGTATTTGATCCCCTGCTGATTTTGTACGTTTGCCCACTGACAAAGAAATGATCAGTCTATAATTTTAATGGTAGGTTTATTTGAACAGTGAGAGACAGAATAACAACAACAAAAATCCAGAAAAATGCATGTCAAAAATGTTATAAATTGATTTGCATTTTAATAAGGGAAATAAGTATTTGACCCCCTCTCAAATCAGAAAGATTTCTGGCTCCCAGGTGTCTTTTATACAGGTAACGAGCTGAGATTAGGAGCACACTCTTAAAGGGAGTGCTCCTAATCTCAGTTTTTTACCTGTATAAAAGACACCTGTCCACAGAAGCAGTCAATCAATCAGATTCCAAACTCTCCACCATGGCCAAGACCAAAGAGCTCTCCAAGGATGTCAGGGACAAGATTGTAGACCTACACAAGGCTGGAATGGGCTACAAGACCATCGCCAAGCAGCTTGGTGAGAAGGTGACAACAATTGGTGCGATTATTCGCAAATGGAAGAAACACAAAATAACTGTCAATCTCACCTCGTGGAGTTGCAATGATCATGAGAACGGTGAGGAATCAGCCCAGAACTACACGGGAGGATCTTGTCAATGATCTCAAGGCAGCTGGGACCATAGTAACCAAGAAAACAATTGGTAACACACTACGCCGTGAAGGACTGAAATCCTGCAGCGCCCGCAAGGTCCCCATGCTCAAGAAAGCACATATACAGGCCCGTCTGAAGTTTGCCAATGAACATCTAAATGATTCAGAGGAGAATTGGGTGAAAGTATTGTGGTCAGATGAGACCAAAATCGAGCTCTTTGGCATCAACTTAACTCGCCGTGTTTGGAGGAGGAGGAATGCTGCCTATGACCCCAAGAACACCATCCCCACCGTCAAACATGGAGGTGGAAACATTATGCTTTGGGGGTGTTTTTCTGCTAAGGGGACAGGACAACTTCACCGCATCAAAGGGATGATGGACGGGGCCATGTACCATCAAGTCTTGGGTGAGAACCTCCTTCCCTCAGCCAGGGCATTGAAAATGGGTCGTGGATGGGTATTCCAGCATGACAATGACCCAAAACACACGGCCAAGGCAACAAAGGAGTGGCTCAAGAAGAAGCACATTAAGGTCCTGGAGTGGCCTAGCCAGTCTCCAGACCTTAATCCCATAGAAAATCTGTGGAGGGAGCTGAAGGTTCAAGTTGCCAAACGTCAGGCTCGAAACCTTAATGACTTGGAGAAGATCTGCAAAGAGGAGTGGGACAAAATCCCTCCTGAGATGTGTGCAAACCTGGTGGTCAACTACAAGAAACGTCTGACCTCTGTGATTGCCAACAAGGGTTTTGCCACCAAGTACTAAGTCATGTTTTGCAGAGGGGTCAAATACTTATTTCCCTCATTAAAATGCAAATCAATGTATAACATTTTTGACATGCGTTTTTCTGGATTTTTTGGTTGTTATTCTGTCTCTCACTGTTCAAATAAACCTACCATTAAAATTATAGACTGATCATGTCTTTGTCAGTGGGCAAACGTACAAAATCAGCAGGGGTCAAATACTTTTTTCCCTCACTGTATGTGTGTGTGTGTGAGTATAAAAAGACTGTGTGCCCATTTTGTGGCAGAGTGCTCTCTGAATAAATACTGATCATTGTATGTTGGGACTGTCTGATTCATTGAACTTGAGCTTTTACAACCTTCAGGACTCAAACAGATATAAAATAGTTCAGTTTGAACATTGAGATACAAAATTCTTGTGACATTCATATTTTTGAAGTCATATCAGCTCATGGCTGTTTATATTTATTGGGGGGGGGGGGCTATTTAGTCAGGTTCTATTTCTAATGAGATGTGCCCTTCTTCAACCCTGCAATGTTTAGATGTTGCATTGGGGGGGAAGAAAGCACAATAATATATTTAAGAAGTCTGTATCATATACACTCAGTTTCCAGCTCAGTTTGTATCAAGGGACCTAACGTGTGCCATGAAAACCTTCCTCACACCATTACACCACTGCCACCAGCCTGTACCATTGACACCAGGCAGGCTGGGGCCATGGACTCATGCTGCTTACGCCAAATCCTGACTCTGCCATCAGCATGATGTAACAGGTACTGGGACCAGGCAATGTTTTTCCACTCCTCAATTGTTCAGTGTTAGTGATCGCGTGCTCATCCGTGACGAAGACCGACGGGTCGTGAGTTCCGAGATGCCGTTCTGCACTCCACTGTTATAGTGCGCTGTTATTTGTCTGTTTGTGGCCCGCCTGTTAGCAGCACAAAGAAAGGATTAGACTGTGTGAAAGTGACAGGAAGATAAAAATACTAATGTTAGCTAACCCTTTATTTTAGATCAATTGTTGGGCTGGAATTTCTCTTGTTGTCATTTCAATAACAGTGTTTTCTGATAATATTTTTCAAACAAAGTAAAAATTGTGATACAAACTTCTGACTGCCTCTTTTTAATGCATCGTGTTTAATACACTTGTCATCTGGAATTTCAAGGTTCTACTGTACATTCAAGTCTCAAATGGACTCCAGGATTAACTCCTGCTCGCTACTGCTGTCCAGAGGACTTTAAGAGCTACTACATGCAATTGAATTACATAGGCCTTTTTCTGAAATGTTGATAAGAAAGGCACAAATCTTTGTTTATATCCATGAAAGCACACATTTTTGGGGTTTATCAATACTGATTACTTTTAAGTCTGCATAGGCCAGGGCATGAAAAAATACATTTTTGGAATCATTTTGTGCTTTTTGGCCCAAGAAACAGGTGCGAGGAGTCTGAATCAGAATGATATTCCCTATAATAAAATGTCATCAATTGACACAATTCAATATTAAGAAAATTGTGTCATCTCCACAATGACTTATTACATGTAACTTTTCCTATAATGGGAAGTTGATCAGGTGTCCGGTCCTCAGTGATGAAACAGCAGCTGCATCTGCTGACTACATAGAGGGACCTGTTCAGTGATCCTAGATCAGCAATGCTACCCTGAGACACTTTGTGAATACAGACATATCTTCCTTGAATTGTATGTGTGTAAGTAAGTGGGGGCGGGGAGAGGAGTGTACTGCAGGTGTGTGTGGTGGCCTGGCTGGTCATTTGTTAGTGAGCTGTTGGCTCAGGCCTTTGCCTCTTAAGTATTTAACATATGTCTGTGGCAGTAATTCCGAGAAAAATATGTATTTTATAGCAGAGAGAACAAAATGGAATATTCACAAGGTACAGACCACACCATCAACTGTATATGTTTAAGATATTTAATGGAGTGAGTGACAGACAGGAGTTAGGTGCTCAACATTACCCACTTTGTATGACACTTGAATTTTGCATGTCACATGTGTCTGGATCACAACCAGTCATATCTAGTATCCATCAAAGCAACATTCACAATGCAAATTCAGGGAATATCATTAATTTGGACATTTGCTCAGTACTTAAAAGGGTAGTGACCAGTAGTGAATAGAAGTGTAAAGACAAAGTAATATCATGAAATCTCATTTTGTCTTAGCTTGTAACTTATAAAATATTAGATTTTGGATCACAGGTAAAATGCAGCAATTACATTCACTTCTATTACTTATCAAGAGAAGGAGGGGGGATAGGGGGAGAGGGAGTTTATTCATTCAAACCCATCTACACCCATTTATCCACTCTCTCCCCCCACAACCACATCCCTCCATGCATGTTCCATCTGGCAACTTTCAGTAAAAACCATACTTCAAGCAAATTTAAACATTAAATTCAACCGATTTAATCAAAGGGCAGTTGAAACAAGAGTGAGCAACGTTTAGTATGAGGGGGATAAAGAAGTTGATTTGGCAGCCTGGCAGCAAGGGATTGATGCTAGGGTTGGACGGTATCTAGATGTTCATACCCCCGTACCATGCCTGTGCCATCCCGGGATTACGGTATTACCGGTAGTGCACACGCTTTTTTTACTTAAGAAAAGCCCAAAAACGTCATTTACCAGAATGATAACAGAATGAGAACAAGTATTAAGGAATCCTCATAGCGGATGCTAGGTGCTAACGAGCAAATGCAAGCATTTACTACTAAGACAGACAACCCAGCTCATAAATGTATGCAAGTATCTCAAAACGCAGTTTATAGCACGCACAAAACAAATATTAGACCGCAGGGACCTTAATCCAGGAGGGGATTGTCTCTGCTGCTGTTACCAAGAAGCTTGATCTTGCAAACTAACGTTAGCCAATTAGCTAACATTAGCAAGTTAGCAAAGCCCAGCTGGATAGTTTCGGGGTCATCTATAGGTAATAACACACAACATGAGAGACACACCTTGAGAGCATCATGCCTGACAGGAAGTGTGAAGAAGGGGCTTTCCTTGAAGGAGAGGATGGTCTCAGCTGATGTCCAAGAATTATGTTATGTTCTGTCCAGTTGTCCCTCATACAGGCATGCAGGTGCCATCAACCAGCCAACATACCATCTGTGAATGAACTGTGAGGATTGTCGAGAGAGAGAGAGAGAGAGAGAGAGAGAGAGAGAGAGAGAGAGAGAGAGAGAGAGAGAGAGAGAGAGAGAGAGAGAGAGAGAGAGAGAGAGAGAGAGAGTTAGAGTTAGAGTTAACTGTTGATTTGTGATTGTTTATTCCACTTGCTTTGGCAATGTTAACATATGTTTCCCATGCTAATAAAGCCCTTTTGAATTGAATTGAATTGAGAGATAATCACGGATGAGCATTCAATACTTGCTACATTTGCACACACTGTATATATATTTTATGTTGTATTTTTTGACTTTATGTTTTTTTACCCCATATGTAACTCTGTGTTGTTGTTTTTATCGCACTGCTTTGCTTTATCTTGGCCAGGTCGCAGTTGTAAATGAGAACTTGTTCTCAACTGGCTTACCTGGTTAAATAAAGGTGAAATAAAATAAAATAAAAATAAAAATATGCAGATTTACAGTCATGGGGACAGGATTATTGCTTCTCATCAGGGTGTGGTAGTAGGCAGTAGTGCATGACCTTGAGAGCGTCATGTCCACTGGATAGAGCTGAGTGACTGAACTGTGTGAATGGTCCTGTGTGTGTGTGTGTGTTTAGATTATTATTTTGATTATAATGAATGAAAACATTTTGATGATTATACATTTTTAGTTAAGGCAAATCAAGTCTGACATTTTAAAGTGGAAATTACAAACTTTAGAAGCCTTTCTAAACATTGAATACACTACAAGTTTGCATTTCCTGGGTGATCAAATTAAGATCCTACACATTTTACATTTACATTTTAGTCATTTAGCAGACACTCTTATCCAGAGCGACTTACAGTTAGTGAGTGCATACATTATTTTTTTATTTTTTAATTTTTTTCATACCCCCCCCTTGGGAACCGAACCCACCCTGGCGTTGCAAACACCATGCTCTACCAACTGAGCTACATCCCTGCCGGCCATTCCCTCCCCTACCCTGGGCCAATTGTGCGCCGCCCCATAGGTCTCCCGGTCGCGGCCAGCTACGACAGAGCCTGGATTCAAACCAGGATCTCTAGTGGCACAGCTAGCCCTGCGATGCAGTGCCTTAGACCACTGTGCCACTCGGGAGACCTATACACCTATACACCTGTATACATTCAGAGAAGTAGGCCAATTGTCACAATAATAGTTGTGTTCACAACTGAAGAGTATAGCCTACGTCTTCCTTTCAGTGAGCAGTAAAGGATGTTGGTGAAGTATACCCAGACCAATAAAAAGGCTTATTTTAACTTATTGGCTTACTGTATTGGCTGATGTAACTACAAGAAGTTAATGGTGATCAGCTAAGATGCCATACTGTGCTTTTCTCCTGCGGGAACAGTCAGATTTCACACACACACACACACACACACACACACACACACATCAGTACTGACTATAGCTTAATTGGATGTTGTTGTTTGTGTAAGCAATACAGATGTAGGATCTTAATTTGATCACTCTTTTGTTGCTGAGAGTTTTTCTGCACAGCAGGAAATGCAAACTTGTAGTGTATTCAAGGTTTCAAATGGCTTCTAAAGTTTGTAATTTCCACTTTAAAATGTCAGAAGTGATTTTTCCTAATGAAAAATGTATCAAAATGTTTTCATTAATTATAATCCCAATAATAATCTACATTTCCTGTTGCTGCAGGATTCTTTTTCTGCTGTAGCAAACTGGCTCAAATTAAGATCCCACATCTGTAGCTAAGTTAGCTATGCAAAGTGCCAGATAGGTAACCATTTACAGTAACTGCTGTTCATTATTACTCTGTCAATGGCCAGCTAGTGCTAGCTAGCCAGCTAATGCAAGCCAACTTTGTTCAATTGTTGTTGAGTTTGATATATTGGCATGCTAACTTCATAATAAGTTATCCATCTTAGCTAACATTAGTATTTTTATCTTCCTGTCACACTCACACAGTCTAATATTTCCTTTGTGCTGACAACCTAGGCTGTAAACACACCCCTTAAGCACCATGAATATTCTATGAAGGGGTGTATACTTCCGGGTATGAAGAAAACAAAAATAAAAATTGAATAAATGTTATTGTCAAGTTAGCTACAAAACTAATGGAGAAATCTGACTTTTCTGCAGTGGGTAGCTCTGGTCAGGCAGCTTCATCTTGTAGCAGGTTGAGGGACTAACTTACTTCCACTAGCCACTACTAGCTAGCTTGATTATAGCCAGTAACCAGGTAGGGCTAGCTAGCTAGCCAGCCTGCTAGCTAGCTAGCCAGTGGCCAGCTAGTGCTAGCTAGCCAGTGGCCAGCTAGTGCTAGCTAGCCAGTGGCCAGCTAGTGCTAGCTAGCCAGTGGCCAGCTAGTGCTAGCTAGCCAGCTAATGCAAGCAACCTTTGTTCAATTGTTGTTGAGTTTGTTATATTGGCATGCTAACTTCATAATAAGTTATCCATCTTAGCTAACATTAGTATTTTTATCTTCCTGTCACACTCACACAGTCTAATATTTCCTTTGTGCTGACAACCTAGGCTGTAAACACACCCCTTAAGCACATGAATATTCTATGAAGGGGTGTGTACTTCCGGGTATGACCAAAACGAAAAACGAAAATAAAAAATGGAATAAATGTTCTTGTTATTTGTTTTCCATTATTCCATGTCTAATTTTGACACAATAAATGACAAAACAAGTCGATTTCCGATGTTCGTTTTTCTAATTCAGAAACGAAAAACACACCTTTTTCCGTTTTTCCATTCTCCAGTTTGACTCGGAAATCAAAGTCACAAAACGTACACGGACCCAGCCCGAGTCCTGATTGGTTGCTTTTTCGTAGGTTTCCCTCAGAACTGCAAGACGCTGATATTGCATTACGGTGTAGCAAAATGGCGGCTGTCAGTCAGAACCCACTAAAAGCGTAAGTAATTTAACAAATTGATTAAATTATATTGTGTTACTTTGTTACCAATACGCGTGCAAATGAGGGAATAATGCTGGCGTAGAAATGTGTGTATTTCTACTTGCATAGCCGAATGAACGTGTCAGTGCTTTCACCGAAGTAGCCTGCTTAGTTTATTAGACATTTCTGCTTATTATGACTTACAATCTTGAATCTTCTACGTGTGATATGCGGTTTATCCTATGTGTTATACTAATTGCGTTTTAGGCCTATAACCTAAACATGATAATATATTGACTCCCATCCCATAGACGCTTTGAACCGACACTAGAATTTAATCTTACTTCAAAATTAAGCACAAAAGTGTTTCAACATGCACTGCGCTATTACGAGGACGAGTGAAAGACGATTGCATTAATTTTCCATATTTTCGGAATAACATTGACATTCCGAGAGTCTTTTATAGTTGGTGTGAATTGTCGAGATGTCAACTTTGGCTCTGAGCGCAGACGTGGTCAGGACCGGGTAGGAAGAGCAATGCAGGAGGCATTTTACATTTGCATGCTTTTCCGTCTGAAAGCGAAGTGACAGTAGATAGCCCTATGCATTTTGTAAAGCGCCTGTGTAATTATTTAAGTTTGGCCTCTCTGTGTTCTCTAATGAGTCTACAGTATTTATCCTGTTTTGTCCGTGACTCCATTTTTTTTAAATTAGAGCTTCTATTGTCAGATAATATCTATTAGCCATAGAAGTTGAGTTTTTAGGCAAGTTTGTATTGAGTGGTATTACCACCTCTTCATGTACATTTTCTCAGAGAAAGACATAGACAAAGCCTACTGGTAGGCCATTTCTTTCCATGTTTGAGCATTGACAGACTATTTGTAGGAAAGTTAAGGTATAACCAGACCTTTTGGACTGTGCATTAGAGATGGTGAGACTGTCTGGAGGTGAAGAACGAGGGATATAACTTGACTGTGCCTTTAAGTGGAGGAGTGGTGCAGATTAGCCTGGTCCATGATCCTGGGCCCATCTGTCAGGAGATGCTCCGACCAGGAGGAAGTGTTGGGCACAGGCAGTCAGGCAGGAGACCCGTCTGCTCCTCTGTAGAGGTACCCTGGCACCCCCATGGGCCCTACAGGATCAGGGAAACGTGCTCCTCGCCCACCATTTACGTATGGATGCCATCGTTATTTTACGTTCACAACTGCATAAACGAGAGTGAAGAGCTCTACCACTGACAATCATAAAGGATGGTCTTGTTTCATTATTTCATGGCTGGTGTGGTTCCCAGTTGGCACAAAGTAGCCTAGTTTGAGAATGTGCAATTTTTTAAATACATTTTGTGGGACTCATTTCCTTTAAACCACTTTACCCTTGTATCCAACAAGATCAACCTACTCACACTATTGTGCCTGAATGGGCTGATTCTTCATCTCCTAGAGGTTTTAACATGTGGAATGTCTCCTTGCTATAAGCTGTGCTTAATGAAGTGTTTCAATCTGCTATAATTAGCCACTGTTTCGGGTTTCAGACTTCATCTCACACGTTTGTCAGATTATAATTGTATAATTAGTCACACTTGACACTAATTGGATGTTGCTCATGTGGACCAGTATTCTCCTTTGAGATGAGGCAAATGAATTGGGGAGTCTTGTTGGCTTTGTTATAGAGAAGGCTATGGCAGCTGTGGGTGTAGCCAAAGTGTTGCTCCTCCCACACTGTGTGTGTTGTATGCATGGGAGAGGGATAAGGGCCTCTACAAGCTACTGATAAAATGGAGCTAAAAATATTGAGCTTGTGTGTGGGCACAGGCCATGTGTGTTATTGGTATTCTTTCTCAAGATGACTCAGTGAAATGGCTATCTTAGCTAGAGTCGATGTGTTCAATAGGAAACAGTCTCTCTCCAGTCTAGACCCTCCCCTCTTGCAGGGCTGCAGCTATGGCTTCCTGTAAAGCTCAGCTGCACCTGCAAAGACCCAAGACATTTGCCTGAACAGATCACAAAAGGCAGAAGTATCTGGAGAAAATTGGTGTTCTGAAAAATGTGTATTGCCCTTTGTCAGCCTGTAGAGGATCAAGGTATAGACAACAACATTGCTTATAACTGTAACTCTAGCCCTCATAGGCCCTAAGCTAAAACTCTTGGGGTTCCTCAAATGTAGTGTAAAAGACAATAGAATTAATGCTACTGCAGATCACTTGGCTTGCCGGGACTCATGGAGTTGAGATGTCATTCTCTATTATGCAAAATGTGTGTTATGTAATGCTCCCACTAAGGGCTGGGCACAGATGTGACACCCCAAACCATTGACAGGAGCACACTGATAGAGGAGGCCCCAGCATCCACAAGATTTGCTTTTAGTTTCCCCCCTCACTCACATCTGTAAGATAATGTGTGCTTTGAGGTAGGCCTATCCTTACTGTAGCTCAGTCACACAGTGTCTGTGTCTGGTTAGCTGTGGTATGTCTTTTTACCGTTGGAACAACCTTCCAACCACTTCAATGTCACACAAAGGCCCTAAAAAACAAACAGTGGAACAAATAACGTATGCAAGAGGAAAAAAAACATAGAGAGCAAAGACATGAGTAAGTGTGAGCGCGGCCTCTCTCACCTCCTGTGCTCTCAGACGCTGAGGCTCGTCACTCATTATGAGTGTTAGAGAGATCTCTCACCTAGGCCGCTGCACCTGCTGCTCAGGGCACTGAGGGCAGTGCACTCAAATGAAAGACGGGCAGCAACGTCTGAGACAGTTAACACCTCATGACAGAGGGAGCTTTCAACATTCCTTTCGCTGCTTGCTTTTCTATCCCCCTGGCTGTTTTTTTTGTCAGACACATTACCCTCCACTGAAGCTTGATGGAAGTGATCTAGGTACAGCATTCAGATTCACATGACATGGTAATGGTACTGTAATTTGTGGAGTAGTTTTAGGCCCATTTAGGGCCTGCGCTCTTTAAGTAGTAGCCTAATGACTGTATTGTTAACAGGTACAACACATGTAACTGCTGTATGGCATACAATCTTGAAACATGGTTGAGGTGCCATGACATGTTAAAATGTCCTTGCTGCTCAGGGGCTGTATAGGGCCATAAGCAAACAAGGAAATGCTCATCCAGAGGAGGAGCTCCTCGTGGCTGGTGATATTTTTTTATTTTTCTCAAAGTTTGTATTTTTTTGTGGCATTTTTCATGATTATACAGATAATACAGACAGAACAGGTAGAGGGAAAAACACACACGGATCCCCTACCAGATCAAAACCACCCCAACCCCCCATTCTCCAACAGAGCCCCACCCCAAAACCAGACTTAAAGCAGGCATGATATAGAATTTGAGTAATATAAGCAAACAAAAAAAATAAAAAAAGTAATCAAACAAAAAGTAAAGAAGAGTAAAAATAGTGATACACATTTTTTGGGGGGTTGGTTTATGGAGTTGTGAAATTAACTGGGTCCATGTCTTCTACAAAGTATAGGAAAGGGAGCCAGATATTATAAAATGTAATTGCAGTTCTCCTAACGGAGTAGCCCATTTTCTCTAGCTTGAGATATTGCATGCCTTCCTTTATCCAATGGCTAAAAGTAAGAGGAAACCAATCCTTTCACTTAAATAGTATAAGACATCTAGCTAGAAGAGTAGTAAATGCCAGCATGTTGCCCATATAACTGTTTAGAGGGGGCCTCCTGTGGGGCCACTCGTATAATGATATGAAGGCAGAAGGTTTTATAGGTCTCCCCAGTATCTTAGAAAATGTCTCAAATTGATATCCAGAAATCGGTCAATTTCTGGCATGTCCAAAACATGGCAGTAAAGTAGCAGGAGCCTGCTTACATTGGTCACAAGTGGGATCTATTTCTGGTCTAATCTTGGATAATTTTGCCTTTGACCAATGTAGTGGCCAGTGATTTTAATGCAGGAAACAAAAATCTATTTTACCTAATTTCTACCAGCATGTCACCTTTGCAAAGTTAGAGGAGACAAAACTCTAGAGCTGTGTTCGAATACCCATACTAACATACGGTATACTACATACTTAATATACTGCATACTATATACTATTAGTTCATTTTAGTATACTGTAAACGAACAAGATGTGACTGGGGCTCAGCTCATTGCAGAGGCACTAAAAGCTCAGGTGAAGTGTGTGCAATATATATAAAACAGTGTTATACTGTGTAACCGTGTTGCTAATAATATATTAGTCGCTGATACTGTCCTTGGCAGTGAGAATGTAGCACTACGAGTTGTGAAAGTGTGCCATAGGTCATTGCACTGGTATAGCTAACTATTAATATTGTTGTAGAAAAACATTTAGATGTTTATGTGGAATAGTATATGTTAACACCCTTGTTGATGCATGCCAATGTGTGTGTCAATGCAAAGAAAATCTAAACTACATTGTAACAATTCATATACAATTCAGTATGAAAATGTATGCACTCACTAACTGTAAGTCGCTCTGGATAAGAGCGTCTGCTAAATGACTAAAAATGTAAAATGTAAATGTATCCTTTCAGTTGATCGTACTAGCGCTTCGCCTGTCTGCCGGAAGTTGATGCTGTTGCTATGCAACCTCTTGCTAGCTTGTTAGCATAACAAATTACTAGCTAGACATATTACGACTTCGGGTGTGTTCTTAAATTCAATGTGGAGTGCCAGAGTGTGCTCGGAGTGCGCACTGGGCGTTCGTAAATTCAGAGCATTGTCAGATAGTCCGTTTGTAAATTCAGAGTGTTTCGCTCTGGGAGCGTTCAGAGGAGTAGGGTTGATTAGAGCGTTCTGACCTTACAACAGCAGTCAATCACCCAAGCTGACTGGCTAGCTACTTCCAGACACAAATGAGAGAACACCTCACTCTGACCATTTTACTCGCCCTGGCAGAGCTAGTTAGGTAGTTTTCATGTTATCCAGAGCATTGGTGACTGTAACTGTGCTGCTGGCAACTATTTAATTACGCTTTTTTGCCGACGTTTACTGACACCGGCCATATTCAACGGGTGTTGAGCGTTCGTAAATTCATCAGTTATTCTGCGCTAGTCTGGTACACTCAGACGAGAGTGCTCTGAAATCGGATTAGATAGACAGAGTGAATTTACGAAGGCACCCGAATGTCCATTGAGAACGCACAACGACTATACAATTTAGCTAAGAATGACAGGAATAATCAAGTCAATAAACATTGGGTAGTTAGTTAGATAGCATATAGTTAATGTACTGGCAAGTTTGATGTATTAGTAGCCAACTAATGTTAGGTAGCAAGCTAACATACTGGTACATACTGCTGTAATGATATGCTATGTGGTTCATAAGGATAGCATAGCTAACAAATTATCAGCCAACATAACGTGTAAGGTAACTTATTTGAAAAGTCATAACTTTATTACATTGCTCAACATTTTCTTAACATTTGTCATAATTAGTTGAAGCAATGAATTTGTATCCGCTCTCGTTGGACTTCGGCTACATATTTTCCGCCATTTATTTCAAATCTGAAAACGATATGAAGCCACGGCCATTTTCTGAAGAATTGCATTATGGGCCCTAAAAGCACTGAAATAGTGTCCACTGCTTGTATACTTCGTATTTTGGTGAATGTAGTAACAACAAAAAAATCCAGAAAAATGCATGTCAAAAATGTTATAAATTGATTTGCATTTTAATGAGGGAAATAAGTATTTGACCCCTCTGCAAAACATGACTTAGTACTTGGTGGCAAAACCCTTGTTGGCAATCAGAGGTCAGACGTTTCTTGTAGTTGGCCACCAGGTTTGCACACATCTCAGGAGGGATTTTGTTCCACTCATTATGGTTTCGAGGCTGACATTTGGCAACTCAAACCTTCAGCTCCCTCCACAGATTTTCTATGGGATTAAGGTCTGGAGACTGGCTAGGCCACTCCAGGACCTTAATGTGCTTCTTCTTGAGTCACTCCTTTGTTGCCTTGGCCGTGTGTTTTGGGTCATTGTCATGCTGGAATACCCATCCACGACCCATTTTCAATGCCCTGGCTGAGGGAAGGAGGTTCTCACCCAAGATTTGACGGTACATGGCCCCATCCATCGTCCCTTTGATGCGGTGAAGTTGTCCTGTCCCCTTAGCAGAAAAACACCCCCAAAGCATAATGTTTCCACTTCCATGTTTGACGGTGGGGATGGTGTTCTTGGGGTCATAGGCAGCATTCCTCCTCCTCCAAACACGGCGAGTTGAGTTGATGCCAAAGAGCTCGATTTTGGTCTCATCTGATCACAACACTTTCACCCAGTTCTCCTCTGAATCATTCAGATGTTCATTGGCAAACTTCAGACGGCCCTATATAAAGTGGGGAGAACAAGTATTTGATACACTGCCGATTTTGCAGGTTTTCCTACTTACAAAGCATGTAGAGGTCTGTAATTTTTATCATAGGTACACTTAAACTGTGAGAGACGGAATCTAAAACAAAAATCCAGAAAATCACATTGTATGATTTTTAAGTAATTAATTTGCATTTTATTGCAAGACATAAGTATTTGATACATCAGAAAAGCAGAACTTAATATTTGGTACAGAAACCTTTGTTTGCAATTACAGAGATCATACATTTCCTGTAGGTCTTAACCAGGTTTACACACACTGCAGCAGGGATTTGGCCCACTCCTCCATACAGACCTTCTCCAGATCCTACAGGTTTCGGTGCTGTCGCTGGCCAATACGGACTTTCAGCTCCCTCCAAAGATTTTCTATTGGTTTCAGGTCTGGAGACTGGCTAGGCCACTCCAGGACCTTGAGATGCTTCTTACGGAGCCACTCCTTAGTTGCCCTGGCTGTGTGTTTCGGGTCGTTGTCATGCTGGAAGACCCAGCCACGACCCATCTTCAATGCTCTTACTGAGGGAAGGAGGTTGTTGGCCAAGATCTCGCGATACATGGCCCCATCCATCATCCCCTCAATACGGTGCAGTCGTCCTGTCCCCTTTGCAGAAAAGCATCCCCAAAGAATGTTTCCACCTCCATGCTTCACGGTTGGGATGGTGTTCTTGGGGTTGTACTCATCCTTCTTCTTCCTCCAAACACGGCGAGTGGAGTTTAGACCAAAAAGCTATATTTTTGTCTCATCAGACCACATGACCTTCTCCCATTCCTCCTCTGGATCATCCAGATGATCATTGGCAAACTTCAGACGGGCCTGGACATGCGCTGGCTTGAGCAGGGGGACCTTGCGTGCGCTGCAGGATTTTAATCCATGACGGCGTAGTGTGTTACTAATGGTTTTCTTTGAGACTGTGGTCCCAGCTCTCTTCAGGTCATTGACCAGGTCCTGCCGTGTAGTTCTGGGCTGATCCCTCACCTTCCTCATGATCATTGATGCCCCACGAGGTGAGATCTTGCATGGAGCCCCAGACCGAGGGTGATTGACCGTCATCTTGAACTTCTTCCATTTTCTAATAATTGCGCCAACAGTTGTTGCCTTCTCACCAAGCTGCTTGCCTATTGTCCTGTAGCCCATCCCAGCCTTGTGCAGGTCTACAATTTTATCCCTGATGTCCTTACACAGCTCTCTGGTCTTGGCCATTGTGGAGAGGTTGGAGTCTGATTGAGTGTGTGGAAAGGTGTCTTTTTATACAGGTAATGAGTTCAAACAGGTGCAGTTAATACAGGTAATGAGTGGAGAACAGGAGGGCTTCTTAAAGAAAAATTAACAGGTCTGTGAGAGCCGGAATTCTTACTGGTTGGTAGGTGATCAAATACTTATGTCATGCAATAAAATGCAAATTAATTACTTAAAAATCATACAATGTGATTTTCTAGATTTTTGTTTTAGATTCCGTCTCTCACAGTTGAAGTGTACCTATGATAAAAATTACAGACCTCTACATGCTTTGTAAGTAGGAAAACCTGCAAAATCGGCAGTGTATCAAATACTTGTTCTCCCCACTGTATGTGCTTTCTTGAACAGGGGGACCTTGCGGGCGCTGCATGATTTCAGTCCTTCACGGCGTAGTGTGTTACCAATTGTTTTCTTAGTGACTATGGTCCCAGCTTCCTTGAGATCATTGACAAGATCCTCCCGTGTAGTTCTGGGCTGATTCCTCACCGTTCTCATGATTATTGCAACTCCACGAGGTGAGATCTTGCATGGAGCCACAGGCCGAGGGAGATTGACAGTTATTTTGTGTTTCTTCCATTTGCGAATAATCGCAAACTGTTGTCACCTTCTCACCAAGCTGCTTGGTGATGGTCTTGTTGCCCATTCCAGCCTCGTGTAGGTCTACAATCTTGTCCCTGACATCCTTGGAGAGCTCTTTGGTCTTGGCCATGGTGGAGAGTTTGGAATCTGATTGATTGATTGCTTCTGTGGACAGGTGTCTTTTTATACAGGTAACAAGCTGAGATTAGGAGCACTCCCTTTAAGAGTGTGCTCCTAATCTCAGCTCGTTACCTGTATAAAAGACACCTGGGAGCCAGAAATCTTTCTGATTGAGAGGGGGTCAAATACTTGAAGCGGATTCTAAGCTACACAAACTGGAATATGTTACTGGATTCATCCGATGGCATTGAGGAGTTTACCACATCAGTCACCGGTTTCATTAATAAGTGAATCGACGATGTCATTCCCACAATGACCATACGTAGATATAGGGCTGGGCGGTATACCGTATTTTACGGTATACCGGTATTGATGCACGGACCGGTTTGGGTTTTTGCTTTACCTTCTATAATGGTATTTTAATGTTTGGTTTGTTAAATGTGATACGGCATGTGTAACGTTAATTTTTATAGTATACTTCGCTACCTGAGTCATCTCTCCGTTCTCTCTCACTCTCTCCATGCCGCTTTCCACACAAACCTAGCCCCGCCCCCTGTCACTCAAGGAGCGCATTTGGTTTTCCTCGACCACAAGACACTTGCTTTCAGTCTGCATGGTCAATGCAGCACATGGAATAATGTTGATGATGACCATACTGTGTTCACTATGCTTCTTAATATAAATCCACTAGCGTTCTATAATTACACTATTAGTTTGTGTTTCTTACATCTGCAAACAGCTAGTTTGTCTGTTCTTAGCAAGTTGGGCCTAAATGTTGTTAGCCGCTAATGCTAATCGCTAGTTAGCTGGCTAGCTAGCGGGCTGTCATGTGCCTTTTACTGATGAGTGGCTTCCATCTGTCCACTCTACGATAAAGGCCTGATTGGTGGAGTGCTGCAGAGATGGTTGTCCTTCTGGAAGGTTCTCCCATCTCCACAGAGGAACTCTGGAGCTCTGTCAGAGTGACCATCAGGTTTTTGGTCACCTCCCTGACCAAGGCCGTATTCCCCTGATTGCTCAGTTTGGCTGGGCGGCCAGCTCTAGGAAGAGTCTTGGTGGTTCCAAACTTCTTCCATTTAAGAATGATGGAGGCCAATGTGTTCTTGGGGACCTTCAATGCTGCAGAAATGTTTTGGTACCCTTCCCCAGATCTGTGCCTCAACACAATCCTGTCTCGGAGCTCTACGGACAATTCCTTCATCCTCATGGCTTGGTTTTTGCTCTGACATGCACTGTCAACTGTGGGACCTTATATAGACAGGTGTGTGCCTTTCCATATCATGTCCAATCAATTGAATTTACCACAGGTGGACTCCAATGAAGTTGTAGAAACATGAGCAATAGAAACAGGATGCAACTGAGCTCAATTTCAAGTCTCATAGCAAAGGGTCTGAATACTTATGTAAATAAGGTATTTCGGTTTTTATTTTTAATAAATATGCCAATTTCTAAACCTGTTTTCTCTTTGTCATTATTGGGTATTGCGTGTAGATTGAGGGGGAAAAATAATTTAATCATTTTAGGATAAGGCTGTAACGTAACAATGTCGAAAAATTTAAAGGGTCTGAATACTTTCCGAATGCACTGTATATGGCGCATAGAAGTCCGAAGAGGGTGGCCAGCAGAGATAGGTGGGATAGGCTGAGGGAAACTGAGTGTTTGGATGTGGAACTGGAGACAAGTGGGAGTGGAGTTGCTGGGCGGGGGATAGAATGATGGTCAAAGATAAAATAAAAAATAATAATACCAAAAATAAAGTATGTTTGAATGACACTGAGGGGCAACGCTGTTACGTCCAATGCCTGTTTGCCTGAGGCTGATGCCACGCAGGTGCTTGTACGCGTGTACACATGCATATACACACACTCTCATTCAAATGCACACACGGACATGTACACACATGTAATTAGTGCCAGACATGCACTGAAACGTATACAGTTGGCCTTGCTTGATTTTTTTTGGGGGGGGGCTCGGGTGGTTGAGGGGCAGCTCTCGGGGAACTCTGGGGGGATCTTGCATGGTTGGTGACCTGGCGGTTGGGAGCTTGGGCCGGTGGCCGATGAGTCACTGGTTCGGGTCCCCATTTTGACTTTGTGGGAGATCTGTCGATGTGTCCCTTGGGCAGGGCGCTTGACCCTGGTTGCTCCTGTGGGTTGCTCTGGAGCGGCTTCACTGCAGGTGGATTGTATGTTTTTTAATATAAAAAATTAATTATACTGTTCGCAAAACAATGTCCATACAGGTTAGAACACATTACAATGCAAGAAGATACAGGTAGCTCCCAGCTTTGTAGGCTAACTTTTCTTGTTAGCTTACAGCTGAAGATATCATCAAAATATGCTGATTTCAAAGCTGATTGCCACAAACTTTATTCATTCCCTTGATTGGTCTATCATGACTCTTCCAAAGATGATCTATTGCCTCAGCAAACTGACTCCTGGCTGTCCCCCTCTTGCCTCGTGAATGACGAAAGAGACAGCGCACGCTTTTATTAAATGTGACTGACCACCTCGATTCGAAATTATGTAGCAACATTTGAAATTGTGTTTTTTACATTAGATAAAAGTAGAGACTCAGAGCTACAAAATAGTATATCATAAACTACAGTTGAGGAACAATGGGAAAGTAATTCTGCTTTGAAAGTTGATAAACCTGTAACCCCCACTTTTGAGAAAATGGCCCTTGAATGTTTTCGTACACCTACTGGAGAGCTCTTCTTTGACTACACCCACTCAGCATCGTTCACACCCTCTTAAGCCTTAGCCCCACCCATCTCTATTAGGATTCACATGTGTACAAGAACAATATCAGTGATACTGGTGATAAACAAGGTAGATATATGCATACAATAAGGGGTAAAGTGGCTGAACAGCAGGATTAAAAAACCTTGCAAAAATAAATGGTAGAAGCAATGTATGACGTGTGTGTGTGTGTGTGTTAGGAGAGAGTCATGTGAATGTGCATAGAGGTACTGCAGATAGTCCTGATGACTGGGAACTCGCCCCCAGTGATGAACTGGTCCATCCGTACCACGCATGAACAAGGGAATCTAAGAGCCTGTTTCAGTCCTGCCCTTGACTTTGGTGCAGTGCATGTGATGTCCATGGCCTCTTCGTCGCAAAAAACTCCCTGAACTTCTCAAATATATGTTTGTCTAGTTGTGTCCAGTCCAGGTGGTGCTTGTACAGGCAGACCATCTATGGGAGGAAGGACGTCAGCGTTGTGCTGCAGCCGAAACCTGGTCCTGACTGAGTCCCAACGCTCCTTGTCGACAACAACACCAGGCTCCAGAGCATCGAAGCTGTAAAACAGGAAAATAGACAAAAAGATAGAAGACATTACAACCTTGCATAACATCAATTGACCTCCCAATTTAGATAATAAGAATAACCTCCTACAATGTAATGAAAATGATATTCACCTGAAGTGCTGGTACTGCTTGATCTGTGGCAGTGGCCTGAAGTACAGAGTCAGGTGTTGTTGCCAGCCATAGCTTTCCACCAGCACCATACCATCCTCCAGTCCAACCAGCTGTGGGATGTTGACCCCTGTCACAGTGCTGTCATTCACCACTCCAGCAATCTCTCCACAGATTCCTGAAGGAAGACAGCCTGACTACACGTACCTCTGAAAAATACACAAATAATGTGAGAGTCATAACAATTGCGGCAATCATGTTAGAGGTCAATGAAATCATCAAAATATGTGTTGTTTATGCTTTACATAGCAAGCGTTGTCATCGATTCCTTGTAGAGACGCTACACTGCTGCTTTTGTCACATGAGATGGCAGCAGCTTTCTACCAAAGTGTTTGTACCCTGGGTGGCGTCCTGGTAATACTATTGCATTATCCTTTGCATAGTTGTTGATGAAGTTCACAACTCATTGCAAGTCCTCATGCTTCAGATGTAACCTGTGCTTGCTTGGGCCGGCTCTCATTTTGATGGGAGGCAATAGACCATTCTACTTGTATGCCTGGTGGAGGAGAGTCAGGCGTGTTCTACTGATGCTGAAAGACAAATTCCAGATACAATTATTTTAGCACTATTATACAATAGATGGCCGTAATCAACGCCAGACACACCTGGCTAACTTTTATGGGTCATGTAATCATCTGGCGAAGTGGAGTCTTTTGTTTAGACATGTAGCTAGCTAGCTAAACAATGAACCATAATCCCAACCCATAGAGTAGCAATACAAACCGATTGTCATAGCTAGCTAACGCTACCCAACTAGGTTCAATAGCTAGCTAACATTAGGCTATAACTAGCAATGCAAATGAATTTCTGAGATACGAATAATATTGCTACACAGATCATACAGGTAACATTAGCTAGTAAGCCAGCCAGCTAACATTAGCTAGCTAGCTAACAGTACGTTTTAACTTGGAGTCTTTTGTTTAGACATGTAACTAGCTAGCTAAACAATGAACCATCATCCCAATCCATAGAGTACTAGCAAATACAAACCGATTGTCATAGCTTTCTGACAAAATTAGAAACGTATAATATCTGAAAATGTAGCTATACTCTTACCTATATACATGGATGAACTCTTCTTGACAGACTGCAACCCCTTTCATTAAATAAGACGTCCTGTGTTGTTTCCGTTTTGTTTGTACAGCTTGCTTGGCCTGTTGTGTCAAGTCACTCTAGTTCACACTGACCGTGTGCAATGGCATAAGAATCATCAGGTCTTTCTCTGTCACGGATGCCATTGTTGCCTTTAGTTTGAAGATGTAATCCGGATAAACACTTTTGCAGTTCTCCATGATATCTTAAAAAAAAGCTACAGTAGAAAGGATTATCTACACATACCGAACAGCTCATGTTATTAGCAGAAGGTGCTACATGGCAGGCCAATCCGAACTAATCTCTCGGCATGTCCAGCCCATTCATTATCTCAGCCAGTCATGGCTAGTGGGAAGGTTCCTGTCTTTTTCCTTGGCTAATTTTAACAATTGTATTGGTATTTACAGATGGCATAGAAGTTTGTTATTAAGGCACATGAAAGTTCACATGTTCCAGAAGGCATTTCTGCCAAAAAACACATGATGATAAAATAAAATAAACACTTTTAAATGCCTCCTGTGAAGTAGTGACGTGCGACATACGCCTAGTTTCCTGAAACAAGTCACAAATAAGATACTTCTATGCAAATGTTGTTGATCAGTACAATAAAATAAGTCCCAAATGGAAGGGAACTAGATTGTTTGTCATCTGTATCCCCATGAAATCAGCCAAAACAAGCTCAATAAATCTATGCATGCATTGGCCTAGGCTACATCTTGATTTACCCAGTTTATCAATAGAGATTTACCATTCAAATAAATGATTACCAGCATGTTATATCGTTAGATTGGTAAAAACAAAGTCAAATTGATTGTATGATTTGTATAATTTATTCATTAATGCATACATAACATTTCAAATGTGATGATATTGAACTCAAAAGATGCCCAACAATTGAACAGAGCAGTAGCTGAGTTTATCTGTCTGGATCAAGTGCCATTCTAAGCCTTCTTTTTTTGCAGTGGTATAGTTTTGGTATCGATGTTATCAAGAATCGTGATACTAAACCTGGTATCAGTATCGAAGTCAAAATTCTGGTGTTGTGACAGCACTACTCGGTACTGGTACCCTGTGTATATAGCCAAGTTATCGTTACTCGTTGTGTATTTATTATAACTTTTATTATTATTACGTAATATTACTTTTCTATTATTTCTCTATTTTCTTTCTCTGCATTATTTGGTTGGGCCCCTAAGTAAGCGTTTCACTGTTAGTCTACACCTGTTGTTTACGAAGCATGTGACAAATAACATTTGATTGAGGCCAGTTTTATAACCTTTGAATGCACATGTAAGCTCACTGCTCTGACATTTCCACAAGGCCTAGAATAACATTGGCATAATTATCCACTGCTCACTGACTTTGTTAGTTTATAACAAGATGATTTTGCCAAGATGCCATCCTAACTGATGGTTAGGCTAGTCTTTAACCTCGGTCTCTAGGCTTCATTCTCTCCCGAGATCTCTCACTCTCTCATGCGCTCTCCTTGCCTTGTGTACCTGGGACTGTTTACTCTTCACAACTACACACGCAGCCTCTTTCCCAGAATCCTCAAACACTGTGGCTTTCTCGCACTGCAGAGCCTTCCTCTTTGTGAGGGACAACATTCCAAGCATGTCTGTTTATCTGCTGGAAGCTGTCTAATCAGGGAATTAGGGAGAAAGAGAGGATAGGGTCGTAGGACAAGGAGGAAAGAGAGAGAAGGCAGATTTTGGCTTTTTTGCTCGGCCTAAGCATGCCTCTCTTCTCTGATCGAGACTGGGAGAGCTGCGACTACAGCGCCTCATTAAGTGTTTGTCTTTTCAAAATGGCTGCCTGTGTGTATTGTAATTGAGAACATGTGGTGAAAATTCATTACAGCTATATGTGTTGTTGCCATGTTCAAGAAGCTGTCTGCCAGTGGCAGGCCCAGCTAGGTAGAACTTTACAGAGGCATATGTTGCTGTCTTTTGTCTTAGATTCAGCATTCATCCTCATTTGATATAATTAAATCTGTGTGCTAGAGGCTCTGCTTCGATTAATTAAGCAGGATAATTACCATATGTGACAGGGACTGAAGGTTTGAATGTGAAATCTCCTCCTTTCACAGCTAATATTAACATTGATACCCTAAGTGGCTGCCAAACTATCACTGGCATTGAAAAAACCTTCACAAACTACAGCGTCATTGAGAGAATATTAGTACTGTCTGTAAATCTGTATACGTTAGTCATGACTCTTTGAACACATTCATATTGTGATGCCCTAGCCTAACCCAATCATCCCCTTCATTGATTCAACGCCCTAAATAGAAACCAATGCTCACTACTGTGTAGAATGTCATGTGACCGTCCCAGCAGCCCAAAGGTCATGACGATAGGCTAGGCTATATGAAAGTCACGTCGCTCTCTGCAAAGAGCAATATAAGCATCACACGGACAACAATATTCAGCTTAGTCACATAGTTTGTCCATGGTAGAGCCACTCCAATCAATGAGTAAAGATCCTGAGAATAGTGTTTGTTTGATTCTTTGATTGACCCTGGTGATTAACATGATTAAAGGTCGACTGTAATCATCATTTGCATTTCTGCTGGTTGCTAGGGGACAGCACTTAATCCTCCATCCCTGATTGTATGCAGACAGATCAGGAGAGAGGGTGAAGAGGTGGAAATATGCTTCTAGAATGTAACCGATACCAACCCTGTAATGTTTACCAGTGTTTTCCACAAGCACATGGAGTAGCCAGCCAAATAGAAAAAGTAGCCAGCCAGGCTCCCCCAATTTTGGTGGCCTCTGTTACATTCTGATTTGTATTTTCGACAAGCAACTATAAGGAAATAGCACTAATCCATTTTTTCCCACACTTTTACTGTAGACTAGGTTTCCATCCAATTGGCAACAGATTTTCATGCGAATATTCTAAAATCTGCGCATTTTCCCACCAGAAGTGTTTCCTTCAAATTGACTAGTTGTAGATAAAAGGCTGTGGTTGATGACGTAGTGCACTTAAAAATACCTTTTGCAGTTATATTCCCATGTACCGAATAAAAATACAACTTAAATGGGTTTCCATCGCATTTTCAACTCTACTGATGGTTTTCTCACAAAACATTTTAATCAAATCAAATCAAATTTTATTGGCCACATGCGCCGAATACAACAGGTGCAGACATTACAGTGAAATGCTTACATTACAGCCCTTAACCAACAGTGCATTTATTTTTAACAAAAAAGTAAAAATAAAACAACAACTAAAAAAGTGTTGAGAAAAAAAGAGCAGAAGTAAAATAAAATAACAGTAGGGAGGCTATATATACAGGGGGGTACCGGTGCAGAGTCAATGTGCGGGGGCACAGGTTAGTCGAGGTAATTGAGGTAATATGTACATAGAGTTAAAGTGACTGCATAGATAATAACAGAGAGTAGCAGCAGCGTAAAAGAGGGGGGGGGGGGGGGGGACAATGCAAATAGTCAGGGTAACCATTTGATTAGCCAGTTGGTCAGCACATGCTCGGAGTACACGTCCTGGTAATCCGTCTGGCCCTGTGGCCTTGTGAATGTTGACCTGGTTAAAAGTCTTACTCACATCGGCTACGGAGAGCGTGATCACATAGTCATCCGGAACAGCTGGTGCTCTCATGCATGCTTCAGTGTTGCTTGCCTCGAAGCGAGCATAGAAGTGGTTTAGCTCGTCTGGAAGTCTTGTGTCACTGGGCAGCTCGCGACTGTGCTTCCCTTTGTAGTCTGTAATAGTTTTCAAGCCCTGCCACATCCGACGAGCGTCAGAGCCAGTGTAGTACGATTCAATCTTAGTCCTGTATTGACTCTTTGCCTGTTTGATGGTTCGTCGGAGGGCATAGCGGGAATTCTTATACGCGTCCGGGTTAGAGTCCCGCTCCTTGAAAGCGGCAGCTCTACCCTTTAGCTCAGTGCGGATGTTTCCTGTAATCCATGGCTTCTGGTTGGGATATGTACGTACGGTCACTGTGGGGACGACATCATCAATGCACTTATTGATGAAGCCAGTGACTGATGTGGTGTACTCCTCAATGCTATCTGAAGAATCCCAGAACATGTTCCAGTCTGTGCTAGCAAAACAGTCCTGTAGCGTAGCATCTGTGTCATCTGACCACTTTTTTATTAACCGAGTCACTGGTGCTTCCTGCTTTAGTTTTTGCTTATAAGCAGGAATCAGGAGGATAGAGTTATGGTCAGATTTGCCAAATGGAGGGCGAGGGAGAGCTTTGTATGTGTCTCTGTGTGTGGAGTAAAGGTGGTCTAGAGTTTTTTTTCCTCTGGTTGCACATTTAACATGCTGGTAGAAATGAGGTAGAACGGATTTAAGTTTCCCTGCATTAAAGTCCCCGGCCACTAGGAGCGCTGCATCTGGATGAGCGTTTTCCTGTTGATTTATGGCCTTATACAGCTCATTCAGTGCAATCTTAATGCCAGCATTGGTTTGTGGTGGTAAATAGACAGCTATGAAAAATATAGATGAAAACTCTCTTGGTAAATAGTGTGGTCTACAGCTTATCATAAGATACTCTACCTCAGGCGAGCAAAACCTAGAGACTTCCTTAGTATTTGATTTTGTGCACCAGCTGTTGTTTACAAATATACACAGACCGCCACCCCTTGTCTTACCGGAGTCAGCCGTTCTATCCTGCCGATGTAGCGTATAGCCCGCTAGCTGTATGTTGTCCATGTCGTCGTTCAGCCACGACTCGGTGAAACACTAGATATTACAGTTTTTAAAGTCCCGTTGGTAGGATAACCGTAATCTTAAGTCATCCAATTTGTTCTCCAATGATTGAAGATTGGCTAATAGGATTGATGGGAGCGGCAGTTTACTCGCTCGCCGTCGGATCCTTACAAGACACCGACCTACGTCCATGATATCTCCGTCTCTTCCTCATGCGAATGACGGGGATTTGGGCCTTGTCGGGTGTCTGTAGGATATCCTTCGCGGCCGCCTCGTTGAAGAAAAAATCTTCGTCCAATACGAGGTGAGTAATCGCTGTCCTGATATCCAGAAGTATCTATAGCCACAGTAAAACGAGTCCTATATCGACATAACCTAAAAGGCAGCTCAGCAAGGAAGAAGCCACTGCTCCAAAACCGCCATAAAAAAGACAGACTACGGTTTGCAACTGCACATGGGGACAAAGATAGTACTTTTTGGAGAAATGTCCTCTGGTCTGATGAACCAAAAATAGAACTGTTTGGCCATAATGACCATCGTTATGTTTGAAGGAAAAAGGGGAACGCTTGCAAGCCGAAGAACACCATCCCAACCGTAAAGCACGGGGGTGGCAGCATCATGCTGTGGGGGTGCTTTGCTGCAGGAGGGACTGGTGCACTTCACAAAATAGATGGCATCATGAGGAAGGAAAATTGTGGATATATTAAAGCAACATCTCAAGACATCAGTCAGGAAGTTAAAGCTTTGTCGCAAATGGGTCTTCCAAATGGACAATGACCCCAAGCGTACTTCCAAAGTTGTGGCAAAATGGCTTAAGGACAACAAATCAAGGTATTGGAGTGGCCATCACAAAGCCCTGACCTCAATCCTATAGAAAATGTGTGGGCAGAACTGAAAAAGCGTGTGCTAGCAAGGAGGCCTACAAAACTGACTCAGTTACACCAGCTCTGTCAGGAGGAATGGGCCAAAATTCACCCAACTTATTGTGGGAAGCTTGTGGAAGGCTACACGAAACGTTTGACCCAAGTTAAACAATTTAAAGGCAATGCTACCAAATACTAATTGAGTGCATGTAAACTTCTGACCCACTGGGGATGTGATGAAAGAAATAAAAGCTGAAATGAATAATTCTCTCTACTATTGTTCTGACGTTTCACATTCTTAAAATAAAGTGGTGATCCTAACTGACCTAAAACAGGGAATTTTTACTAGGATTAAATGTCAGGAATTGTGAAAACTGAGTTTAATTGTATTTGGCTAAGGTGTATGTAAACTTCCAACTTCAACTGTGTGTCTGTGTGTGTGTATATATACAGTGGGGAGAACCAAGTATTTGATACACTGCCGATTTAGCAGGTTTTCCTACTTACAAAGCATGTAGAGGTCTGTAATTTTTATCATAGGTACACTTCAACCGTGAGAGACGGAATCTAGAAAATCCAGAAAATCACATTGTATGATTTTTAAGTAATTAATTTGCATTTTATTGCATGACATAAGTATTTGATACATCAGAAACGCAGAACTTAATATTTGGTACAGAAACCTTTGTTTGCAATTACAGAGATCATACGTTTCCTGTAGGTCTTGACCAGGTTTGCACACACTGCAGCAGGGATTTTGGCCCACTCCTCCATACAGACCTTCTCCAGATCCTTCAGGTTTCGGGGCTGTCGCTGGGCAATACGGACTTTCAGTTCCCTCCAAAGATTTTCTATTGGGTTCAGGTCTGGAGACTGGCTAGGCCACTCCAGGACCTTGAGATGCTTCTTACGGAGCCACTCCTTAGTTGCCCTGGCTGTGTGTTTCGGGTCGTTGTCATGCTGGAAGACCCAGCCACGACCCATCTTCAATGCTTTTACTGAGGGAAGGAGGATGTTGGCCAAGATCTCGCGATACATGGCCCCATCCATCCTCCCCTCAATACGGTGCAGTCGTCCTGTCCCCTTTGCAGAAAAGCATCCCCAAAGAATGATGTTTTCACCTCCATGCTTCATGGTTGGGATGGTGTTCTTGGGGTTGTACTCATCCTTCTTCTTCCTCCAAACACAGCGAGTGGAGTTCAGACCAAAAAGCTCTATTTTTGTCTCATCAGACCACATGACCTTCTCCCATTCCTCCTCTGGATAATCCAGATGGTCATTGGCAAACTTCAGATGGGCCTGGAAATGCGCTGGCTTGAGCAGGGGGACCTTGTGTGCGCTGCAGGATTTTAATCCATGATGGCGTAGTGTGTTACTAATGGTTTTCTTTGAGACTGTGGTCCCAGCTCTCTTCAGGTCATTGACCAGGTCCTGCCGTGTAGTTCTGGGCTGATCCCTCCCCTTCCTCATGATCATTGATGCCCCACGAGGTGAGATCTTGCATGGAGCCCCAGACCGAGGGTGATTGACCGTCATCTTGAACTTCTTCCATTTTCTAATAATTGCGCCAACAGTTGTTGCCTTCTCACCAAGCTGCTTGCCTATTGTCCTGTAGCCCATCCCAGCCTTGTGCAGGTCTACAATTTTATCCCTGATGTCCTTACACAGCTCTCTGGTCTTGGCCATTGTGGAGAGGTTGGAGTCTGTTTGATTGAGTGTGTGGACAGGTGTCTTTTATACAGGTAACGAGTTCAAACAGGTGCAGTTAATACAGGTAATGAGTGGAGAACAGTAGGGCTTCTTAAAGAAAAACTAACAGGTCGGTGAGAGCCGGAATTCTTACTGGTTGGTAGGTGATCAAATACTTATGTCATGCAATAAAATGCAAATTAATTACTTAAAAATCATACAATGTGATTTTCTGGATTTTCTAGATTCCGTCTCTCACAGTTAAAGTGTACCTATGATAAAAATTACAGACCTCTACATGCTTTGTAAGTAGGAAAACCTACAAAATCGGCAGTGTATCAAATACTTGTTCTCCCCACTGTATATATATATATATATATATATATATATGTGTGTGTGTATATTGTGTGTTATGTTATATATTTATATGTGTGTATATAATATATGTATATATTATATTGTGTGTGTGTGTGTGTGTGTGTGTGTGTGTGTGTGTGTGGAAAAATACATGTTTAAAAATGTCGACCAATCTATTGACGACTCTCGGTCGACCAAGACTTTATTTTAGTCGGGAACAGCCCTACTATATTGAAGGTTTACTTTTTAAAATCACTTTGCCTAAAATCAGTACGCTCAGCGAGTAGATTGATGGGCACTTATTTTTGCTCTGGACAGCTCGCGTGTGCTGTGTGACGGCATGTACCGCTCAAAGTTGTGACTCGAGAGCGTGGTGGTGCTTGAATGAATGGCTAATCATATTGCTCATATACAAATAGCATGACAATTTCGCATACAGTCTTCAATGGTTGACTGCGACAGAGCAGGTAAATGTTGAACTGGAATGCAGCAATGTGCTAAAATGTTGCTGGCCCTTTCGAACCAGTGACTGAACACTGGCCCAACACATGTTTATACTGGCCAAGTGCCACGGGCCATCATTAATGTCGGACCCTGCACGCAAAATAAAATAAATGAATGGATTTCGACTCATCATTACTACATTATGGGACGTGCAAATTCATGCTCTCTCCCTCCGTATATGTTTTTTGGGACTGCACACAACATACACCCAGATACCGAGAGGCGGGACAGACCGCAGACTGTCAGACCAGCAGCGTTTCCCTGTCATTGCTCACTTTGTGACTGACAGTTGGTTGTCCTATCAATAGAGCTCTAGAATATGCATATTGTTCATTCTAGCAGGAGAGGGCTCGGCAGACTTTTTTCTGACTAGCGAATTGAAAAGTAGCCTAGTTTTTTTAAGTGGGAAAAGTACCTGGCTGAAAATGAGTGTGTAATCGTCTGTAAACTTTGTTGCTCCTTGCTGAAACAAGCAAGATGTTGCAGCAAACGAGCACACAAAGGTGCAGCAGCAGAACATAGAAATAGAATCTATGGCAGCACATGCAGTCATGAGCAGAGAAGAGGAAAAAATGTGTCTTAATATATATATATATATATATATTTTTTTTTATAAACCTTGTAAGAATATGCACACACACTTACAATGGTGTTACAGAGGATTGACGTGTGGTACTGCCATTTTACTTTGTATACATATTTTTTTTTTCTTCTTCTTTTTTTCTCTGGCGATTGGGCCTATTTCAGTATCTTTACCAGCCATATAACCAAATGCCTGTCAGTGCCAACCACGTGGTGTTGACCGGTCTGAATGGTCTCCCTGCTGCAGGTTGGGTGATAAGTTCTACAAGGATGCCATTGAGCAGTGCCGCAGCTACAATGCCCGCCTATGTGCTGAGCGCAGTGTGCGCCTGCCCTTCTTGGACTCCCAGACTGGCGTGGCACAGAACAACTGCTACATCTGGATGGAGCGCCACCACCGCAGCCCTGGTGGGTAGAGATAGAGAAGCATGATGGCTGGCTCTGTGGTTTACTAAAACTATCATTCAGTTGTTGAGGTTTACTGGGTAGTGTCATCTGTGTCTAAATATGTCCCTCTGGCCACTACAGCTACAAACATGTCCGTATAATGATATCCAATAGTGTTCATGTTGCCTCCAACGAGAACCCTTCATATATATATATATACAACTGTGTAAGGATATTGAGTTAACTCATTTAGGGTCGATAAGCAACACATTATGTATCAGGCTGGGTGTGGGGTGGGGGGGCAGTGAGACCTGTGAGGTGTATTCTTCAGTTCCTGTCTCTCTGTTTATAGGGGTGGCTGCAGGTCAGATGTACACATACCCCGCCCGCTGCTGGAGGAAGAAGAGGCGGCTGCACACCTCCATGGACCCTCCGTTGCGCCTCTGTGGCCTCCAGCTAGGTAATAGAACCCCCCCCCCCACACACACACACACACACACACACACACACACACACACACACACACAAAACTCCTGCATCTCTCTGCTGTGTCTCATCACCAGTCAGTCCAGTGCATTCATCTCCCATTCTATTATCTTGTTATTATTTATGATCTGGAATCATCTAACTGAAAGCACATCATTCCATTTCAGTGTGGAAAGCAAACAGCCTGCTAGTCACTTTTTATCAAATGAAAAGTGCTCAGTTCAGTGAGCCAGTAAACTTGTTTTGTGAGAACTAGAACATGTAATCAAATTTTTGCCTTCTCAGCTGGGAGGAGAAGGACCGGAATCACAACAGACTGCATTAAATAAATGTTATGAAAAATAGAGTTTGTCGCTGCTCCTCAGATAAGTTCCTGAGCATTTTCTCACCAAATTGCTCACTCTATCACCCACGTCTATTTATTTTTACATTTTAGTCATTTAGCAGACGCTCTTATCCAGAGCGACTTACAGTTAGTGCATACATTTTTTTACCTGTTCATTCCTACACTCCCACACATTAAGTCACTCCGCCCTACACTATCTCACCCCCCTCAGCTATTTTCGCTCCCGAGCGCTCCTCACTCTCTCACTGCTATGTTGGCTGGGTTTCTTACCTGGTCAGCTCACCAGAGCTTAAGTAACTGGTCAGTTCTGGGGCTATGGCCTCCAGGGATGTAACACTAGCCTAAATAATGGGCTTTTCTTAAATTCCTAATAATAACTTTTCATAACTGATGGTTCAGTTCCCTTTTGCTGTTTCCCAGAAACATGGTTCTCAAAAATAATTTTGAAATAGCTACCATAATCCTGTTGAGATTAATAATAATACTCAGGTTTGTATTGTTCTTCTGATTGAGAGGGGTTGGGTTAAATGCGGAAGACACATTTAGGTTGAATGCATTCAGTTGTGCAACTGACTAGGTATCCCCTTTCCCTTTCTCATGGTTTTGATCAAACTGGCTTCCAAGTTATTTGTAAGGGACTTGTTGGAAGAGTGAATATGTTATGAATATGTAGAACGAGGGAGAGCGCAAAAGAGCGAGAATGAAACCCAGCCTTTGTTTCACTCACACTTCCTATTGTAATGTTTTCACTGAGCCTCACTCTGCTCTTCTCTACCTGTCACTAAGACACCCTGCTCTAACAGTAACACTGTGTAACATACCAGTAAATGTGATCTGTGCCCAGTAGTGGAGCACTACCTGGCTCTGCCTGGTGTCTCCAGACTCTCCACTGGGAGAGGGCCTTCTCCTGTAGCTGGGCAGTGGTAGCTAGCGCTGCAGCCAGCCGGCGTTAGTGCTGCTGGCTGTCTGACTGGCGGTGATAGAGGGATACTTAGGCTGCATGCAGAATCAGCTCCCTGCTGCAGGCTGCCTGCTCTATTTTTAGCCTGCAGCTCCCAGGGGGGAGAGGCTGTCTAGTCGCTGAGAGTTGAAAGTCAACGTGTGCAGACACAATGGTGAGGGGCTTCGGAGTGTATGAGCCCTCAGAGTTGCTAGCATATGGTAGTTAGTGCATACCCCTGCCTCCCCCTCTTCTATCTCCACCTCTACCTACTTAGATCCTCACCACTCATCAACAGCTGCATGTTAGCATTCAGCTCAGGGAGGGAGGTGATTTCACTTGGTGAGATGAGTGTCTGTGAAGGTATGATAAAAAGCTTAAGTTGAGGCTTTGAAGTCTGTCCTCTTTCTTAACATCATGAGGCTACTGCTGAATGAAATACCTTTCAGTGAAGAAAAAGTCTATGATGTCCAGGCTAGACTGACTACCAGCCAATGTTAGTCTTTTATCTCATCCACACTCTGTTTTGACCTCTATCACAATACAAGAAGAGAATCCTATGGAACATTTACATTAAAGGGACAGTTCACCCAAATCACAAATGTACCTACATTTATGGACAGTTTGTTTAGTTACAACTTTGCATTAGCATTATTGAGTGTAAAAAAAAAAATGGCAGGTCGTCCCTGTTAGCATGCTCTAAATAGCAAGCCCACATTAGCCTAGCTTTGTAACACGGCATTACATTGGATTAAGCTATCTTTCATCTGCTGAATAGAAACATAAACTATCTCACCTCCCTAATGAAGGGATTTGGTGTATTATAGTGATGCTTTCAAAAAGCAAGCCATTTGTATGTTCCCGGGAAAGACTGACTAAATGCGGTGCTGCCTGTCAGTGTCTTTAGAGTTACTGCTATACAATGTCTACTTTGATTGATGTGACGGGCGGCTCCCGGGTTTGTTTGATTTACTTGTGTGATTATTCCTTTTTATCCAGATGGAGGACTCACAGGCAAGGATGTGATTCCCACACAGGGCACCACGCTGGAGGCTCTTCTCAGAGGGGAGGGCTTAGACCAGAGGAACAACTCAAAGGACGAGGAGAGCCTCCTAGAGATCCAGGTGGGTCCTAATGAAGTTTTAACCCAATGGCTTCTGAGCATAATAACAGAACTCCCTGGAACAGTGTATAAGAGCTAGGACTGTCCCCGACAAACAAAAAAATATTTGTAGGCCAAGAGTCATCCTGTTCTTTCAACCAATCGATTGATCGAAATGTTTGAAACTTATTTTTCTATATGTAGACAGACACACCCTATGTGTTTGAATAAAACCAACTACGTATGCACTAGGGGTGGGCGTTATTAACAAAAATTCATATCAAGATATTTTCCACTGTCCGGACGATAATGATATAATATCACGATATACTGTAAAAAAAAAAATTAAGCAAAGTTAATAAATTACTAAATATTGATTTTAACCTTATAGAAACAGAAAGGGGGCATTGCACATTTTTTAAATTATTTGTTTTACTTCTGTGGTAAACCTGTGCAAACATGAAACATAAACAAAGGTATATGAGTTAAATAAATATGCAGTAAAATTTTATAAAAAAATATTTGAAGTACTCAGGATGTAAACTTTTTCCTGCCAAATATAAGAAGTGCAGTCTTTTTTCAGCATAACACCGGTCATTATGAATTCAAGTTGTAAACCTTTTCAAATTAACTTCAAGCATTAACCAGACAGTCTGTATGTTTCTCAGTTCAGCATGTAACAATTCACTGCCTGTGGTCCTCTGTAGCTCAATTGGTAGAGCATGGCGCTTGTAACGCCAGGGTAGTGGGTTCGATCCCCGGGACCACCCATACGTAAAAATGTATGCGCACGTGACTGTAAGTCGCTTTGGATAAAAGCGTCTGCTAAATGGCTTATTATTATTATTATTATTATTATTATTATTACTGCCTCCCTCTTCACAAGTTCCGTGCCAGGAACACCAGCCTATTGACAGTTTCTGGCTTCAAAGTTGCCCTGTGGCATGTGACCACATTGCCCCCAGTGCTAAATGCTCTCTCAGAGGGCGAACTTGTGGCAGGGATGCATAAGTATTTCTTTGTCAGACAACTCAATTGTGGGAAGTTGGATGCGTGAACTCGCCACCACTCCAAAGGATCAGCCCCACTGTCTGCTGCCATCATCAGAGTGTAGCGGTCCAGCTCTTGCTCGGTGACCTGTCTCTGGGTTCTTAAAGCAGGTGCACTACTGGTTTTCTTAAAGAAGCTCCCAAGGCTCTTCTTGGACTTCTTTGCTGATTGTGGAGCAGTGGCAGCTTCTTTCTCTCTCACTCTGGTCCTCTTCAAAAGAGAAGTCTCCCACGGCTGTGTTCCCTACCAGGAGGGCTTCTGTCTCGGAGGCAGCTCTCACCTTCACCTCCACCAGCTTCTCAGTGGTCATGTAGGTGGTCTTGAACATTGGGTCCAGAAAGGTAGCCATGGTGAGGAGCTCATCTGTTTCAGGATCGGTGTAT
This sequence comes from Coregonus clupeaformis, assembly GCF_020615455.1. Classification (NCBI taxonomy): domain Eukaryota; kingdom Metazoa; phylum Chordata; class Actinopteri; order Salmoniformes; family Salmonidae; genus Coregonus; species Coregonus clupeaformis. The sequence goes on from NC_059220.1 coordinate 25,405,212, forward strand.
TTGTCATTCAGGTAATTGAGGACCCTCATCTTAATCTCTCCGGTCAGTTTGGCTTCGCCCTCATTTGATTTCAGAACCTCCGTCTTGAACAAATGGAGGACCGGCTTCAGATAGGACACACTCACGTATGTCTCTCCTGACAGGGCATCTGTGAAATCCTGGAAGGGCTTAAGTGCTGCCGTGATAGATTCAAAGACCTCAATGTCTTGCCAGGAGGGTGCAAGGTGCTGTGTTTTTTTGTCTGCTGCCAGGACTTGTATGATGGCCTTTTCCTGCTCCAGGACTCTTTCCATCATCTGCAGTCGAGATCCCCACCTTGTCTGGGATTCCGCGATGAGCTTGTGGAGGGGCAGGCTCAGTTTAACTGTGCACTTGTCAGGGCCTTCTGCTTCTTCCAACTATAGGAAAATGTGCTGACCACTTTCTTGCACACTCCTGTGGCCCGGGAAACCCGAGGTTCATTTTGGACACTCCTCTCTGCAAAATAAAAAGGTGAAAAATAATTACAAATGTAATCCATCTATAGATTTACAAACAACTGTTGTGATGAAGATAGCTATGTTGCTTTAGAAAACTAGATCATTTGAGTAGGCTATTTATTATTGAAAGAGAGAGGATAGATTAATATATTGAAACCATAGGCTAATGTATCAATTATAAATAAAAGCAACGTAATCCTAATATTCTAGATTTGCATAGCTGTATATATCCGGCTTAACGTATAAGAAGGATCAGGCAGTGTAGTCAGCTCTAACTTTAAACAGAGGATATAAGGAATACAATAGTTATTCTGCATTTTATGTTGTTTTTAAGTGACGTTATTTTTCTACCTAGCTGTATGTGTTTTGGATGTTGAAACTTACCAATAGCAATGTGGAGCCTGTGTCCATTTGTTCAGCTCCAATGCTTTGTCGGTAGTTATACATACTTGACGCGACTCTTTCAAGCCCCAGAATGAAAGTGCCTCCCTCAGCCCAGCTGCAATTATTTCTGCGGTGTGGTCGTCTGGGAAATAAGAGGTCTGAAGGCATTTGCTTTGCAGCTTCCAGTTGTCGTCAATGTTATGAATCGTAAGGCTATTGCATGGCTCTGTGGTCCGGCATGACCATAAGTCGGCAGTGGTAGAGAAGAATGCAGCGTTACGGATTTCGTTGGCAACTCTGTCCCGACATTCTGTGTAGAGTTCTGGTAGACATGTTTTGCTGAAGTATTTACGGCTCGGGATCTCGTATCTTGTGTCTAGAGTTCGAATCAACTTTCTGAAACCGTCTTTCTCCACAGTTTGAATTGGTTCCATGTATTTTGCTATATGATATGTAATTGCACTCGTTATCTCATTCCACTTCTTGCTCTTCTTGTCAGTTCCAAACGACAGAGGAGGCCCCCTTTTTTCGAACCAATTCTTCGTCGTCCTGCAAATCAATCTCAATAGCGTTATTTTCCTTGTCTTCAGTCATCCTCAATGCTTGATTTTCGGACACTTTTGCTAACGAAAGGAGTTTACTTCACTAAATGTTTGCTTACTCTGCAGTTGCGCATGCTTGTTTGTTGACTTTGATTGGCAGGCAGATCGCGTGTAACGTCCATGCTTCTAGTTTTTTTTCTTTGCTAAAAAAGGCTATGTTTCTAGTAAAATAAACAATTTGAACTTGCCCACTAGGCTGTATCACTCACCATACATTTTGAACGAAACAAAAACGCCTTATTTCATACATTAATTTATCATGATATGCACGATATGGCAAAATCCATATCACGGCACAACGTCATACCGGTATTCACATTCATACCGGTATACCTCACACCCCTAATATGCACTGAGCTTGTCTACATAAGCACACTGTTTGATTAAATAATGAAGACACACAAATGACTCAAAGAGCCCGATGGTCACACTGTTAAAAAAAAATGACAGCGAGTGCCTGTGTGACTGGCGCACATTGTCTCGCTCTCCTCCCTATTGCAGCGAAAATTGTTTATGTTTATTGCGCTGTCTGTGCTGAAGCTGCAACATAGTTTCAGCCATTTCGTTTCTTACTTGTTTCTGACATAAAAGTTCTGTTACCGACATTCCTAATTTGTTTAGGAAAAGCATTCCATATTCCCTCAACACTTGCTCTCATTACGTGAAACATGTAAGCATCGCATGCATGTGACCAATAGGGCCTGACCTATAGCCTATCATAATCACATCAATACATTGGTTATAACAAACTCCGAACACAGTAATGTGGACTGCAAAATGGATGTGGAGGACGTGTAAAAGAAACTCGAAACGGGCGAATGTTTACTGGTTGCTCAGGAGGGAAAGGGGAAGTCAAATGTGTGGAAGACATTTGACTTACAGTTGAAGTCGGAAGTTTACATACACCTTAGCCAAATACAATTAAACTCAGTTTTCACAATTCCTGACATTTAATCCTAGTAAAAATTCTTAGTCTTAGGTCAGTTAGGATCACCACTTTATTTTAAGAATGTGAAACGTCAGAATAATAGTAGAGTGATTCATTTCAGCTTTTATTTCTTTCATCACATCCCCAGTGGGTCAGAAGTTTACATGCACTCAATTAGTATTTGGTAGCATTGCCTTTAAATTGTTTAACTTGGGTCAAACGTTTCGGGTAGCCTTCCACAAGCTTCCCACAATAAGTTGGGTGAATTTTGGCCCATTCCTCCTGACAGATCTGGTGTAACTGAGTCAGGTTTGTAGGCCTCCTTGCTCGCACATGCTTTTTCAGTTCTGCCCACAAATTCTCTATAGGATTGAGGTCAGGGCTTTGTGATGGCCACTCCAATACCTTGACTTTGTTGTCCTTAAGCCATAACTTTGGAAGTATGCTTGGGGTCATTGTCCATTTGGAAGACCCATTTGCGACCAAGCTTTAACTTCCTGACTGATGTCTTGAGATGTTGCTTCAATATATCCACATCATTTTCCTTCCTCATGATGCCATCTATTTTGTGAAGTGCACCAGTCCCTCCTGCAGCAAAGCACCCCTACAGCATGATGCTGCCACCCCCGTGCTTCACGGTTGGGATGGTGTTCTTCAGCTTGCAAGCATTCCCCTTTTTCCTCCAAACATAACGATGGTCATTATGGCCAAACAGTTCTATTTTTGTTTCATCAGACCAGAGGGCATTTCTCCAAAAAGTACGATCTTTGTCCCAATGTGCAGTTGCAAACCGTAGTCTGTCTTTTTTATGGCAGTTTTGGAGCAGTGGCTTCTTCCTTGCTCAGCGGCCTTTCAGGTTACAGTGGGGAGAACAAGTATTTGATACACTGCCGATTTTGCAGGTTTTCCTGCTTACAAAGCATGTAGAGGTCTGTAATTTTTATCATAGGTACACTTCAACTGTGAGAGACGGAATCTAAAACAAAAATCCAGAAAATCACATTGTATGATTTTTAAGTAATTAATTTGCATTTTATTGCATGACATAAGTATTTGATACATCAGAAAAGCAGAACTTAATATTTGGTACAGAAACCTTTGTTTGCAATTACAGAGATCATACGTTTCCTGTAGGTTTTGACCAGGTTTGCACACACTGCAGCAGGGATCTTGGCCCACTCCTCCATACAGACCTTCTCCAGATCCTTCAGGTTTCGGGGCTGTCGCTGGGCAATACAGACTTTCAGCTCCCTCCAAATATTTTCTATTGGGTTCAGGTCTGGAGACTGCCTAGGCCACTCCAGGACCTTGAGATGCTTCTTACGGAGCCACTCCTTAGTTGCCCTGGCTGTGTGTTTCGGTCGTTGTCATGCTGGAAGACCCAGCCACGACCCATCTTCAATGCTCTTACTGAGGGAAGGAGGTTGTTGGCCAAGATCTCACGATACATGGCCCCATCCATCCTCCCCTCAATACGGTGCAGTCGTCCTGTCCCCTTTGCAGAAAAGCATCCCCAAAGAATGATGTTTCCACCTCCATGCTTCACGGTTGGGATGGTGTTCTTGGGGTTGTACTCATCCTTCTTCTTCCTCCAAACACGGCGAGTGGAGTTTAGACCAAAAAGCTCTATTTTTGTCTCATCAGACCACATGACTTTCTCCCATTCCTCCTCTGGATCATCCAGATGGTCATTGGCAAACTTCAGACGGGCCTGGACATGCGCTGGCTTGAGCAGGGGGACCTTGCAGGATTTTAATCCATGACGGCGTAGTGTGTTACTAATGGTTTTCTTTGAGACTTTGGTCCCAGCTCTCTTCAGGTCATTGATCAGGTCCTGCCGTGTAGTTCTGGGCTGATCCCTCACCTTCCTCATGATCATTGATGCCCCATGAGGTGAGATCTTGCATGGAGCCCCAGACCGAGGGTGATTGACCGTCATCTTGAACTTCTTCCATTTTCTAATAATTGCGCCAACAGTTGCCTTCTCACCAAGCTGCTTGCCTATTGTCCTGTAGCCCATCCCAGCCTTGTGCAGGTCTACAATTTTATCCCTGATGTCCTTACACAGCTCTCTGGTCTTGGCCATTGTGGAGAGGTTGGAGTCTGTTTGATTGAGTGTGTGGACAGGTGTCTTTTATACAGGTAACGAGTTCAAACAGGTGCAGTTAATAAAGGTAATGAGTGGAGAACAGTTTTTCTTTAAGAAGCCCTCGTAACAGGTCTGTGAGAGCCGGAATTCTTACTGGTTGGTAGGTGATCAAATACTTATGTCATGCAATAAAATGCAAATTAATTACTTAAAAATCACACAGTGATTTTCTGGATTTTTGTTTTAGATTCCGTCTCTCACTGTTGAAGTGTACCTATGATAAAAAATTACAGACCTCTACATGCTTTGTAAGTAGGAAAACCTGCAAAATCGGCAGTGTATCAAATACTTGTTCTCCCCACTGTATGTCGATATTGGACTTGTTTTACTGTGGATATAGATACGTTTGTACCTGTTTCCTCCAGCATCTTCACAAGGTAATTTGCTGTTGTTCTGGGATTGATTTGCACTTTTCGCACCAAAGTACGTTCATCTCTAGGAGACAGAACGTGTCTCCTTCCTGAGCGGTATGACAGCTGCTTGGTCACATGGTGTTTATACTTGCGTACTATTGTTTGTACAGATGAACGTGGTACCTTCAGGCATTTGGAAATTGCTCCCAAGGATGAACCAGACTTGTGGAGGTCTACAATTTTTTTTCTGATGTCTTGGCTGATTTCTTTTGATTTTCCCATGATGTCAAGCAAAGAGGCACTGAGTTTGAAGGTAGGCCTTGGAATGCATCCACAGGTACACCTCCAATTGACTCAAATGATGTCAATTAGCCTATCAGAAGCTTCTAAAGCCATGACATCATTTTCTGGAATTTTCCAAGCTGTTTAAAGGCAAAGTCAACTTAGTGTATGTAAACTTCTGACCCACTGGAATTGTGATACAGTGATTTATAAGTGAAATAATCTGTCTGTAAACAATTGTTGGAAATATTACTTGTGTCATGCACAAAGTAGATGTCCTAACCGACTTGTCAAAACTATAGTTTGTTAACAAGAAATGTGTGGAGTGGTTGAAAAAACAAGTTTTAATGACTCCAATCTAAGTGTATATAAACTTCCGACTTCAACTGTAGTTGTGGAAACTACTGGAGATCAAGAAAAAGGAGAGTATAGGAGCGAGAGCTGCGTGCATATTATATGTGAAGAACAGGTGCTGTTAGATTACAATATTGTTATGCCTGTTTGGAACAGTGTAAACAACACTAAATAAATGATAAGTAATACCAGTCTGTTCTAATGAAAACTAATTGTAAAGCCATTATTACAGCATAGCAAAGATTAAAAACAGCCACATTTGTGAAATTGCTTTATCTGACGTTTTGCCATTGCATGAGGGTTGGTGCTCACGGAGTCAGTAGGCTATTAAACAAACACTCAAACAGGCAACAGAAGCAAGATCTGTCTTATTTCTGTAGATATATATGGATGATTTATAAAGCCAGGCACATTTAACAGTTAGGCTGTTGATTATAGACTTAATTAAGTTGGTTTCCTCTCTCCTCAATTTTCTTAGACAATTAGGCAAAGCATTATTTGCATGGGACTAGTATTACTAGATAACTTTGGTTATATAATTATTATCTCAGAATGTCCATTATTCCAGAAGATGATTCGTTTTTTCCAAACTGTCCCCAGTAATTCATTCTTTTTTTCCAATAAATTGACAGTTATGACGGAAACCTGGAGGTTTTTTTTCTAGGCGTGAAGATATTTCAATTAGTCCAGGCGTTTCCAAACGTTTTGGTCAGTTGTATGCTGCTTTTTTTTATCTATTAACAGCAAGGGTTACATTAAATAGGCGCAGTATTTTTTACTGATGCATTTGTCAATTATTCAATTCATACACACAAAACATATGAACAAAAGCATTCACTGTGAAAGTTGATACATGTAGGCCCTTCATATATAGGCTATGCGCAGCACTTCGTTCAGTTTATCCAATCAGTTATTGTTTTCTTGCACAAACCGTGAGCAACACCTGTCAAACTCAGACATTTCTCTCAAAACACAGGGATGTCGATTCGCACGGCACTAGTATTATCAGAGGACCAGTAGGTTATTCTGGCTGGAGTTGTTACTCTCCTGTCATGTACAAATTACTGACATGGCAGATTCCAACGGGACTAAAATTACAGATGTGGTGTTGTGCTTGTGCACATAATTACATTACCCGACCACCCCGAGTAAAACTAATCTCGTCCGAATAGGGTTTAAGGCATTGTTCTCAATCTAAATATGCAGGTTAATTTGGCTATTATGCACATAGCTACATAGAGAAAGGTGGCAATTATATGGCACACTGAAGATTGTTTCAGAATCGCAGACAGCGACCATATCCAACGCAGGAGAAAGTGCATTTGTTATAAAATAATATTTGATTTATTAGTGTTGCACCATTCTTTTTACATACAGTGCATTCGGAAAGTATTCATACCCCTTCCCTTTTTCCACAATTTGGATCCTGTTTCCATTGATCATCCTTGATGTTTCTACAACTTGATTGGAGTCCACCTGTGGTAAAGTCAATTGATTGGACATGATTTGGAAAGGCACACACCTGTCTATATAAGGTCCCACAGTTGACAGTGCATGTCAGAGCAAAAACCAAGCCATGAGGTCGAAGGAATTGTCTGTAGCGCTCCGAGACAGGAATGTGTCGAGGCACAGATCTGGGGAAGGGTACCAAAAATGTCTGCAGAACACAGTGGCCTCCATCATTCTTAAATGGAAGAAGTTTGGAACCACCAAGACTCTTCCTAGAGCTGGCCACCCGGCCAAATTGAGCAATCTGGGGAGAAGGGCCTTGGTCAGGGAGGTGACCAAGAACCTGATGGTCAATCTGACAGAGCTCCAGAGTTCCTCTGTGGAGATGGTTGTCCTTCTGGAAGGTTCTCCCATCTCTGCAGCACGCCACAAATCAGGCCTTTATGGTAGAGTGGCCAGACGGAAGCAACTCCTCAGTAAAAGGCACATGACAGCCCGCTTGGAGTTTGCCAAAAGGCACCTAAAGGACTCTCAGACCATGAGAAACAAGATTCTCTGGTCTGATGAAACCAAGATTGAACTCTTTGGCCTGAATGCCAAGCGCCACGTCTGGAGAAAACCTGGCACCATCCCTACGGTGAAGCATGGTGGTGGCAGCATCATGCTGTGGGGATGTTTTCCAGTGGCAGGGACTGGGAGACTAGTGATAATCAAGGGAAAGATGAATGGAGCAAAGTACAGAGAGATCCTTTATTAAACATTTTACATTTACATTACATTTTAGTCATTTAGCAGACGCTCTTATCCAGAGCGACTTACAGTTAGTGAATGCATACATGTTTTGATTTTTTTTTTTTTTTTTTTTTCATAAATAAAGCCCACATCCCTGCCGGCCAAACTCTCCCCTACCTTGGACAACGCTGGACCAATTGTGCGCCGCCCATGGGTCTCCCGGTCGCGGCCGGCTGCGACAGAGCCTGGACTCGAACCAGGATCTCTAGTGGCACAGCTAGCACTGCGATGCAGTGCCTTAGACCACTGCCCCACTCGGGAGAAACCTGCTCCAGAGCGCTCAGGACCTCAGACTGGGGCGAAGGTTCACCTTCCAACAGGACAACGACCCTAAGCACACAGCCAAGACAACGCTGGACTGGCTTCGGGACAAGTCTCTGAATGTCCTTGAGTGGCCCAGCCAGAGCCCAGACTTGAACATGATCGAACATCTTTGGAGAGACCTGAAAATAGCTGTGCAGTGATGCTCCCCATCCAACCTGATAGAACTTGAGAGGATCTGTAGAGAAGAATGGGAGAAACATTTTGCTTTGTCATTATGGGATTATTGTGTGTAGATTGATAAGGGAAAAAAACAATTTGATCAATTTTAGAAGAAGGCTGTAACGTTTTCAAAATGTGGAAAAGTCAAGGGTCTGAATACTTTTTGAATGCACTGTAATATAACCATATATAATTTCAGTAGCACGGTGCCATCCCCATGGCCTCCACAATGGATTAGTCCACTGAGATGGCGTCAATCAGACAGGTGTCTTGTGCACCATGAAAACCGACTAAAGAAATCTTGGTCGACCAACAGCCTATCGACCAAACAATCGACCAGTCGACTAAATGGGGTCAGCCCTGATAAGGGCACACTGTGATAACATGCTCAAATAGCAAGTATCAGAGGTTTATGACCATATCATCTTTTATTACAGCCATCTATTATGGACACATTTTATTACCTCATTTTATAGTTCATCAGACAGTCAGACAGTGGCTTTGACCTCCAGACGAGATTGATCTCTCTATTCCCTTTTCTCCGCAGAGGGTCTTGGAGGCTGATGCAGCTGAAGATGCTTACCATGACGATGAGGACTATGAAGTGGACACCCCAAAAAAAAGACACAGAGGAAAAGGCAGAGTAAGTGATCTACAGAGACATACTGTACTGTAGTAAACTACTGCTAATGCACATGACTGACCTAGTTAATAATTCATTAATGGATTCAGTCCCTCACTGGTACTATATTTGCATTCATTATCCATGCATCTGTGCTGTGAGCACTTCCTGTTATCTGAATACCACTCAGTGCTAGAGAATGATCTGAATCAATTAATTATAATGCATCAATTAATCTTGGTACCGTGGTTAAGTGCTATTACATTTATACTGACAGAATTACATTATAGATTATTCTTTTTTTCAACACAATCCAGTCATAAGCTTTAGAAAATACCTGTCCTGAGAAACATTTCCTTCATACAGACTGTTACTATGACAGTGATGACGAAGGAAACAGACAACCTGTAGCTATGAACTACCATCTCACCTATTATTCTGCCAGCCAGTTGAATGCACCCGTAGAAATTTGCTTATCTGTTGGCTGCTTTCTTTGCAAGTGAAATTTCTTATACAAATCACCTTCCCCCTTTCTACTCTTTGTGTATCTTTCCAACAAAAATACCCTTAACAAATCATAGTTTCAACTAATGGGTTAGAAATATATCCTACCATATACAGTTGTTGGCTGGCAGGAAAGATGTCGGTTTGATCTCACAGGTATTAGTGTTTGCCTATTGATGCACTCTCTTGAGTGTGCTGGATCTGCCTTTATGAGGTGGTAAATTGTCAGTTGGACATTTAGTTTAGTATGATATGGGCTTATACTGTAGGTTTCCATTTCATTTGCATGACACTTTGTTGTCATATACTTCTGCTTGCCCCTTCCATTGAATCACTGAGTCACTATGGCTTCTGCTGGCTTAGAGCTGTGGTGTCATTGGTCACCATGGTGATGGTGGTTTTGTCCGCACAGGGTCGGGGTTCAGGCCGCAGGAGGACAGAGATGGATGACCAGGACAAGCCATACAGTTGTGACAGTAAGTAGACAAGTCAAGTAATGATCAACCTCCCTCACATATCATATCAAAAGGTGCATTATGATATCATCCAGTCATGAGACATTTGATCTCCATTTCAAGTGGTTGGTTTTGTTAAGGACATTCTCCTGAAGATAGCTGATGGTACTACCATGCCTCCGTAAGCTAGTTGAACAGTATATTTAATATTAAAAATGGATATTGATTTCTCTGGTCTGTTCTGGATATCTTTCTACAAAGGGATTAAGTGCTGTGGTTCCCTCAGGACAGCATATCAATGATCTAGCCATCAGGCCTTAACTCAAACTAAATGAAACCCTAACATATCATCACTATGTAGATAATAGTCATTCAAATCCCACTTGGAGAACTCCCACATTTATCAGAGCCATGTGTATTTCCATATGCTTCTTAAGGAAGATGAAAAGCACAGAGGAGACAGTGTTGTCACTGTCTCAAGTAGTCCAGTAGGCATGACATTTGCATGTGGAAAACCTAGGCAGAAGTAATGGAATTTCTGTTGTTGTGGGAACTCTTTACTCATGGGGACTCTTTACTCATGGGGACTCTTTACTCATGGGGACTCTTTAAGCATTCAATTTTCTTTATTTCTTTCCTTTTTTTTGTTTTGCTTTGTGTTTTCTGTGTTTCAGACAGATACTAACAAAGGCATAAGTCAAAAACGGCAGCCTCGGGTATCTGGACTTGTTGCCTTTTACTGGTATCTTAGGACATTTGGATTTGTTTGATGTAGTTGATTAGTATTCCCAGTGATCTTATTGGTATACTCTACATCCGTTCTCTAAACAATGAGTCAATGTTGTGTGACTCTTGACACACTTATGTTCCCACATCAGGGTTATGCTTTCTCCTGGTTGTGTTCCGTATTACTGAGGTGTGAACCAGTTCCCTGTATTTTCATACCTTTCTCCAACAGATAAGCTAAGCTCCACCGTTTTGGGTCCTATCAGTGTATTTACAGAACTCAACTTGTTGAAATTCTCAAGGCATGTTTTGTTAGTCTAAGGATATTACCTTATTTAGCAACCTTACTGGGCATACTTGAAGCCATTGTGCAACAATAATAACATGAATGCTCAAAGGTGGAAAACATACTACCTGACACTACCAGTGTACCTAATGTTGAAATGGATCCTAATGTTTTCAGTGCAGTGATGGGAACATTGTGATGTAAAGGTCTTTTTGAATTTTTACCAAATCCCCAATGTGTCGAGCTCTGAAAGTGACACATAAATGCAATTCGTAATTTCTCTGTCTCGATAGACACGTTCTAAGAAGGGAAGAACTGAATGTTTTGTCTCTGTTTTGTGCTCTCTCAGTCTGTGGGAAGCGCTACAGGAAACGTACAGGGCTGAGTTACCACTACACCCATTCCCACCTGGCAGAGGAGAGGGGGTCCGAGTCCTCCCGATCACCCTCCACACAGCGCTCTGACCGACACAAACGTAAGACACGCAAACTGATATTCAAGGCCTCTAAAATCAAATCTAATCTAATTTTATTGGTCACATGCGCCGAATACAACAGGTGTAGACCTTACAGTGAAATGCTTACTTACAAGCCCTTAACCAACAATGCAGTTTTAAGAAAAATAAGTGTTAAGTAAAAAATAGATAAGTAAATAAAAAATTAAGAGTAGCAGTAAAATAACAGTAGCGAGGCTATATACAGGGGGTACCGGTACAGAGTCAATGTGCGGGGGCACAGGTTAGTCGAGGTAATTGAGGTAATATGTACATAGAGTTAAAGTGACTGCATAGATAATAACAGAGAGTAGCAGCAGCGTAAAAGAGGGGGTGGGGGGGGGGGGACAATGCAAATAGTCAGGGTAACCATTTGATTAGCCGTTCAGTAGTCTTATGGCTTGGGGGTAGAAGCTGTTAAGAAGCCTTTTGGACCTAGACTTGGCGCTCCGGTACCGCTTGCCGTGCGGTAGCAGAGAGAACAGTCTATGACTAGGGTGGCTGGTGTCTTTGACAATTTTTATGGCCTTCCTCTGACACTCTAGTATAGAGGTCCTGGATGGCAGGAAGCTTGGCCCCATTGATATACTGGGCCATACGCACTACCCTCTGTAGTGCCTTGCAGTCGGAGGCCGAGCAGTTGCCATACCAGGCAGTGATGCAACCAGTCAGGATGGTCTCGATGGTGCAGCTGTATAACTTTTTGAGGATCTGAGGACCCATGCCAAATCTTTTCAGTCTCCTGAGGGGGAATAGGCTTTGTCGTGCCCTCTTCACGACTGTCTTGGTGTGTTTGGACCATGATAGTTTGTTGGTGATGTGGACACCAAGGAACTTGAAGCTCTCAAACTGCTCCACCACAGCCCCGTCGATGAGAATGGGGCCGTGCTCGGTCCTCCTTTTCTTGTAGTCCTCAATCATCTCCTTTGTCTTGATCACGTTGAGGGAGAGGTTGTTATCCTGGCACCACACGGCCAGGTCTCTGACCTCCTCCCTATAGGCTGTCTCATCGTTGTCGGTGTTCAGGCCTACCACTGTTGTGTCGTCGGCAAACTTAATGATGGTGTTTGAGTCGTGCCTGGCCATGCAGTCATGGGTGAACAGGGAGTACAGGAGGGGACTGAGCACGCACCCCTGAGGGGCCCCCGTGTCGTGGTAGGCCTGACAATGTCTCTCTTCTAGTTTCACCATCCGCAACAGAAATATACAGAGAGCCAATGTGTGTTTTTGAATGTCATTGGCTATTCCTAGTATGTAGTTTGCATATTCATGTGAGCTTTGTTGCAGTCAATTAGCTAAAGTAGGGATAGCTGTAACTGTAGCTGTAACAGTGCACCAGGTGTACCTGTGCCTCATGGCTGACCACCTCCACTGGGCTGTCAACATGTATTTCTGTCTTCAGTGCAAGTTCACTAGCCCCATTTTAATCAACAATGTACACTAATAATTTTTAGGTCAGCCCTGTTTGAGGACTTTGAAAACGTTATTTTTTCATTCATTTTATTAAAATGTAGTTGATCCAGCCGCCTTCTGTTCATCCTCTGCAGGTCAGAAGGTTCCAGGAGGGACTGCCATTACCAATAACTACTGCAACTCGTGCCAGTGCACCCCAGGCTCCAACAAGCAGAGGGGTAAATCTGGGGAGAGGGGTCCCTGCTCAGTCTGCCGGCGCTCCAGTGAGTACCCTGCTATGCTACACAGCATCCCAAACCATGACTATGACTAAGCTGTACTGATTGCTGTACTGTAGCTGTTATGTGCTACCGTCATCCTGTCATCTTGTTGTTGCCAGCTGGACGCCCAGAAGAGGAGGAGGACAGCAGGCCGTTTGCCGGGGCAGAGGAACTGTTTGGCACCACCTCGGAGAGTGACACGTCCACATTTCACGGCTTTGAGGACGATGAGCTTGAAGAGCCCTCATCAAACGGCAAGGGGATGTCCAACCAATACAGATAGAGAAGAACTTTCTAGGTTTAAAGACTATTTTTAATATGGATAACCTCTGGCAAAAGTCTGCTGCTTCTTTTTAAATGTTCTTATTTAAAGTGATTATTTCAGGAGAGAAATGAAAGAAGTGTTAATTTGTTATCTACGGAACCTTGTTTAATAATTTATGAACGTGTTTTTTTACATTCACTTTGAAAGCAACTGACAGTGTTTCTTGACAAATGACTTGCTCCCCATGTGAAATGGAAAGAAGAAGAATTTCTTGGATTGTTTTTCCACTGGAGCAGAAAAGGCAATTATGTTATGAAAAAACACTGGAACGTGTGGATATAATTTTTATGATATTTTTGGGATGATTTGCCAGAGAAAATATAATCCAATAATTTATCTGAAATTAAATGAGTTAAATGACAATGTCTGGATGAAGAATGAATGTCAACACAAACCCTTCCCTCGGCTTGTTGATGTCACTAGAATCACCAGGCAGTTTGGAAAGAGGAGCTTTTAGATGACACTTCCACTGCTTCCTCCTCTGGATTATAATAATGTGAAAATGGAGTGAAGTAAAGGAATGAAGGATTGATGTGTGGATTAAACAGAGGGCTATACCAGAAGCAGGGCATGGCTAGCTGAAAGGTATGCACCTAGGTCCTATTCAAACATAGTAGTACAGTACTTTTTCATTTAAATACAAGGTATATTCTTATTCTATCAGTTCATGCCTTGCATTTGCCATCAACAAACAAAGATATGCCAGCTATCTTGGAGAGAGTGACTCCACAATCTGACCCATTTGTCTCTGTTGTAGGGGTGAGGTTCAGGACCCTCAACTGGCCTCCACACACCCCTCCACTGGACCCAAAGACCCTATCCGGCTGACAGTCAGCCACCAAACAGCCATCCATCTAACAGCTATCCTGCCAGCGACCACATAACCCCATACTCCCTGACTCAGACCTTTTCTGTTTTTGAAGCAATTTCTCCCGAGAATATGTATTGTTTGGACCCTGTGGCCTCCTCCTCTACAGCTGTGTGGCCACCATGCCCAGCCGGCGGGATCCAATGTGACACAGACGTCATTAATTTCATCACTGTGCCAGCCTGCGACCCAGGCGAGAAACCAGCTCTGACAGCCATGATGTCCCAGTGACCTCACTGGAAACACCCTTGAACTCTAACCTCTGCCCCTGTCATAGCAGCGGTGCTGGACTTCCTCCGTCACTTATATAACAAAACCTCTGGACTACTTAGACTCTCTCTTACTCTCTTTAATATGTCTCTTGAACGGGCCAAACGATTCTAGAGTTTTCTTTAATCCCTTCCATCCTGAAGTTTGAATTGTGCTATATACCTTTTGTTTTGAACAAAGTATTGACAGATTGGGTTGTTAGTGTCATTTTGGTGAGAGGTGGATTTTTTATTATTCTGATGTATTCTGTTTGTTCTGGCTTTGTTGATACCTCTGTCTTTCTACAATACCTACTACTACTCAGGCGTATGATTTGTACTGCTGTTGATTGTTCTTCTCTCTGCGTCATGATGCATTGTCAAGCCACTGTCCCCTGCCTGGCTCATGTGATTGTATTCCATTGGTCAAGAGGTTGAAAATACCTAATGAGGATGTTAACAAGGAATCAGAAAGGGGAATATAATGGAATCGATGCCCCATGGTTTAGTCATCACAATAAAACGTTTACTGATCCCAGCTTTAACAAACAATCGCAATAGAAAAACATTCTGAACTGTGCCCAACCAAGTTCACTGTGCCCAACCAAGTCCATATTTTCTCCTTCCTCTGACTCACTTGTCAAACACTTTTGTCCAGAATCACTTACATGGCATGTGTGCATAATGCAAGGAGAGTTACGTACAATTGCAGAAGGAGTCTTTAAGCTGTAAAACAATGTTATTTGTGACATTTGCTTTGAGTGCTATATGGCTGCGTTTACACAGGCAGCCCAATTCAGATATTTTTTCTACTTATTGGTCTTTTGACCAATCACATCAGATCATTTCACATCAGATTTCTTGTGTCTTAAATGTTGACACACTAGACACTCACTTACATACACATTATTAACATTGAATTCCCTCAGGGACCCTTTCATCCACAGTTTCTAGGTCTTTTATGGAGCATTATTTTGGTAATCAACAACAACCTCCCCATCAATTACTGAGTTTTCATGGTAACCTCTGAAAGGGCTTCAGTTAGTCATGTTGGAATGACAACCTGGTTGGTATTATGGTCAATGTTTTCTCTCACTGGTGACTTCCTCTAACAATCAGGTCTAGCATGGTACAGTACAGTTCCAAACAACACTTCATGGAAGTCTGTGATGTCTGTCTGTATAGAAACAAGTGTCATTATCACCAATCATATAAAAGTGCATAGCCTGTATACCTCATCAAAGAGTCAAAGACACAGCAATAACCCCAGAGCTCTCAGCAAGCCTTCCTGAGTTAGAGGGGAGCGCAGGGGTTGGAATGGAGCCAAGAAGAGATTAAATGGACTTGACCAGTCATTTTATCTTCAACTGTAAATAACTCAAATCGAGAGAATTAAGTCTTTGTTAAACTATTTTTATTGTAATGAAAGAAAATAAAGAATGCGACTCCGCCCTCTCTGATGTTTGGGGATGTTTTTCTGCGGTCCTATGTAACACTATTGTAGTAATTACAATGTTACTACCCAGTTACTACATACTGTAAATGAGAGGTCAACATGTAGACAGAGGTCCAAAGGTTTTATTATTTGGTGCCCACAATATATCAGGTGCATGGATATTTTACATTGATAATAGTCATATTGCTGTTTGAGAAACTAGAAGCACAAATTCCCTGGATATGTTACATGCATAGTAATGTGCCCATACCATAAAATGTGCTTTTAGATAATGGAAATCTATAGAGCCAGTTTATATACAATGCACTCTGTACATAAGCTATTGTATTTGTGCAGACAATATTCTTTAACACTGACTCAATAAATTAAGCAGCTCTACCTTACAGTCATGAGTTTATCAGTTTATGATAATCATAAATATCAACCTGTACAGTGCATTGCAGCAACTCTAATTGAAACAATTATTGAAATAATTATCTCAGCATTTTGAGAACTTGGGACTATAAGGTTCTATCTGCAAAAAGATGATTCTGATATAATTGAACCCTCATTGGTGTCAGCAATCTTTTTTATCTTGTATTCTTTTTAACTTAACATGAATAAGTATTTAGAGTACTATATAGATAAGGAACATTGAACAGAACAGGACTATGTCAATAACTCAATTTTGACAAAAATTTAACCTTATAGTACCAAGCTCTCAATTTGTCTTTCATAATATTGTCTCTGGCATAACTGTGTACGCAACCAATAAACATTGATTTGAGTTGATTATATGCCCCCTCACCACACAAGGGAGTTGTAGTTGTGCTGTGAATGATACCCTCTTCTATCTTAGGACTTTGGGAGGGGAGAAGAGGGATCATGTACTGTATGATCCAGTTCCAGGGGTGGATGCCATGAGTTTGTCCTTTCAGCAGTGATGTTCCTGTTCTGTTCAGTGGTGGGGGTCCAGGGCATTTCCCTTTAGTTTGTGTTTGAAGATAGAAGAAGAACCAAGCAGCCTGCTTGGTGACTGTGCACATGACTTTTACTCCCCAGCTCAGACTCCCTAAACTCCATTTCACCAGAGCATTTTCCCTAACTATCATGCACACTGTTTGGCAAATATAACAATGATGAGTACATACACATCTCTCTGACCCAAAGGCTGGACTATGGATTAATGACTGAGCATGTAAGTAATGGTTTACATAGACACTCATGCAACAGAAAGAGTAATACTAAATAAAACAGCATTTCTTGGGCTGTTAAACAATATACTGTAGGATCCCTCTGATTGCGGGGTGAAATTATGATTAAATGGAAATGATACCCTGGTCTCAATGGGTTCCCCTGGTTAAATAATTAAGGTTAATAAATAAATAATTGGACATAAAATAAATATTCCTGCTACAGTCCTGTTAGGGCAGGGCAGGCCACCATGGTCCACAGAGGTTGTGCATGGTGTTTACTCTCCATTAGCTGGGACAGTGGTGACTTCCAAAGTGGTAGTGATGCAGGGCTATTTTCATTAGGGGCCTGTAAGGCATGTGAATGTCACTTAAGTAGCTCTGTAACTGATCAGATGTGGCACTTATTTGGCATGTATCTGCTTGAATAGGTCCAGAATAATACGTAAACCCCATGATGCTGTGTAAAATACTAAATAAGGCTGAAATCACTGATTTAGAAACTCATCGACATTATGGACATTTTCCATAAGGGACAGGGTTTGGAATCTTTATAGCTATCTATATTGATTGAATCAAATGGTAGGTGTTCTAGAGTGTATGACCGTCTATGTAAAATACTAGAGCTTTCTTGGCCAGGTCTCCTTTGAAAAATAAGCCTTTGACCTCAATTGGACTTGATTTCAATCAATACAAATCCAACCATAGCATGAATTCTAAACAAACAAACAAAATGTTTTGATGAAACATGCAATGATTCATTGTAGATTCTCTATCAAGGCCTTATACCTACTCTTGGAATGTAATGAAGCATGGAGAATTTCCGTCAAAGTCACTTATCTGGTCTTCTATAATAACAATTATAATACCTTAGATTTATGGGCAAACAAAAATATATTCCCAATCACTGCAAAAAATAATAGGTCAGTAAACAGGATTATGCAGTGTACTGTATAAGAAAAAATATGATATAGATTTAGATAAAGATATAAAAAAGAGATTTGTTAAATACAGAACATAAAAGTGTTATCCTGCTGTCTTTATTGCTGACTGCCTAGTGAGGGCAGCTTGTACTGTGTATTTATATCTGTATATGTCCCACTATGACTCTTTGAGCTTGTATGTAGCCCTACTGTAACCGTGTGTGTCTGTGTGTGCTTGTACTGTATGCATGCGATGTAATGAGTGGGTCAAGGCCCGCCCTTGCTGGCATGATCCATTCCTCTGTGGTTCTGTGAGTATTCCTAACCCCAGCGCTGCATGGTACTGTCTGTGACCCTCCAGAGCAGAGCTCCCCACCCCAGCACGCCACTCTCCCCGCATGGCCATGACACTTCCAGGGGTGTCTGTCTGTGTCCCTCCAGCCTAGGCAGTGTCAGGATGACTGCATCAGCCCTGTCAGCCGCTTGCCCGTCAAAGACTTGCCCTGGAAAATGGAAACAAACGTTACTGGCTGGGTTTCTGAAAAATCATGCAGTCTGTGTACAGTACTGTGCCAAGAAAGTACTTAGACTAGCTATCCCTGCCAACATGTTGAGCACTTACCTGTCCTTTTCTGAATTTCTCTCAAGAAATACAAGTAAAATACCTCTCTGTACTACTAGCCTTCACAATCATTTTGACCTTGAAAAAGTTCTTCATTGGGTCGCATGCCTGTGAGACGGACCCATTTCCTGGTAACTTACCACACTGCGGGTGAACTTCTCCAGGGAGGTACGGCGGCCCTGCTCACTCTCTGTCTGTGACTAGAGGCAGGGTGGTGTGAGGGTGAGAGACACGGGGAGGATGAGGGAAGGTTAGAAGCGTTTCAAGGCAAAACATGTTTTAGGCCATGAAGCCAGAAGCGGTGGCTGTGGTAGAGAAGCTAGGGGCCAGGCCAGCAGGGGGGAGTGTCTTTTCAGGGTACTACATAACACAGGGATGCACTGCAGCTGCTCACCAGGAGAAGATGATGCTTTGATCTGCTGTGGTGCTGATCATCCTAGTACACAGTATAACAGGACTCGCTTTATTTGATGTTTTAGAGAGCTGTGATTGTATGTATAAATCTGAAGGAGTCAAAGAATATAATAAGCTGAGTGACAAGAATACTCAAGCAAAGGTAAGCTAATGTCTCAGTTCAGATGTAAATGGAGATATAGTATCTGTAGAAAGTGTAGATTTTATAATAAATGTATCCACTTCCAAAAAAAGGATGGAGTGCTTTCAAACATATTTAGTAAATGCATAATATCTCAGGTGGAGGGTGTGACTGATTAGGGGTTAGTTATAGTAGAGCTCACCGGCTTCTTTCTGGCTAGCAGGAGGTCCTGATAGATGTTAGATCTCAGGAAGCGTGCATAGCTGTCACTTTTCATCAACTTGAAGATGTGCTCCTGGAGAAGAGGGAAGAGGTGGTGATGATGGTTGTTGTGGGGTGTGTGTTTGTGTTTTAGAGAGAGAGAAAGAGACAGAGTTGAGATTATGTAAGAAGGCACGGGGGAGCTGAATGTTAACCATGCATGCTAACATGGAGGGAGAGAGAGAGGTAGGGAAGGAGAGAGGTAGGGAGGGTGGGAGGGAGGAGACTCCTGAGACAGGGCTGATTGAACGCAGAGCCATTGACACTAATGCACCATGAGGCAGTCACCCTCAAACAAAGCAAATACAGTTTGAACCTAAGGAATCTAGGATGAATGCATGGGCTATTCACAGGCATTACTCTGCCCATTAGGCCCTGGCTAACCTAACATAGCAGGCATAAAAAGACGCCTGAGCGGAGTTTCCACATCCGTTTTTCAGAGGAAAAGGAAGCTAGGTTGAATTAACTGTATCCCTGAAAACCGGATGCATCTAGTTGTTTGCAACTACGCTAAGGATGGGCTCTGGCAACCACAGATTCTTCACCACCGTTCACTCACTTCCTTCTCACTACATCTATCCATCCACCCCCCTCTCAGCCACCATAGTGTGCAGTGTGGGTGGGGATATTATGTGTTTGTGTATTTACTGTAGGTGCAGTAGTAGCAGCAATATTGACTGTGTGTGTGGGCATGCAAGCATATGTGTTTGTGTGCATAGGGGAGGCTGTGATATCTACCTGGGCGTCCTCATAGCTGTATCGTCCAGGGTCTTTGAGGTTATGGCTGGTGCGCTCATAGCTGTGGGAGTCCAAGTTGATGGAGCTGGGCGCGCCCTCTGCCAGGAACTCCTGCCAGATCTCCTGGGTTCTGGCTGCCACGTTCTCCAGGGGCCTCCGCTTCAGATCCTGCACTGCCAACCAGAACCTAGCCAAGGGGCACAGGGAGGACACAGCCAATAGAGATCAGTGTCTGCAGCATTTACTTCCCATTATTATCTGCCAGGAGAGGAGCGCTCCCCCTGTGGACATTCAGTGCAGTCATTCCCTTAATCTCATTACCGCCACTCAAAAGCCTCTCTATCTAATGGCCTGGGGAATTGAAATGGATGTGAAACAATAGAATGGAAGAGGATAGTGACTGTGTTATCACTGTGAACTGTCCCTGCCTGGGCCTGTAAGGCTCTATCTCTCACCGGAGGTTCTCTGAGCTGAACTCTGACTCCAGGAACTTGAGGAATGCATCCTGCCCTGCTGGGTCCTTTAGGGCCTCCTCCAGAGAGAAGCCCCACTTCTTCACACGGTGCTGGCTGGGGTCCCGGCTGCTCACAGGGAAGAACGGAGAGAGACAACCATGATGCCTTTCAGACTCTTCTACATGATCTCCCCACAGTACATACATTACATTGTGGTTGTGGATGCCGTTTAAAATGTGGATTGCATAGGGAAAGAAAGAGGAGCTAGCCATGGGGCTATCATGACATTTCAGCCAGCACCTGAGAGCGCTAACCCTCTGCCTGACCCCACCAGTCATTTGAAGAGTGATTGTGTTTGACTAGTGAGGTCTGTGCATGGTGTCCATGGTGCCTATGGCCTCACGCTGCTTCCCCAGTGAACCCACCTAGCCTCCAGGTCCCAGAAGGTCATGTCATCGCTGATCCAGGGGTTGGATGGTTCAATGGTTGACACCAAAGGATCGTAGACCATGAACTGTTCCGTGTAGCCCATGAGACTGTCTGCTACTTTGGACATTTTCATACAGTGTCTGTCCAGCTGGATGTTCAAGAAGGAAATCTGAGGGAGAAAATAATTCACGATGGCAGAATGAGACAGTAGCGCATTACTCAGAAGTGAGTTGGAGTTATGATTGATGAATGAGACAGAGAGACAGATAGCAGGAGATAATGGATAATGGCGGTGTTAGTAATGACCTGTCAGGAGCATCACAGAGTGTGTTACCTCCTTCTGCACGTCCTCTCTGGTGGGCTTCCTGGCCGGCTGGGAGAGGATGGACTGGTGGACTGGACTCTGAGTCTGGGTGTTGTCTGTTACCCCATACACCGACTGGACAGGGACAGAATGGAAATACATGTCTGTTATTGCTTATACGCTCACCCTCAACCCAGGCACACACTGCACAGAACATATACAGTACATACATACATACATGCACAAACAGAGAGACCACTCATCACTAAAAGCCTTCTTCCTTACCCTTTTCACCCTCTGTGGATTCTTCTCTCTCCGGCACTTGCGAATGTCCATCTCTGTGGTATTTACACAGCCTGGCTGTAAGAGAGTTAGTTTCTAGGTCAGATAATAGTAGGTCACCAGGCAGCATCCTGCCCTAGCCTGGAGGCTACACTTCATTCAACATTACAACCACAGAGGAGTTGGATAATACAGAAACCCACTGGGATCCCACCTAATTCAGGCTAACCCAGGCCACACTAGACAACTACACTGAACCCTTTATTGTTCTAACTGTAGAGCCCTATGGGACTTTCACTGTAACACTCCCTGTCCTCTCATCACATCCTCTCTCCAGCCCTCCCTCAGACCCCAGAACCACCATCTCCCCTCAGCCCTCAGCTCACCACAGGGCGATGGACGTCCCAGAATGCCCTCTCTTGGCTGTCCAAGATCTTCCTCTCAGCCTTGTCCTTCTTCCTGTCGATCCTGAGGGTAGGGGACAGAGGACATAGACAGGTCGATACTGAGTACACAGACAGACGTGTCACTCTTACTGAGAGACCAGAGGAGGGTAAAAGCTCAAAGTGTAGGTCACAACCTGTCTCGTCGCTTCATCAAGCAATCTGTGGTCTGGCCGCCGGTAGGGTATAACTCTTACGTAATTGACATTTTCTGATAAGTGCTTGTTGGCCTATTTCTCTCTGAATGTAGCAGGGCTTAATGTATAATCTCTTACCTCTACCTAACAACAGTAAATACTTAGTGCTCAGACTATAATCATTTTAAAGGTTCATCATGGCCTTTTTTAATTTCCTGATATCGTGTTGAATAGATTGTATCTGATCTGCACTGTGTTTACAAATGTCAACCAGCAGATGGAGACGTAGTAGAAGGAACAGTGATAAAAGACAAAGACTGAAAGGTCACCTAGAAAGTAACCTAGGGGTATGCATCTGGCTCTCTATAGTCACCTGCATCAGTGAATGAAACATAGGGAATACAGTGACATATGGCACAATAGACAACGTATCAAAACCACAATAGGTTGTGTGTGTTCTTTTGCCTAGTTACTGTCCACTCACTTGACCTGCGCCTCAGCTTGCATGAAGATGAACTCCCACTTCCTGGCGAAGGCCCTCTGCAGTCGAGCCAGATTCTCCTGTAAGACCCCCCAATCATAAAGACATGAGGGGTGAGAGTAAACCAGTGAAGGTTCTTGGGTAATTACATTGCTATAATGCATAACTCTCTTACTGCATAAAGCTAGCCATCTCAGCTTAA
Source organism: Coregonus clupeaformis (assembly GCF_020615455.1). Taxonomy (NCBI): domain Eukaryota; kingdom Metazoa; phylum Chordata; class Actinopteri; order Salmoniformes; family Salmonidae; genus Coregonus; species Coregonus clupeaformis. Next base: position 25,428,107 of record NC_059220.1, read on the forward strand.
TCAGCAAGTAATATCATGGCTGTTGTAATTTGCACGTAATAAAGGCATCTGCTTGGCACATGAGCAATGCAAACATCTGTCATACCTGTACATGTTCACTGAAATGACCTATTTTTAAAATGTGGGGAAAACAACACTCTGACCCAACCACCAAACCTATAGAGCATGAAATAGACTAGAGCTCAGGGGCATGGCATGTGATCTGAGAGAAGCTGTAGTTGTGTAGATGATAGCTTTGTTAAACATGTCTGTAGCGTATAGATAGTGTATTGTTCCAGTAGGGTGAATAGGGCACTCACAGCCTCGTAGTCAGCTAGCTCCAGCCTGGCCTTGTTCTGCATGGTGCGCTTACACAAGTAAATGGCTGCAGAGGAGAGAAGAGACAGTAGAAAGTAGTCAGTTACTTGCTGTTGCTTGGCAGACTTGTTTTAGTGACATTGCCAAACAAATACCACAGATGATGCATCAACAGCTGTGTAAGTGTAGTTTATCTCTTCTAAACAAATGCCACCTACTCAGTTTCTGCCTGAGTAAATCTCTACTGATCAGAGTGTGTGGGCAATATTTAATGAGACCGTTGGCATCTTTTGTCATTTACATAATCAGGCTGGAGAAATGCCATGCAAACATGAAAGCCTGGATTTTTACAATAATGTCACGCAAGGCCCCTGTACCTTGGATGGCTAATCTAGCGCTGCAGGCTTAGGGGTGAGATTAGATCCTCCTGGAGAGATAGTGGGATGCATTACAGAGTGGGCCACTCATTCAATACTGGGTGTGAGACAACAACAGATCCATAGTCTGTGTTTACACTCTAGGCAGGAGGATATGACACAGTCTGGGCCAGACACTCTGTTCTCACTCTGCACTGAGCAGGGCTATAGGCTAGGTTGGCTGGGAGGGAGGGGGGACATCAGGGGGAAATAATTAGGGGTTATGCACAGATAATTAAATCACAGAGGCAATATTTAGGCACATTTTGAGCTGAGTTCAGTGATATTTTTGCAATTCCACCCCTTGGGACCCCAACCTAACTTACCATAGTCTGTGTTTTCAGGTTCCCAACAATTAGAGGGCCAGAAGAATGGAGCCTGAGGAGGAAAGTGGAGAGATCATGAAAGTATTCATCATCTTAAGAACATTTAAACATCCAAGCATCTGCCCAACACTGGTCTCCTCTTTTTGTTTTCCTAATGTTGATTCAGACAATTTTCCCCACACGGTCTCTAGCAGCAGTGTTTGAAGTAAACTGATCCTTTTCTTTTTGTTTCACTCAGCTAGCATTGTTCTGTATGTGGATCCGAAATGTCAAATAATGAGGTTTTAAACATATTTCGGAGACCCAGTTTCTTTGAAGATGGCCAGCCCCCGGTTTTAATATGTGCGTTGTGTCCAGTCCACCCTGACTCATAGCCCTGCCTTCTGTTGAGGTGAAGATGCTGGAGAAAATACAAACCATCCAAACTCTCTGTTCCTACCTTTTCCTCTCTAAGAACATGATCAAGTTAAAAGAAGATGAGTGACCTGATGATCAATGGCCTTCTTGTGCTCTGCATAACTATCTAGGGAAGAACAGTAGCTATATTCTCCATTCATATTTAATTGACTATTGCAATGGATATTTCAGATTCACGGTTCATTCCATAGTGCATAAATAATAGATTTCTCAGATCTATCGTGCATTCTTAATGATGGGCAGAATTAGAACACAGAGATGTTCCACGACATGATATTTCATCTCCAATATCACTCATAATTAGCTTCAGAACAAAAGGCAATGAGATCTGAATATGTGTCAGAATCGACACATCTAAAAGACAGGTTAACGTTTACTTTGCTGCATAAGGAAGATTGATAGATAAACAGAGATTAATCTACTATAGTCTGTTACCAAACTGCTCCAACAACATTTTATGTCGTTGGAGCAGTTTGGTGGGAAGATCATGTAGAAGAGTCTGAAAGGCATCATGGTTGTCTCTCTCCGTTCTTCCCTGTAAGCAGCCGGGACTCCAACAACATTTTATGACGTGAGTCTGCCTGCCCTGAAACATCACAGATTTGTCTCAAAGCACAGCAGGAAGTTGTCATTAAAAGTGTGGCTTCCAAAAAGACACAGCAGCTATTTATAGCACAGTGTACCCACACTGCCTCTGGGACTGCTCCTCAGTTCTGGCACAGAGACAAATCAACATATTCAACAGATCATGTAGGTCCTCTTTTAAATGGCAATGATGACACTCGCTTGTTGCACCATGACATAACATCAGAGGAAGGGTATTTTTAGTCCCATTGAATATGGGTGACACACACACATCCCCCTTCCAGAAAAAAATACATAATGTGTTTTAATCTGAAGGAAAATAAGTGTGGCTAAGTGGATTCTCCGGTAGATTGGGGGAGGAGTGGGATGGGTGGGTGACACAGAGACAAGTGCTGAGGAAGAGAGGAGTGACAGCCCAACGTTTCCCAAAGGGAGCTGCTCCCAGCTGGGATTAGCCTGCTAATCAGCCAGCCATAGTGACTCATTCTTTTGGAGCCTTTCAGCAGGACCAGGAACCATTCAGCCTCCACTACACTGTAACATACTGTACACGATGCATGGCCCTCACAGTACAGTAGATTACTTTGAGGATGGAACAGCAATGCCAGTGTAGCGACGTGTTGTTTTTATGTCATATGTTGAACAATGTGGAACATCCTTTTTCTGTCTGTCTATAATGCTGAACTTCTATGGGCTACTGACATCCTCCAAGCTCTCAATTCAATTCAAAGGGCTTTATCGGCATGGGAAACATATGTTTACATTGCCAAAGCGAGTGAAATAGATAATAAACCCAAGTGAAATAAACAATAAAAAATGAACAGTAAATATTACACTCACAAAAGTTTCAAAGGAATAGAGACATTTCAAATGTAATATTATGGCTATTCTCTCTCTCAATTGAATTGAATTGAATTCAATCTCTCTCTCTTTACGACAAAAGTTCATAAAAGTGGCCCTTCACACCTAGGTGCCATATCATGTGACCTCACGGGACTAGAAAAAGCACTCTTATCCTCTTATCCCGCTGGACCTCTCAAGCTGGACCTCTTTCGAGGAGGGAGAAGGACCTCCATCTCCAGCAGGCCGACCACAGGGCCTGGACCTTCGCTTTTAATGGAAAGAACTGGTGAACTGATAAGTTAGGGAAGGTACCTTTTAGGGAATAGTACCTGTACTCCAGTACAGAAATTGGTACGGAAGAGCCCACGCACTAAACAGTCTCAGATGGAGGCTTAGTCTTTAAAGAGCTAGTGTAGCCTGAACAGTACATTTAAGCTAACCTTCTTCAAGGAAAGGAAGAGCCAGCAGACAGAGTAACCAGGGACACAACCCTAACAAGCAGCCCACGAGGGACCATCTAAACTCAGAGGAAAGGAGCAAGAAATCACCACCAAGGAACCCTTCAACTCAGGACAAAGGAGGACACACCGCCATCTTTTCTTTGTTCACCTCCATGCGGCCTAACCAGAGCCAAGGACAACAGACTTTGTTCACAGACTGAGTATCACATCTTTAATATTCAGAGATCTTGAGGTCTCTTTCTTGTCTTTCCTTCTATTTCCTACCTTTTCATGATCACTCTCATTATGTTTGTAAATATTTTGATTAGCGTTATTAAATGTTGATTCTATAAAGAACTCATGTTATTCTGGGATAGAACTCCAATTGATTCTCAAAGAATTCATACCTTCAGATGGATCCATGTATTACTATTATTCTAATTTGAGTCTTATAGTTATTGTAGAAGACCAATTCTGTCCAAGAAAGGACTGGTAACCCGTTAATAATGTCATAGTAATAAGTGTACACACTACCCTACACCAGACTGTGGGATGCTGTGAGTAGATCTGCAACACTGTACATTGTGCCTCTCCAATTGGTATAATCTATTATAGCAATATTGATATCTATATTTATTATATAGTGATAATACTAGACCTTATCTCTAGTGATTTAACCACAGGTTAAGGGAGAAAATGATGGCAGCGGTGGGTCCAGACTGATTACAGCGCTTGACCTGTATAGTGAGGATCAGACTACTAGAGGAATCTCTCACATAAGTGGCTCTGTTAGAACATATTCTCCCCTGGTTATTTCTGCTTTAGAGTGACCAGCCACAAGGTAATGAGGCTACTGTTCTGTTCTGGACAGTGCACAGGGATCATTTATCCACTCCTTTGCCTTCATGTGATATAGGTCATGACTCATGTTATGGATGGTGGTGTGGACAATAAATCCAGTTTAGGACCACTAAGGATGGTCGGTCTACTGGTGCCTGAAGTTACCATGGTAGCTTACCTGGAAGCGGTACAAGGTCCCATCATCTTTGAGAGTGAGGACGTGGTCGGAGATGGGGAAGAGGTAGCCCTGGGCAGCGATCAGGCTCCCTAAATGGATGGCTTCAGCTGCAGGAGAGAGAACAGGATACTAACGCTGAGTAGAGAAAAATTGCTTCCCTTTTCAATGCTTGAGTAGAGACAGACATCAGTGGTCAATCCCAGTGAAATAAGTAATTATGTCTGTGTACATAGCACGCATACCTGAGTCCTCAATGGAGAGGTTTTTCACCAGCCACAGCACAATGTCTGCTCCTGGTATTCAAAAGAGAAGAATGGTTGACAGCGACAATTAAATGGCATTGTACACACAGAAAGCCTCTACACAAAAGCTGCAACAGTCCTTGAACAGGTCTCCCCTCAACAATCTATTACTTTTAGCTTACAGCACAGCTACAATGCTGACATCAAATAGCTGACCAATCAGTCTGTTACCAACCCTTAGTAAACTTTGGGGAAAAAGTGTGTTTGACCAGATACAATGTTTTTTTACAATAGATAAATTAACAACATTCCCCAAGGCAGCCACCTAGGCCCCTTACTTTTTTCAATCTTTACTAATGACCTGCCACTAGCGCTGAGTAAAGCCCATGTGTCTATGTATGCGGATGACTCAACACTATACACGTCAGTTACTACAGCGAGTGAAATTACTGCAACACTTAAAAAAGAGCTGCAGTCAGTTTCAGAATGGGAGGCAAGATATAAGTTAGTCCTAAATATTTAAAAAACTGAAAGCATTGTATTTGGGACAAATCATTCACTAAACCTTAAACCTCAACTAAGTCTTGTAATGAGTAATGTGGAAATTGAGCAAGTTGAGGAGACCAAACTGCTTGGAGTAACCCTGGATTGTAAACTGTTTTGGTCAAAACATATTGATGCAACAGAAGCTAAGATGGGGAGAGGTCTGTCCATAATATGTCTACAATAAAGCGCTGCTCTGCCTTCTTAACAACAATATCAACAAGGTGGGTCCTACAGGCCCTAGTTTTGTCGCACCTGGACTACTGCCCAGTCATGTGGTCAGGTGCCACAAAGAGGGACTTTGGAAAATTACAACTGGCCCAGAACAGGGTAGCACGGCTGGCCCTTAAATGTACATATGGAGCTAACATTAATAATATGCATGTCAATCTCTCATGGCTTAAAGTAGAGGAGAGATTGACTTCATCACTACTTGTTTTGTAAGAAGTATTGACATGTTGAATGAACCGAACTGTCTGTTTAAACTACTAGCACACAGCTCAGACACTCATGCATACCCCACAAGACATGCCACCAGAGGACTCTTCACAGTCCCCAAGTCCAGAACAGACTATGGGAGGCGCACAGTACTACATAGAGCCATGACTACATGGAACTCTATTCCACATCAGGTAACTGATGCAAGCAGTAGAATCCGATTTAAAAAACAGATAAAAATATACCTTATGGAACAATGAGGACTGTGAAGAGTCAAACACACAGGTACAAACACACACATACAAACACACATAACATACAGAATATACACACACGTACACCTGGATTGTGTGTTGTAGTAGAGTAATGACCAGAGGGCACACACTTCATGTATTGTGAAATCTGTTGTAAAATATATTTTAGTGTTTAAAAATGTTATTATAA